>NC_142014.1:40287765-40981765 GCF_049901735.1 Notechis scutatus
AGGCCAGTAAGAAATCAGATGGAAATATTTTGATATATTACTCAAATTTAAAAATGGTTGATTATGTCTGTCTTTTAGATGAACAATGTCAATTGTACATTTCTTTTAAATGTACAGCATATTGATTGATATCAATACCAATAAACATTTCCTATTATCAAGAAAATAGCAACATAATTTTATATAATTAATGGTTTTTAATTTCAGTTAAAGATGCATAAGCTTGCATTATTTTATAACCACATCTGTCATAAGACTTTTTATCAGAGAATTAAAACAAAAATAAAAGCAAAAAACAAAAAACAAAACCTGTCCAGATTCAGGAAATGGAAAAAATGTCCTACAGATTTTTACTGTATCTTATTTTGATCATAAAAGAGGTGTGATTAAACATAAGAAACATTTTAACTTTTTTGTGGGGGGAGAAATTAGATGAAATTTTCAAATATATCAGCTGGTTTAATTTAAGACGAACCAACAATACTTTTTTGATGTAAAAAACAGAGCTGAATAAATAGAAGGGAAAATAATTATTATACCAATATAATAATGAATGAGAATTTAGTGAATTTTGGTCAGTGAGACACAGTGAGGCAGTTGGCTCCCATAGTTAATGCCAGAGAGCAGGAATTAACAGGGTGATATTGAGAACATACTTTATGATCTCAAAACAGTTCAGTCCTCTCAGAAGCAACTTAGATAAATATCAGCTAAAGATAAAGATTTAACTACTTCTCTAGTCATCCTCTGTACACATAAATGTGTAGGTATTAAGTATGAGATGGGATTTTTACTGGTTCCAATATGAAAACTCCTCTTGGTTGCAAAGTTAAAACTTTTTATCTTGCAATTCTTAAAGTGTGAAGAGATTAGTTCAGACAAAGGCAATCCTTAACTTGGTCTCTAGAAACTTAAAGCTTCAAAAATCACAAGCAGCACTTTGACTTGGGCTTGGAAACATATTTAACCAGTATAATCCAAGACATGAATGGACTGGATATGCTTCTGAATGGTTCTGGATTGTCTACACTAACAGCCCAATATAGAAATGTATGTAATGATCCAACAGAATTTAGCATTGTATATATTGCTGAAGGAAGGCACAATACCACTTTAGTTACAGTGTTATGAAATTATTGGCCAACATCAACAAATGTAATCATCACGTTGATTATTTACAAAACTATTACCTTTTAAGTAGTGATTATCAATGTGTTTGAATATACAGTATTTATGATAGATAAATTTGGTGTTATTAGCCAAAGTAAATAGTTAAAGTTATAAAGTGAAAGTAAATACTTTATAAGAGTTCAATATATGAAATAAAATTTATGTCTAATATCCAATATGAAACATGAGATTCCATCATAAAAATCTTTAAAAATCTTGTCATATTAAATTCAAATATAAGGCAGTTTGCAGAACTGAAACAATAGCTAATGTCCATTAGGTACATCTGTGAAGGCAAAACTAATTTCAATATTTTCATTTCCTTCTTTTTGTCTGTGCAGAAATAAGAAATGGAAATTTGAAAGCCATTTTAGGACTGTTTTTCAGTTTGTCTCGTTATAAACAGCAGCAGCACCAACAACAGCAGTACTATCAGTCCTTGGTAGAGCTACAGCAACACATCTCTCATTCTCCGAATCCTCCTGAGAGTGGCCAATCCAAAACTCAGCAAGATATGCAGTCCAGGTAGGTCAGATTATTTCTTTAATCAAATTGAACCTGAGATTGCTTTCTTTATGCAACAAATCTTTTCAAGCTTCTAAAAACAAAATTGAAACTGTGAAGTCAGTGAAGTCTTATGTGGAAGGAAACCTTTTAGAAATGTTCAGAGTACTGTAATTGCTTAAAACAGTTTATAAACAATTATTCAGATATTTTTAGGCATTTAACTTTTTCCCCCTTGTTGGTAATGAGATGAAACTGGTTGCTGGAAACTCACTACTTACACTGAAGCCCGATGATGCTTCATCTGGGAGAAGCTCATTTTAAGGAAATTAATTTCTGAAATTAGTAAAGAAGAGAAGATAATCTTGGGTTGTTTTTTTCTCGAAAGAGAGTAAATTCTTAATTCTATCATAATTTCTGTTTGCTGAACATAACAGAAAAAAGTCTTTTGTTTCTCTATTTTTAAATTGCTTTTATTTCCAACCTAAAATAAAGTGATCATGTTTTTCTCTTGATAGATTTTAATCAAAGGGGGTTGGGTGCTACCACTGTGGATGAATGGTATATGTTGTATGAGAGGTAGCTTACAAAGAAAAACATTTTTAAAAAAACCATGGAGCTCCCCATAGTGAATGCAAACCAGCTATTGCTTATTTAAATACAACAATCAAATGGCAGGAATGGAGCTGCTTATAAGTATCCTAGCACTTAGTGGATCAGATTTTTAGAAAGAGAAAGATAAACTATAAAATAGAGGAAATATCATTGGTATAACAAACAGTGTTTCCTCCATCAAAAACAAATATTTTGCTTTGTATAATGATACAATTAGAGGTTGAATAAATTGGTTAGCTAATTTCTTTTTCTATTAAGCAATAACATATGCTATAATTCTTTTTTAAAAAAATTATGATTTTTTTGTGTTCTGACATTCAAAATCTTAATGTTGACTGTGAATCTTTTTCTTCACATTGAAGTCATTCAGTTAAGAGCATGGATTGGAAATAGACACATACATAAATTTTACTTATAATTATTTATATAAAAGATTGTGATGTGATTTGAATAGTAGTGTGGCAAGCTTGCTGGACTATGGTGGGATTAAGAGTTTTAGGAACTTTAAGTTCATGGTTCAATGAAGAAAAGAGTGTTGCAAAACTTTTGCATACATCTCTTGCTGGTTTTAAATTCTTAGTGTATCAACCTTCCTTTCAAATGTGTAGAGCCAAAACATATAGGTCAGAATGATTTCATGAGAGGAATTACTCTGCTTTTTAACTAGCTGAACTGTATATTTGTTTCCATTTATCATACTATTTTCATGTATTTTCCCACCTGGAAATGAACTATTTCTTCAATATTCTTTAAAACAAAAGCCTTTTAAGCTAATTATTTTCTTTTCAAAGGAGAGTTACATATGATCACTAGCTTGCCAGAGGTTTCCTTTTAAAGTTCCAGGTAGATAAATGGGGAGATAAATGGAGAGCAGGAATGTTGGAAGAGATCGAAAGGACCCTTGAGTGATGCAAAAGAAAAGAGGGTGGAACTTTTAAGTACATTCACTATATGTTTAAAATGATTGACCTGTCAAGTTAAATTGTTTCCTAATTTACACACAATTTTTCTATTTCCCATAATGTTGATGTTTCTCAAACTTGGCAACCTTAAGCTTTATTACACCACCTGTGATCTAGTAGGTCACTGTTTCAGAAAGATTTCCCTACCTAAACAAAGAAACAAAATGACTATGGGATGGCAAAAAAGCAGTGCGAGTGGGAACAATTTCCACTGTTTCCTAATTGAATTTCCTTGTGGGAAGCTGGTAGAAAGCATTAGAAATCCTTCCTTCCTTCCTTCCCTCCCTCCCTCCCTCTTCCAGGTGGAGAGTGAGTGAAGAGGAGTGTGGGTCAGAAATGGTACCTGGGATGGTTTAGGTTGAGAGAGTCTGGCCCAAGGTGGCTTTCATGGCTTTCATAGCTTTCTTGGCTAGTAGTATACAGATGACCTGCTGCCCAGGGAATTCTGGAAATTGAAGTTCTCAAGGTTGTCAAACACTGGTTTATTTGAATATTTTATGTGGCTTTAAGCATGTTTCTAAATCAGGTAATTTAATTTAATAATTACAGCTAATAAAACAAATATTGTTCATATTCATTCTGACTTATTAAAAAGTGAGGAAGAATTATTGAATAAAAATAAAACTTATGCTTTTGCATGAGGAATTATAAATGCTAATTTTTAGTGATTGCTTCTAGTTGGGCCCTTGTCAGCATAGCTATGCTTATACTTTCACGATAGTATTTTAATGGAAATAGCCTAAGCTTTTCAAAGGACTATGCCTGTGGTCATTGGAAATATCTTTCTTTGATACACTATCATCCTGGATGTTAAAAAAAGAGAATGGCCAATTCATTGTTTCTGTAAAGTTAAAAGGATCTTTTCCCCCTCGGTATATCTTTTACTGATACATGTGATGAAGTTAAATTTTTCATTACACTAAGAAAGTTCAAGAATAATGAACAGCACACATTCTTAAAATGACAAATGAATCATTCAATTCAAACTTCATCACTTAAAACAAGAATCTACCAGATGTGCCAATACTGACCGAAATGTATTAAGAATTATAATTCACAAAAGTATGGACAACTAAAGCCTTCCTATCCTTGGACCTTGAATTTTATCAGCTGAGGACTTTGCATGAGAACAATAGTCTTCATTGTGCATGAGCAGACATTCTCAAAATACATTAAGGAGTCATACAGTATTTTTAAATGTACCCACTGCAATCATGACATGCCCAGCTGTCCATCTCATGATGAGAAAATGTTGCATAAAAAAAAAAACCCCACACACAACAATAGCAAACTTATTTGTAACTGTATTTCTTGACAGTTTGTCTTTCTATCTTATCTGGAGGTTTCTTGGACAATATCCCTAAGCTGCTACCATTACTTATGTGTGTATTGTCTCCCATGAATACCATTAATTCACAGCTATATAATTGTGAAGCTACTGTATATAATTGTAATAACTATATAATAAAGATACGTATACTGGCACATACATACAGTATATAAAATGCCTTCATTTAAACAGTTTAACACCTTAATTGCAGAAGATTCATAAAGTAAGACCTCCCAGAAATGATTGTTTATCCAAAGAAATGTAAAATACAAATTTGACTACAGCGGTATCATATTTGAAAATGGAAACCACAGTGGTTTGGAATCCTGGCAGTCATAATTCTAAGAGACCCCAAAGACATCAAAATAAGAATCTTAACTAGCCAGCTGCTTTGTTGGCAGGATCAATAATATTTAATCTATGCAACAGAAATAAAAACGGAGATAAATATATAGAGACTGATATATAAATAAAAGTTCTCTTGCTATGTGATGTCTTTCCAACTATCCACATACTGAAAGAAAAACACATTTATGGGTTAGACAGAAACTGATTATAAAGCTGTCAGCAAAATCCTAAAATATAGATAAACTAAGATTATGGCCTGTAGACATAGTGGTAACAACTTGAGATTCATATGGATCTGATTAATACATTAGTTTATTATTTATTACTTTAAATATGCAATGCTTTTAGTTTGTGAAACTAGAAGTCATTTTTTCAATGTAGTTGATACACTATTTTCCAAATAGGAGCTACATGAATGCTAAAATTCACAGGATCAGCAGCTTTGTGAAGTTCTCATGTTAACAGCTAGCAAATTTAATAAATGAAATAGTCATGAAATAGAAAAGATCTTGAAAATATTTTATATGTATTATGCTTTGAGTACAAAATATCATGTGTTCAGCTGGTGGGGCAAGATTAATGTCATAAATTAAGTCTACCATTTCATTACTGGGTGAGCAACAGTAGTGAGTGTTGTTATTATTTTTACAACATTCTTGCTTCTAAAAGAAGCAATTGTTTCACTCTTCCTACATCCCTAGTTTAAAAATGTGATGGTAGAATGAAAAGTAATACATCCAATGTACAAATTGCCAATATATGATAATACTGATGTGCTAGAAACTCTGTCATGCTATTCATCATTTTTTTACTCCAGTTGGCAAGGAAGTTGCTGCAAGAAAAAGTTGTCTTGTTATTGTTTACGAAATTGAAGCCTACATGACCACTTGTCAATTCACCTTAACCAGCATATTGTGATCGAATTCTTAAAAGCTGAAATAGTCTTTCCAATTCAAATCCAATATCAGATGCAGATTGCTTATGACACTATGTTGACATGAATACTGTGTGATACAGAGTAAAAAAAATATAAAGTTGATGAACAGGCCCTCTGCCTCTCTCCTCCCAATCCTGCCATGCCAGATCCCCGCAGGTCTTGGGGTTGCTCTCCACTCACATGTCACCCATTATACATTTACCTTTTCAAGACCTCTGGATGCCATGTTAGGGAAGGAGGGCAAGCTAATCATCACTGGGCTCTGTGGCTGCCTCCTGGAATGGCCACCATTTTCAGTGCACTCACAATTCCTTGCTAAAGTGGTGGCTACTTTCAGTAGGGATCAGAATGAACGGTTTCATGTTGCTTCCCAAATGCAAGCTACACAATGCTTCTTATTTCTACTTTAAAGTTACAATTTTCAATAACATTCTGGCAATGAATCTCTTTTCCATAGAATATTTCTCTTTAAGTTTCAAGGATTTTTAATTATAAGGATTTTTATACCAGTCTTTTAATCTTTTTCTTAGTTCTACAAATACATCAAACAATAACAAATATTAGTACTATTATAAATAAATAGGAATTATAGTACTGAGTTACAGGGTGAAATCCTTGTTAAATATTATTTTGTTTATTCTCCATTTTGTGTGGAACTTGTTGACCTCCAGTCAACACTGTCTTGGCTAATCAAAATAGATTAAAATCCTTTCCATTCTAGGTAATATTCTTATGTTTCCAGTATTTCTAGGGCTGAAATCCTAGACTTAGAAAAATTCACTGAATGTTGTAAAACATCCATATAGAGAAAAGTGCATGCTGAAGTGACTGTAATACCTCAAAATACTTTCTCTTTATGACCATTGTAGGTCTCTACACTGTCATTATTTTATGTGCAACTCTGATAGAACAAATTATTACTCCTGTTTATAATTCTGAGCAATATGGTTCTCATTGTTTTTTCTACATAGTAATATTAATAGCTAAACACAAACATTAATTACTTAAATTTACAGCAATAACTTTTTGTTATTCTACATCCCAGCAATTGGTAACATTATTAGATGATTCTAGTGTTTATCTGTCATATATTATATGAATGGGATTACAAGGTTGATACTTTTTGAATAAACAAAACCTGAATTCCATGAAATCAGGCCACTTAACATAAAATGAGTCTATTAGATGCTTTCAAAGAAACTATTGTCCCACACCCAAATTAGGGAATTATCATTTTCTGTATTTAATTTCTTCTGTAAGTAGTCATGAATGACATATCATTAACAATAAATAAAATATTCAAATACTTATACATCTAGAATTAATGAGGCAACAACTTAAGGAAATTAGGAACATTTTGCTAGCCTCAAGGATATTAAATAAAAAACATTTATTTAGAATTAATTTAACATTTTAAACAAGCTTTCTATGCTTTAATTATTTAGAAGAAATAATATTGGGTTAGGTATTATATTCAGATATTAAAGGCATTACATTGTCTTCTATGTTCTGAAAAATAAAATAGGCAGCAGTTTAAATAGTTAAAATTACACACTGAATACTTAATAATACTTAGTTGCAGTAGTATTAAGTGTTTAATGATGAGTTTATGTAGGAATCAAACAAGACCTTTGCTATGTTTCTCTATTGTTGCAAATCCTGTGTAGAAGAACAAAAGGAAAGTAGTTTTGGTCTCCATTCTTGTAACTTGGCTTTTGCCTTAATTCTCTAAATGCTGAATGAATAGGAGTTGGAGTTTTCTTCTTAAAGAAGAAAAGAGCAATTAGTTCCTATTTTACAACAATGTGTAATACCTTTCAAATTTGCAAAGCATCTCTGAAATATAAAAAGAAAAGGGTAGAAGCTTTTGGAAAATGCAGTTGCTGGCAAAATTGTTTCTGTGGGCAGGAAGGATGAATCTGATAGTAGATAGACTAAAGAGTAGTAGTGACAACTTGGATAACATAGGTTCATGTGCCTACAGTGTACAACTCTTAAGATAACCTAAAAGCTTGCAGGATCCTGGGAACTGAAATAACATTCATCTTTTAGGTTGTATATGGAAGGGAAGCCATTTTAGCCTTTAGCAGTAGAAGATGTTAAATATAAAAGTATGAAAAAAAAAAAAAAAGAAATGGCTTGGGGCAAAGCGAAAATATTCTTCCTTGTCATTTCTCAGGAAGTATGTCTCTTAAATTATAGAATCCCTTAAATTAAAATCCCAAACAGAGTAGGCTTCCTACCATACCTGATATTAAGGTTCTACAGATATGGAACAATTCAGAATGTTAAAAAAATCAGTCCTAGTGAGAGACAATTTTTAATGATGTTAAATATGCTTAGATTATTAAAATTAGTCTTGAGATAAAGTTAAAATATTAAGATGTACCTACTGGTATACCTTAATTCTTTCTATGTGTAGGTCTATCTTTATTACCTATGCATCTATAAATATGATTTCATTGAATATTTGGAAATGAAAGGAGAGATTACAGATAGATGGACAGATAGTAGATGATAGATGATAGATAACTACAAATGATAAAATAACATTTTTGTTTTCACATTGAGGAAGCTATTTTTTTAGCTTACCATTATATGGACTTTAGCACTGGATGCTGTTTCAATCTAATTAAGCAATTTATTTAATGCATTCATCTAGTCTAAAAATAATTTGAGTGTTTACAATCAACATTTTCTTCTTTTATGAGTTTTAGGTTGAAAATAGATTATTTTATTGCAAAATAAGCTGTATCTTTACTACTCTCAACACAGTTATTTTAGTCCCTTCTCCAATGCATAGAAATCTCAATGCTGCTTAGCTTTAATTCCACATGGAAGCATTTTCTGTTTCCAAAAGAATATAGAAAATCATACCTCTTAAACTGAAACTAAATGTGAGCTTTTGCTGATGTGAAATATGATCACATGAAAGTGACTGATTTATATAAATTGTCATGGAACAGGGTTTTGTGGTTTGTCTTGTTTTTGCTTGACTGTCAAGTAAATAAGCAAATTAATGCTGAATCAAGCTGTTTTGCCATTCTTTCTGCATTCTGTATTCTTTACTCTAGTTTCCTACTGTTACACTGTTACTTTGGAAAAAAATACCAAAGTTCGTTTTTTAGCCAAATCCTATGAATTTTTTCCTGATATTTTCCAAACTTTTGCCTATTTGCTTAATGCTAAATAGCTAGACTACAGCACTGCTTTGTTTGCTATTTCTAATAGATACATAATTTGCCTAGGCATTAAGTCAAAGCAATCTAGATAAAGCTCAGTTTGGCAGAATTTTTCTGCTTTCCACTTCAGTCCTTGCCTGCCTGCATATTCCCTTTGTATATCTCAGCCAAATTTCAATCAGCTCTCTAGTGTTTTTTTAAAACTTTTTAGAAGAGTTACATTTTCAGCTTGCCTTCTTTTTAAAACCAGCATTCTGACTTGATGCAATTCAAAAAGAAGTTGACCAAATAATGAATTGTCTATTCATATCACATCCTAGGTTATTTAATACATCAAACAAAGTCATGTCACTTGTCTTTTTCATCACTTTTCAGTTAGCTTTATTACATTCTTGTCAATCCTAGTCCAGCACCTATTTTCATCTTTAACTTTCTATCTCACTACTTGCCATGTTGCTAGCATGAGATGTGCTTACAACAAATAATCTTCTACTCTTTGGCTAAGAATATTTCCACAGCAGTGATTTCAGAAGTGTTTAAAGCAATTACAACATTTGAGAGGACGTTTCTCTATAAGTAATATGAAGAGCAACATAATTTGTATTTTAGAAACTCTGTCTATTAACATTACATTTGATTCTTTAATTTGCTTTCTACTCATGTTCTATCCATGTTCTGCATTAACTCATCAGTTGGTGGTAAGT
Organism: Notechis scutatus; assembly: GCF_049901735.1. Taxonomy (NCBI): domain Eukaryota; kingdom Metazoa; phylum Chordata; class Lepidosauria; order Squamata; family Elapidae; genus Notechis; species Notechis scutatus. The sequence continues at coordinate 40,297,518 of NC_142014.1, forward strand.
TTGTGCTTTTTATGCATACTCAACAACATTCTTTAATTCAATTTCTCTGTTTCTTCTCATGCAGTCTGACAGCCAGATATACAACTCAGTCTAATCACAGTGGAATTGCAACCAGTCAAAAAAAGCTTTCTAGGTCAGTTAACATCTCTAATTTATTGCTTGCTAGTGATGCTTAGTAGAGTCACTGCCCACTGGCATTTTTATTCTCTGAGTCACAATAGATATTAAGGTATTTCATTATAATATTTCAGATGTAGGTTTTACAGCATGTTCTGTTGATTAGTAGAAAACTGGCCATGACTATAGTAAAGAATTTACAGTAGGATAGTTGTAGAGAAATCCTTATGATGCAGCTTAGCAATGTAACATCAATATTTCAAAAGAGTTGTTCAGTGTCTATTGGCAATTTATACTCAAAAGCTCTAATTCAATTTAAATTGAAGGTTAAATTTGTTTAACCTAAGAGGCCTTTATGTTCTTCAGAAGTGTTGAATCACTGCAGTAAGAGTATTAGCTGGGAGTAATAGACATTTAGACTAGAACCAATTTTCCACATAGAGAATAAGCTCCTCTCATTGAAAGATGTCTAATTGTCTGGGATGCAGTAATTTGATCTCATGTACCAAGCGAGGTTTAGATTTTGCATCCTAACTGGCTACATTCAAGTCAAGGTTTTAGAATTTTAAGTTGTACTCTAGCATCTTTGGAGGGAAAACAGCTGGTAAAAAGATTGAAATATAATTTTAGCTGTGCTTCAGAATCTTGTTTGCAACTGATGGTTGCTTGTTAGTCTCATTTCTAGGCTTGTGTATTCTGTTCACAGTGGTTGGGTTTTCACATTTTCACATTGCATTAATTCAGATAATTGTTTTTTTCCTTTTACCTTGGTTTGTTGAATAAACTATGTACGTTCAATTTTGCACCTACTACCAAGCCATTATATTCAGTAAAAAAAAAATTTGGTTAATTGACTAGTAGAGTTCTTATCCGACTAAAAACAACAATAACAACTAGTACTTATTCTGAAACACTACAACAAAGAAACCAGACCTGTATATAATATAGCAATCTGTGGGGTTGGGAATAGAAGTATACAACTGTCTTCTAATTTATTTTCCATTATCATTTTTCACATAAAGGAAGAGCTGTTAGAAAAGACTCTGGCTTTGCACTAAAGTACAATTCATACAAGTAAAGCAGATTGAGATCCTGAAGTGTCTAAACTGGAATAGGAAATACTCCTTGAGTCGAGAATCCCTGTCAATCTGTGTAGATATGGTATTTATGTTGAATATTAAAAGTACTGGAATATTAAAAGTACGAGAATAAAACAATTTGTGCTTTTCCAGTGCATATCAAAGACACTTAAAAAGGTTTAAATGAAATGAAGTATTTGGGGGCAAGCATAATTTCTGTGAAAGTGAATAGAAACAGAACATATTTTCAGTGTAAATGGTACAGCTCTTTATAGCCTGGATGTCAATGTATAACCCTGTCACTCTTCCCAGGTTTGTGGCTTTCTTATTTAGAATTACTGCTTGCAGTTCATTTACTTTCTAAAGGAAGACACCTGGTTCTTCCTTTTGTGTTCAGTCTGTGTTGATTATGTGTATTCCTTGAAAAACAGTTCATTACTGGCAATGAACTATCAGTTGGTAGTCCATGATTAAGTCATTCTGTCTGAGTTGCTAAGATGAAATGAGCTATACCAGAGTGCAGTTGTTGTGCACCTGTGGTCGTAGGTTTTCAGTCTCATTTCTTATGGACTCTCTTGTCTCCTTCACAATTTGTTCTGTCTGGGAATTAACAGTTTGTCCAGCAATATAAATGTATAAGGGAATTTTGTAAACTTCTAATCAAAAGTACATTTTTGTAAATTATTGTTGCTTTAAACTTTGCATTTCCTTGGTTGCTTAAAATGATTTTATGGTTGGAATAAAATAATAAATGGAGTTAATATATTTATTTATTCAATTTCTATTTTTTGAAAAATGCCCTTACATTTTATATTTCACGTGGATTTTAACATAGTTAAATATAATTGACTTGGTAGTTGGAGATTGTTTTCATAGGTTTAAAAAAAACTCTAGAAATGAAACAATCTGCTCTTCTTGTAGCATAGATAAAATAACTTCAGAGTGACTACCAGAACATATTCTCCTAAAAGCTGAACACTGAGACATATAAAACTGCAGTTTATATCATAGCAATCAAATATGAAATGGAAATATTAGATAAGCAGTTGCAATTCAAGACTATTTTTTATAATGTATAAGTTCTATGTAGAAAAAGGTCAGGATTTTCTGGAGAGGATATAGTTAAAAGGCAGACACAGTGAAATATTAAAAGTATGTTTTTTTTCTATTTATGCTGTGTTATCTTTGAGTTATTGATAATAGTGATAGGGGGTTTTTATTTTCATTTTTAACAAAAGTATCTGACTTCCATATTAGTAAAATTCTATTGATGCTGCAAAATCTCTACATTTATAACTAAACCAGGCCATGAAAAATATACATAGCATAATGTGAGTTTGTAGACAGTGGCATTTTTATTTACTTTACTAACCAGGAAGTTTCAGATGGTGGCAGCAAACACCAACAAATGCAATATTTGACTGAAACTGTGATGGATGGTTCATTTTAATACAGCGATTTTTATTTCCAGACAGAATCTTCTCAACCACACAAATCAGTAATCTCATTATCAAATACCTATCTATAAACAGGATAAAGAACAAAGAGTATTATGGTGCCTTAAAGCTTACATATTTATTATTTATCAATGCCACAATTATCTTTGTTGTTTTTGCCATCATAGCTACTCTGCTGTCATACCTGCATTTATATAAGAAGTGGTTTAGACAGAGTATTACTCAAATAAACTCTCCACTAAGATTGACTTTTATTATCTTAGACAAAATTGAAAAAAATTGAATTGCATATGAAGTATCCAGGGACTCATTTGTGCACTGTGAATAGAAAATGAAAAGGGTCCTTATGTGTTTGTGCTTCTATACAGCATCTATCCTCCATTTGTACCTTTTGAGATTGATAACTCCATGGCGGTAGCTAACTAACCTTGAACCAGATGCATGTTTGTTGTTGTTGTTAATCAGGTCTATGAATATATTTATGAAACCATGTTACCTTACACATGTTTACAACTGCAACACATTTATTTCTGACTGTACTGTTCTAGGCTTCCTGGGCCTTCACGGGTGCCAGCTGCAGGCAGTAGTACCAAAGTCCAGGGAGCTTCCAATTTAAATCGAAGAAGTCAGAGCTTTAATAGCATTGACAAAAACAAACCTCCGCAATATGCAAATGGAAATGAAAAAGGTGAGTGCTTAATAGATATTGTGTTATTGAACCAGAAGCCTAAGGAGATTCCTCCACAATTCCTGCCATAAATATATAAATAAATATAACATGCCTTCAGTTTATGGCAATGGAAAATCAGATTTAAAACTATTTTTTTGTCTATGATTGTCTGAATCTAAATAAATGCTTCTTGACTAGTCAATCAAGAAACCATTTTTTGTGAAAATATCCTATTTATCCTATATAGAATGATATTTTTTGTGAAAATATCCTATTTAAAAATAAGAACTATATAGATGTAGTAAATATATATGTATAATCATAAACAGTAAACAGTGTTAACTGATATGCAAATACTGATACATATTACCTTCTTATGGTAAATTCTATATCTTTCACTTTTTTTTTTTAAACAAGTTTTATTTTTCAAGACAAACAGTACATAAATACACATAAACACAAAACATAAAAGTATAAAAATCTCTTTTCTGAAAGTTGCTTAGTCCCGGGTTAAAACTCTTGGTACAGACACAAATTGAATTCCATATTCATTTTACATACCATTTCATATCTTCTTAACATTTTCAATTTTCTATATAACTTCTCCTCTCCTTTAAATTTTCTCAATTTTATTTCATTTTTATTTTTTATCTCCTCTCAATTCATATCGTAATATTTATTATTCTTTGTCTGTTCTATTCCAGCCAATCATTTATTTTTCTTCTTTAAAAAAAAGAAGAAGTACTTCTCCTATACACTATATGGAGTATGATGCCTTTGTCTTTTCCCCCTATATTTATAGTACTTAATATAAAATAGATAACCTACATTGGGATTCTGTCTGGTACATTCTAAAATTATACTATATTATCAAAAATAATACAAATCTATTCATTAATATTGATATTCATTCATATCTTAGATATTTAACTCATTACTTTTCAATTAAATCACATGCTTTTATGAGAGCCCTATTTTTCAAAATTATTCCCCCCCACATCACATATTATAGTTCAATATTTCATTGAAATGTTCCTCCTTCTTCTACTTCAAATCTCATTTCACAAAAGGTTTGCTAATATACCATCTTCTAATTATTAATATTGACAATCATTTATATCTTAAACATTTTATCCATTTCAATTGAATGTCATGCCTTTGTGGGAACACTTGTGCTTTCACGATTATTACCCCCCCCACATCACAATCTTGGATCATATTTCATTACAATACTCCCTTTTTCTTAACAAAAATTTCACTTGTTTATGTTAAATATTTTATCACATTTTAAACTACATATTATTTCTAATTTTCTATAATTACTTCTAAATACAGATATAAAAATGCAATCTTATGTACCTTCTAGAATCCCATTAACAATAAGACTTATCCATTATCTCTGAAAAACTTTTGCTTCTTAATATCTTGCTCCCCACCATCCTTTCTCCTTGCTTCTTCTTCTCCTTGTCCTCTTTAACCCCTTGTCTCCCCACCTCCCTTTATTCTGCTTTCCCCTTTCTGTTGTTTCTTAACATAATATCCCTTTTCCACCTTATTCTTCTCTTTTTGGCCTGTTTTTCCAGATCTTAAAGACCTCCGCTTTTTCCTTCTCCAATCAAAGTCCTTTTCTCATCAAAGATGGCTTCTCCTTCTTCTTTATCCCCATCATCCTCATTCTGCTTCACATAAATATAAACCTCCATTTCTAAGTATTGGAAAATAGTGCCAAGTCCATCTTCACCTCCTTGTTTTTCTCTTTCAAATTTTTGATATATAAGTTCCAATTCATCCATAGATGATGCCATTGTGTAGAGAAAAGTTTTTCCAAACAACCACCCAGATGATTTAATCAGAAATAATTTCCAAAGGTTCCAAAATCACCAAACAATCCAAACAGACTGTTTCTTTTAGATACCTTCTTCTTCTTGACTTTCTCTTTCTGGGGTTAAAGTAATCACAAATCCTTTTCAAGTATATTTTTGGAAGTTTTTAAACTCTTTGCAATTCTAGGCAATCTTCTTATTTTCAAATTTTGCTCAGATTTTTTTCACTCTCCCTTCCCACTCACAGCCAAAAAGATTTTTTTTCCGTGTCACTTTAGGAAGGAGAGTCGAACAAAGAAAAAAAAAATTTTCCCTTTAGGGTATTCGCAGCTTGTAACTCTCAAGGAACAATGGATACTTAACAGCTTTCAAGGTTCCAAATAACTTTCTCCTGTCTTGTCCCAGCCAGAAGCAACTTTCACTTCTCTTTCAGCTCTCTCCCTCCTGCTCTTGCTTACCCGGCTGCAGCTTTCTTCGTGGCGGCCATTGCTGACCGCCGTTCCTCCGCCTCAGGAAAAGGAGTTTAGCCAGCTGGGGAGGGGTTTGCGGCACCCCCAAACCCCTTGCCGGATCCCCTATCTTCCACTGCCTCTACAGGGCAGCTGTGTCCCCCAGATCCAAATGGATCGGGGGAACCTTGGCGGTGAACGCAGCAGGGATTGCACAGTGGCAAATCCCTGCCGCCACCGAAAGCTAGCAAACCGGAAGGGGCTATATCTTTCACTTTTAAACACAATTACTTATAGAATTATATTAATAAAAATATGCTAACTAATAATCTTAATTTTCAAGGTAAAGAAACATGAAATTTTAAGTATACAACATTTTTAAAACAACACATACTATGCTTACCACAAGGTGGGAGTAGATGTCTTCAAATAATAGTATTATCTTTGAGAATTCTTGGTGGGAGAATAACTATTACTGTTTCACAATTGTCATTTGCTTGGAAGGTATGCAGTTTTGCACACGCACACACACATACACATATACATACACATGCACACACACACTTATTCACTCTTATTCTGGATGTCTGTATCTTATGTATCACTGAGAATTTTGGTGGCCTTCAACAATATATAGATTGAATGAATGACTTAATAAGCAAGAAAAATATATCGACTACAGAATTATTATTTATATAATCATAGTTGTGACAACTTGTTTGTGAAATCTTCTTACCTGCTACTGATAAGAAATCTTATTAATATTTTAGATATTATATATTTGGATTTTAATTGCCAATTAATACTCCATTAATTTGAGTATTTTAAAAATATATTTGCCTTCATTTGTATTTTAAACAGTTAAACAGTTTATAGTTAAAAATGAATCAAGAACACAATGCTCAGAGGAAAATTAATTTGCACAATTGTCCATAATTGAGTCTTTATTTATTTTTGTGTCTTTAACAAAATCCTTAAAATAATTATATTATTTCAATATATTATGAATGTTGTTTTTTATATCATTTGTGATGAATGCAGCTTAACCTTATAGCAACAGATTTTTTTTAAAAATATTAGCATTAGGAAAAATCAGTCTCATAATAGCAAGTCTATCCTATATTGTAGATGTAGATTTGCAGTAGTTTCCCAAACCATTCACAGGAGGGAAGACTAGCTCTGCTGTGAAATTCAATTATAGCCACAAATTAGAGGGATTGGTGGTATGTTTCATCAGCAAATCTAATCTTGTTGGGCTTTGAAAATGTACACTCAGTACTGAAATCAACCAGAGACTTGAGTTGGAACTTTAAAGGATTTTGAAGCTTGACTAGGAGTGGAAATTAGTTCTTGGAGATAGAACTAATTGTCATAAAATACAAAAATAAAAATGGTTATGTGAATAATAGCACATAAATAAAAATCAAATATGCCATTATAAATGTGTTCACAATGAAAGTTTTTTTTTTAATCTAAAAAAAGTTTACCACTTTTTAATATCATGAATAGTTAAAATAATATAGAGTTAGTTTTCATTTAGTGGCCACAGTTGGGACCAGCAACTCAGTTATTACACAAAGCAGTCACTATGTAAAATTGTGGCTGTGCTTATTAACTTACTTCCTTTTCCATTGCTTTAGAGACCTGCAAAGGTCATAAATGCAAGAACTGTATGCAAAGTTATCTCTTCATCGTTATTGTATCTGCAAATGGTCACTATATAAGCCACTTACTAAATGATGACTCCATGTAGAAAACCAAACAATGTATTAAGTATAATGTGTAGTTCAGTCTCCATTCAGCATTACTTCTATATTGAATATGATATATTCGAGTCTCATTTGCCATTTTGTTTGGAAATTGCAGTAATTGAAATCTCACCTATCTGGAAAATGTCAAATTGGAAAAGGCTGCCGGATAGAACTTTCCAACATCTCAGCTTTGGTTCAGATAGTATAAATTGAAATTAACACTTTCTGAATGCAATCATGTACTTTTCTATTCTGATCTACATCATTGGCACAAATCCTTGTACTGAATATTTGTAACACTTTCCTGGCAAATAATGACCATGTACCATGTAAACTGAATGTGTGGAGATGTAGTACAAATCAGATTCCATGTAATACCATAACTTCCATTACTTCCTCTTCCAAATTAATGTTAATTTCATTTTTTTATTGTATATGTTGTAGATGTAAAATGAACATGTTATATATTAATGAGCATTATGTTATTCCTTCTATTACTGGGGATGAAATTGGGTTAGCAGTAGAGAACAATATATATTAAAAATACTAAAACATTAAAACTGTAAAATATATACACACCAAACCTCTCAAAAAACTTATTACGTTGACTAACAATGATTGGTTTTTAAGTAACAAACAAAACCATGTTCATATGGAAACATATTGCTCAATCTTTTTTATTGAGAAATAGTAGATTCAAAGCCTGAAATTGACCAAATTGTTTTTAAAATGCCTTTCTTGTGGACATTGTTTTTGCTGTTATTGTTAGTTCTGGCCATCTCTTGTCAGATTGCTTTAGTCATCTTTATATTAAACTGTTTCTGGCTTTGGCTGCTGATGCAGCTTGATGGAAGATTTCTACAGTAACCTTTACAACAGTTCCCCAAATTTGATGGTTCATTAAGAGTACTATAGCAAATCATTGTGTCTGATTTGGTAAACATAGAAGTGCAGGTAGATATGGCTGGCATCAGCAGAACCCACTTGCTTCTCACATCCTAAATAAGAGGGCAACTTATAATGTTAATTCTATAGATTGTATAGATTTGGCACTAACTTATGATTTTAGTCATTAGTAGGGTCTTTGGAATACTACTATTGTTTCAGTTATTCAGTTATTTACTTGCATGGGCAGGTTTTGTTACTAGCACACTGAGTATGCTTTGTACTTTCTCTCTCTTACCAACTAGAATCACCCAAAGGTCCTCACCCATCTGCAGGTATAAATGGAAATGTACAGCATCCCACCACCACTGGGCAGCAGCTGGTCTCTGCCATCCCCTCTCCAAGTGCCAGCAAGCCTTGGCGCAGCAAATCAATGAATGTGAAACACAGTGCCACCTCTACCATGCTGTCTGTGAAGCAGCAGAGCCCTGAAACCTCACCTACACCACCTGCAGACAGGCTAAAGCCACCTCTTTCTGAAGCTCCTAAAACACCTTCATCTGGGCAGAAATCTATGTTAGAGAAATTCAAACTGGTTAATGCTCGGACTGTTTTACGGCCCCCTCTGTCATCATCAAATTCAGGCCCTGCTAACAGTGGAAAGGATGATGAAGCTTTTTTAGAGTGTGTTGAAGTGGATGGCTTCAGTGGTGGGCTCAGTACTGCTGGATTTACTACCAACAGCACCAAAATATCCCCTAAATTAACTCCTCCGAAAGCTGGAAGCAAAAATATCAGCAATAAAAAGTCTTTGCTGCAGCCAAAAGATAAAGAAGAAAAGAACAAAGATAAAAATAAAGTTTGCACTGAAAAGGTGGTAAAGGATGAAAAGGAACAGATGCCTGAGACACCCACCAAAAAGACCTCAAAAATTGCAAGCCTGATTCCCAAGGGGAGCAAAGCAACTTCAGCCAAGAAAGAAAGTTTAATTCCTTCATCTAGTGGTATTCCAAAACCTGGTTCAAAAGTACCTACATCAAAGCAGAATAGTTCACTAGTATCTTCAGGAAGTAAAGAGACAGAAAAACTGAGGAATGCAAAAGGAAACCACTCCTCATCTATGGCAAAATCCCAAGGGAATGAGAAAATCTATGTTCCTTCCAGTCTCTCATCTTCTGAAGGAAAAGAGGCTAGTAGTACATTTTCTTCTCCTTCAATGGCTGCAGCCAGTGGGCATGTCCCAGGAAGTAGTATTGTCCATCTTCCTCAGCAGCAACAATACAGCCATCCCAATACAGCCACTGTAGCACCATTTATTTATAGGTAAGTTGGATTTACTCACACTTTATCATTCTTGTCTTTAATGATAGATAGATAGATAGATAGATAGATAGATAGATAGATAGATAGATAGATAGATAGATAGATGATAGATAGTAGAATATAGGTGTGTGTGTGTGTGTGTTTTCGTAGATTTTCATGGGTATAGGTATGCAGGTCTTGGCGTGTTCGGGTCTTTTCCCATGTAAGATTGAGAGTATCTTGGTGATGTTTCGATGAGGTCCCACTCACCATCTTCAGGCTGGTACTTTCGGCTTCGTGCTTGTGCAAGCAAAGCATGATCTGAGCTGCCGTTTCTCTATAAATACTGGTGGGGAGGTTGGCTGTGTTGTCATTTCTTGATTGGTTGATGGAGTTGATGTTTGCAGATTGGCTGGCTTTTTTGTAAGAACATATGTGGTTGAGGTATTGGCTGTGTGTCTATCAGCCTCCTGTGTTGTAATGATCTGGGTAATGGGGTGTGTGATGACCTTCTGAGTTCTATTGTTTTGACATCTTGGGTCTTGTACTGTAATCTCCTGGGTTGTAATGACCTGGGTCATGGGCTGTGTGATGACCTTCTGAGTTCTATTGTGACATCCCCATAGACGAAAGGCAACCACCGTCCAGAAACCAGACCACAGCTGCATCACCAGCTGCCACACACCCTGACTCCCAAACCAAGCAAACAGACACACACCATGAACACACAGCCAGGCCTCAACTCGGAACCAAACCAAAACCTGGGACGTCACATCATAGCCACCCGCTCAGGATATCGCATCACAGAACTCAGGAGGCTACACCACAAAACCTCAGGATGTTACAACACAGCCAATGACCCAGGAGATTACAGCACAAGACCCAGGATGTCACAACAATAGAACTCAGAAGGTCATCACACAGCCCATGACCCAGGTCATTACAACCCAGGAGATTACAGCACAAGACCCAGGATGTCAAAACAATAGAACTCAGAAGGTCATCACACAGCCCATTACCCAGGTCGTTACAACACAGGAGGTTGATAGACACACAGCCAATACCTCAGCCACACTTGTTCTTACGAAAAAGCCAGCCAATCTGCAAACATCAACTCCATCAACCAATCAAGAAATGACAACACAGCCAACTTCCCCATCAGTATTTATAGAGAGACGGCAGCTCAGATCACGCTTTGCTCACACAAGCACGAAGCCGAAAGCACCAGCCTGAAGATGGCGAGTGGGACCTCATCGAAATGTCGCCAAGATACTCTCAATCTTACACGGGAAAAGACCCGAACACGCCAAGACCTGCACACACACACACACACACACACACACACACACACACACGTATATGTATACGTATATGTATATGTATATGTATATGTATATGTATATATATATATATATATATATATATATATATATATATATATATATATATATATATATATATATATATATATATTCTTATGTTTTTGTGGATATTTATATGAATGGTATTTAGGTTTCTTCGGGTATTTTCCCACGTCTTAATATTTGTGCTTTTAAAAAGCACAAATATTAAAACATGGGAAAATACCTGAAGAAACCTAAATACCATACATACACACATACATACATATATACATACATACATACATACATAGATACATACATACATTCTATATGTACACCACACACACATATATATATACAAACAAACAAACATACATACATACATACATACACATAAATACTTGAAATAGTGGAAAAATATAAAATGGATCATGTGGAGACATCTTCCTAAGCAATTTAATTAGCACAATGGACTTGAAGCTTGTGTTGCTGGATTTGTTTTTCCTGCTGATATATTTATCAAATATGTTCATGAAAAGGCTGTCACATTTTCTTTTCCCATCTCAACAATGTTAATAATTATAATGTTGTATTACTTCCAATATTACCTATATTACTTGTATTGATTTCACCTTAATTATTATTTATAGCAATTGCACTGAGATTTATATACTGCTTTATAGTGGTTTCCAGTCCTCTCTAAGCAGTTTTACAGAGTCAACATATTGCCCCCCAAAATCTGGGTCTTCATTTTACCCACCTCGGAAGGATGGAAGACTGAGTCAACCTTGAGCCTGGTGGGATTTGAACTGCCAAATTGTAGGCAGCCGATAGTCAGCAGAAGTGGCCTGCAGTACAGCACTCTAACCACTGTGCCACCAAGGCTCATGATCTTACAATAATAAAATATTACTATTTGCTAAATTATTTTAGCATTTTGCCTACATGTGGACTCTATGCAACTAGTTAGTCTCCTTCTGTAGCATCAATAGTGGAATTTAAAATGACATAGCGGTTTCTGGATAAACTTGGAGAAAGTATCTTTTAGTGTGAACCTTCTGTATTATTGAAGGCCAGTGTTTGCTGGATTTAATCTGATTTTGATTAGGGACTTTCATCAATTTTGCAAGCAATAATTCAATAATTTACATTTCCCCCCTAAGATTTGTTTTTGCTGTCATGAGAGAAGGTAATAATAAACCTACGTGTAGAGCAAAAATATGGTCATTTCATAGAATAAACAACATATTAAATTTTTAAAAATCTAATAAATATGTATTTATGTTTCACATGCTTTCTAAAATTGCTTATTGTAAAACTCTATTTTAACTGACAATTTGCCTTAATATATAGATATAGAATATCCATTAAACAGGAAAATATCACTATAGCAATTTATGTCATTTGAACTAATGATAACAATTATGTCATCTGCATGTTATGTTAATGCTGCAAATTGGCACAAATATCAACCAACCATAAGGGACTGAAGTGCTTTATTTATTATGGAGTATATTTTAACATCTTCCTGAAAAGAGGAAAAAGCTATATATAATTAAAATCTATTTAGATCCCTGTTCTGTTCTTGGAATGGCCAGTTAGATGACTATAGGAAATCTGTCAATGGAGTTTCATTGGATTATATCCTCAGAATTGTGCTCCTCAATAAGTCAAAGACAATGAGTTTTATTCTGTAACTATCATGACCAGTAGACATTCAGCCTTAAGAAAACAAATCTTAAGAAAGATTTTAATGATATGTAAATGATCCAACATTTACATATCATTAAAACTGTATTTACATTTGGATTTATGCATCCCATGTAAGTATGGAGGAACAGGCGCTATGTCAGGATTTTTATAATTATCTCAGAATTTAAATAAATAACATATTTGTCACCAAGAATTAAAATCACAGGCTTTTTTCAAATAAAAGTTGGGTCACAGATTTTGACATAATTAGCAATGGTTTCATTAAGATAAAAAATAGCAGTGAAGACTCATGGCTTCTTTTAGGCTATGAAAAATGTGAGCACTTGCATTCTGCTGTCATTGCTATGAATTTTTTCCCCAAGGAAATGCTCCAGTACATGCTTCATTTTTTAAAAAGAAGAAACCGATGAAGTAGATAATTTTGAAAACAATTTCCAGGTTTTTTTTTTGTTTTTTTTTTTGCTAATGCTGGATTTTGAATTTTTCTCAGTTTATGTCTATTGAAATTACCTCAACATTTTACCAATTTTATGTCCTATATTTTTCCATTCTGTGCTAAAATAACATGATGCTATTATAGGTGTTCAGGCTGTGAAAATACTATTCCAGACCCCATGACATTTTTTTAAAGGTGTTTCTAGACTCTAACACTATTGTCACATATAAGGCTGAAAATTAGACTGTTAATTTATGAGAATGAGTGATCATTGATAATTCATATTTTTGTACTTCAAATAAGCAACCATGCTGATATAGTTTTACTGTCAGAAACTAAATTATCTGAAAATTCATTTAAGAAGCCACCCTTTATCAAAGTATATAAAATAGCTGCTTGTGTATGCAAATTAAAGAATTAGAGAGATTGATAGTAACCAGAATTCTTGATATAAATTATTACTGATTATGTTACTTTGTGTAAATGGCACAAAGTCATTTCATCCACAGGTGGAAGGCCTACAATTCTATAAATTTGCTGCTTTTTTATCTTGATTTGCTGCTTTTTCCAGTAAATTGGAAAAAAAGTTGGATTTTTCTCCTTTGATATTTTTCCTGTATTCTAGATTGAATTTGAAATGGAAAGAAATGTCTATTCATTAAAGGACACAGTTTGATTTTATAGATATTTATGTGCTCAGATGGTTCAGACTGACATAGCCCATAACCCTGAAAAAAACATGTGTGCTATTTAAGTGAAATGTTCCACACTGAACTCAGGAATTGGTTCATATTGCTCAATTGTCAATGCAAGTACTGAAAAGATGGAAGGTACCAGTGAGCTATGCCATTTTGATTGATGTTTAATTATCTATTTTTTTTCCTGCATAAATCTACTTTATCTCCTTTCAAGACTCACTATAACTTCTGTGACTTTTGATATATAGTTGACACACAAGTTCTGTAATTCTGAGCTTACTGCAAGCTGTTCTATCCCTAAAATGGCAAATTAGAGACATCAGCATGCTAGTAAATTTAACAGTTTGTGTCACTTGTAGTCATTGCTGCGAAATTAAAGTGGCAACATGCCAAACTCTGCCCTCAAAGCTAGGATTCTCAGCAAAACAGGATAAATTATTTCCCTATATATATATTTGGTTAAAATATTTATCTTAAATTGTATATGCTGTAAAGATATACAGATTTAGGATATAGTAAATGGAAACACAATTTTTTAAAAACCAAGAAAATAATCAAGGAATGCTTTTCTTTTTGAATTCCCCATCCTAACTTCTTAACTCATCTCTAAGTAAATGATTTCAGTTCCAATTTTCCTAATATTCTTTATTGTTATATTATATAAACTATGTTTTATAGTTATGTACATTTGTGAACACCAAAAAAACCCCTATCCAATCTTATTGAAGCTTTGAAATCCCAGAAAGCTGCAACACATGTTAACAACAAGACTTTTGGAATATGAGAGCAATGGGTAAGATATATTTGTGAGAAAGATTGTTCAATAATGGATTTTCAGAATAGAAATATAAAGCCAAGTTCTTGCTCAATCAGTGAGCATCATTTAGCAATAATAATCATTAACTTATGGAAGTAAATAGTGGACAGACTACATAACATGTCCCAGGAATATAATATGTCAAAGTAGTAACTAGATAAAAGGAGTAATGAGAATTTTGATTTGATGGTTAAAAAAGAAGTTAAAAGAAAATGTTAAAAAAGAAAATGAGAAAAGTTAAAAAAAAATAAGAAAAGCAAAATAGAACAGACACTCATAAAAAATCATGATAGATTTTTTTATCTACCAACACAAGAGAGTTTCTGGTTAGTTATTCATTGGGAAATACAGCTGAGTTTTATTGAGTGTTCAGATTTGTAATACTTAATTGGGATGCGACATTATAAAGAACTAGACAATAATAACATTTAAAACTTACATTAACCTAAAAATCTGTTAAATGAAGTCATCCTTGCACAATAATATTTCGTCATGCTTCACATTAGGAAAGCAGAAGGGGGAGGGGGGACTTTGAATATATTGTGCCCAAATTCGCCCAGTTGTGACATATCCCAATTACTTAAATTAATAAAGTACAAATGAACGTGTGTGTTTCTTTTTAAATCACTGGATTCCTGGTTCAAGACTTATCAGAAAATGACATTGATTCATTTATGACAGGATATGTAAAGGATGAGCAAAATGAATCGTTTGAGTCTGTTAGCCAAGCTCATGCTTAGAGCATGATGCCAACCTTAATGTTACATCTGAGCCACAATTTTTGCTTCACATACTGCCTGATACAATGCAAGCAGATGCTAAAACTAAACATGAGAGAAAATATCTGCTGCATATTTTCTTGGAGACTGCAGGATCGTGTATATGGCTCAGAACTATGTTTTCCCACCCTTTGCAGACTGTTTTTGAAAAAGAAAAACATTAGATAAGCAACCTGGAAGTCATAAATATAGCAGAATTGACAGGTTGTTATTTTGCAAAAGACATGTTTTCAACAAAGCTTTCCAAGGTGCCCTCTAGTTGGTTGAATGTTATTTTTAAAAAATTTAGAGACTGTAAATGATGAAATTTCTTTTTTTGAAAATAAACTGACCTCATGTGAACAGAGGTAAAATTTGTTTTGTGAAAAGATAAATTCAAATTATTTTGAATTAATATAAGTAATGCCCAAGGGGAATTGAAGGAAAGTACTTTCTTTCTTTTAATTTTAACCCATTCTGGGTTATTGGGTACTGTCTTCATGGGTCAGTTGATACAGTTTAGCACAGTTGTGAATCTGGGATCACAGTATTTATTGTTTAGATATTTAATTCATATTTTCAATTTTTCAGAGGAAAACTATGGTTAGAATTAGCTGTCTAATAAAATTTTTGTGACCTTGATAGCATTTTGTTAAAATACACATTTGTGTAATACTATCTAAAGGCACTCCTACTGGTTAGTGTAATCCCGTATAATAGTTGTAATGAAAATGTATTCAGTGGTTGCAAGCTTCAAAGGCATCTGTCAGAAGAAGTGACTTCTTTAGATATATGAAATTACACTTCCCATCAACTGCAACTCTTTATTTTTTTCTACCATTGATAACAGTCTACTAACCATCATATCTTAGTTCTTATTTGCAATATATGTCCCATTTCACTGTTAGTCTTAACTAGCAACATTGCTGTTTTTCTGTTTGATATTATTTTTAGTAATATAATTCCTAGAATAAATCATTTGGAATACATACATGCCTATTTGTGGTTAAGCAGTGGCTTGATTTACTTATCTTTCCCCTGTCTCATTTCCTGTCTTGAAATGAAAGATGTTAGAAATATTTTGTCTTTGACACCTTGACTGAATTAATCTAGTCAAATACACCTTGATGGTATATTTTCTTTATTTCCACCATATGAATACAATATTATACTCATGATTAACCGTTTAGCACTTTATCCTGTAGATCCCTACAAAGAAGTGCTAATGATATTTCTATTTTTGAACACATATGCTGAATTATAAGTCATCACTGTTATGAAGTAATAGACATTACCTCCCATCTCTTTAATTCCAGAGCTCATTCGGAAAACGATAGTTCTTCTATCCCATCTTCTGACTCTTGTATCAGTCCTACAAAATTGGATTTGGCATACAGTAAAACTGCCAAGCAATGTCTAGAGGAAATATCTGGTGAGTAATATATAATCATTGCTTAATAGTGATATATTTCTGAATTATTATGGCCATTCTTAAATAGAGTCCAAACATTTATGTTGTTAAATGAGACATTTGTTAAGTAAGTTTTGCCCCATTTTATGAACTTTATTGCCACAATTGTTAAGTGGATCATTGAAGGTATTAAATTAGTAACTTTATTATTAATTGAATCTCATTTTCCCATTGACTTTGCTTGTCAGAAGGTTGTAAAAGTTAATCACATGATTCCAGGACACTGCAACCATCATAAACATGGACCGGTTGCCAAGCATGCGAGTGTTGATCATGTGAACATAGGGATGCTGCAACAGACATAAATGTGAAAGACAGTCATAAAACACTTTTTTCAATGCCATTGTAACTTTGGTCAATAAATAAACTGTTGTAAGTTGAGAACTACCTGTAATTCCGTTCCTTTATAATTTTGGCTTCAACTGCATGGCTTAAAAATAATTCAAAATTATCATAACACTCTTGACTTTTTTCATTGTATTGTTTGTTTTTACCCTTTTAAAAAGATAAGAAATTGATTCCCATACAATTAATCAGATCATAATTAAAATTGTCAGGGACAAAAACCAATTTAAAACTAAAATTCTATTTCCTTCCATCTAACTGCTTAAGTGTTGCACAGTTTTATGGACAGAGGATTAAATGAAGGACAATGTAAGCAACAACTAATCATTAATTTCAATAATATCAATACACTTTGATATTATTTCTTGAAGAAAAATTCTTCAGAATAGATGTCTGAAACAATTACATTAATATAATTACTTCACAACTTTATAGTAATGTATAGGATTAAAAATTCTCATCATTTTCCAAACCATTGTTTTTTTGCGTCTTATAAATTATCTCTACTTCCTGGGACATTCATGTGATCTGTGGAATTCTTGATGCTCTCTGAGCTTTGTGGCTTGCTTGCAAATATTTAATCCGCTAACTCAGAGTTCCCCAACCTTGTTAGGTTGGAGGCCCAAAGCAGAGGGGAAAGGAAAAGAGGGGATGGAGGCAGGCGCATTTGTGAGCACCTGTTGCTTGCATGAGTGGGGCTGGGAGCATCCGCGATGCTGGTGCTAGTGGGGCTATGTGCACCCACACACATGCACTTGCACCAACCAGCCACACACACAGCCTGGTTGTGAATAGGCCATGGACCAGTAGTGTGCCATGGCCCGTAGGTTGAGAACTCAGTATGAGATGTTACTTCCATATGTTGCAACTGAAATTTGGAGAAGTAGTAGCATAGTGGCACAGGTGAAGACTTTCACCTAAATCAGGCAGATATGCTTTCTAGAACTGAGTCTCTGTATTTTTATTTGCACAATTATCAAAAGAATTCTGCAGAAAAAAATACAGAATTATCAAAAAATGAGAAACTGCTATACGAGCAGGGGCTAAATTACCTTTGACTCTTAGTTTTAAAAAGTCACTACACATGAACACAATAGATTTTAATAATTTGTACTGTGAAAAACTAGGATGTTATTCCTTTTATATTGTACAAGAATTAGAGGAAACTAAACAGTAGATTTCAAGACAGAAATTAGCAAGAGGAGCTATTACCTTCAAACTGTGTTTGTGAGTTTCCATGGAAATCTGCTTGGCCTTTTTATATGGATTTAATTTAAAAAAAATCATTAAAATATTTTGTGTCTCCAAGTAGGTAGTTTTATTAATATGTCTGCATATACTAGTATGCTGATACATTAGGATTTCAAGCCAATGTTATTTCCAGTGACATATATAAGAATGAAATTTGAAAAAAAGAGGAATTCAATATGTCTAGCACAATTATATTTTGGTGGATCTTATTGCTACCTTTATTGTCAAAGTACAACATGTGTACAATGAGATTGGCTGAACCTTCCTTCATGCACTCCCCCACCCAACACAACTCACAGTGAGGACAGAAGTCCCTAACCCAGTCACAATCTTATTACACTATGTGACCCTGTTGCACAATGCGCCGGCGCAAAACGTAGTTACCGAACCGGTAGTAACACCAGTTGAATCCCACCCCTGGTGCTATGACATTTACATGCTCCATTAGTAGATATTAATATTGGACGGAAGCTATCATTTTGTTTTTACTTTATATATTGAACAGTTTCATTGTTTTTCTCTCTGTATATTCCGCAGCTGAAACCCATTAAAACATAAAGAAAAGTACTGACTGTTTTGCCTGCTGCTTTGTACAAAATTCACCCATGGTTAATTGACCTTGATTTTTTTTCATGAGCCTGATATGTGTGTGTGTGTGTGTGTGTGTGTGAAAGAGAGTGAAAGAGAGAGAGAGAGAGAGAGAGAGAGAGAGAGAGAGAGAGAGACAGAAAGAGAGAAAGGCAGGCAGGCAAACAGATAGTAAAAATGTATATTTGTGTGGATGATGTTGTAATCCAACGTCAAAAATAATTTCTTCTATACCTTGGAAAGATGAGCTTTTTTTCTTTAAAGTTTTGCATTTGTATTCATTATTGCTTCAGTTCTTTAATTTATTACTGTGCCAGCACCATTGCTCAACTCCTATCTACTATAAATGAGTATCTATTGAAATATTATGCTATGCAGTTATATTCTCTTATTTGAGAAAATATGCTACAATGTTGTGGACTTAGCTATTATTTATTCAACCCAGATGTGTGTGTGTGTAGCACTATTTTTGATTAAAGGCAATATTCCAGTAATATATAAGTAAAGTCTAGGGTACCTTGAAATACACTTGCAAATTTTAGATATTTAGTGGTCAACTCAGTCATATATATTTTTCAAAACAATATATAATTTGTGTTATAAATTACCCCCCAAAAAACAAGTTTTGGTTAATTACACATTTCTATCTTTTATACTTGCCAGATGGAGCCCTAATTGTGCCTTTATAACTGCAGATGGATAGAATGCTTGATGAGGATCTATAAAATTAATTTTTTTAAAAAAATATTTGCAATAGTTCATATATCTTGACAGAAGCAACATGCTCCATTGAGTCATATATTTTATTTAAGACCTTATGTGGGTAACAGAACAAAAGTTATAGTCTAAATAGAGTAAGATTTGAAGCAGAATAGCTGCTTCAAATGTTCTAAAATTCTCTGCAAGAAGAAATCCCAAAACCACTGTCATTTTGGAAGATATATTGCATTTTATGAATTATGATTGAATGCAATTAATTCATAATCTAGTTGTTTCATCTAAAGTATTTAACGTGAATACAAAAACTATCCATGAATTATATGCATGATTTTCTGGATTATTGCAAATTAATATAGGTATGTTGTTTCTCCCATCATGTTTTTTGGAAAATACCAAGATCACACGTTATATCTAATATCTTTAAATTGGGAAATTTATTATTAGAGTCAGAACTAATCAAAATGCAAAGCATGGTTTAAGGAAGTCTAAATGGTATTTTAAGGCTGAAGCTAGCAAGTTAGAATGTTCAGTAGAATAGAGATTTATAATTGTACCTGGTCTGAGATTTGGCAGGAAATTGGTACACACTTCATATTATAGGCTAGGTATGTACATGCACCTTGGGATAAAGCCAACATTTTTTTTGGTGAAATTATGCAATTTTTCAAAAAGTTAATAAAAATTCATTATATCACATTTTTATTTGTAGGAACATTTTTATTAGTATTATTTTTGTTCTGGAAGCTTTGTATATCTATAAGTGAGGCTGAGTGTTACAAATGTATTTCAGCTTATTAGATAAGATTTATTTTTTAAATATGGGCTAAAGATTAATCAAAAGTAATCTTAAATCACATGTGCATCCTTTCA
The DNA here is from genome assembly GCF_049901735.1 of Notechis scutatus. Classification (NCBI taxonomy): domain Eukaryota; kingdom Metazoa; phylum Chordata; class Lepidosauria; order Squamata; family Elapidae; genus Notechis; species Notechis scutatus. Next base: position 40,318,061 of record NC_142014.1, read on the forward strand.
TATCTCATATATATCTTTGCAGTTTTTAGCTGTAAGAGAACTATATTGTCTCTTCTTAAGGTACCTTTATGCATATATATTTTGCACAAATCTGTATGCTTTCCCCCCCTACCTACAATTTCTACTTTGGGACAGTTTCATCCGACATTGATTCCCCCCCACCCCCTGATTTTAAAAACTCATTTTTTCTTAACAGTTCTAATTATTTCATAATAAACTATTCTGTATCAGAAATTAAAAGCTCTACTATATAAAAGGAACAAAGTCTTTTTCTCTTTCTAGCATTTCCATATAAAGGGATATTGCTTTTTCTTTATTCTCTATTACACTATAGGAAGAGACTTGTTCAGTATATTGCAAGATTTAAGAGCCACTTCAACTTTAGGAAGGAAGGAAGGAAAGAAGGAAAGCATTACAGGGTGTTAAGTGTTCATCCCATTTAGCTTATGCTGTATCCTTACACTCAGGATTTGTAGAATTGCAGAGGGTTGGGTCCTTCTGTTTTAATTTGCCAGGCTGTTTGCTGCCATGGCAGCCAGCAGCATTCACTGCAGTTACAGAGAAAAGCCATAGATCTGGGAATGCACGTTGAATACTAAAATGCAGGGAAGCTTTCACAGAGCTTTGCTTCCTTGGTTAATTTGAGCCCTGACATGCTTAGCTGCAATTATCAGCCATCCAAAGTAAAGACCTGCATGCAGGAATCAGTCATGATCTGGTGAGGGAGCCTGGGAGAAGACAGTCATCGGCACTTGCAGTTTACTTTTGGATTTCAGAAAACAGCAGCCACAGAGAGTGATGCAGTCCTATCAATCTAAAGGAGAATGATGATTGGATGATAAGAGGGAAACATCACCGCCTTTTATGTTTATTTCTCTGCTGGAGTAGATTGTTTAAGCAACTATCTTCTGCTTGAAAGAAATTCCTCTAAAATTATTATAGCATTGCAGATTAACAGGACTGGAAAAGACTAGCTTAGGATGGAAAGAATCAAAATGACTGTGCCTGTCTAGTCTTAATAGCCTGCACTCTGGAATGCTTATGCTGTGTTTTTTTGACACCGGAGGAATGAGGGCATGTAAACTGGGTACTGCTGAAAGGTTAGTTCTATTGCTGAAAGATCCTGCCTTCTCTGCAGCTAGAAATGTGAAATCTAATTTGTGTTGAGCCTTTGGATAAAACTATGCAACGATCTGCTGAACTTTCAGTGTTCAGAGGCAAGGATGCAAGAAACAGAGGTGCTTGTCTCCAGAAACAAAAATCTCTGACTAATCTTACTCTCCTAAATGAAGGCGAAAAAAAGAGATCTTCATGCAGAGAAAACTGGTTTGGCAGTGCCTCCAAGTCTAGCCAGGTTCTTCATCAGTCAGAGCTTGGGAGTAGAGGCTTACTTTCTAAAACACTGTCAAAATCAGCACACTCCCTTTACCATGCCAGCAACAAGTCACCATGGGAAATGGAAGAACTACCACCTGTTGGACCCAGAGCCTCATGCAAAAGGATCAGAGGATACCTGGTTGATGAAGCTGTTCAAGGGGAGACAAGCAAGATGGGTGAAGAAGATGTGCCCTTTAAGTCAAAAATTACTGGCCAAAACTGGGTGGTGGAAGAGGAAGGTTGTTTACGTGAAGGGACTGCACAGCTTGATGAAGATGTTATAATAACAATGCTTGGAGACTTAGAACAAGCACTTTACAATGATTATTTGGGTAAGTTAACTTCTGTTTGACATGATAAAATAGTTACTAAGCAATAATGTATTGCATGGAAGAGACTTGGTTAATATTAATCTTACTATTCTTTTACAACATACTTACAGTACATTTGTGTCTATATAGTATTACGAAGCAGGGTGTATCACATTCTTTTTTTCTGTTAGATTCACTGACTTCATTAATTAAAAACCTTTTGGCATTTTGAAGGCATGCCAACGATGACACACAACTTTCTTCTTAAAATATAGCTATATTAAGCTAATCTTAAAACAGCAAAATAGGAAAACTTTAGCAATTTGATTTCTGTTTGAGCTTGACACATGGGAGTATTTGACAGTCATGCTTGCTTTCCTGTCTACCTAAATTTGGAAAGGATGGTATGAAGTTGCCTCTTTGTTTTTTTGCTCTAAATATTAATGTGAATTACATCTTGTCAGAATGACTGCCAATTCATTCACAACTATTTTTTATTCTGTATTAATAATTTTCCATGTCATTAATATAAAAATTTAATTATCAAACTTACTAAGGCTTTCTTAATTTAGGCAATATCATGATTTACCTTCTACTCTACTTTCAAAATATTTAATTCAAAAATATCATCCCTATATAATGTCATTAAAGCAGAATTTTGTATCTGAAGATGATCTATATTGATGCAAGCCGGTTGCTTTGACTTATCAAAAATATAGGGGTGGTAAAGCACTTATTTGCAAGCAGTTGTACTTCTGATCACCATTCAGATATATGTCTTTTCAAAATGATTCAAGAATTTTATAGAAGTACATTTTTGGAAATCTGTATTCCATTGCTAAGGCTTTTTCTTGCAAGTTTCCTAGTTTTACACAATGTTCAGATTAAAAGTCTGGAAGTAATTATGTTTTTGATTTTGTTACTGAGATATGAATCAGAGAAAAAAAACTTGTTTCTAACTTTGACTTTTGTTATACAGCATACTTCCATAATCCTGAGATAGTTGGATATATATCTAGATATGGATGTACACATGTACAATATATGTGCATCTCTTGGTTATATTTTTGCAGACAAATAAGGGTGTTGCAATTCAAATATATATATTTAGATAAATGCAAGTGATGCTGAATATAGGGATATTAAACTAATGGTTTGTTGAGGCATTTGTTTTTAATCACAGCATTCAGTCTTTTAGACTAGGAGCCTTTCAGTATGGCATATCTTGCTTCAGAATCTTTGCCTGCTCTTTCTTGCAAAAGTGCTATCAGATTGCCAGGGCATTTCCTGTGCATAGTCCTTTCCAGGTCACCCGTAGACTGTCAATTGGATTCTGGGTTCTGGCTGGGCCATTCTACAACTTTGATCTTCTTCTAGTTGAAGCCAGTCTTTCATTGATTTAGAGGTATGCTTTGGATCATTATTGTGTTGAAAGATGAAATTTGTCTTCATCTTCAACATTTTAGCAAAAGGCCTGAAGGTTTTGTGCCAAAATTTACTGACATTTGAAAACTTGATTATAGCAGTTCCAGCTGAAAAATAGCATCTTTAAAACATAATGCTGCCATACCATGCTTCGCTGTGGGTATAATGTACTTTTGGTGATGTGCAGAATTGTTTTTGTGCCAAACATACTTTTTGGAATTATGGCTCAAAAGTTCAACCTTGGTGTCAGCAGACCATAACACATTTTCCAATGTGTTTTTGTCAGACTTCATGTAGGTTTTTGCAAAATAATGTAGCCAGCCTTGGATATGTTTCTTTGTAACAAGAGGCTTCCATCTTGCTGCCTTATCTCACAAACATCTGAAGAATATGGGAGATTGTTGTCACAATCAGTACTTGCCAGTAATTCCCGCAGCTCTTTTAATGCTGCTATATGTCTCTTGGAACCCTCTCTGATTCTTGTTTTTATTTATCAATTTTTAAGGGACATTCATTTCTTGGTAATGTCATTGTGCCATATTTTCTCCACTTGTTGTTGACTGCCTTCACTGTGTTCCATAGTATATCCAATGTTTTGGGGAAATTTTTATATCCTTCACCTGATTGATACCTTCAAACAACGAGATCCTGTCAGATGTGCCATTGCATTGCTTTAGCCCTGCTTCACTTCAATAGCATCATGCCATAAAAGGAGAAAGGGAGGAGTAAGGGGATATAGAAGTGGGGTGACAGGATAACAGGAACCAGAGGTGCCAGACCAAAACAGAGTCTGGCAAATTCAAAAACACAAGTGTGAGAATGGAATGCAAACCCCCAACAAAGAGGCGCTAAACTTTAGGATTGTTATCAAAACATTTAGTTTGACTACCATTGTACATTTATAAAAGGACTAGGGGGGGAGGGTTTGGGAGAAGGGGAAAGCACTGGGCTTACTTAGGAATATTCAGATTGGCTTTGCTTACACCATATGGCTTTAGTAAAAGGATACCTTTTACTACAAATGGAATTGAGAATCTTTCTTTCCTAAATGCACAAACTGGGACAGCCCTAACAGAATTAGAGGAGGATTTGGTTTGGCTAATTGGGAGTTGTACTATCAAGCTACAAATCTGATGTGGGTTAAGGAATGGATAACACTAAGAAATGCTAGTTTGTTGTCATTAGAAGGACATGATTTGTTGTTGGGGTGGCATGCTTTTTTATGGTATAAAGGAACTAAAACAAAGGGGTATTTTAGAAGACATTATATACGGGAGTCTCTGTGGTTAAATTGGGAGAAGATTAAAAGACAATGTTATTTGAAAATTCCAGTCTGGTTATCGACTATTGAAGCATTTTCTTATCCTATAATATATAAAAAGGAACAAACAGTTAGATATGGTGAAATATTGAATGAAAAGAGTGAACTCAAATCTATACAAAAACTAGAGGAACAAGGTATAAAGATGAATTGGTTTTCATATGCGCAAATACATTCAAGGTATGATAAAGATTCTAAAATGGAAGGTTTCTATGATAAATTGACTGAATTCAATAAGATTTTGACAGGTACTGATGAAAAGATGATTAAAAAACTGTATGGATATTTATTAGAAATTAAACTAGAAGAAGAACAAGTTAAAGAAACTATGATTGCTTGGGGGAAGAATTTTGGATATGGGATCTATTTAGAGAAATGGCAGAAATTGTGGTCTCAAAATTATAAAATGATAATGTCAACTGCATATAAAGAAAATTTGTATAAGATGTTTTACAGGTGGCATTTTCCCCTGACAAGAATAGCAAGAATGTTCAAGAATAAATCCGAAAATGTTGGAAATGTCATCAGACACCTGGCTCATATTACCATATGTGGTGGACTTGTGCGGATGCTAAAAAATACTGGACTAAAATCCACATGTGGTTGGAAAAAATGACAAAAAGACATATAGACTTGAAACCAGAGATATTTTTATTGGGAATTTTACCTGAAATATATAGTAAAGACTTGAAATACCTGATTGTAAATGTATTAACAGAGGCTAGGATTGTATTTACTAAAAACTGGAAAAATGAGAAAACACCATCACAGGAGGAAATCATTAAGATAATATTGGAATGTGCTGAAATGAGTAGATTGACATTGAAATTAGAGAACAAGAGGATAAACAATTTTATAAAATTTGGGATCTATTCTATCAATGGTTAGACAATAAAATACAGTAATGAAATATGTAGACTTTTAGAAAATAATAAATATATAAAGATGTATTTCTTTCTTATTATATCTACAAAATGATTTTAGGATAGATTTGGGATGATAATATGAACTGTTATAAAATAAACTAAGTAAATTATGATTATCTTGTAAAACATGAATGAATAAAAGTATAGTCAAATGATTGATTAATAATAATACTAAGGTATTTAATTTTTGATTGAAAATATGAGATTATATGCAATGTAATTGTAATTGAAGACTACGAAATGGAAGCACAAAACAATTTGTAAACCAACCGGCACACTGTATGTACACATATGGAAGATAGCTTGATGTTTTTATGTTTTGTTTGTTTATATTTGATTTTAAAAACCAATAAAATTAAAAAAGCTACTTAATCACTTACAGATAGAATTCGTAGAAATCAGAAACTCCATTTACACATCAAGAATTTCGCTTTATATCCTTTTAGTTAGAAGACATGGTGAATCCTCACTAATAAATACAATTTTTCATGTTACTAAAACTTGAACAAACTATCTTTAATAAATATAGACCACATTACTGTTTCAATTCAATTAATTAAAAGTATTTTATGTGTTAGCAGCTGAGGGCACCCAATGACATTCTGATAAGCAAGTTAGTTAAATGTGGGCTGAAGATAGTAACAATTATGTGAATATATAATTGGCTCACAATTTATTGTCAAAGAGCGCCCATCAATTATATTTCATCAACCTGGAAAAGGACCAAATTATTATTCAAGTCCACAATTATCAATTCCCAAGACAGATTTCCAACATTTCAATATTTTTTATTAATGATCAGATAAAAAAGTAGAGGGAATGCTTCTCAGTTTTCAAAAGTTACAAAATTGAATAGAGTTAGCTCATACTGTGGAATAAAAAAATAAAATTCAAAGCAATCTTGATTGGTTGGAGAAATGGATTAAAAGTAATAGAATGAAATTTTAATAGAAGCAAAGGAAAGATTTTCACTTGGGACACAGTCAAGTGCATGGATTGTAAGTTTTATGTTATCTGTCTTGACAATAGTACTTGCAATGAAGATATTGTCATAGCAGTTGATTGCAAACTGAGTCAGCATTATAAAGAATGAATTTCCAAATATAAGAAATATTTTCTCAATTCTATTCTGATTTGGCCACATCTACCTTGAGTATTGTGTCCATTCTGGATATTACAATCTAAGAAGATTTGGAAAAGGACAATGAAATGATTAGGACTTTAAAAATTATGGCCTAAAGGTGATTGACCCAGCTAGATATGGTTAGCCTTGAGCAAAGACTATTAAAGGTGGATAGGATAGCCATCTTCAGATAACTGCAAAAAGGTCACATAGAAAACTATCAAAGCTTCATTCTCACCCCAAAGCAAAGGACATGGAATAATAGATTTTAAATTACTGAAAGATAGATTCCAATAAAAATATTAGGGGAAAATATTCCTAATATTAAGAGCAGTTTGATGGTGGCACTTTCTTTCATTGGAAGTATTCAGGTGGATGCTAGACAATCATATGTGTGGGATGTTTTAATCTGGATTCTTTCATATAAGTAGAGGCATATACTCAATATTCCTTTCCAAATCTGGGATCCTAAAATAGAAGAAACCAACCTAGTCAGACTTTGTGTGAACTGTTCAAGTTCTGATTTCATGCCCTCAAATTTCAGGTTATGTGATTATCCAGACATGACTGTACCTACTTTTACTACTTCTGATTCAGTTACCTTTTGCAAATAACTTTTGTCTGTGTTAAAATGATTGTAAAACTATCTCCTATGGAATTTTGTGTGGTTGTGATGCAGCACCCAAAATACAGCAATTAAGTGAAATGTTTTGTACCCAAAGCACTAATGTATAGGTTATTTAACCTACAGTATTTATTTATTACAGGCTTCATGTATATAGTACATAAATGCTTCAGGACTTTTTTTTTTTTGCATATATCCAGAGCTGAATGGGACAACTTGCCATGGCCAATTTGCTAGAGGCTAACTTGCTATGGCCAACTTGCCATGAGACAACTCACTGCTGAGCAATTCAATTTTATTTAATTATTTAAAATAGTTAAAAAATTATTTAAATTTTTGTCATTCACATTTCATTTTGTCTCTCCTTTTGTATCCTTTCAATGATTCTATTCCATCATTTCTTTGATATTCTTGTCCCACCATGAATTGTCCCATAGTGAGTTGACTGTGGTGAGCTGGCTGGAGCAAGTTGGCCATGGCGAATTGGCCACAGTGCGTTAGCTGCGACATGTTGTCCTAGACCCTATCTAGCACACTGAAATATGCCAAATCTCAATATGCATAAAGTGTCTAGACACATCCATGCAGTATTCTTTGCCAACATTTTTGGAAGGGATTTTCTCTTTTCTTTTTCTAAGACTGAAAGAAAGGAAGTGTTCAAAGTAACTCAGGGGGATTCCATACCTAAGGCAAGACAAGAAGTCACATTTTCTGCCTTCTAATAAAACACATCAACCCACCCTTAAACTGGTTCTCAAATAGCATATATACTCATACTATTTCTAGTAAAATGTTTTTCCCTTGATCTAAAGACCAAAACAATTCTTATTGTTGTATATAACTGTTTATTGCAATCTGTTACTTTATTAATCTATGTGTTAATTACAGGAAAATCTACAATTTTTATAGACATTTTATGCCAATTTCACTACTATAAAATTACAGTTGATTCTCTATTACATAATTAGAAATAAATTGGACACTTTGGACAAATTGCATTATATTGAGAAATGTTATGGAATAACATTTCACAATGTATAAACTTTTCTTTGCTACATTTCTATATGTTCTTAAACAATATACTGAAAGTCAACTGACTTTCTTCCCCCAGCTTTTTTTTATTGAACTAAATTTACTTACTTAAAAATGCAACATAATTTTCATACAGAAAGCTTGACTTTTAAATAGGTTAATAGTACTTAGAAATACTTCATTTCTCCAGCAATAGAGCAAAAAAGCAGAAAAGTATGAGAAGCAGAATAAATAAGTGAGGGTGTATTCAAGGTTATGGCTCTACCTACAAAACACTGAGGTCACCGTATGCACTACTTCATCAATACATTGCTAACTTAGAGTTTTAGTGAAGTTCTACTTTTTACTCAGGAAGCAACAGAGATTCATGAAATAAGACTTGCTTCTATTTGAAATGATGAGTAGATTAGAGCAGGATATATAAAACATATAATAAAGAAATATGTTGTTGTAATTTAGAAATAACTTATACATTTAGGCATTCACTGTAAAATCATAATCATTCTGGAAGGCTTAATGAAAACAAAAACAGAATGAAACCATAAAGCATAGGCATAACTTTGTTTATACTGTGATTAGATTGCTGGCTACTTAGAACACAGTAACAGTTTATTCTGATTTTCAAATAGAAAGGAAACAAGAAAAAAATAGGAACAAGCAGTACTCAAGAAGGAAAGTCTACTTTATTCCTTCCTTGTCCTCAAATGCCATTAGTTTCAATACTATATACAATTTGTTTATAGATGGGCTTTTAATTTGTATTATGTGGTCATTCAGACTCAAAATTACTCTCATTTTTACTCATTTTCATCATGGTTTTGATTGTAACATTGAAATGTTCTAGTTCATATTGTCTTACACACACTGTGTATGGTTTGCTTTATGTAATTTCATATTCATTGATTGGTTGGTTGGTTGCAGGGGAAGATCCTGAAACAAGAAGAATGAGAACTGTAAAGAATATAGCTGATCTGAGACAGAACTTGGAAGAAACTATGTCCAGTCTTAGAGGAACTCAAATAAGCCACAGGTACTGTTTACTAGTACAGTTGGATACATGGAACAATAAAGCAAAAACAGTGTATTGTGTATTGTCTAATCAGAATCTTCAAAGTTTCTAAGTCTGATCAGTTAATGTTCTTAACATTTCGGTAAATATTTTGTTTCTTCTTTTTGTCCTCTTCATTTTGAGGCTCTGGCCACAAAATTTTCAGAAAACAAAAGATAGTAGTAAATCAAGCCTCAAGAAGTAAATTGATCTCTAAGCAATTTAAAATATATCATATGGCTAAAGAAATAAATATCTATCAAAAAGTGAAAACTACAGTATTGCAGAAAACAAAATATAAATTGTCTTTAAAATCTGAATAAAAACTTGTATGGCTCATATTTAAACAATGCCAATCTATAATCATTGTGCTGTATGGATGAAGCTATTCTGAATGATAAAACATTTTGTGTTACTTTGTAATTTGAATCTTGCCACTTGGGTTAAAGTAAACAGTTTTAATTGAATTTAGTCTTGAGACTGTTTAAGGATGGAGAAAGCAGGTCAGTCAAAGGAATAGTATTTCTTAATGATAATGATACAGCTGAGTGACACTGTAGTTGCCAAATTCTTTTAAGAATCATGAGCTTATCTTTATTTAGAATGTATTTTCTGAAATGAATGGAAAACATTTCTAACTTAATCTCATTGTCATATTGAAATGAAAACATAACATATTAATTTTAGCTATGTGTGAGTGATTCATTACATATTATAAGGAAGATCCTGATTTTGAAAAACTCCATTTTATTTTACAGTACTTTATCTTTTCTACCAGCATCGTGTCACTGCATGTCATTTGGTGAACATTTAACAGGTTTTATTTTCCATAACAGGTTTTATTACAAGGTTCATTTTATTTTATTTGAATCTTATATATTAACATGGTTTTATCTCAAAGCCCACCATCGCTAAAAATATGGAAAATCTGAGAATGGAAATTGGCTTGTTGAGGAAAAATGTCAGCCTTAGAGTGACATCTTTAAAAACAGGTGCTATTTTTTCCTAAGTCATGTTTATTTAAAAGTAAAACTTTCCTTTGTCTACCTTTCATCCTATATGCAAAAAAATATGGAAACCATGGTTCAACAGTTTTTGTTTTGCTTGACAGCACACTGGAAACAACATTTGACAGTACTGTGACAACTGAAGTAAATGGACGAAGCATTCCTGGTTTACCAAGCCGATCTTCTCCAGTGACCTGGAGGCTTGGACAAGCTAGTCCTCGACTCCAGGCAGGTGATGCTCCTTCCCTGGGTGGAGGGTACCCTCGCAGTGGTGCTAGTCGCTTCATCCATACTGACCCTTCTCGATTCATGTACACCACACCTCTTCGTCGTGCAGCCATCTCTCGTCTTGGCAACATCCCCCAAATTGACATGGGTGAAAAAGGAAATAGTGACCTGGACATTTCCTCTGATGTTGATGTTGGAGGGTACATGAGTGATGGGGACATTCTTGGGAAAAGCCTTCGAGCTGATGACATCAACAGTGGGTAAGTTTTTCTTTTTTGTAAAAATGAGATTAGAAAGAATTGTGATTTTTTTTAAAAAATAATTCACAAATCTGTTCATAAACAGAAAGGAATAAGGCAAGCATCTGAAAAATATATTGATTTGTTCCTGACTGAATTAGAACTATAATAATTTACAATGAAAGTTATTAGTGAAAATAAATTAACTAATCACATATTTTCCTGTTTAAAGTCTCATTTGAATTCCAAACTGAATTAAATTAGTTAATTAAATTATAGTTATCTCTAGTCTCTTTTTTTCTTGTTAGACTCTTTTATGGAGACAAATATACAACATGATTTTCATGTTTAATTTTTCTGATGCAGATGAATATGCATGGCTCACTCTTCGTTAGTTTTTAGAAACGCCTTGTCTTTTTGAGGACTTATATTATAATGAATTTATAATCTTAAATGATAATGGCTTGAAGTTTTATAGCTTATATTTTCTAACATTGCTTATCACTTAGATTATACATAAAATTGGAATGATAAATATCCTGAAGAGAACACAAGAAACTTGTCTAATAAAGAATATGAAATACACCTAACAGAAAGGAGCCCACTGCTTCTGTGAAATAAGCCTCCTTGTTAAATTGTTTACTCTTAGAAAATGTCTCCTAATATTCATCCATAATCTGCCTTTCTGGTTATGAAATCCATGATTCCATGTCTGTTTTTGTTCACTTTCTCCACAGTGTTTTTCAGAGATTTGAAGATTCTGTCATATTCCCTCCCATGATTTGTTATTATCAAAGCTAAACTTGTATGCTACCCTCAATCTATCTTTATATAATTTAGATACCAATTTCCAATACTTTTATGATTGGTTTTTCTGAACCTATTTTGATTTGTCTAATTCAACTGGACATAATATGCAACATCAGTGAGATGTCTTCTTATTTTCTTAATATATTATTAGGCATTACATACATATTATATGATAATGTTAGAGATGTGTTGTTTGGGTAAAATATATGTACAGGTACTTTTTTATAAAGACCTGCAAAACACAAATGATTTGTGCTGAATGTTAATTTGATATATGAAGAATATTATTTTAAAAATTAAGATATCCAAAATCAGGACAGTTGTTTCGACTGAGAAATTGGAGTGACTCACTGCAAGCTAAAATTAGAGCAAGGAGATAAATTTGTGATATTTGATAAACTGTTTACCAAATATGGGAAAAAGATTCTAAGAGGTGTGAATATCTATAGCAAATTGGTAATATATGTTTCATTAAGAGGGATAAATATTGCTCTTACTATAAGAGCATGCTTCTACTTATTTTTTATATGAGAGTGAGAGTCGGGTGTGATAGGAGAAACATGAAAGTAAGTTTCTATGGAGATTATCAGTGATCCAGGTCATAGCTGAATCAAAGGTGCTTTTTCAAAAGCCAACTGGACTGTTTTATTTTCCTTGAGGAAAATAAAGAAGCTTCATCAATTCATGCAGAATGATGGGAGGGATTGAAGGATTGGTTCTGATAGAATGGCGGGGGATGATTTTGAAAGATCATATTTCTCTGGTCATTAGCATTCTCCCTGAGATCTCTTGATGCCACATAGGTGTTAATCTGTGCCCTGAGGGTAATCTATATCAAAGTGCAAATGGCAGTAGAATTTTCTTGGTACTGCTGAAAGGACTTTGTTGTAGACAAGAGATAGATGCTGTCTTATATTCCTCTCTGTTGACAGAGAGGAATATAAGACAGTGTTAATATAATGCTCAATGTTAACATAAATGACCTCTTTTACCGCTCTTTCAAACCAATGGTCCTCTCTATATTCTGTCCACATTGTGGATAGGGAGGACCATTAGTTTGAAAGAGGAATAAAAGAGAACATTTATGTTAATAGGATAAAAATACTGGTTGCTGGTTTAGTATTTTTTTCATGACCACTATGGTACGGAGGCTCAAATATTTCTATAAATCAGGATAGGGAGAGCAAAATGGATATAGCAAAACCGATCAGTGAGCCTTTAATTTGCACATGACCAGGAGATTAAATAACCATAATAAAATTAATTAAATTGGTCATGGACTATACAGCAACATTTATGATTTTTTAAAGGCTTTCAATAGTGAGATTGCTGTAAATTCATAGATTATTAACTTCTTGGAATATAATTTTGCCATCTCATAATGCTGTAATGTCCTTCCTTATCTTGGAATTCTAAGCAGGTACCATGTACTTTTTTGGTTTGTTCGAACCCAAACTATGTAATAGTTCAGATGGGGCAATCAGCTTCCAGAGAATTGCTTAAAGTCTTCAGAAATCTTTGAACAAGTCTAGGAATCTCCAGGATTTAGCAGAAAGGGTTTTGAGCAATCCCAAGAATTTCACATTAAAAATTCCCTATATAGTCAGGGTTGATTCAAAGCTGAAATCTAAACATTGTAAATCATACTTAGATCCAACTGAGTTATGCAAATTTTATTTCTAAGTAGACCAGCTGAGAACTGAGTTATATTTGTAATTGTTCATTGATTCCAAGCTCTGTTTTGGCATTTAGTATGTTCAACATTCATGAAAGGGTTAAATAGCTAGTGGAGGCAAGTACAGGGAAGTTCCACATCACTGGGCATGCACCTGGCTTCTGAAGATGTTGAGTGTTGACACAGGAGGAGATACAAATACATGCACTCAGATGTGAAAACTTTTGTATGAATTTTCATCTACATGTGCTTTGAATTCCTGGTGAATGTTAACTTTTATTGCACAAATATTTGTAAAAAATGCAACAATTTGACTGTTTGCAAAGTGTGGCTTATGTATGTGGATGCCTTCATTGCACTACTAAGGCTAATGTTCCCAAAAATGTTCAGCCCTTGTACAATCACAGCTTCTAGTAATTAATTTAAGTAAACCTTGTTGTCAAAGGTAAGCCTGAAAATAAGCCATACCTTATTTTAAGAATACTGTAGAAGTTTGAGAAAAAAGGGAGTTTATTAAGTTTATTGGTTTGTTGAAATCTAGACAAGTATTTAATTTTAGATTTATATTCCACCATTTATCAGGACATGTATCATAAAGTGGAGTAGTAGATACTGTCTGGTATTATCCCTGTATTCCTAAGGTTCAGGCTAAAAAGGGAGGAAAATCACTGATCTCACTAGCCTGAAGTCAGTATATTTTTTAAAAGCAAAAATATATTGAAATTTTTTAAAAAAAGTGACAGCTTGAATAAGAAGGTTGATTGCTGATTTTTGTTGAATATTTTACTGCTAGTATTCCTTGACTAAAAATGTAAAAAAGTATTAACTGGTTTATCAAAAGAGAAAATAAATTAGGTTGCCTTTTTTGAATGAAAATGATCGAAATGGTAGTGTTCTTAGCTAGAATACTTTTAAAGTACTGTTTCCATTTTATATTAAATAAGAAAAAAGTCTAATAAGCACTAAAATACATGCTTCACCCAAGCATGCCAAACCTTATCTCTTTCATTCCCACTTTAATTACTTTAAACCTTGAGGACAATCATCCAGGAATAATTAAGAATTAATATGAGAGAGTACTCTGTTTCCTATATGTAGCCTCTCAACTAAAAATTTTACCCACCTGAGACTAAAGTACCCTGAACTCTTAAATATAATTTTCACCTTCTTTTTCTAATTTTTAATTCTGTTAAAATGTAAGCTTCAATAGTTTTACCCACCCTCACCAAATGCCAAATATATTGCATCTTACAAAACAGCCTGGTATCTCAGAAACTGCAGATTCTTGCTAGAATTTGTATTAGGCATACAGTTGCTTCAAAATATGTTCCTAGCACATAGGAGTTCCTCTGAAATGTCTAAGAAATGCACTAAGCAAAATTGAGCTTTTTATTGATCTAGTGTAACAAAGTGAATGAACAGTAGTTTACTTTAGGCTGGTAAACCAATGTTTGAAACTGCCATTTATTCTTTGTTTACTGATTGCAAATGTATGGTACGTGAAATACACATGGTTTATATCTAATGTCCTGGTTTATTTCCAGTTTGCTTTTCAGTAATGTCTAGGTTTTGAACTGATCACAGATGAAACAGAAGCTAAAAAGATTGAAAAGTAAATAAGACATGGGCTAAAAAAACCATGACTATTTTCCCTGTGGTTACAATGTAAGAAGGTTATATTGGCATCCGATTGGAATCTTAGCTAATCCTACACATTGTACCATTGTGACCATACAGATAATATCAAGCTATGGGGAATTCACTAGGAATATACTGTATTATATGTCCTGACCACAGTAGGTAGAAAGAGATACATACTGGAGCCATAATTCTATCCTCTCCTACCCTTGCAGGATGTATGATAACATGTCCATGGATCAAGGGTGGGATTCAGTTTTTTTAACAACCAGTTCTGTAGACATGACTTAGTTGGTGGGCGTGGCTTGGTGGTCATGTGACTGGGTAGATGTGGCTTGGTGGTCATGTGACTGGCTGGGCATGGGCAACTCAACATCACTCACTTCGAGAGGCACTTCTCCTCATCTGGACTCTTGTGACTGTGGGGATACTGCAACAGTCATAAGTGTGGAAAACAGTCATCAGTCATTTTTTTTCAGTGCCATTGTAATTTTGAATGGTGACTAAATGAACTGTTGTAAGTCAAGGATTACCTGTACAAAAATACAAAATGCTTCTTTGCTTGCAAAAAGCTGACCTAAATACCAATCATTAGATTAAAAATACCTGCAAGCCAGAGTTACAAATCAGGCAGGGTGCCAGAGCACCTTGAGGAATTAAAATAGCTAAAATGCAATGATAACTATCAGCAGCCCTTTAAAGAAACCCTTTAGCAAAGAGGTCATTTAAGCTCTCCAGAAAGAGCACACCCAAGAAAAGCAATCCTTAGATCCATTTGCACCACTTAAAGTTACCAGCTGGTCTCACTCACCTCACAAGATATCCTAAGGAAATCATCCAGATTTAAGGAAAGGTCACATACCCCCCAGAAAGGCAGTAAAAAATTCAGTGCCAAGCTTGCATTCTGCCTCTTGGAAGTACACCCCCAAAATGACAGTGCCAGATATCACTAAAGCAGTGAAGGAAGACTGCTCCCAGATAGAAAAAGAAACCATGAGGTAGAAAAAAATTCAAACACAATAGAAATAATTAAATCACAACAGTAGCTGTTGCTTGTTAAACCAATTATCAGAACAAATAGAAAGAGGAACTAGTCAGATTTCTCAAGCCAGTTTCTTTTCAGGAACAGAGATTAACCCCTTTCCTTCCAAACAAAGCTGAATAGGGAAAATTATCCCATCAATAAACACAGGATTAAACATCACCAAGCACAGAATTAAACTTCACCAAAAACCAGTTTTAGACCAAAACTCAGAAAGGGTATGTAAATTCATGTTTGAATGTCAGTCTTTCTAACTAGCCAAGAAGCCGTGCTGAATGTCACTCATTTTGGTTCCTTGTCATTAAAAGCTTCTTTCCGGCAGCTCTGCTTTGTTTTTCAATTATTTCTTCAAAGTGCTAACTTCAACAGGAGAGTATTTCCTTCCAACAGCAGTGTAAAAAGCTTAAAAGAGCCCTTTCCCTTTAAGAAAGTCAAGATGTCAGGTTTCCAAGTGAAATGGCTACACATATGTCAATTTCAGGCTGGACATAAGCAAAGTACCAGCAAAGGAGAGGAAAAAAGCCTCCAGAGAAGCTCTGGAGAAAGTAGTCCTGCCAAGAATGTAATAAGGGTTATTGGAGAGGCAGTTTCTGTAAGCAACAACACCAGAATGTAAAGAATGCTTTCCTTACAGGGTTAGGCCTGTAAAGTAGGAAAAAACAAAAGAAGATTTCTTCTAACAACCAGTTGTCTGAACTGCATAGAAAGTTAACAACTAGTTCTAGTGAATAGGTACAAACCGGTAGAATCCCACCCCTGCCATGGATCCTCTGAAACACATATCAGTTTTGTGAATAAGGCCATTTTATTCAGGAAGACAATGCAGTATAAAATCATAAATATTTCTCCTTTTATGGTGTAGCTGGGAAATAAAGAAGAGGGAAGTAATGTAGCTTATAGTAAAAAAACATTATTCTTTTAGCTGATAATTTTTTACTTTGTCAGAAGCAGCTTTCCCAGGTATTTGGCAGAGATACTATTGGCAATCCAAGATGCCAAACATGGGAATTTCTGCATGCATACACATGATAAAATAACACACACACACACACACACACACACACACACACAAGCACACATGGGGGGGGAATGAATAGAAGGGGAACTCATAAAATTTGCAGATGACACTAAACTGGCAGGAATGGTCAACACCCCAAAAAACAAGCTTAGGATTCAAAAAGATCTTGACAGACTTCAACAATGGGCTTTATCCCACAACATGAAATTTAATGTGAAGAAAAGCAAGGTTTTACACCTAAATAGGAAAATCCAAATGTACAAGTATAGATTAGGTGAAACCTGGCTCAAAAACAGTGACTGTAAGAGAGACCCTGAAGCCCTAGTGGACGATCCCTTAAACACGACCCAGCAGTGTGTGACAGCAGCCATAAAAGCTAATAAAATCCTTGGTTGTATAAATAAAGGCGTAGAATCAAAATTATGTGAATTATTTGTACCACTTTATAAATCCTTAGTAAGACCACACCTGGAATGTGGCATCCAATTTTGGTCACCACAATTCAAGCAGAGCAACTAAGATGATTAAGGTACTGGAGATAAAAAAAATATGAACAATGGTTGCAGGAGTTGAATATGGCTAGTCTAGAGAAAAGAAGGACTAGGAGGAAATGATAACAGTATTCCAGTATGAGAAGCTGCCACAAGGAAGAGTGGGTCAACTGATTTTCCAAAGTACTAGAAGGCAAAAAAAAAAAAAAAACAATGAATGGAAACTACTCAAGAAGAGAAACAACTTGGAATTGAGGAGAAACTTTCTAACCGTGAGGACAATTAACCAGTAGAACAGCTTGCCATCAGAAATTGTAGGTGTTTCATCACTGGAGGGTTTTAAGAAAAGACTGGACAACCAACTATCTAAAATGGTATTAGGGCCTCCTGTTTGAGTAGGAGGTTTGGCTAGAAGATCTCCAAGGTCACTTCCAGCTTTATTCTGATTCAGACAGACAGACAGACAGACAGACAGACAGACAAACTGAAATAACATGCATATTGCTGTTAAGATATGACACAGGGAAAGTAACTGTGATTAGCATATTTAAATCAATATGATATATTAATTATACAGATATTATTTTATCATTTGATTTAACAAGGTTCACTCTGATCAAGATAACATATTCTTAGAGCAGAGGTCTCCAAACTTGGCAACTTTAAGACTTGTGGACTTAAACTTCCAGAATTCTCCAGCCATCATAGCATAGCTGGCTGGAGAATTCTGGAAGTTTAAGTCCACAAGTCTTAAAGTTGCTAAGTTTGGAGACCCCTGCCTTAGAGTATAAACTGCAAGCAACAAAAATATTACCTGTAATACATATCAATAATAATTGTGCTGTATAGCATAACAAACATGTCTATAAGTGGTAGCCTTTCCTACTAATTCATTTTTATATGTATTATTTTTAGTTACATGACTGATGGAGGGCTCAATCTATACACAAGAAGTTTGAATCGAATTCCTGACATAGCTGCCTCTCGAGATGTCATTCAAAGAGGAATTCATGATGTGACAGTGGATGCAGACAGGTAAAGCCTCCTTTTTCTACACAAAAGTCAAGAATGTCAAATTGCTACAGAAGTTTGGGAAAGTTATTCATGGCAATTCATTTTCAAATATGTAAATATTGGGATCAGTGGCTATAGGTTGAGGAGCATTAAAAATAATGGCAACAAAACCCAAGTTGCGGCTGGACAGTTATGTGAAGAGAATTGTGTATTCTTGAAAGACGATGACCACCCCCCGCCAAAATAAATCTCTTGTATCAACATCCACCAGAAAGTTACTATCAGAATGGCCAATAGTGTTGTGATTTATGGAATCCTGCAAATAAATTCGCCTGTAGAATACAAAGTCAGAGCAGCTGTCTAGCAATAATACCAGTATTTAATAATTTGTTCTTGTAAATCAGATGGTGATCAAAGTAACAAATTTCAGCCTAACAGAATTTGTGCTGTAATTTTTATTTTGAGTTTTAGATTATTTTCTGCTTTGTGCATATACTGTAGATTATGATGTCCTTGTGCTTGTGGAGTGCAGCCTGTGTAGCTTTCACATTTCAAATCGTTTCCCACCTCTTGACCAAGTTTCTGTGCCATCTGCTACAGCAGAGAGAATTTGACGGTACTGCCAGCTTCAGCTCAGACTAATCCAAAGAGTTTTTCAGCCAAGTCACAATCAAAGAAAAACATCATCAAAAATATGAAATGGATTCTGAGTCCATGTGTAACTTGTTAAGCAATGTCTGAACTCCATAAGCCCTGTTAGTGCAGCATTTACTTTAGCAAATAGATGGATCTATCTTAGCTACCTAGGGTAGAACAAGAATAGGTAGAAGGTTGACAGAGGGTGACTCCCATCTGAAATAAGGAGGAATTTCCTGACATAATTGCTATTAAGCAATGGAACATCATTCTCCATCATGGAGATTTTTAAGAAGAGGTTGATCAGCCATTTGTCTGAGATGATACGAGGATTACTGCCCTAAAGATCCCTTCCAGCCAAATTTATCATACACATTTTCTGTTCTTTTTTTGAATGGCTTCACCCACAAATTTTCACAACCGAGTTACCTAAATTGAATCAGTGTATATTTGGAATTATTTATCATGTTGTTAAATCTACTTTTTTTTCAACCATACATAAACAATTAAATAGTTCAGCATTTTAATCATAATCCACAAAAGTGTAGAAAAACATAATTAAAGGTATTGTTATGAAAGCAATCTACCTATACAATTTTTTGATTTTTTTAAAATCAATTTTAAGCTCTTACATGTTTCTTAACACATGGTGGTTTAAATTTCTATTAACAATTATTTGAATGGTTTGCCAGTAATATTGCCTTTGATGTAAAGGATAGTCTTAACTGCTTTTTATGTAGAAAACTCCAGTCATGTTCAAAATTTTATATTTGAGGTTCTTTTTGCAGCCAAATATCTGCGTAATGATGTTTCTTTACAATATTCTTCTTCCGTACTTATAATTTGGACTTGAGCCTAGTATGGAATAGTTTTTGGACATTGGAAAAGGAAGACTCAGGTATATCATAGACAAGAAAAGAACGAATGTGTGCTTTAACAATCAAATAAAGTGGCATTAAAATTGTAAGATATTTTTATAGCTAAAATCTTCTTTGTACTTAGGCTATTGACTTTCTGGATCGGTCCATCAGTTGTCTAAATATATTTGTAATGCAAAGAGATTGCACAGGGGTTGAGCAAACAGTCACAGAACTACAGGAGAATGCAAGCAAATCTGTTTACTTGTTTTATTCATGCATTTGCAGTATACATTTCATAGAAAGAGTATACTGAAAGAAAGAAGAGCCTTCATATTTCTAATTTTTATCTCCTTGTACCAACTGGAAAGACTAACAATTTGAGAATTTTCTGGTGTGTGTATTTTATTTATAGCTACTATAAAGAAAATTATTTTCTTTTCTCAAATCTAAAATATTGCATTTAGTTTGGGCCCACCACATTTTAGAAAGCAATTGAAAAATTGAACCTTGTCCATAGAAGAGCAATTAAGACAGGAAGGGACTTGGAAGGACCTCCAGCTACTGTTGGAAATACCAGGCAACAGTGGGTGATATTGGGTATGTTTAGCCAGAAGAAAAGAAGACTGCGGGAATATATTATAGTTGCCTGTCTTCAAGCAGTTAAGGCTTTTGTCTAATTAAAGTCTCTGTGTGTATGCATTAACTAAGAAAGAATTATTATGGGAATAATAAATGAGAATATTTATCTCTTTACATCTGGTGCTCTTTTGATCTCTTATATTTCTAATTTTGCAGATACCAACATTCTTGGTTTTTGCTTCATTCCCATGAAAATGGATGAAGTATGTGTTTGGGAACTAGAGCTTTTTTATGTTGATTATATCTGGGAAATATAAAAGTGAGAGTCATTTGTATCTCATTATTACAGAAGGAAAATGTCAATATGTGGAGTGTAGCAGACTGTCCTAAATAGGCACTGTGCTTTAAATACACCTTCAGAGCGTGCATTTTCTCTAATTTCACTGCAACTAATTCTAGGAAGAAACCAGATCTATATTTGACTACTTTTAATTAGACCTGTAATTTTGTATGAAAATTTAGACCACGTGCTATATTAATTTTCATTTTAATTCATATAAAGGTTTTCTGCAGTTTTATTATCTGTGAAGACATTTCATTTTGTTTATTTTAATCTAAGCTCCCAGGCTTTTAACAGTTCTAGTGCTATGCAACACAAAAAGATATTGTCATTTATTGTTAATATAAATGATATTTTGCTTAGCCCAGAAGTAGTAATATATTTAAATATATTTTTATTTTATTTTATTATTTTTATTTTATTCAGTTTATTCTATTCTGGGGAGTATTAAACATACCTAACAATATTTTTAAAATAATACAAGTTAAAAAACTATTTAAAATGAACAATAACATAGTGCCTAAATTACTTTATGAATTTAAAATATGACAAAAGTTGCATCTTTACAGATTTTCTAAACGCTTAAACATTAGAGGCCAGACACTACTCTTTTTGACAGAAATTTAATTTCTAAAGAGCCTTTCCTGGACATTTCAGTAGCCACTCAGTTAAATAGCAGAAATGTGATCCTTTTAATAATCTTATACAATTCAGGGTTTTAAAGGGAATTACAAACATTTTAAATTTTGCCTCATAGGCAAGTGGCAAACATAGATCTTTCAGAACAATATGACTATGAAAGCTTACACTGATTAACATCCAGACCACTGCTCTTGTACCAATTGCAGCTTCTAAACAGTTTTCAAGGATAGTCTATGCATAACATGTTGTAGTAATCTAGAAAGGTTGTAGATAAATATATAAAATCTGACTCATTTCATGTCACATGAGAAGTAATTATGCAAATTCACCCTTAATCGTATATACCATCTTAAAATCCAGTGACAGCCAAGGATCTTGGTCAGGAGTGTCAAACTGGCAGCCCATGGGCTGGATGTGTCAAACACAGGCCACGCCCACCCCAGCTCCATGAAGGAAAAAACATTTTATTTTTATTTATTTATTTATTTATTTATTTGATTTGCCAATTGTTTACAAGATAGTAAGTATAAGTGTATACATAGTTGTGAATACATGAAATGGGTACATATAAGAAAAATAAAAGAAGAATAAGAGAAACAATAGGACAGGGACGGTAGGCACGTTGGTGCGCTTATGCACGCCCCCTACAGACCTCTTAGGAAGGGGGTGAGGTCAATAGTAGACAGTCTAAGGTTAAAGTTTTTGGGGTTTGGGGAAGAAACTACAGAGTCGGGTAGAGTATTCCAGACATTGACCACTCTATTGCTGAAGTCGTATTTCCTGCAATCAAGTTTGGTGCGGTTAACTTTGAGTTTGTATCTATTGTGTGCTCTTGTGTTGTTATGGTTGAAGCTGAAGTATTCATTGACAGGTAGGACATTGCAATGTATGGTTTTATATACCATGCTTAAATCAGACCGAAGACGGCGTAATTCAAGATTTTCTAGTTCTAGAATTTCAAGTCTGGTGGCATAAGGTATTCTACAACGAGTAGAGGAGTGGAGAACTCTTCTTGTGAAATATTTCTGGACTTTCTCAATTGTGCTAATATCAGATACGTAATGTGGGTTCCAGACTGATGAACTGTATTCGAGTATTGGTCTAGCAAATGTTTTGTATGCTCTGGTTAGTAGTGTGATATTACCAGAGAAAAAGCTACCGTATATACTCGAGTATAAGTCGACCGAATATAAGCCGAGGCACCTAATTTTACACAAAAAACTGGGAAAACTTATTGACTCGAGTATAAGCCGAGGGTGGGAAATGCAGCAGCTACTGGTAAATTTCAAAAATAAAAATAATTAATTTGGGAAACGATCTCACTATCATGAAAGGTTTAATTGATTCACTAACCCAAAAGAAGAAGATGATTATGACAGCGGGAGGCAGAAGTCACTCTCTTCCCCTCCCTCGGAGGCCCCCTGAGTCAGGAGTCACTACCGCTGGCGCGGCCCCAGTCCCGCCGCCTTGGGAAGGGAAAGGCAAAGCGCTTTTGCCTTTCCCTTCCTGGCTGGGGCTGTTGGGAGTCGCTGCCGCCGGAGCGGCCCCAGTCCCACCGCCTCGGGAAGGGAAAGGCAAAGCTCTTTTGCCTTTCCCTTCCCGGCTGGGGCTGTTGGGAGTCGCTGCCGCCGGAGGACGCGACTCCACACCATTTTTTTCAGAGGGAATCTGACTGAGTATAAGCCGAGGGGATTTTTCAGCACAAAAATGGGCTGAAAAACTAGGCTTATACTCGAGTATATACAGTACGTAGGATTAGGTTAACAACTCTTAATGCCTTTTTGGCTATGTAGTTGCAGTGGGCTCTAGCACTTAGATCATTAGAGGTGAGTATTCCAAGGTCCTTTACAGAGCTTGGGTCATCAACAAGATCTTGACTATTCAGCTTGTATTTTATTTTCTGATTTTTTTTTGCCAATATGTAAGACAGCATTTATTTGTTGAGATTTGAAGTTGCCATTTGTTTGACCATTCTGATACATAGTCAAGATCTTTTTGTAGGGTAGCAGTATTGTCTGTGGTATTGAACAGCTTTACATCATCAGCGAAAAGAACGCAATTGCTCTTAATATGATCACAGAGGTCATTTATGTAGAGTATGAAGAGAGTTGGTCCTAGAACACTGCCTTGGGGGACACCACTATTGACAGGTACAGAATTTGATAGGACGCTCCCAATTTTGACCATTTGTTGTCTGTTTGCCAGGAATGCTTCTATCCAGTTATTCAGTTGTCCAGAGATACCATAGGATTTTATTTTTAGGAGTAGTTTGTCGTGTACCACTGAATCAAAGGCTTTACAGAAGTCTATGTAGATTGCGTCTATTGCTTTGCCCTGGTCGAGTTGTGTCGTCCATATGTTTTTGCAGTGTAAGAGTTGCAGATTACAGGATAGTTCTTTTCTGAAACCAAATTGTTTATTGGAGAGTAGGTTGTTTGTCTCTAAGTGGAGGATGATGGATTGGTTAATAATTGATTCCATGACTTTACAGGTGACGCAGCATAAGGAGATTGGTCTGTAATTTTCAACTAGGCTTGGGTCTCCCTTTTTGAAGATGGGGATGACTGTGGCTTGTGACCATAGGTTAGGCAAGGAGCTGGTCCTGAAAGATTTTTCAAAGATTATGTTTGGCTATGGCAGTGGATAGCTTTTTTAAGAAGTAGGCACATATTCCATCAGGTCCAATAGATAGAGATGGTTTTAGGTTGCGTAGTGCTTTTTCAACATTGTCTTCTGTAAAATCGATATGTATTAAATCATTGTTGTTATCTGTGGTACGGCTAGGAAATACTGGGCATGATCCATTGCTGTTTACAAATACTGAGCTGAAGAATGTGTTAAAGATGTTGGCTTTAGTGGTGTCGTCGTTGCAGTCTTTACCATCAGGTCCTATCAAGGGTGGGATAGACCTTGAGTCTTTTAGTTTGTTGTTTACAAAATTGTAAAAAGCACGGGTGGAATTGGTGCTTAGAAGGTTTTCCTCTTGTTTAATGTGATAATTGATGCATTCGGTCTTTATCTGGTGGCATAAATTTTTGTATCGGCTTTTGAAATTGGCAACGTGACCAGATTTGTTTTTCCGCCAGAGTGATCTCTTTTTGGATTGAAGTTTCCTTATTGTTATGGGTAATCTGCTTTTTTGTTTTGTTTTGGGAGTTGTTGTTGGTACGTATAGTTTGATGACTCTTTTGACTTCAAGTAAAAATATGTTGTAATGGTCTTCAACAGTATTGCATCCAGTGAATAGAGATTGCCAATCAAGGGATGAGAGATCGTTGTCTATAAGATCATAGTTGCCTTTTTGAAGTTACAATTGGGGATTACATCATTGTGGTGATTTTTGTGTGGGCGTATGTTGAGACAAAAGTCAATCATATTGTGGTCACTGCTGGAAAAGGGTTCTTTAGTTTGTATTCCGTAAATTAAATTCAAACTATTGCAGAAGATGAGATCGAGGCAGTTGTTTAGTCTAGTGTTGTTGGTTACTAGTTGTTCCAGTCCCAGATTTGTAATAGCATTGTAGAAGGTTGTGTGTATGATTTCAGTTGTACATTCATTTAGGGTCCAGTCAATATGAGGTAGATTGAAATCACCAAGAAAGATAAAAGGGTATGGGCAGGATGCAGCCCATGTTAGTAATGTATTTAGCTTGTTTACATGTTCAATGTCATAATCAGGTGCTCTGTAACATAGTAAGAATCGAATTGTGATATTTAAGGATAGTTCACAGATGATGGTCTCAGGAAGAGCAAGCTCCTGGGTAACTTGGATATTTTTAGATGTAAGGACTTTTATAGAAGATAGCAACACCACCTCCTCTACGAATTTCACGATCTGATCGGTAAACATGATAGTCCCTTATTGTGGTAATGGAGTCAGGGAGAGATGCATTGAGCCATGTTTCACAGACAAATATAATGTCGAATTTAGCCATATTTAGTAGGAGGAAAAATTCAGGTATTTTATTCACGAGGCTTCTTGCATTGAGTAGTTTGCATTTAAGGCCAGTAGTAGTTGGAATTGAGGTAGTTAGGGCGTGCATGCCTAGTCTTGGGTGATGGTGGATCGGTTGAGGTAGGGTTGTGGTTGAGGGTTAAAGCCTAGTTGCGGGTTGTGTGACTTACTTTTGATACAATCAGCATGGTAGTCAATGTACAGGTCCTTCTCTCCATTGTCTAGACGTTTTTGAGTTCAGTGCGGAGTACACGGGAGCGGGCACGTTGCTGTATGGTTAGGTCAGGGCGACAACGGAGGTTCTTATGGTTGGTGTTGGTTTTGGCGAGTGAATTTATAGTGTAAATGAATTTATGTTTGCTTGATTCATTTTTGCAAATGACCCTGCACAAGCGTGGGGCCACAGAGCCGTCTCTGTTTTTGAGCTCTCGGCCAATGCGGGAAATGTCAAGTATTTCATCAGCGGAGATGGTTGATGCTTGATAATCACTGATGATGTTTCGGACAGTTGTGATGTCATCATTGTCATTGATGTCCTCTAGACCAAATAAGATGGCGTTTGGATCGTTTCCGTTCACGCTCAACGGCTTCTCTGATGAGGATTGGGATATCAATATTTGTCTGGGTTGTGTTTATTTGTGGATTGGGTTTTGGATTGGGTTGTGGTTGTTGGGTAGAGATGTGGTTTGTAGCTATTGGATGTTCAGGTTGTGTCTTTTTTTTCAAGGTTGGATATTCTTTCTTTTACGGCGTCCAGGGATGCTACTCTGGTGTTAAGGGATGTTTCAATGGTTTCAATGGTATCAACTCTTTTAGACAGATCCAGTTTGGGTCTGCATGATTTGCAGAGATATGGAAACTCATTGGATGATTCTAGGTATTGAATCATTTGCTCAGGTAATCCCAAGCAGTCATGATGAGCGTATTTTTTACACAGAGAACATGATAGCAACGTGACAAGGCGAGTTTGACATCTGTGACCTAGGCAGACTCCCAATGTGTGAAATTTCTGTTCCATGGAATGTACAATCCCATTCAAAATAGATTGAATCTTCGACACCAGAGCCTTATCTCTTAATTTATCACAATATCTTTGTGTGAATTTAATTTCAACATGTTTTCTCTCAGTTCACTATGAAATTTTGGCAACATGTAAATGAAGATTCAATCTTCCAGTCCAAAAGTATCTAAAAAGGTTAAATCATGGCAAATAGATCAAAGTTCATTAATCTGAGATGTTTCATTACTGTTGTGGTTCGCCGGCAGCAGATGTGGATGGCTGAGGTCTCGGAGAGTGATGACTCAGATGAGGGGCCTGCGTGTGATGCAGGAATGGGGCCAGGACTATCAGAGAGTAGAGTTCTGCCTTCGGAGCTTGTGGAAGCTGGCAGCAGTGATGCAGAGGACCCCGAAGAGCCTGTGCCCAGTGTGCGGGCATGCAGGGCTGCTCGAAGGAAAGAGCAGCTGCAGCAGCACGGGCGACTTGGGAGTAAGGCTGCAAGGTGATGGCCCCTCCCTTAAGGGATAAAAGCCAGCCCTCAGAGGTGGGATTCTTTGCAGGAAGCAAAGAAGTTCTTGCACTTCAAGTCTTGTGGAAGTTCGGACTATCCTGATTTGTGTTTGGAGACTTTTTGATTATTTCCTTGCAATTTAATCTAGTGTTCTTGGCAGCCTGGCACTACCTTGGCAAGGCTTGTTCTTATATGGGACAATTAGTTTTTGACAGTGTTTTACTGTGAATGAATGAAATTCACAGAGAAGCATTAAAAAGGTTTTGCTTTTATCTCAGTTTGGTGTTTGTTTGCTTTGAACGAGGCTTGGGTCAGAACAGTTACTCATCCAAGTAACTTCATCAGTCAAAATAAAAAATTAGGCAGAGAGTCATAGAGTTGTTGGAAAGTACTAACTTTTGCCATACCAACTACAGGGGTTTCTCCCCAAAATGTATTGCAAAATGTATTATACATCTTATAATATATCACAGTAAAACAATGTTTTGTTATCAAGCATGATGTCTTGACACAATGGATAGGTGTCAGCAAAATTTTGAAAAGCAGTTCTTGTAATAAAACTACACATTGTAGAGAAAAGCACTGAAAGGGAGCTAAAGATTCTTAATGGATGAGAATAATTCTTTGTTCTTTTTATGATCTGGTTCCTGAATTGCTTGGGAGAAAAGGCTTTAGATGTAATATACATGAATTAAATCTTCTGAGAGAATGAGAACCTTTGAACTGGTGATAAATTCTAAGTGGTTTCCTCTCACTTATGAGTGAAAGCAGCTATTTCCTTCTTATATTGAAAAGAAGGAGGAGAATGCATGGCTGCTTGAATTTGAATAGCGAGGTGTTTAAATCAAAATTCCAATGAAATAAAACATCTGCTGAAAGAACTTTTCAGTGAATTAATTAAATGTTGCTTCCAAAAGGAAGGAAATTGGCAAAGTGTAGCTGACCTCAACAATTCATGTTATCTGGCATATTTTTTTGCTGTTAAATACTTCAGACATGGTAAGAGTTCATTCATGTGTTGTATATTGTTTGAACATGCTCAATATAGCCAGTATCATTCAACTAGGGAAAGACAAGATGCAAATTTACTTTAGATGTATCATGCCTGATCCTACACTGCTTAGAAAGAAAAATTCTGATATAAAGCAATGCTTTATTAAAAAAAATAACATCAGCAGAACTGTATAAATATTTGAATTAGACAAAGTGATTGACTTGTAGTTCTGTAACACAGATCTAAGCAAGACTGCTCACAAATAATTTTTCATCACTCTTAACAAGATGAAGCAAATGTCTCCATGGGAATTTTTATGCACAATGATACACTAACTTCAAAGTTCCTGTGAAGCAAGAAAAGTTCCTCACAGTAATTACATCCCAACTCATAGATTTTCCTATATCCATAATGTACTGAAATTCGAACAAACATATTATGGAATGATTAGCTATCAGCTTCAAAGTAACATACTAAAGGGTGGGGTTTTTTGTGGACTACAGTAACTACTTTGTTCTTTACTACAAACATAGACTTCGACCACTATCTCATTCCAAATGCTATCTTCCTTTTTAAATGAAGCACGACATTAACTAAGTTTGTACCAATTATGAGATCAGAAGAGGAGAAATTCAATTATGTCTTTTCCATATCATTCTTACTATGTGTCAATTTTAATTCCACATTCAAACCCACCACAATCTCATTCTTGTCCTCTTCTATCACCCTTTTTAAATTCATTTTTGTGATATTAAATAGATTCAAACATAACTTCTGAATGCAGCATTCCCAAATACATTGAAAGTAGAATATTTTGCTTCATTCTGTATTAGAGGGACTATTCTCCTTCATAATTAATTATAACTGGTTCTATAAATCTTTTTTGTTTCCTCTAGTAGTGTCTAACTTTCAAAGTTCCTTCTTATCATGCTTTCTCCCCATTCAATATTTTCCCACAGGAATGTTTTTTTGTTTCAAAACATACATGTAATTTATAGAAGTTTAAATAATCCACAGGAAGGAATCTTGTAATTAATTTCAAAATTCTATTTCAAATCCATGTGGTCTATTAATCTGTTTACAACTTTACAAAAACCAATGCTTTAATCACCCTTTTTCTATTTTCCAATTTCCAATTTTTCAAAGTTACAAGCGCTGTTGTAACTTTGAATGGTCACTAAAGCAATGGTTGTAAGCCAAGGACTAGCTGTATACCTTATGAATCATTTTGAGTTTATAATAGCAACTACTTAATTCAAAATAAGTCTAATAATTGTAATAGGTAATTACTTTACATTTTTTGCTTTTGAAACATTTTAATTTACATTTTTTCTAAATTTTAACTAGTGAATTATAATTATAAATTATAATTATGAATTATAACTAAAAGAGAAGACACATAGAAAATTTTATCACCTTATACAAGACTTACTTAAAGTATAACAAATGTGTGCGTACACACACACATTCTCCAGGACAGTTTTGTCAAACTGGCGGCCCACAGGCTGGATGCGTCATGTGTAGGCCATGAATACCCCAGCTCCGCAAAGGGGAAAATGTCACGAAATGTCAAATAACGGCAATGTGATGCTGCGAGTTTGACACACGTGCTTCAGGAGAATTTACTGGCCCCATGGAATATGTTCTGTTTAGAATACTTAGATCTAAACTAGTGAAATATTGAGCCAAATAATAACCTGAAAATTAATTGCAGATATTTTACAATGTTATGTTACATGAGGGTATCTTTCTTTTGTCAAGGAGTTAAGCTAAAATTAAAGGTAAGGGGTCATATATTCAGGTTCACGCTGTACTATCACAAACACTTATATAAACGATTCTTAAATTTATTGCATAATTGATAAATCAATGCTTGTTCTCTCTCTCTCCCCACATATACACAAACACACAGGAAAAGTGTTTAATAAGCGAATTCTGAAAGTGATTAGAAAATTAATTATGCAAACCTAGTGTCCTTTCAAAGGTACCAACTATGGTTTGAGCAAGGTAGCTCTTCCCTCATCTTTAAACCTAGTAGATATCACTATCTTCTTGTCTTCTCACAAGGAGCAGCTGTCTGGAGCATTTGTAAGCCATCTCAAGCCATCTCCTTGTCCTGAGAGGAAATATTAAGGAAGCCCACCAGTTTTTCATTTTCTGCCATGGTCAGTGGCTCTGCTTTTTGGAGAGTTTTAAATTTGCTCCAGAAGTCCCTTCAAATCTGTGTTTTTCAAATTTGGCAACTTAAGATATGTGGATTTCAATGCCCAGATTTCCCCAACCAAGTTTGAAAAAAACATTGTTGTAGATGTTAAGAGCCAGATAAAGTTGGCAATTATCTTGCAAACATTCTAATAAGTCAGCAAAGTAGATTTAGCAGCTTGCTCTCTGTATATACCACAGAGCTTTTACACTGACATAATTTAATATTCTTTCTTAGCAATATTGGAAAATAGATTCAGGAACATCTGCTGCAGTGATGAAAGCAGCCCTTGAGGCACAAGGGCCATTGAACTGCAGGTATATGCCTTGCTCTATATTGGATTATTGCAATACACTTTATGTGGCTTTAAAATGGTCTGGTAATTTCAGCTAGCACAAATGCATCAACAAGATTTTGGCAAGGTAACACATGCTAGGAATATAGTATTGCATCTCCCACTCCACCCTCCAGGAGTGAAATAAGAAATAGAGCTACTGCTCTTCTTAATTCTATTTTATTTATTTCGTCTTACTTTAAATCATTATCCTTATATCTTTTGTCCATTCTTTTCCAATTGTCCATTTATCTCATTCTCTTTAATATAAAAAAAAAGATTTCTCCTGGAATCACTGATCGAAGTATGATGCCTTTCTATCCCTTAGGTTAACATTTAAGATAATACCTAGTTCCCAATCTGATTCTGCTTAGTACAATCTACCTATTAAATTTTAAGGAAAAAAAAGAGAGAATAATAAATCTATAAAATAATTAAGTACATAATTACCATTCTACTTTTTTAGTACATTTTAAATAGTACATTTTAAACTGAAAAAATTTAAAAAAAGGAGAGAATAAAAAAAAGTTGTGATAACATTAAGGGAATAACAAATTAAGCTCTATCATTAAATCTTAAGCATTTTATACCTTCTCAATAATATCAAATGTTAAGATCTATCATTAAATCTTAAACATTGTAATATTTTGATTTATTAAATCTTGTAATATTCCAATTGTCTACTTCAAAAACAAATGCTACAATAATACATTTGTAGTAACATTAACACAATAGCCAATAAACTCTATATTTTAAACATTCCCTTTAATATTTTATTAAATCATAAAGTCTATCATTATTAAGCATTTTGATATTTTAATATTTTATTAGTTCTAATAAAATTCTAGTTTTCTATTTCTAATACAAATACTACAATACTATCTTATGTACTTTTGCAGATCCTTTTTTTTTTTATAAATTATACATTACCCTTTGTCCCTAAAAAAATATTTCTTTTTCCCATCTTGTTTTATATCTTTATGGCTTTCCCCCACAATTTCCCTTCCTTTCTTATCCCACCTAGTCTTTTCACCACCACCCCCCTCCTAACCTTCGCCTTTTTGGCTTCCCCTCTCTGTTGTATTTCTCTCTCTTTTGCTTTCTAGCATTGCATTGGTTTTGCATCTCATTTTTCTCTTTCTTGGGTGCTTTTTTAGGTCTTAAGTCCTTTATTTTCCTTCCTCTCTTCCTCTTCTTTTTCTTAGTCAGATTTTTTAATTCATTAAAGATGGCTTCTTCTTCTTCTTCTTCTTCTTCTTCTTCTTCTTCTTCTTCTTCTTCTTCTTCTTCTTCTTCTTCTTCTTCTTCTTCTTATTCTTCTTATTCTTCTTCTTCTTCTTCTTCTTCTGTTTCCTCCATTTGTTTTTGTATTTGCTGATAAATAGAGTGAAAAGTGGGGAGAAGTTATATAGAAGATATAGAATGGTTAATAAGATAAGTAATGGTATATAAGATGAGCATGAATTTAATTGAAGTCCATACAAAGAGAGGTATTCTGGGGCCAAGCCACTTTCTAAAAAGAAGTTTTATGTTTTTGTGTTTTGTGTGTTTATGTTTGATTAAGAATTAATAAAACCTTGGAGGAATGTTAGACAAGAATATTTGTAAACAAGTCAGATGAAAATATTAATATGATGGTTATAAAATAGATGAATATAGAAAAGAAATGTAATTGAATAAAAGTAAAGAGAAATAATGAGTAAAGAGACTAAAGAGAAATAATCTTTGCTAAAAGATATTTATGTGTTTATAAGGAAATGGGATAAATTAGAATTATGCTGTATAAAATAATCTTTTATCTGCCTTGTAAAAATTTACAATGGAAAGAGGTTTTCTGTTTGTAATGTTTAATGATGTTTTGTTTATCTTTAAAACTAATAAAATTTGTTTCAAAAAAAGAAAAGAAATAGAGCTACTGCTTATCTGTTTTTAGGTTTTATGTTCTCATGTTAATAAATAATATTGACTGAAGAGTAAGCAATAAGTTGACCACGTTATGTGTATGATATTCAGGGTAATCTATAAAAGGTTTCTTTAAACTAAGTAGTGATCTAAATAGCACCTAGAGTAAATACTGGGATCTCAGTATTTGGTAATTTCTTGTTTCAAGCATTATCTTCCTATCTAGGAAGATCTAATATGATAGTTTTGAAGGACTGCCATCTTTGGGTGCCACAAAGGTGTGCATTTGTCCACTACTGTCCTTTTTCTCTAAAGCCTGTTGAAATTTAGGTAGGCTGTTGAGACTTGGTTGGTTTGGGAAAGCTTTGAAGTCTAAAGGTATGGGCAACTAATGGTTTGTGAGATACCAGACACCTCTACATTTCTAACTCAGAAGAAAGAGATCCATGGATGAAAGAGAACCACTGTAGTACTTTTGAGGACAGGAAAGGAAAAATTGCTACGGTATTAGGATCACTGTAATACTTTCTAGAGTAGAAAAGGAAAATTGCTATGGTGTTATACTGTATGTCTGGCAGTACACCATTCAGGTAATATGTGAGATTTTTAGTGCTTCCCTATTTCCTGCAGTGTTCAAGGTCAGTCTTGGTTTTATGTCAGTCTGCAGCAAATATATAAAATACAATCACATTGCAATATATATATAGTGATGGGCTGTTAAATTATCTAAATAGCTACCCTGTCTGCAGCAGGCTGGCAGAAGAAACAATGTGGATTTCCCAACCATCACTCTCTATACGATGACTCTATAAGCATTTGATTAAAAGATTGCTGGAGAATATTTTGTTTTGTTTTGGATTTTTAGAGCTATAAAACGTACCCCAATAAAATTATGGAATGCACTGAAATGATGCAGACAGATAAAAATGTAGGTTATTTTAAATTACTTGTATACAGATTTCAAAATAATTTTGTCCCATAATAAAACTTCAATTTTGGGAGGATACAGTACCAAAGGTAAAATAATTATGAGTTTTTCCTTAATAATTGAAAACAAAAATGCATTTTCACAATGTACAAAGTTAATGAATGAAAAATTAGATCAGATAGTTAAGAGTTTTTGCATATTGGCCTAAATTTAAACGAAGTTAATTGTAAGCATTGTAAACTTTGTAAGTATTCTCTTGGATACAAGCAGCATGTTTGTAACTAACAAAAAGCATTTGACAAATAATTTTAGCAGAATTGCTGCCCTTTAGGTGATTATTGCATGATTTCTTAATGGAATTATTATTTTTATGTATGTAAAACATATATCTTGATCTACAACTAAAATGCAGTTAATTATTAGCCTGCTTACTCACTTGCATAAAAAGAAAATCAGTATCATTTCCTGATTTTTTAAAAAAAATAACAAGCAAATTATTTTTAGTCATGCTGCCTTTCCAAAAACACTTTCCTTTTTTAAAAATTAAAAAGCAAGTGTCTTGAAGTTAAAAATGACTGAAAATATTATATTTATATCTCTAGAGAGTTAGGAGTAGAATTCTAAACCAAATATATTTCAGTTCAGGATATTCTCTGACTACTATACGAAAAAATGGCTTATTCATTTCATTTACATCTTAAAAGTTATTTCCATTTTTATTAAACTTTTTGAAAAAGCTATGTAAAGCCCTATGTAATGCCATTTGTTAATATGTTGTTTATAGTCTTAGTAGAGAATATTTTTGCCATGAAAATGCTGATTAAATCTGTTCTGTGACCCACAAATAATACAGAGTTTCCACCACAGTGGTTGTCATGCTTGAAAATGACAGGTAATGCATTATACTTGAGGTAGAAAGAAAATAAAGTATTTGTCTAGTGGCGCTTGTGGGCATTTCCATGTGGAGACAGAATATATATAGAAAATTAATGGTTCTGGGGCAGTTTCAGAATATTCATTGTCTAGTTTGACTTGCACTGTCCATGGCTTCATTTTTATGTTATCTGTGGTATGTTGAATGTGGCTAAATAGGCTTAGTGCTGTTGTTTATGATTTATTAGCAGATATGTCAAGGACAGTCTGTTATAAAACAAGTGATGGATTCATTGCAGTGGGAGCTGGGCAGACTTTTGTCAATTTGTTTGTTATTTTGCACATTAAAAAACAACAACTATGCCATTTTTCTAAAACAAAGACAAAATCTCCCTTTTGGAAGACTCCAATTCAAAGGAAGTTTGTGAAGAAATTCAACACTCTTTTTGTGTTTCAATTTGCCTAAAAAGCACCATTTAATTTGATGTTTGATGAAGAAAGCTGCTAAAAAGTTTAAGAAACCTAATAAACTATAAAATAGCACATTCACCTCTGTCATGTTCTTGTGAACCACATCACACTAAACAGGAAAAACTTCCAGCATATTCTATTTCAAATGGATATGTTTCAGTGACTTTGTTATTTATGGAAGTTAACTGAGGATGGAAAGAAAAAGAATAAAACTAATGTCAAATGTACCTTCCATTGAAAAGTTCAATATTTAAAATGGAATCAATGGAATTAGCCCACAGTTCAAGCTGTCATGAATAAATGTATAAATATAGCTCTCTCTATATAGCTAGTATGATATCTTTATAAAACTATTTAGTAATGTGTAAGACTCTGTAAATATGAAATATAGGTAAATGGCACTAGTGTTAATAGGCAGTAAAATTAGGTATATTGATTACTAACATCTGTACTATATTAGAAAATACAGAGCAGTTTGTATTTCAGTTTGATCCAATTTGGATTTATCTTGATAAGTTTTGCTTATGAAGTTATTCTGCTATTTATCTCTACAATGATGAAAAAAGGAACATTTCCTAATTCCAAATATAGAAAAAAATCTTAATGATAGAACACTTTATTTATATCTAAAGATATGTTTATTTCAAATAAATTGAAAACGTATCTTGGTAAAGATAGAAATAAAGTCTCCTGTCCAGGTCACAAAATGAATGCATCCCAAGTGGTTTTTTTTTCAAATAAAATGAAACATGCTTTACCAGTATCTTCTTCCAAAATGTTATTTCAAGTTAATATTTTAGTCTATAATTCTGGGAACTCTTGATATTCTTCCATCCAAGTGTAACTTGGTATTTTTAAAACAGCCATCATTAGGTATACGAACACTGCCTGCTATAAGATGGCTTTAATTTAGAAACATCTTCCAAGTCTGTGGTGGGAGTCACTTTCTGCTGATAATAAACCCACCATCTGTTATTTATTCTGCTCAAGAGCTGTAAAAAGCAATAGCATATGCAACCATTAAGATCAGCAATTATCTTCCATTCAGTGATGGGCCGCTTTAAGGAATTTTCATGGTGGCAGTAAATGCTTCTCTGTCAATCTTATATAAGAGAGGCTAGGGTAATGTGAAGCATAAGTGCATAAGGACACCATAGTTGCTGCTTTCATCCTGAAAGTGAGAAAGGTTGCTTGCATCCTTCTGGTGAGAGAAAATCAATTGCAGGAATGTTAGCTATCCCAAAAAAATAAAAGCAGCAAGTAATGTCAACAATCTCTGTCTTTGCTTCTCTTGGATGCTCCTGTTTAGGCAGACACACACTACAATCTTTTAGAAGACTTTCAATTTCATTATGCTTAGTTATGTTCCTGTGGTCTTCCATGACCTCTTTTTAATTATGGATTGTTTTATTTGTAAACTGTCCAGAGTCATCAAGGAGTTTAGGGAGCCTTGAAATTGGATGGGAAGGAAATATGGTGGCTCCATCTGTATAACTCAAGTACTGTCTCCTTTTTCAGAGGAACTGCAATGCTGCTAACTGTGCTCAGGAATTTGGGGGATAGGGTATGAATGCCAATTTGCATACCATAAAGAATGCTAAAACTCATTGTTTCATTTTCAGGAAAAGCTGAAGAATGATTTTTAAGTTTGGAAATGACACTCTTCTTTCAGACAATTATTTTGTTTCGTAGCAAAGCTTTAGAGAAATTTTCATAATGCTTGTCATTTGACAAGTGGGTTATCAGGTGCAAAGTAACTAGAAATAAATAAGATTCTAAATATGAAAGTTTAAAGAATCATGAAGTTGATTTCCTTAAAACTACAGCTGTTCAACATTCCTAACATAATTGTGTTTTGCTCTGTCAGAGTATTTCTAATGACTTTCTTTAGTGGCATGCAGTTTCTTTTAATACACTGTGGAGAGTTCACTCTTCATGGAACAGCTGGGTAGAAGAGCAATAGCTGTTTGTTTTTTTCTTATACATCAAAATGGACAGACAAATACTTTATTATAATTATATACCAGCTCAAAAACAAAAGAAAAATGTATGACAAGTAAAAACCACAGTAAAAGCCAATAATGATAAAACTGGTGCAATTGATGTGACATTTTTTACAAATAGTAAAACAAACTTAGGCATGTTAAGAAAAATTGGTTCACAGCAAACAGTTATATTGTACAATTAAGTACAAGACACATTTGCATAGTATAGTATTTGTTGATATGTTGAATTGTGATTATACAAATCACCTGAAAAGATCACCAGTTCAACTCCATTTATCAAATGACAGCTGGGTACTATCCACAAGCATGCCTAATGTGCACTATTAAAAATAGTTTTAAAAAGGGGCCCAACCTATACTAAGCCTGAATTGTATGCATTCAACTTTTACTTCCTCTCAAAACTGTATAATAGACAATTAACTGTTCTAATCAATTGTCTGGAACCTAGTGTAGATGGTTGGTAATGAAGGGAGAGGGAACAACCAAAAGTCAATATCCAAAACACTGTTGTTATTTATTTGTAGGACAGTTAACAATAGTTAGGAAACTAATACAGTTCAGTAAAAGTAGATAGAAATCCATTACAAATCCACAGCAGTACTGGAAGTATTTTTCATATGCATATCACATGCATAGCAGGCTATTTAACTCTGAGTAAGGTTCCTCAAAGAGGCCCTCCATGAAAGATAGGAGAGAATGATGCTGGGAGCAATTAACAGTGGCTGTCAATTTTTTAGGCTAGGATTGCCTCTCCCCTTTCACTCAAGACCATGCTGACAATTTTCCAAAGTGTAGTTAAACATTATTCTGATACCTTTCTATCCTGCAGGGGCAGGGTGGATGTGGTTCTGTTCCATGCATCACTCTTTTAAAAAAAATGATGGTGAAGAGCTAAAAAATAAGTTTATTCTTTCTTGTGTTGTTAATTGTCACCAGAATATCATTTATTTTTTCATATACTGCCAACTTCAGTCAACTCCTGAGGGTTTACGCATCACCTAATCTAGTTGATACAGTGACACTCGTGTGATATAGGAAGCCTGGTCAAATCAATAGATCTAGTGTAATAGTCCAATTCAAACATAAGACTTCTTCACTTGGATACTACCTTATCCAAGGCCTATGTCTTAACTGTGTAAAAGTACTTCTGACTTAACTACATCTGGGTATTCAAGAGTAAACCTGATTTTTTAAAGAGAATTCAGTTATGTCCAATACAGGTTGATAATCTGAAAATATATATCTGCCAACATGTCTATGGAGTTTCTCAATCAACCAGGTCATGTTATGTTATCCCAAAATCGGTGCTTCTTCATCTGGGTAGTCAAGGTACCTTTTAAAAAAGTTCAGTTGCCTTACAGGTTGAAACGAAAAATATCGCCAACTGTTCCACCTGTTTTTTTGGTCTTTGCTTCTTTTTTCCCCCTTTGGATGTCTGCCAACAATTTCTTTTCTTATGGATGAGATTAAGGTACTGTGCTTCATTCACTTCATCACCTTTTCTTAATTTATTAGCTTTTGATTTATTTCTATATTTTGATCAATGTTTATCAGATTCTTGCTCTTTATTCTGATCCAGTTCACCTTCACCTTCAAAAATATCTCCTTGAGGTGTGTATTGTAGCATCAATTAAGAATTCCAAAGGCAAAAGTACAATGGCCATGTAGTTTTTCTTGAAAAATTCTAGATTATATTAAATCCTTAAGAATACATTTCCAATGGATCATTTGCCTTCTCCTGTTTGATGTTTTCCAGATGCACTGGGTTATAATTTCCATCAAAACAAACCACCATAGACAACGAACAACAATAATTCTGGTTATGAAAAAGTCTATCTTGATTATAGATTACTGAAAATTATTCCTTTCAGTTTTAGGGAAATGTCAAAAGACCATAGAAAAAAGAAACTTGAAACCCACATGGCAAGATACTGAATAGCACTGTGTTAATTTATATTAATTTATATCATGAAAACTGCCTGGAATGCAAAAAGGAGAACTATGGTGGAATGAAAATAATATCTTACTATTGATATTATTTTCACTTTCACTGTTCTTTTAGAGAAGACTCAAAGTGGGCCTTCCGGTTTGAGCTTCTTCGGTGACAGACCGAAACCTCGTCTCTCCGAGGCTTTGATCCATGCTCGCTGCTGGAGCGCCCCGAGCCGGCTGGTTTCGGGGCTAAGCCACCCTGTAGAGGTGGTGAAGAGGGGGGAGACTGCCTGCAGGGTTGAGGAGAGCCACATCTCTCCTCCCCAGCTGGCCATTACTCCCTTTCCCGAAGGCGGTTGTAGCAGTGGTCAGAAATGGCCACCACAAAGAAGAGCTCGACTGGAAAAGAATGTGCAAGAGGAAGATAAGAAGAGAAAGTTTTGGTTGACTGGGTCAAACAGCAAAAACAACAAATAAGGTTCCCTGGAATTAAACTTAACAACATTGTTCCCAAAGAAGATTTTGAAGCTGCGAAGGAGAAAGAGAAGGGAAAGGATTGGGTTTTTTTTTCTTCCCTTCCTTATACTGACAGCTAAGAGACTTAAGCAAGAAACTGGAAAAAAAAATCCACTTTGACATTAATAGGCATCTAAGCTGAAAATAAAAGTCAAGGGGATAATAAAGATTTCTGGACATTTAAAAGTTTTTAAAAGCTGGAAAGGAGAAAAAAAAAGAATAGAAGGGCAGGATCTGGAAAAATGGAGGAGACTGCCTGGAATTAAGGAATGGAACTGTAAGTAAAAGGAACTTACAGTGAAATTTTAACAAGATTCCTCAAAGATACATTTTAATGGAAACTTGGTAACAAAATAATAGAACCCCAGGAAGAGAAAGTGGAAAAAAGAAGCGGGTAGAAACAGCCTTGGATTATTTGGATTACTTGATGACTTTTGGTTTTTGCATCTAGATGACTAAATTTATCTGGGTGGTTGTTTAAAAGTTTTTAAAATGGTATCACTCTTAGAAGAACTGAAAACGGAACTTAAAAAAATGGAAAAAAGACGCACAAGAAGGGAGAAGTTCTTTTGGCTTTGTGTTTCAATTCTTAGAAATTGAGATCTGGAACTATGAGAAGCAACAAGAAACACTTGCAGAACAAGATTGGGACAAAGAAGAAGCCATCTTTAATGATGAAATAATTTTAAGTGGGGGGAAAAAAGAAAAGGGGGAAAGAGAGTGAAAGGTTTAAGACTAGAAAAAACAACCAAAAAGAAGAAGAAGAATTTGAAAGATAAGTATAATATTAGAAAGCAACAGAAGAGGGGATTACAGATGAGAGAGTTAGAAGTAGAGAGACAAGGGTGTAAAAAGGGGAGGGAGAAGAAGAGGGGGAAGAAGGCAAGGAAAAGAAGTTGTAAAAGACAGAAACAAGAAATGGAGAAACAGGGAAAAGATATAAGGATTGTAACCATAAGTTTGTTTAGAGATAATGGGTGAAAATTTAATTGTAAAAGGGATTCTGCAAAGGTACATAAGATAGCATTGTTATATTACAATATTTAGAAAAATATGATGATGGATAAAATATTTATTGTAATGCAGTGGGATGTTTGTTAATAAATAAATGAATTAAAATTATTGAGAGAATTAAAAGGGAACGTTTTTAATTATTAGTAATGATTTATAAAAATATAAGTGAGAAATATGGGAAAAAAAGAATTAACTATGGAAAGTTTATAAGTGTTCCCAAGGAAGTATGATATTTAATTGAAAAGAAATGTTAAAGATGTTAAGATTTTAATGCATGTTAATGATAGAATTGAATTGGAATGGAATGTGTTTTATTTATATATATATATATATATATATATATATATATATATATATATATATATATATACATATACATATATACATATATATACATATATATATATATACATATATATATATACATATATATATATATATATATATATATATATATATATATATATATATATATATATATATACATATATAGTTGTATATCATCTGCCATCATAGCTTCTGTATGTGTCCTCATATACATATTGTTGAGTCTTGGTCTGTGTTACGGAGTTTCAGCAGAACACAGCAAACTCGAGACCATAAACACAGACCAAGATACAATATGGCACAGCAATAGGCTGCCCAATATCTATACATGGCAGATGGACTCTGCTGAAGCTGCAACAGAACTACATGACGGAAATACAACCAGCCATATATATATATATATATATATATATATATATATATATATATATATATATATATATATATATATATATATATATATATATATATTTCTTTTAAGAATATAGTGTCTATTTTAAGAATGTACCAAGCAGAATTTGATTGGAAGTTATGTATTATATTGAATGCTATAATCTTAAAGCTATACATTGAAGCTTAAATAAGAGCTTGAATGGATAAAATTAAAGGATATAAAGGTGTCATATTCTAATTGGTAACTACAAGGAAAAATTTGCTTAATAAGAAAAGATAATGTGAAATTGTAACAGGACAGACAAAAGTATAAATATAATGATTTGAATTGAGATAATTAAAACAAAGTTGAGAAAATTAAAAGAGGGGAAAAACTATGTAGAAAATATAAAATGGTAATAAGATATGGAATAGAATATAAAAATGAGCATGAAATTGAGTTTTGTGTCTGTATGAAGAAGTGATAACCTGGGACCATGCTATTTTCAAAAAAGATGTTTTATTTGTATTTTGTTTTTGTGAAAACCCAAATAAAATTTTCAAAAAAAAAAAAAAGAGAAGACTTGAAATAGCACAGTTTTATATTCTTTGAGTCTTATTTGGTTTATGCTTATTTCTTTAAAGAATAACCAACCTAACCTGAACCCAGACCATTTTCTGGGGAAACCCTGAAATAATCTAAACTAATACTGTAATAAAATTTAAACCAGAATCCAAGGCTGATTTAATGTTACATTCATAATGTCTTACGGAATATGAGTCAAACAAACTAGGAATCAGCCTACTGTGGACATTTATACTAGGTAGAAACTGCATATTTCAGTAACTTATAAAAACTGCATATTTCAATAAATTATTTACAATCAAAGCATTTTTAACAGTACATAGATTGCTAACATTTATACTTAGCAATATTTTAATGAGTAAACAACCCATGAAACCAATGGCATCAACAAATTTCAGTTCTTAGGGAGAATTGATGAGATATCAATTTCTTTTTTTTCTCTGTTGTTTTTATCTTCAACAGTTGGGATGATAGCAGTTCTGTTAGCAGTGGTCTCAGTGATACTTTGGATAACATCAGCACAGATGACCTCAATACTACATCATCGGTCAGTTCTTATTCTAACAGTACTGCTTCTTCAAGAAAGAATATACCCACCCATGTAGGTCTCACCTTCTTAATTTTCTGGCTAGGATAAGATATTTATTCCAGACAGCCACTTGGATGCTTTGTCGCTTTTTCTTAACATACTTGTTCAACACATACATTCTTTACTAGAGTGGTTTGAGGGTTGGAGTGGTGAGGCATTTGTTTATTTCTTTTGTTTTCTTTGTGTTTTCTTTGTGTTTTCTTTGTTGGAATTATAATAGTCCCAAGTCTCTTATGACATGTTATAGTTGTAATTAAAGCTTCTGGTATAGCCATGTCATAAAACCATGATGAAATAATTAATTGAATCAAAGCCACAAAGAGCCACCTTCTGTGCATGATCTTTCTGTGTGAAAAAACAGGCAACCTATTTCCTGATCAAGGACCTGTGGAGAATCATAAACACTGCTGGAGTTTAATGACATGATTACATTTTCTATTGATCACAGCACGGTGTTGCCAACAACCCAAGGCAAAGTTCTGTGCTGCATATGGAGGCAAGATTGAGAGTTAAAGATATAGCAGAGTCCTTTCTTAGCATATCACACTCTTGATTATAAAGAGAGTGTGAAATAACAACGAATCTCTGAGTAAACACATTTATATCATATGGCCTGTCAGTTAAGAATCAAATTCCTGTCAAACTACTTATTACAGTATTGACAGTTTTGTAGGCAAATTGAAAATCCTTCACAATTTGAATCTGAAACTTGCCTGCTAATTAAATATATGATCCTCATATTCTTAGGTGTAATGAAGAAAAAAAACCTCAAGAATTAGCATTAATTTTTCTTATGTATTATTAGTTGCTCTCAATGCTAAGTTAATAGCACCAGTTATACAAATAGCAGTCAAAGTAGAGTGATCAGCATTTTGAGGGTAAGATATTAAGTAAATAATGTGTACTCTCACACTGCACTGATTGAAATAAAAAATCCTTAATTAATTTCATTTCATGATATTTATTTT
Organism: Notechis scutatus; assembly: GCF_049901735.1. NCBI lineage: Eukaryota > Metazoa > Chordata > Lepidosauria > Squamata > Elapidae > Notechis > Notechis scutatus. Next base: position 40,360,948 of record NC_142014.1, read on the forward strand.
GGGTAGCTGAAGACAGATTCTGAAAAACGTTCAGTAACTGATGGAGAACCTTGGGGGAGCAGTGAAGAACTGAAGAAGCCAGAGGAAGATCTTGAGGCCAATCTTGACAACAGTGGCAAGTGGAGGAGCCATCCTTCTGGATTGCTTGAGGAGGCTGAGAAAGGAGGGCAAAAAGCTCTTCTTCCCATTTCTCAGACAGGCTCTTGGAGAAGAGGCATGACTGCACAAGTGGGAGCAACATCATCTAGGCACAAAGCTGGAGGAAGTACTATCAAGACACCTGGTAGGAAAGGCATTGAGAGTGTTTCATGTAAGACTAGTAGTTACCTAAGTTGCCTTAATTGACCTCAATAGATGGGAAAACTCCATGTTTAGCATCTGGGTATAGAAAACCAGTAATAGTGTAATATTAGATTTATTACACAGATAATTTGTATAATTGAATTATATCATTGGGCAATAGTTCAGAAGTATTTGGTGGGAAATAATGATAGAGTGTAATGTTGCCATATTTCCTTTGAAGTTATGGGATGGGTAAATTGGTTTTCCATGAGAGTGGACTCTCATTTCACCCTTCCTCATCAATTATTGGGTCTCCCTCTCCATTCAGAAGTCAAGACTCCATTGTGTCTGGCTATTTCCCTATAAATATCTTCTGACAGAAAGTTAGTTCTGCCTTCAACTTTCCCCCTGATATGTTGTTTACTGCCTAGTTATACCCTTCACCTTGAGAAAGGTGAGGTGCTTTGCAAACCCTTCAAAAGAGTTGTTTTGCAGCATTTGAAAGGCCATAGTGGGGCTCCACTCTTTATATACAGTATTATGAAAAACTGAAATCTCCTAGACATGGATTTCTGCAGCAATTGTGTTCTTTTTTAGGAAAAACAGATGATGCCAAAGCTTCTGAAAAAGTAAAAACTCCCCTGAAAGGAGCTTCCATTCAGCGTTCCCCTTCAGATGCAGGAAAAAGCAGTGGAGATGAAGGGAAAAAACCTCCTTCTGGAATTGGCAGATCAACAGCTACAGGTTCCTTTGGTTTTAAGAAAACTGGGGTCAGCTCTTCAACAATAATCACTGCAAGTGGAGCAACAATAACAAGTGGTTCTGCAACTTTGGGGAAAATGCCTAAATCTGCAGCCATTGGTGGAAAATCAAATGCAGGGAGAAAGACCAGTCTAGATGGTTCTCAGAATCAAGAAGATGGTGTCTTACATATGAGTTCAAAGACCACTTTGCAGTATCGAAGTTTACCACGTCCTTCAAAATCAAGCACAAGTGGGATTCCTGGCCGAGGTGGACACAGATCTAGCACCAGCAGCATCGACTCTAATGTCAGCAGCAAGTCTGCCAGTGCTGCTGCCACTAACAAACTGAGGGAACCTACAAAGATTGGCTCAGGACGATGTAGTCCAGTAACAATCAACCAGACGGACAAAGAAAAGGAAAAAGTAGCAATATCTGATTCTGAGAGTGTATCCTTGTCTGGTTCTCCCAAATCAAGTCCAACTTCAGCTAGTGCCTGTGGAACACCAAGTCTCAGACAACCAGGTTCAAAATACCCAGATATTGCCTCTCCTACATTTAGAAGGTAAATATGTTTTATGTGAAAATTGTGATTCTTGCCCTCTCTGTCCCTCTCAGAAGAGATGATATTCCATAGGGAAATTATGAAGTTGGCTTCCTTTGGGATCCTTGGAGGATCATGGTACTTCATGCTCCAACAGAAAAATAGAATTACACTTCCAGAGAAAGGCAGAAGATTTCCAAATGGCTTCCATAGTGTAAACTGATACAATCTCTCTCTTTCTCTTTGCATTTCTTTCTTCACTTACAACAAGCCATTTCATCTAATATGCAACACTCATACCACAGAAAAGCAAAATCTCCAGTAAAAATTGAATATGGTATATATGTATATATATATATGGTATTCGGCTTGGTTCGGGTATTTTCCCACGTCATTGTAGTTGTTCTTTTAAAGTTGTAGCAACCTTTCAGCAGAATCTCATCTGCAGATGAGATTCTGCTGAAACGTTGCTACAACTTTAAAAGAACAACTACAATGACGTGGGAAAATACCCGAACCAAGCCGAATACCATACATGTAAGTACCGCGAAAACTTAAGAATATATATATATATATATATATATATATATATATATATATATGTGTGTGTGTGTGTGTGTGTGTGTGTGTGTGTGTGTGTACTTCAGAGCCATACAGAGAGCAATCCATTGGGCAATTAACCAACAACAGTCCTAACAAAAGCTATAATTAGCAGTTTTACTAATTTTACTATTAAACTATTGTTTAATAGTTGCCTTTGCATTTTTCCAATTGTTTGATAATAAAACTTTTTCCATTATCAAAAAATATGTCTTGCACACTGTAACCCACCATTTAGAAACATTTGGACTTCCATCATGGCCATTAGTCATGGTTGATGGGCATAGTAGTCCAATTCATATGGAGATGGTAAAAGCTTCACTGAGATTTTTATAATCTTTCTCAGTTTCCACCCCCAATAGTAGAATTTAGGATTCTCAGTTGGGGATGTAGCAGGACAGATACAAATAATTCTTCAAACATAGTCAGATTTTGCTATTTCTACCAGAGTATAGCAGTGACTATGAACCTGAGTGGAGGACATAATTGTCAATAGCTATTAGTCCATATGCTTACATGTTTTTTCAAGTACTCCTTATAGTATTTCTAAGGAATTTGGTTGAGTCTTTTTAAGTTTATAAGGCTTGTCAAAAAGTAGTTAGAAAGAAATTCACATACTTCTTTTCATGCTGAGTTTTAGTTACATCTGTTCACTCTGTTTCCTTCCAAAATAATTCTGAAGTTCAGAATTGACAGTGACAATGTATCTAGGAAAGGTATGGAATGTAAGAAAAGGTATGTAGAAATGTAAGGAAAGGTCAAGAAGAAGAAGAATGGAAATAATAGTACATTGAATTAAATCATTTTACCAGAATATATACATTACAAGTTGCTTTGTTTCTCTATGCAGGGCTCATGAGAAATTCCTGGAAAATAGCTATAAGTATTTTGCTAGCAGCTAATGCTTAGCTGTGAAATATGTTGAAAACTTAGTTAAACTAGTTTTATTTTACTTATTCATCAAATTTTGAAACCACTCATCTTCCTTACAAAGGGAGTGAAACTATGACTGTCTCCCAATTTATATCTCTGCAACATTTAAAATAAAATGTTAGCTAACAAAATAATTTTGGAACTTCCAATTAGGTTGAAAGTTGGTCTGACATCTACAAATAGTTGCAATCAAATTTCTCTTTTTGGAACCTATGAATGCGCATCAAATGTTCAATGGACAGAAAAAATTAAGAGTGTCTAAATCTAATTATAAACAACTATTGCCATTCAGAATGCCATAATGGGACAAGAGAAAATCTGTATCAACATAATTTATTTGGTGAGGTCTACTACTGAATAGTTATCTATTCAAGAAAATATAAGTAGAACCCTGATTTTATTTACCTCTGGATGGCTGATAACTGGCTAATATAATACTATGGTATTAAAGATCCCATATATAGTAGAGTTGCAATTTCGTAACCTAAATAGAAAACTAGTGGATGAAAGGTCATTTAAAAAATAAATATCTCTTTATATGTATGTATTATAAATTACCTTCTAAATATCTTATTAGATACACAATGAAAGACAAGTTATACATTTTTAGAATCTGCCATGGATGTAATCACAAAAATGCTTCATAAGAAACTTTATGTCTAATTACAGTTATTGTATTGTTTTACTGGTTGCCAATGTCGAAGATACTTGCTGTCATCCAAACTTTTCTTTTCCTTTCTTCCTTCCTTCCTTCCTTCCTTCCTTCCTTCCTTCCTTCCTTCCTTCCTTCCTTCCTTCCTTCCTTCCTTTCAACATATATGCCAACTTCCAAAGAAAAGGCTGAATTGCATTAAACCACAATTTTTATTTTCTGAGAAGCCCTATTAATCTAGATGGGGCACACAAAGAAACTGAAGGGTAGCATACTGCTTTCATCCTATTAACTTTTCTTTTAAGAAAATGAATGTTTTGTAAAAACCAAGACAGATGCCTGAGATATCTAAGTATGATGTTCCTTATCTTTAATCATCCTATGATTGTAAATTGTGCAAATTGTGCAAAAATATGCAGTCTATCTTGATTTGGACATTTTTGAAACTGCATTATTTTCATCAGAAACATTCTCCAAAAAATAAGAATGAAATTTTAAAATCATATTGGCAATCTCTGGATATTAAAGCCCGACTCAAATATCAGGACAAATTGTTCTATCAAAAACACTCAATAATCTTGAAAGAAAGATGGGACTACCCTCTTGTGGCCAGTCACCAATACAACATTTTACTTAGGAATTGTTTACCATTGTGGCTTTTATTAAAGTATAAATAAATATTATGTATATTGTGTTCATTGCCATTCAATAAACTATAAATTTAGAAAAGCCTTCCTGGTGAATTTATAGAAGGGTAGACTATTTTAGATCTTTTAGTAATGAAATTTTCTGCAGTTTACAGAAGAAATCTATTTTATTCTGCTGGGGACTGCTGGAGCGGGCTTGGAGAATAAATTTAATGAGACAAATAAAACTGAACTTTCATACATAGATACATTTGGAAAGAAACTGAAATTATCATTTTTTACCTAATTTCAGATTTGAGAAAAATATTGATTTCGTAGCTGTCTGTAATCATGTTATAATATTTTAATTATTAAAATATCTTCTGATTAAGCTTTTGAAATACTTGTTAAGCTTTGATGAACATTTAATCTTTTTAGGCATCTACATAAACTTGACTTTATTATCTCTGTGAGACGATCCATATTTCTTAAAGGACAGTTTGAATGAGTGCTCTTGAACTATTTTTTTTTTAAAATGACATCTAATAATGCATAATCAAAATGAATTTTCTTGTGAGAAATGTAAAAGTAACTTGTGCTGATATTCCAGATATTATGATGTGAAGTTTTGGTTTCTAACATTTAGGTTGTTGGTTTGCTTCCAGGTTGTTTGGTGCCAAAGCCAGTGGCAAAGCTGCCACTGCACCAAATACAGAAGGCGTGAAATCTACATCTGCCATGCCTAGCCCTAGTACCACATTAGCTCGGCAAGGCAGTCTGGAATCTCCATCTTCAGGTACAGGTAGCATGGGCAGTGCAGGTGGGCAGAGTGGAAGCAGTAGCCCCCTCTTCAATAAGCCCTCGGACTTAAATACAGATACTGTAGGCCTAAGTCACTCCTTGGCTTCAAGTCCAGCCTCAGCCCATTCTTTTACATCAGGTGGTCTTGTGTGGGCTGCAAACCTGAGTAGTTCTTCTGCTGGTAGTAAAGATACACCAAGTTACCAGTCAATGACTAGCCTTCACACCAGCTCTGAATCTATTGATCTCCCTCTTAGTCATCATGGCTCCCTCTCTGGATTGACCACAAGCACTCAAGAAGTTCAGAGCCTGCTCATGAGAACTGGAAGTGTCAGATCTACTCTTTCAGAAAGGTGAGTCAAACTGAGGTTGGGGTGGGGTGGGGTCTCTGAAAAACTAAGGATTGAAAAAAGCCTAAGAATTCATTCAATAGATTCCTTCTACAGAATCTATTAAATTATGACTGTTTGAAATTAAGATACTTGGGAAACGTTTAGAAAATAGTGGTGTTATAAATAAAATTAACAGTCGCCATGGCTTCAAAATAGTGATTCTTTCCTTCATTTGCTTAGATTATTCTCAAAATTGCAAAAAGAGGATAATCTCAAGTAGTTTAACCTGGCCAATGTATATTATATGTAACAGTGTAATTGTGCTTCATAAATTCTAGCTTACTTTATATTAGTGCTTGGAATTTGGGCAGAAGCTACAAAATGGTTGTTGTCTGGGGTAGCATTATATAAATAATCTCTTTCCTTCTCTCTGAAGATTTCTGTAGAAAGTCTCCTTTTAAAATAATTACACACTACCCAAAGCTCATAATTGTTTAACTGTAGCCATGAATAGTGTTAATCTTGTATGTGAAAGTTTTAACTGTAAAACATTATATTTATTTTTATGAAAAGAAGTATATAATACATTTAAAAATCAATACAGAAGCAATTCAGTTTCATAAAGTTCAACAACCTTCTCTCACTCATGACATTTAGAAATGTTGAATTGCAAACCTCTTGTCAGTTCTAACAAGCAGGGTGATTTAGCCTTTTGTGTTTAGTTGATTGGAGGAGACCAGCTGGGGAAAGGCTAAATGTAGCATTTAAATGGTGTTTGAAAATAAACATAGTTAAGAATTAATACAGAAGGAGACCTTTTAGACATCTTGTGGTTGTGCTAAGAAGCTAATAACTTTTGTCAAGTCTTTGTGAGACCAAAACAAATTGATGTGTTCTTGGCAAATATGAGATTCAAATATGAGAGTTCTCATGAAACTATGTATTATGTACTCAGTGCTTCACTTCACAGTATTTCTATGTATTATGTTGCATGAATTTGTGTGCATGTATACATGCATACACCAATGATTTGTTTCTTCTTGGAATACCTCCGCTTTCCAGACTATTGATTGTATGCTATATTTGTCTTCACAAATGTGAAAGAAAACGAAGCAAGCAGCATAAACTAATACAGATCCACAGCAACAGCTGCATAAGCTGTCCAACACAGGCTGCAATATTTCTCATAGACATATCTGAAGATATAGTAGGCAAAAAACCATTTTCTCTACTGCTCCAGACTGGAATACTAAAGTATTCAGCAAATAGATGACAATAATATTGAACTAAATAGCTTATGCTCATAGAAAACAATTATTTAATTGTATAGGAGTTTTTTCCCTGACCAGGCATATCAGGAATACCACTGAATATTTAAAATATTTACCATAGTGTAATACATTATTACTATTTATACTATAGTAAATATTTTAACATTCATTTGTATTGCTAACATATCTGGTGTAATATGGTATAATCATTCATCATTTACTGAATCTGTTTGATTTACCTTTTACTAAAAAATTGCAACCCAAAGTCATGTTTTGTGAGTTGCACAGCTATATAATTTTGTTAAATAAGTAACTAGTAAGATGTTGTAGTGAATATTTTTTAATAGTTGGTGATATTCCTATATGCAATCAATGAAAAAGGGATCTTGTTTTAGTTGTATCCCTTTTATGTCTATTTCAGCATCATGAACATAAGATACACCTTCAAAACTTGATGGACACAATTAACTGTTTGGTACCCATCCCTTTGACTTTGTAAACGATACTCCCAATGTAGCAAATTTATTTAATTAAAATTTTCTTTCAGTCAGCCAGGCCTAGTGATCAGAGTTGTGATTTATCTCCTTTAAGATCTTAAATAGGTTCTTTATTTAACTCCTAGGTTTTATTGCAGAGAATTGCCCCAGCATCTCTGCAAGTTTCCTCTTTCTACAGGGTTTTGTTTCATCTTAATGCTTTAGGAATTCTGGATGGCTTATTTCATGTATATCTTCCTGTGATACCTGCCCTTCTACCTTGCTGATTAATTGGAGCCCTGAGTTTGGTATGCTTTTTATTTTCCAAGATGAGCTCTGGGCAAGGTTTGCAGTAAATATGTTTTGGCTATCTTCTGATCCTCTTCTGTGTGAAGATCTGACATATGGGTTATGCTACATCTTCTCTTAATAAGTACATAGGGACAATCTTCCATCTTTACAAAGTTCTTCTCTTTTTCCAACCACATTCCACTGAAAAGTTTAAATAGGATATTGGCACTCATGCACAAATATTGGTCAATAACAAGCCAATATATGAATAGAATAGAATAAAATATGTACAGATTATGACTTCTACATCCATTCAGGCAATTACTTTTTCCAAACATCCTCTCACATTTTTATCTGGCTCCACCCCTTCTTGTGGGGTTTCTCTTCAAATGTTAAGTCCAGTCCTTGATCCCTTACTCTCATGCTATCAAGAAAAAGATGTAGCATTAGGCCATATGAGAAGTTTGTCTGTTGACAGACAAATATTCAGATTTAGTGGTCACTTGTTTTTTGCTGTTCAAGTAAAACACAAATATGATTGATTTAGTTATTGTTCATATACATTGTGAAGTAGTCCACAGCTCAGGACACATTTTATTACTTCTTTCATCAATTTGTCTTTGCATTGTCAAACCAAGTCTGGCACTAAGGATGCCACAGTAATCCAACAGATTCGTTTTTTGATATGGGGACTGTAATTTATTTTCAGCTGTTCAAATAGAAGGAAAGCTTTACTTGTGTTTACATGATGACAGATAGTTGTTGTTTTAGTAAAAAAAAAAAAGAGGTAGGTTTTGTATTTGCTATGTCAGGAGATCCAAGAAAGCAAATATAAAATTAAAAATCATATTTATCTACCACATTAGATACTAGGAATGAACTTCTATGTTTGTTTTGAAAAAAATACACTACACTATACATTATCTTTTAAATTGTTTTTATAAATTAAAGCTGTAAGCTGTTAGAAACAATGTAATATTAAAACATAAGAAAAATCTATAGCATTTTAAATAATAAAAATCTATATTGTTTTCAATAAATATTTGTTTTTGTTTTTCTATAGGAGGTTTAGCTTTTTTCAAAAAAATTGTTGATTTGTTCATTAGGTACAAAATTCATCACAACAAAAATTAAGACCTTTCCATATGATTAATTTTCAAACTTCAGCCTAATTTTTAGTGCTATCTTGGTTTTACAGTTGGCGTTATATGCTTCATAACTATTATATCAGTAGCCAACAAAATATAATGACATACAGAACATGACTGTAGTTTGAGCATCAAAACCTGAAAGAAGATAAAATTGCAAATTCTCAGGTGCTAAAAACAGATTGTCCTTTCTTAACTAATGGTCAAGGAAAAAAGTCTTGGGCAGATCTAGAGAGAAAAGAAATCTAGACTCAGAACAACTTAGCCATCCTGAGCTTACATTAAAATCATATCTGAATCCAGTTCATTTGTTTAGGCTCTCCTGTCAACATATAATTTGTAGGGTGGTATGCTAAACTTTCAGCTGTTTTCTATGTTCAAATTTCATGAGAATTGGAGATGGCAAGATATGTTTGGCATTTTATGCATTTACGTTTTATAAATGAACTTGCCTTTTGAAAAATTCTGACTTAGATATTAAACTATGCTTATGGAAAGAAATCACATTAGCACAATAAATTGAAATCAAACAATATGCCATCTGTATTATCCAGACATTCTTCCCAAACAATATAAGAATCTGAATTAGATAATAACTAAAGCTAGATATGATTTCAACATTGTAAAAATGTAAGAAAAAAGAAGAATCTTTGAACAGTATGAACACATCTCATTTACAGATTTTCCATTAAAAATAGTTTTTATAAAACACAATATCTGCAATTCAAACCTTTTTAGACCTTTTAATTTTGAAGTATTCTGTTTATTGTATGTCTTTAGGGTTTTTCTTTGTTTTAACAGCATGCAGCTTGACAGAAATACACTGCCCAAAAAGGGATTAAGGTATATAATATTTTATTCAGCATGACTGCTGTTTCTCTGTTGTTCTGTAACTTCTCTCTATTCTTGTTACTGTGTAACCTGTAGTGAACAACTAATAGTACTTCCATTTATGTTTAGAAATTAGATTGTTAAAAGGTTAAAATATTTTCTCTGACAATGAGAAGAATAAGAATAATTGGTAGGCTGCATCCAGCAATTGTAATAACATATTTTCATATCTGAAAATTGTTTTTTTTTCTCCCAGTTGCTCAACTGTTTCACAGGAACTTCCAGATAAGTTTCAAATTTTGCTTTGGGTGGTATCCTCTGACAGTCTAAGTCAGTAATTGTCAAAGTATGGTCCTTTGACCACCAATCATTTGCAAAAGCCCATCAAGTGTTTTTCCACAGCTTTACACATTCACTGGGCAGGTCCTATTTTTGATCTAGGGTCCACCTTCCTAATATGCAACACACTAAAAATGCATTTTGTTTGATCATAACAATTTCACTGATTCCTCAAATTCATCTGAAATAAGAACCCAGATTTTGCTTCAAATGTCACTTTAAAGATATAACTTGCCACTGCTCATAGTTTTCTGTTCTTTATAGATTGACTCCTTACAAATTTATTTCTTATTCAAATAAAAAAATATCCATTTACCACCGCAATCATGCCGATTATTATTGAATCCTACAGTTTTACTTTATTTCTGGCTTTAAACAGACTTTCAGAGAGCAAGAACTGCTGCTTAGTTTCCAAAAGTTTTCAATAATAATATTTTCAAGTAGAAAAGATACAGCATTCTTCTGCTGCAGTGAAGGTATATTTCAGTGAACTGAAGCTGCATTTGAGGTGGGTTTTCTAAGGAGACTGATGGAAAAAAATCCTAAAAAAGAACAAGTTACACTTTTACCTACATTTTTGCTTATTCAAAATAATTATGCTACAATTGGTAGAACCATATTAAGTCTTCTAGAATCCAGGGAGAGAGTTTTACCATCTTTTTTCCTCTTTATCTGAAGACATCATCTTCAATTCTGTTAAAGAAAAGTAAATAGTCAATTCCTGTGAAAATTATCAGTGCCAATACTGTACATATGATGTGTTCCTTGTTCTTGGGTGTCAGTCAATTAAAATCTGATCTCAAGACTAACATTAGTGATGCACTGTCAAGTTACTGAAATATTAGATTGCAATGAAATATTTTTTCTTGAGATGCATATTAAGTAATAATCAGTTGAGCTTAGTAAATCTCTAATATATTTCAGAGTAGAAAAATAGTATCTATCCTATTGGTTGTCTAAATATACCCACCTTAGCAAACCTTGTCCCCACCCATGGATCAAGTATTATCAAAGTCTAGCAGCCCAACAGTCTGTTTCCACATATATGAAGAAATGGGTCTGATTATTACAGCAAGAGCAAGTTTTATGTGCAGGCAAAAGACAGCAGATGCAAAGTCAGTTTTAAAAACAGACTTTGTGAAAATCACAGCACTAGTTTTTTTTAAATCTTCATTTTTTAACTTTGCAAAACATTTGATTATATATGAATAGTAAGCACTACATTGCAATCTGACTATCTAAAAGGACCTTATGTACTTATTACAGAACACTTTCTAAGCCTTTATCACAAATGTGGGCTGTTATACTGTTAGAAATACATGTTTGTCCTTGGCAGCAATCCCCCAAACTCTATGGAAATTAAGTTTACCAAGTGTTGGTTTCAGCAAACACAGTTCTTCACAAGAGAGTATTTCTTGTTCATTTCTTATATCTATCTATTTAGTGGTAAAGTGGTATCCCAGGATCACTCTGTGGACAAAATAATGCTTTTTCCCTCATAAGATGTCCCATCAAGTGTCACTTACAAATCCAAATTGTTTCTTTTTATAGTGTTGATTTATTCTCTTCTAGCTATCATTATATAGGAACTGAAAACTGTTCTCTTTTCACCACCAATTATTTTTTTAAAGTGTCATTATGCTTGAATTCAGATTCTGTTTCTTTGTCTTCTAAAGTTTTAAAATCTTTTCTGAACAATTTCCTCTGCATGATTTTCTGTTAGATGCCAATTGTCTCTCTGTTAATGATTTGTCTGTCTTTTTCTTGGGTGATATGAAAAAGGGCATACTGTTACCTCAAATATTCTATTAAAATCATCTGAACTGAGAGTGATGCTTGATAACAGTCTCTAATCTTTGGGTAAGTGTTCACTTTAGTTGCATACAGCATGTGAATGTTTTTAATCTGTCCATCATCTGTTTCAGGTATACTCCATCATCTCGCCAGGCTGGTCAAGAGGAAGGGAAAGAGTGGCTACGTTCACATTCTACTGGAGGTCTACAAGACACTGGACATCAGTCTCCCCTGGTTTCTCCTACAGCTATGTCTTCCTCTGCAACTGGCAAATATTTCTCTAATTTAGGTAAGAAGGAATAATTTGCATTGTTACTTTATTCTATTTTAGTGAAGTCATATCCTCCATTAATTTGGCAGAAGCAATTCATATGTTTTTCCAGATTAAGTTTTCTCATGTCAGTTACAGATTCTGCTGTTTTTTTGTTTTTGTTTTTTGTTTTGCAAAATTTCCTCTTTCACCTATCGGTGTCTCATTTCCCCATAAGTTGAGTCTTTCAGAAATGTTTTAGCTATTTCAAAGCAAATGCTGCGGATAGTGGCTTGGTTTAAAAAACTATATGACACTGTGTGAAAAAAGATAAATCTTGTTTTGTCTAAAGAAACATTAAAAGGATCAAATATCTTCCCCTTAAGACCTTCGGAAAGTGATTTTTCAAATGATAGTTCCCTGTGTGTGAAGGAGGAAAGAAAAGAAAGAAGTACATATTTCAAATCATGGCTAAAACAGCTCTGTATCTGGAATTATCAAATGCCATCTATTTAAGATTATAAATACATTTTGGTGTATTAGATAACAGTAGCTGCTACAACTAAGAAAAAATGGTCAGAGATATACAACTTTGCCTAGTCCAAGAGGTTTATTTGTAAATAGCCCATAGAAAGAAAATAAATTTTATTTTCCTTTACATGTAATTAATTACTTATAAATAATATAATTCCTCATTAAAAATTTACCATTCAATTATGGAGAAAAAAACATTTTGTTAAGAACCTCTGGAGCACATCTAAAAATGTGAAGCCACATTTGACCCTAAAGCCACAATCTATACTCTAATAACCAAGAGGTTCAATTTATGCTAGAAATGGTTTTAATTTTTTTTATAAAACATAGCCAATATATCACTTCATTCAATAGATTTTCCCTAGAATATACATAGCATTTTACTCCAACTTATTAAAATTTTTGTTTGATATTGCAGTAAGTCCAACAAATTTATCCCAGTTCAAACTTTCTGGACCTAGTATGATGAGATCAAACAGCAATCCTGCACAAGATTCTTCATTCGATCTCTATGATGATTCTCAGTTGTGTGGTAGTGCTACATCCTTAGAGGACAGACCTCGTGCAATTAGTCATTCTGGTTCATTCAGAGATAGTATGGAAGAAGGTAAGAGGATGTGAAGCAATGTAGAATGAACAATTGTTGTATTACTCAGAGTTTAACCCAAGCCATAATTAGAGTTTATAGATATATTAGAAGTAAATCATAGATTTTAACTGATTTTTGTTTTCTTTCTGCTTGGAATTCTCTCTTATTTTTATAGTTCAATAGAACTATGGAACTTTGGAAACATAACAATACTCAAGTTTATCAATAATTACAATCAATGCATCCTTAAAGACAATAGGCTTATTCTATCTTTTGTAAATATTTTCAGCATTTCATCACTTTCCTTTGTTAAGTTGCAGCAATTATACATTACCTTTTCTATGCTTCCTCGGACAGTTATTCATAATCACACCTGTTACCAAGTTGCTGAAGACTTTTAATCAAATCAAAATCATATAAAATAAAATCAATCTCTATTATCATCATATGACACTCATCAATTTGATTTTTTCATTATGAGTGCTGATTCCTTATACCCACATTGCATGATTATACAAAAACATTGTTTTTGTTTACATTAAGGTATTTCTTCTGTTTTTCTGCATAGATTTGGCAGCAGCCCATATTTAATGAGCACTTGATTCTGGCACCTGCAGCAATCCAAGCTCATTTTGTTCTGTGTTTTTAGCAAATGAATTGCCTATCATAGCATAGAGATAATAAAATTTAAAATAACATCACTTCAATGACCCAAGTGGCTTTGCTTAGTAAAGACCTAATAGTATGCAAACAATTAGCAATACTCTGGGTCAATTTGTGTTAAAAAAGCAGGGTACCTTGCAATAGGAGCAACCCTATGCTCCTATTATAGATATCATGGGCCTTAACACTTGCTACTTGCATTGCAAAAAATTCACACCAATGGATGCTTTATTCTCTGAAATAAATAACAGGCATGGGAATTCAGTATAAATCTGGAGTTTATATTCAATATAAACTAGTGAAGTATGAAGGTTTATAGCCCTCCCTGTTCTGCAATATAATAATTCCAATCTGGACCAAATTCTTAATCCAACAAAGTTCTTGTCTGAATTTTTGATTTTACTTTTTGATGTTACTTTTTAAAAATGCAAATTGCTAAGTGTGGTTGCTATGTCTCATTTTATTCTAAGCTTCACAAACAAGTTAAAATTGTTTTCATATGCTGTGTTATCAAAGCAATACTTTTAAAACAGAACCATCTCATTTACAGTGGAAGCTGCCTGCCTGGCAATAACAACTTTTATCTTCCATGAAATGTAGAGTCTATTCGGCAATTGATACTTTCTGTATTTGCTGTACCAAAAATTGCTTTGCCAAAGGGTAACATTCAGATGCTGTTTTCCTATCAGAACAAAATAAATGATGGTGTTGCTTACTGGCAAAACTGCAATGTATTACTAAAATCTCTGTGTACTGGTGCTTTTTTAAGCATAGAAAAATCATTGTGTGGAATAAAAATATATTTCTAAACAGGTAGCCTCTGTAATAGTTTTCTCCTTGGAGACAATTGCTTGAATTTAAAAAGAGATGTTCTGTTATCAAATTTGACAAGGAATCACTGCTGTTGCTTTATCAATGTACATTCTAATACCAACATTGGTGTTTTTGTTTTAGTACATGGATCTTCATTATCACTAGTTTCCAGCACTTCTTCTCTGTACTCCACAGTAAGTCTTTAACATATATTAAAAACTTGGATGTTGTAGATTCTGTGTATGGTTTTTAAAATTTGCTTGAAAACACATTAACATCTAGATTGATAACTGCTTTGATATTAATATATGCACAAAAGTAAAAAAAGGACGAGTGGCTGGTGAAGATGACAGAATTAGCAGAGATGGAAAACTTGACTTTTTTGATTGGAGGAAAGAAAATAATGTATTAGTGACTAGAAACCCTTTATGAAGTTTTTTTTCTGAAAAAAGAAAATAATCAATTTCTTATTTATGAGGTTGATGATTAAAAAGCATAGATTATAGAAAGAATGAGATTATTTTGTAGCCTTACAAAGAGAGAGAGAGAGGATAAATTCAAATGTCCTTGTAACTGCTGTTAAGAGCAGAAGCCATTTTTATCTTTCCTTTCATTTCCTTCTCTATTTCCGTATTTGCACCTTTTTACTTATTACTTTCCTTTTCTTCCTTTCCCCCCCAAAAATTGTATTGCTTTTTAATAATAATAATAATAATAAACTTTTATATAGAATCTGTAATGGGAAACATATTGACACTTCATAGGTTAAGAAACAACAAAAATGTCTTACTGCTGTTTGAATGTAATACCTTCTTTGTGGTTTCAGAAACAGTATGCCCTTGCTTTCTTGAACCTTTTGTGGCTTTTGTTGTTTTCCTTCCTTACCTTGATAGCAAATTGTTCAAAATGGTTTGCTGCTTATATCTGATGTGCTGTACTTTCTGGGTTGTTTTTGTGCACTTTAAAGATTAAGTGGCACAGTAATTGGTCACTCAGTGGATTGCTTTTCTTGTACTGAAAGAGCTTTCCCAATGCAGGAAATTGCAGCATTGACAGCCCAATTTTCAAACCTGGTATAAAATGATTTACGGTGAGTCAGGTTGTAGGGATTTTTAATTATTAGTCATACATTTTTTCTTATGGAGGAAGTTTGTTTTGAGTTTATATGTATCAAGCAATATAAACTTATGACAGCTCACTAAAATTTCATTATAAACTTCATTCTTTAAAATTTGAGTATTTCAAGATTAAAGTTTACTACCTACTGTAAATTAAATGCTTGGTTACAATCCAATGTGAATGTACATTTTAATGTAACTTGGGTTCCAGTCATTGGAGAAAAGATGCTTTTGTTCATGCAAGCCTTCCTTGCATATTAAAGTTACTTGCGTGATGCTTTGGATGCCCAATTTTTGAAAAATATGGTTATTGACTCCATAAGGTTACAAAATTGTTAGAAACATATACAGTGTAAGTCCATTTGTCTATGAATTTTGAGATAATATGGATAAAATTACTTTTTTCTAAATGCAAGTTATAGTTTTATTGTCTTTTACCCATGTATTCAGGCCATCAAACAAATTCTTCTAGGAGTTTCTCATGTAATAATGATTTTATAATAAGGCTTTCAGGGTAAGAATGTTTAATGTAGTTTAAGAATCGCATTCTAAAAGTTGAATGTCACAATATTTACAAAATAGTTAACATATTTTAGTTGTAGTTTTAAAAAAAAGTCCTTATGTTTATTTTGGAATATTTATTTTTTTTCTTTTGTTCAATTGTGTCCTATTCTAAGAATCCCTGCAGTTTTTTTTTTGGAAAGGTTTTTTGGAAAGGCTTTCTCTCAGGCTGAGAGAAAGTGACTGGACACCCAGTTGGCTTTGTGTCCAAGGCAGGACTAGAATGTATATTCTTCCAATTTCTATCCTGCTGCCTCAATTACCAAACTGGCTCTCATGTTTCAACACATAATAAACTGGAATTTTAACATTATTTAGTTGGAAAATGTCATTATTCAGCAGTATATGTCTGATAATTGATGGTTCTAAGTGCAAAATATTATGCTTGAAATATCTAGATATTAATAGGGTTTAATATCAAATACTAATTCCAATAAACTGTAGAGTCAGTTTCCAAAATTGTTATTGCACCAATGTCAACTCCTGGCACCCATAACTATAGATTGTCTCCATGATAATTTTTTTTATAATCTAACCTTCCAATGGCTTATTCATTTCTACTGTAACTAAATCCATCAACCTTCTGCTGGTCACCCTTTTATTATATTCCTGCATTACAGCATTCTCTGGCGCACTAGATCTTCAAATAATGTGTCTGAAGTAGGATAATTTGAGTCTGGTCATTTGTATTTAGAGTGAAAACTCTGGGTTAATTTGTTTTTTAGCTGTCCATGGTATTCTCAAGAATCTTCTCCAATAACAAAGTTTAAAATCATCAATATACTTCTTATCCTGTTTTTCCAGTCCAACTTTCACTTCTATAAAATGTTTCAGGCAATACCATGGCTTGCACTATTCTGATTTTTTAGGTATAGACATATTAAGACATCTGAATACCTTTTCAAGGCCTTCATAGATACTCCAAGTGCTAGTTAGAAGGATATTCCTTGTTTGATTCCTCCTCTATTATCAATAGTTGATCCTAAAAAGTAGATACTGTCTACCACCATCTACTAAGTAATGAATATATCATTAATTATCAATTTTAGGAAGATTATTATAATGTTATTAATTTAGTCTTAGCTATATTTAATTTTAGGTCTTTTTTTTACTGTGTCCTTGACTGTTATTAACTTGGAGATAGCAATAGCAATATACCACTTCATACAGCTCTCTGACTCTGTAAACTGAGTCAGCATATTGCCCCCAATAATCTGGATGTTCATTTTACCGACCTCAAAGGATGGAAGTCTGAGTCGACCTTGAGCTGGTGGGAATTGAATTGCTGGCAGTTGGCAGAATTAATCTACAATATTGCATTCTAACCACTGTGCTACTACAGTTCTGCACTTTCAGTTATTAGAATAATATCATCAGTATAATACAGATTATTGTTCTTCATGCAGCGTTAAAACCCAATTCATCTTCTTCCAATCCATCTTCCCTTAATATTTCATAATATATTGATTGAATATACAGCCTAGTCTCACTCCTTTCCCATCCTAGGTTGCAAAGTCTATTTCATCATATTCTTTCCATATTATGGCTTCCTGATTTATATATAGATTTCTTAATATTATGTTTTGAAATTGTTAAACCAATTATCATAGATCCTGGACTATTATAAATATTAAAAATAAATAAAAAGAAAATACAAACTTGAAGGAGAAAACAATTTCCCAATTTAATATACACTGAAATGATTACCAGGTGTTTTTTTTCTCAGAAGACCTGGTTGAAATTAATAAAGCAAGCTCACAAGAATTCAAGAACTTTTTAAAATTAATATGCAGAAAATGTAAGAAGAACATTACAAAAGAATTCAACAAAGTACATGATCTGTTCAGAATAATCAATATGTAAGTTTTGTTTTTGATAGTTTGTTTTGCACTTTTTTCTTGCCCCTTTTATATGGGGGTCTAGAAGGTAATCTCTTTTAGTTGAGAATATAGCTGTCATCTCTTCTTTGGTTTGGCAATATACAATATATTATTGGGCTGTTTACTTTGGACAATATGAAAAGCTCTTTCATAATAACTTGGATAAATTGAAAAGTTTAGAAGCTCACAATCTATACTTACATCATATAATTAATAATAGCATTAATTGACACCATTAAGAAAGTTATCAGCATTCAGCCAACATAGCCATGCAGTCTAATCAAATAATAAATAAATAAATGTAATAATAGACATATATCATCATATCAGATTAATCAGTCAAGAACAACTGTTCTGATATTTCAATAACTTGACTCTCTCCTCTCTCAATTTTCAGCTACTTGACAAGAATTCTTCATCATATTTGAGGAGCTAGCTGTGATAATGGAATTTGAAGTACTCTTTGTTAAGGGCATGGTATTCTCTTGGCTTTAAAATCTTCAGCAGGATTTGTTCTTGAAGGACATAATCATTGATCAGCAATACCCCCTGCTGCTCTGGATAAAGCTCATTCAATTGAGCAGTTCCTAATGAAGAAGTAGTGATCAAATGGAAATGTCATACAAAAGATTTAATTTTAAATTGTACAAAAATATTCTATGATACACAGAATACAGAATAACAGACTTGGACAGGACTTTAGGCATCTTCTAGTTTAATGACCTGATCAGGCAAGAAACCCTATATCATTTCAGACAAATTGTTGCCCAATCTCTTCTTAAAAATTTCCAGTTTTGGAGCATCCCCATTTCTGGAGGCAAGTCATTCCATGGATTAATTGTTCCAGGAAATTTCTCCTTAGTTGTAGGTTGCTTCTCTTGATTAGTTGCCACCCATTACGTCTTGCTTCTTGTCCTGCCTTCAGGTGCTTTGGAGAATGGGTTGACTTCCTCTTCTTTGTGACAACCCCTGAGATATTGGAACACTGCTATCATGTCACCATAATTCTTCTTTTCATCAAACTAGACATATCCAGTTCCAGCAACCATGCTTTATATGTTTTAACTTCCAGTCCCCTAACTATTTTTGTTGCTCTTCTCTCTGTACTCTTTTCTAGAGTCTCAACATCTTTTTTAAATTGTGGCAACCAAAGTCATATTATTTAGTAGCCTTCTATTCCTTTCAGATATGTTTTTAAAGTGCCCTAATTCTATGCTATTATAACCAAGGATATGTTTCATAGTACAGACTATCATCATAAGAGGTAAAGGATGATTTTTTTTCTTTCAATCTTTCAATAGTACATTAGGTAATAATCAGTCACCTTCCTTTATTCAATATCTCGTTGTCTTCTGGGTAATATAAATTTTGGCAAAAGCTTTCCCCCCCTTTATTCTTCATTTACTTTAAATATTATAATTTAAAGTTCATAAAATATCCTTGAGTCTTTCAATAGCATCATAACTTAAACAACATGTAAGAAGGAGTGCTTTTCTGCTTGTTCCAGAATTAACTGATCCAGTCTTAACTGATAACAGCAGGCATATGAATGGCTTAGATGGGAAAGACTTGGGGGGAAAAGCAACCCAGTTACAAGCGATAAAATATTAGTCCAACTGCAATATTCAAAATAGCTGGAATACCCAACACGGAAACATTTGAATCTGCCCAATTTTGTTTCGTGCTTCACACTGTTTTGTTTTCTACTAGATATAAAATTCTCAGAATGTAAGTGTTTTGTTTTATAGAAGCATACTCAAAATGGCTTTTGAGGTTAAATGATTTTGCACATCTCTACTGTTTGTGATTCTATGTAAATATTCACTAAAGCGGGGGACACAATTTCAACTGCCATAACTATAGCTTTAAGAATAATATTGTAATGTTTGTAATGGAGATTAGATTTCTATTTCTCTGAAACATTATTTTGGCAGGTTTCTTAAACCAACATTATTATCCAAAATAATATTCAAACATTTATGTTTATGGTAGCATGGAAGGCTTTAAAAGCATATTATACTGATATCTTCAAACCTTTATTCAGAATAAGTATATTACATTTATTTAGATTTGTTTACAAATGAATATTTATTGAATTGCAGCCAATAATCCAAAACTTTGATAATATTCCAAGTTATTAAAATACTCAGAAATATTTACAATTGATGTTCTCATTCTAATGCTTACCTACAATTATACCTGGAATTAATTTTTAGCTAAGCAAAAAGTCTATTGTTTTGATTTTTTTTCTTTTGTTGATAATCATATAGATTTCAGATGTGTGTGACTTGAAGAGTGAAAATAATAAAAGAGAATGTGTCAGAAAAAGGAACCATACAGTATTAAAGTTTTGCTAATGTAAACTTTGCCCAAATAATTTAGAAAAAAAAATTAAAATGTTGATAAACTTTATCGCCCCTCTAGGCTGAAGAAAAGGCACATTCAGAGGTAAATATGAATATACTTACTATATAATAATCAGTAAATTAAAATAGTTGTGGTTGTGTGGCATTTTATCTTATACTTAGGAACCTAGCTTTGAGATGTTCTCCTACCTAAGACATTTTTTCAAAGATTTGAATACCTGAGCCAGGTGTCTTTAGACAAGTCCATTTTAATAGTGGCATTCTGGTTGTACAGCAGTCTTCTCTATGATATTTTCTTATTATATGTTCATAAATATCTCAATATTTACCACAACATTTTCTTGGGTATCATAGCCTAATCACATCAGTTTCAAATACATACTGGAGTTTTATTTTGAATAATGTTTACAACATTGTACTATATTTTGATGGTACATTTATCTGTTTATTTACTGGATATGTACAGTAATAAATATATTACAACAGCATTATGTAGATTATCAATAAGGATATTAATTACAGCAATTTCTTAATTATCTTGTCATCTGCCCAGACCAATCACCATTGTATTGAATCTGTTTTAAAATGATATTTTAGTATATTTTAGAGTACATTTTTCTTAATCAAATATTGTAGGTTTGTTGAAGAATAACTATGATTTTTGAGGGAATTATTTTGGGGTATTTCACCAAGTATATAAATCATTAAATCTATTTTTCACAAGTTTAAAACTAACATTTTGTTTCAGGGTATAATTCAGCATTCACTAGCTTCTGAAAAAATACTTCTTAATTCTTAAAATATATGTTTATATATTTGTGTATTAAACCATGATATGCATATTGTTCATTTTATGAATATCAAAACAATGGAATTTATTTGCACAAATGTGGAATGGGCAACAGATTACATAGCTTTAAAAGAAGTTAAACAATTTTGCGACTGATAAGCTGTCACAAAGTACAATTTAGTCATGATAGCTATGGATAGAATGCAAGCATGATAGCATGGTAGAATGCAGGATAGTATTCTTCCACCATAATATCCAGTATAAGTATGAATATCAATTATTGGGGAAGAGTGGGAAAATATTACTGCTCACATTATTTCCAAGGTGGAAGGAAGATGGCTGTCTATTCCAGGAAGCAGTTGGTTATGTAATATAGTTGTCTATATTTTCTTTTCTATGATACTGGAGTAAAGAAGTCTTTTATCCAATGTATTCTTTGATGAAATATTTATATACAATTCAAACACACAACTGGGAGCAAAAAATACAGTTATATTTTATGTTCTAGATTATTAAATGGTGTTTAGTTAAAGCAAGTGACTAAAATGTCATATTTTAGAACTCTTTGTATTTTTCCTCATACCTAGCAAATTCATAAATTACGACGGGAACTGGTTGCATCTCAGGAAAAAGTGGCCACGCTAACATCACAACTGTCAGCAAATGTAAGTTATTTATTATCATAATAATTTTGATATAGTTTTATTCTGCATATATATCCACTGTAAATCTGTGAGAAAGATTGCTGCAACTGCCACTTTGAGGGGGGGAGTATTAGAGATGATATTCTGAGTTTTAAATGAGCTATGTGTTACATCACAAACAAATGTCAAGAGAGTTCTTCCAACATGAGTGCACTAATAAATTCTGCTTATAAATCATGAAAGTGTATTTAAGTACCAGCTGCACAAAAGCAGAAGCATCAACAAAACAAAATAAAAAAGAAGGTGGCATCATTAAAACACTAACATCCAAGAATGCATAAAAATAAGTTAAAACTTTTCTATTTTTTTTTCTAATGAACAGAACACCATGTAAAAAAAAATTACTTTATAGTTTTAGGTCAGTGAAAATCTCTGGGAGCAGAATGATTACTGGTTGCTTTTATTTAAAATATTTTATAATATTTAAGTTTATGAACAAATATTTGTTCACAAGTGGTGGGCCGGCATGCATGTGCATGTATGCAACTTGACTCATGCAAGTGGCAGGCTGGTGCACATATGCATGCAGCTTGATTGCAAGTTGAGTTGCACGCATATGCACATGCATGGCAGCCCGTTGCTTACACGAGTCGAACTGTGTGCCTGCCTGCCCGCCTCTCGCACAGCCCTGTTCCAAATAGGCCAGGGCCTGGTAGCCATAGCCCGGGGTTTGGGGACTCCTGCTCTAGGACACCTGAAGGAACAAGGAATTGAACCTTGCTGAAAGTATTCTGTATAAATGCAGGAAATCCCAATTTTTTTATTTTACATATAAGGAAGATGCTTTCCGAAACAAATGGGGGAAATTTCCCCTCGCCCCACTCACTGTGATTTCCATCGGTATTTTCACCATGTTTATTTTAGTCTCAAGGCAACATGGAAATACATGCAGCTTGTTTAGCAAACCATATCATTTACTGTAGATCTTCTTTAAATCTTTCGTTGAAAATTTTTGGTATTGTTAAAACAAACAAGCAAAAAACAGTAATCTAGTATGGAAATATTTCCATACATTTGATACATTCATACATGTAACATTAAATTTAAAATATATAGTTTTGAGCAGGTAAGGGTATGATTGAAGAAATTACTGTAAGTAGAAGCATTGTTGAAAATAATGAGATGGCAAAAATACATTCAAGCATCTTTTCTGGACTTTATCGAATGCTTTTTAAATCCTGATTACATTTGAATGTTTCCTCCTTTATCACAGGCCCATCTTGTAGCCGCATTTGAAAAAAGTTTAGGAAATATGACAGGCCGGTTACAAAGCCTAACAATGACAGCTGAACAAAAGGTATGTTTGAACCAACAGATGTGGAGAATCTAACTTAATCCAATGGCACTGACTTTATTAGAGTTTGCATTGACAGAGGAGCACAGGAATAAACAACTAGGTGTATCTTTCTTTCATGACCCATGCTATCAAATCTTTACAATAAGCTACTCTGTAAGAATCACACTATTCATAATTACAGTTAGCAAGCTGTATCAGAAAGAAGTGGGAAGATAAAATATTTCATTTTCAGGTTTT
Source organism: Notechis scutatus (assembly GCF_049901735.1). NCBI lineage: Eukaryota > Metazoa > Chordata > Lepidosauria > Squamata > Elapidae > Notechis > Notechis scutatus. Next base: position 40,384,411 of record NC_142014.1, read on the forward strand.
AATTAAAATATTTGTGACTCTGGATTTAATGTGTATTAAAAATTTAACAACAAAAACTGATTGTAAAGCAACAGGAGTAACTTGAGAACATTATCAGAATACTAACTATTAGTTGACAATGTTTCATGTTTTTAGCCTTTCAGTCAGTGTTGTCTTGAGGGGGATAGGACAAATAGATTTGCTTGACTTCCCTGTTAAGTATGTTTAACATAATAGTTGAGATGTAAATTTAGGACATAATTTTGGTTTATGTTGCATCACATTGGGTGGCTAGTTCTTGACATTGCAGTACTCTAAACTAAACTATTTTCCAAGGAACACATAAAAGATTTTGTCTGGTTTCCAATATGTTTTTCTACCCACATAGTATTTTTATAGATTTGCCTCTGTTCTGCCATTGAAAAAAGAAAGAAAAAAAGAAAGAAAAAATCAGTCCCATTTTAAGTATTTATAGCATGGGTGTCAAACTCGTGGTGTCACATTGCCGTCACATGACATTTTATGATGATTTTCCCATTTGCGGACCAGGGCGGGCGTGGCCTGTGCATGTAGGCTGCCAGTTTGACACCCCTGATTTATAGGAATACAAATTTGTTTTAAGGATGAATGAAAAATTAAGTGAATCAAAACATTTCCCTTTACATTTGTGTGTGTGTGTGTGTGTGTGTGTGTATAATTTAGAATGTTACATAAAATTTCCAAAGATTTACAGTGTGAGAAAAAGGGAGAGCAGTGAAACTGGAAAGAAAATAAGCTATATTTTATGTCAGTAGTTTAAAATTGCCCTAAATGAGAGGTTATTCAGTGCTAAAAAACAAAACAAAGGTGAGTCTTCCATTTAAAGTGATAGCAACTTTGTAAGAATGTATGCTTTATCCAAAAAGAAAAATTATACAACAGGAAAAAAACATTTTTTTTTGTGTTCATCACAATTTACTTGATAGATTTTACATTCAGAATTCTGGAAAAAATGAATGGATGCATACATGGAAAATAAAATGTTTGAAACCTTAAATATGAAAATGAATGAAAAATGAGGGATGAGGATATTCTGGGAGCTGACGTCCACATATATATTGCTGGGGCTGAGTAATAGTGATATCAGTGACAAATGACTCAACTATAGAATGGCACAAATGATGTAAACAAATCATGTAATTTTGGATTTAATTGAATGGCACTAGGAGACTCCCCAAAGGTGATTTGAATGAAGATTTTACTATACTGATATTGACCTTTAAAAAACCCTTTCTTGATTTGACTAGCAATAAATGTTTTAAAGGATTTAAGTTTCAGTATATAAAATGAGAGCTGGAAATTTTAATGGAAGAAGCAGATATAGTTTCAACTATAGATTACACGTACTAAATTATTTCATACTACATTTTCTCCCTGTATTACATGTGAAATATTGTGCATGTCTTCACAAATGTTTATATTTCTTCTCTAAAACTTGTTACTTGCAGCAGTTGTAGAGATGAATACCTTTCAATAAGGACTTTACATTTGATTAGCTAAGATGAGAAGCATACATGAACCCTAATTTTCTCCTTAGTTTCACTTGCATTTTTCACCTACACTTTATTTCCATTCCATTTTGTGTGTTTTTACCCCAGAGGATAAACCTAATTACTGTGACATATTTTGAGCCTTTCCCTCCTGTTTCCAAAGGAATCAGAACTCATAGAATTACGGGAAACCATTGAAATGCTGAAAGCTCAGAACTCAGCTGCACAGGCTGCTATTCAAGGAGCTCTGAATGGCCCTGACCACACTCAGAGAGGTATGGTATTCTCTCTCACTTATAAGGGCTGTAATAGTAGCCCATTACTGGCTTTCTGTTTTTCAAAAGAATGAGTTTTGTACCACATTTGTAGAACCTTCCATATGAAAATGTATGTTTTCAATGTTTCCGTATCTTAAAAAGTTCAACTTCAAAAGTTACTGATTTCCAAAGAGTTTCCTTCTTCTGAGGAACCACTAAGCACTTCTGGTTGACAAATAGCACATCCGTACTAGAATCTCTTGTAGCTCAAGCCAACAATGTAGAACGGAATGGCAATTCTGAATTTTTCAATTTTCTATCCACTTATATTAAATAGGATTGAAGATGGCATAAACGATGCCAACAACAGACTTGCATAAACATGATCAGGCTGCCTTTAAGAGGCAACCAAATAATTTTAGAACCATCAGATCTCTAGTTCTTTACTCACTTTTGTTCCATTTCTAGATGTCTATAGGTCCAATGAGGCCACTGTAAAATCCATGTCCCTCAAATTTTAACCACCTATAGCAGGTAATATAAGGGTTTTTAGAATGATTTTCTTAGTTATCAGATAAACCTATTGGCTTCCTTTAGGATGTGTCATATCTTCAAGCCCTTTTAAACCATGTTTATCTCAGGAAGAATGTGAAATATATGTCTGCTTCAATTTAAAACATTGGCTGAATTATGCACAGTGACTTGAACTTCATTGTTATTTGTACTGTAGAAGAACAATTTTCATTATTTTTTTTTCTGTAATCTGTAAGTCATTCCACATGATGTGTCAATAGACATGAGCAGAAGAAGAAAATGACATTTCAAAGGAGAACAGAACTTAAGAAAGCATAGTTCCATTAATTTAAACTCTGTTCTGGATTTAGAAAAAAACAAGCAAGAATAATAAAGAGATATATTAAATGCTTTATATCATTCCTTAAACAGTCACAATTATAGCCTGGATAAAGGATGTGGGAGAGTTTAAGATAATAATTGAAACACTAGAAAAAGGAGTTACGTTGGGGAAAAGGATATGTCCACACTATTTCCTTTCTCTTTATATTATAGATTTGCGAATAAGGCGACAACATTCATCTGAAAGTGTTGCCAGCATCAATAGTGGTACAAGCCATTCAAGCATGGGTAGCAGTAATGATGCTGATTCTAAAAAAAAGAAAAAGAAAAATTGGGTAAGTACTCTATTAAATAAAACTGCCTGCCTGTCTTTTTGTATAATTCTTTGTTTCATAAATAATATAATGAATGAACTATGTAAATCACTGTTTTAATACCCTTCATAAATATAGTTACTGATGCTGATATAATGCGGATATACTACATAGGTGTAATTTTTTTGCATCTTGCTGTATTGTTTATGTATCAAGATCACATAATATTGTTGATGTAAATAAATATACCTACGTAATAACAGACTTCACAAGTTACTATATTTCAGTTTACTATATACAACATATTAATTGTCCAAAGTAATTTATAGGACGATCCCTGAAATTTGGTAAAAAGTCAAGATAGCAGCCATAAAGGTACAATTGAAGTTTGTATTGATTTTTTTTTAATGTTTGTCATACATTAAAAGTAGGCATAACCTTTATCACATTTTTGCCAATGCTATCTATTTTTTTAACCACATTCTGTAGACATCTTTGATAGTTTATTGTTCCATGAAAGAAATGTAGTAAATATCTTGAAAACATAAATAAAGATAAAGGTCTTGAATTGAGACACATACATCAAGAACTCACATTTTACTGACATAAAAGCAGGAAAATACTTTTTATTGTTAAAATATGTTTATTACACAGGTAATATTTTAAAAATACTGATTCCAACGTCATTCCCTTGATTTGTAATTGCACACTCTTTCATGTTTCTGCAAGGTGAACTCTAGAGGAAGTGAGGTGAATATAAAATCCTGGAAAATTTAGCATGCATCTCAAAGAATTCTATCTTGGCATGATTGCTATTCATTTTGGCATTAGGCTTTTGTACCCTTCTGAAATATTATCCTTTATGTCTCCTTAATGTTTCTCTTCATTTTACCTCCAACTTTAAAATCTGGAAAGGGGAAGTGTTGCCAAAATCCATTTCTTTCTCATTAGAAAACATAAAATGGCGAAAAGAAATGCTGGATGATGGTTAATCAGCTCTTAGCCTCCCAGTTCTTGAACAGGGATGGAAGAGAAAGTTGATTCAAATTCATACCAACCAATCTGTGCTTTCCAAAGTAACATGCCAACTGGAATGCAGTATTTTCCCTCTATTTTGGCCCGTCTTCAAATAGTGTAATGCAGTTTCTTCAAAGAAAATATCTGCCAAAATACATACATTAGAGAAAACTGTATATGAAAAGGTGAATTACTAGCAGATATTACAAAAAATGCAGGTAATAGTGAAAATCATATACAGAGTGTACGTAAGAAAAAAATACAAAATGATGTTTTTACCAACAGAAACCAAAAATTCTGATGAGGGGAATCTATATATTCTTCAAATAAATTGAAGTTCTAGCAAATAAAACAGACGTGTATATTCAGTTCTACTTTTGAACTGATTCTTATGAAAGAAAATATTCCAAAATTTAGCTGAAGGTAATAACACAGCTACTTGGAAACCATATTTCCCCTTGGTTTAAGCAATCTGCTTGCTCATAAGAAGCCTTTGACAGCTCAGACATAAATATATATAGTGCTTATTAGCTATTAGCTATTATTAGGTCTTATTGGAGACCTAGCCATCTCAAATATTGAAATAAATGGCTGTTTGGCTATTCTGAACCTTTCAATAATGGATAAGTGCTTTAGATAATAAAGGCCATGCTTGCATACATGAACTTGCTTCTTTAAAAAAAACTTAAGCAAATGCTTTCTGTTTCCCACCCTTTCAGCTTCTTTGTCAGTGGAAAAGCAAATACTGCAGCTTCAATATGTTTATTTTTGATCAGTGTTACTGTGGAAGTTATAAGGTCTAATATTTCTGGGACAAAGTGTCTCTTCCCTCAAATAATGCACAATATCATATTGATTGGAATTCAGTGTATTTATAAGCCAGTAACTTTTTTTAAAAAAGTACTTATTTAAGACTGATCATCTTAAAGTGAATGCCAGAAAGAAGGTGTTTCACAATAGGTGTGGGGTTTTAAATGAGTATCTGTTTATCAATAAAGTTCAATTGTGCTTATTTCCTATAACACAGTCCTGAGTTAATTTTAAAAAGCACTCTGCCATGTTTCTAAAGATACTGTGTTGCACATGTTAATGTCCTGCTTTCTCTATACACTTACCTCAGGTAGTAGCTAGATTGGCCTCTGCAAACTAACTTCTCATACAAGAACTCTCTCAAATATGAGGAGAACTAAATTGTCAAAGATATTGATGTTCCTTTCTTTTCTCCTAGCTAAGGAGTTCATTCAAACAAGCTTTTGGGAAGAAGAAGTCATCAAAACCTCCTTCCTCTCATTCTGACATAGAAGAAGTCACAGATTCATCTGTTCCATCCTCACCCAAATTACTTCATGGCTCTGGTGATTGTGGATCTACTTCAATCAGGCCATCCCAATCAACTTCACTGTATGTTTATTCTTTGAGAAATGTTTATTTGTGAAAGTGTCATTTTTTTATGGGATAGTTTTGGAAAATGTCACTATTATTTCTGAAATATGGTTGTGAGTTACCAAGAAGCATTGTCTCTTTTTTAAGATTCAAGCCATTTTAATTCTTTACAAATAGTCCTTGCTTAATGACTATAATTGGAATCAGCAACTCTGTTGCTAAGTAACAAAAGATCATTTAACTGCACCTGACGTACATGCAGTTATAGTTGACTTATCCATTATTTTTAAGTGAGGCATCACATGACTCGAAATTTTACTGCTGGCTTATGCATTGCTTTTGCTTATGAGAAATCAGCTAAGAAAAGGTGACCACAGTCAGGTGACCACAGGAGGCTAAAATGGTTAAAGTATCCTTCAACCCTTCTGTTATTCTTACATTTCATATTAAATTGTTGCTTTTTAAAATTAGCTACCACTTTCTTTAAAAAAAAACATTCCTTTCTTATCCAAATTTTCAGCTATTGTTGTTTGTTATTTTTTCTTTTCTGCCTTAAATAATGTCTAACAGCTGGATTTACTCACATGGCTAAATGTGAAGCTAAAAATCTATAGGAAGAATAATCTGTATATATTAGATCTCTCCTCTACATTTTCTATAGACACCATTTTCCATTAATGAGCAAAATTTCTCTAAACAATAATTCTCCTTGGTTTTCTCAAACCCAAGCAAAGTAAGTCTGCTAAAACACATACTCATGAATGTACATGAATGCAAGAGAAATCCAGTCAGGGTAGGGGAGAAGGAGCCACTCCTGTTTAATAGTGAATTGCCAAATTAAAATGAATTGTGTAAAATAATTTCTCATAATATCCTGCCAGTTTCTTGAATCACAAGACACATGCCTCCTTTTGTTCAATCCCAGAAACTCTTTGACCATGAATACAATAACTTTGATGATTGCTGCTAATAATGAAACTGGTGTAGCATGGGCCAGCTGTTCCCAAGCTAATAAGGATCATTTCTCAACATATCTCAGCTGCCTTCTGTAACCAAGAAGCAAGTAGCTAAATATTCATTAACATAGACGAATCTGAGAAAGCAGCTTAAAATGTAAATCCTGAAGCATTGGCATTTACATAGCTCTGATTGGAATATTAAGGTAGGCTAAATCTGTTGTAATACCCTTCACTCTTAAATCATTTTGCAGAATCTTCTGCCAAATAAATCAATTCCTAAATAGATGGAAGTTTGTAGAGTTACAGTTACAATCATGCTGACATGAAACATGCCACTTGCCACTCTGCAAAACATTCTGCTGGTTGCAGATCAAGAAATGCTACCCATTTCAACATATATATTAAACTGCAGTGATGTGTTAAGAGGGACTTTCTTTCTTTCTGCTTCACAGTTATGCACCATAATAGTGCAATTGTGATTCCTCATGATACATCTATTTGTTGAGGTGCAGCATTTCAAATTACCAATTGGGCAGAGGCAGATACCAAATATCTGAATATTTTTACCTGCTGAAATAATCTTTTTGCACATTGCAAATCAGCCTATCAGAAAAGATAGGCTTTCAGCCTATCCTAGCAGTTTCTCTTAAAATGGTAGATTAAACCTGCCTTAAATGTGTGGCATAAAATAGCAATCTTGCATGTAATGACTGCACTCCAAAGCATGCTGATAAAAATCACACTGAATACTGTAAAACCTTAAAATTGTACCTTAAGTCTTGTACTTGTAGGTTTTGGTTTTGATCATTGTGGTTTATGTTATTCCCACATTCAACATGATAATGAAAGGCATAAACAAGAGTTGTTTAAATTGTGACATAATCTTCATAATTAGTTATCATTCCCTCTTAAAGCTTTTACTTTTTCATTCTACTGCATTTTTTATTCTGTTTCTTTCTTGGTTTCTTATCTTCTAAACCATTTCCTTTACTTTCTTTCACTTGCATCTGTCTGTCTAATGCGTGTATATGCAGGTCATCTCTATTCTGGGCTCCAAAGAAAAGGCAAAATGGTCCCGTGATCTACAAGCATAGATCCCGGTAAATTGGTACAAGGGGCTTGGAGTTATTTATCCAAGAACTAGATGGAGGTTATCTATTCTTTCCCTAAATGTCTTTGCAGGCATGCTTTGAAAATACAGTATATCGGTTATATGTTGAAGAAAAAACTAAAACTAAAAGAGTATTATGTGAACAATGGTGTGGTTACTATGGTACATCAGTTTAGTAATGAGAAGAAAGGACATGTTTTTTTTATGCTCCAAAGGAAAGAATTAAAAATTGCATTTTCAATTTTAATTCATTGTTAAAGTTTAAATGTTCTCAATTTCATCTTACCTGGTGTCAGAACAGAAGCATGTTGTCATGTAGATGTATTTTCTGCTGTCTGTTATGCCATGCACAAAGGTTTCTTGTTTTCCAAACAGAATATACTCGGTGCAACTCATGGAAAATATTGAATATTTAGAATTTTTGAAATAGTTACAGATTAAATTCTACAGTCATAGCACAGACATTTTAAACACCACAAAAAAAGAAATTAAGTCAGTTCACATATACTGATACTTAACATAAGTATTCATGTAATCTCATTATACATGAGTTGGACTGAAAGAGAAATCTTCTGAAAAAATCAAAAGAGAAAAGTAATAGTTTAATAGTAGCAATGAATTTTTAAATTGTACTATTTTGAAAATTGTTTACTTTTAATGAAAGTAGAGGTACTATTTAATATAGGAATGATTTGTAAAATTCAGTCCTATTGAATTTGGAGTATAAAACATCATTGTTCTTATAAAAGAAAATAAATAGAAAAGTTGTAGAAACAACATTACAACTTTACCTAGATACTGTTTCCCCCTTTCACTTTTTTTAATTAAATTGATTCATATTGCTTTGATGAAATTCTCCCTCCTCCTCCTAGGAATCAGCAGCAGAAACCTTTTCTGATTCTTGGATATACTATAATAATAAACTCCGTGAGAAGAGAACCTTCCTTTAATTTTCTGCCTCCCTACCTTCTCCTGTTTTTTTAGGATCTGTGAATGCACAGAAGCAGAGGCAGAAATAATTCTGCAGCTAAAAAATGAGCTCAGGGAGAAAGAGCTCAAACTTACAGATATTCGTCTTGAAGCTCTTAGTTCTGCCCATCACCTTGACCAAATTCGGGAAGCCATGAACCGCATGCAGGTCTGTTCTATGGAACAACTGATTATTTATTTATTTTTAATAATGGCCAATTGTAATCACCCTGAACTTAACAGAGCCATGAAATGGGATGAAAGCCAGCAGTCACTATTGGGATTGAAAAATAATTAGGTGAAACATAAATTAGATTGAACCGTTCCTTTATAAAAAAAAAAAACCCCATTATTTTACATGACATCCCTGTGGTAGTTATTGGCAAAAATTCTCTATAATTGTCAATTCTTTTGCAAAATGTTATAACTTATTCAAAAAGCAGAAGGACTTCTGGGTATTTAGAATATTCTGGTTGCTTCAATCAAAACTACATATTTTTTTAAAAAGAAAATCTTCATAGTTGCTTATTTCAATGGCTCAAATTCGAACTAATCAATATTATCTTTTTTTTCTACGATTGTCTTGTTCATCAGATAAGGATAGCCAAATCTGTATATTTCACATTTACTTTACTAATTTCAAGCATTTAATATGATTGCAATGCTGTGCTCAAAGTGCAAAATTGAAAGAGAGAGCACAATTCAGACCAACCTGAAATCAAATTCCAAGAGTCTGATAGAATGGTTCTTGAACTTGTGGAGATATGAGCCCTTTTGTATTGAAAAGCTGAATTGATGTGATTCAGTCTTCTAAACAAAGAAAATAAAATAATTCAGTGGGTCAAAAAGATAGAATGCAGTGCTTAATTTGTGAAATACCAGTATACATATAAAAATTCAGAAGTAAAAGTTAAAACAATATAGATAATATTTACCGAAAGACTAATTTATCTAAATTTCTGCACTTGCCATGTTCACGGGTTTCTTATTCTGAAATTGTAAACAACTGCACATAAAGTAGGTAAATATGCAGAAAGATTTTATTATGTATAGACTCACATGAAATACAATGTAGCAAAATTTTTGTATGCACCTTTCGTATTCACTCTACAGCTACGACTGCACTCCCTCTTGTCCCACTAACTCTATAATAGAATGACACCACATTGGCGTGACTCATATCAGGAGGAGATGAGACGGCCTATAGGTCAGAGGTTCTCAGACTGGTCTTGTGGTATAAGAGTCATAACCTCACCCTGAACATCAAAAAAACCAAAGAATTGATTATAGACTTCAGAAGATGCAAAGCAGAACCTTTCCCACTCTATATCAATGGAGACTGTGTGGAAAGAGTTCATAGTTTTAAATTTCTAGGAACTCATATTTCCGACAACCTTACTTGGTTGGTCCATACTATGATCACTGGAAAGAAGGCCCAACAGCGCCTGCACTTTCTGAGGTTGCTGAACAAGAGTGGTTTGGGTGAGAAGTTGCTGGTTACTTTCTACTGGTCTAGCATCGAGAGCATTTACTGTGTAACAGTGTGGTATGCTGGATGCTCTGCAGTGGATAAGAAGAGGAACACATAACTCTCTGCAGTGCTCCAGAGAGTTATAAACACAGCACAAAAAATCATAGGTTGCTTGCTCTCTTTCTTCTTTGGAAGAGATTGCGAAGACCAGACTCCTCTCTGGAACACTAAAAATCTCCACAGACTGTTCTCATCCTGGACATTCATATTTTGATCTGTTACCATCAGGGAGGTGTTATAGGTGTCTTAAAATGAAGATGTTATGTATGGAGAATAATGGAGACCAGACATCTGACCAGTGACTTCAACTCTTTAGTAACAGTAAATAGAACAGAACAGAGCAAGGCTATGGGCAGCAGTAACCTTTTTATAGGGTTAGCTGCTACCTTATTAACCAATGAGATGAGCAACAAGTTCAAACTAATAACCAATAAGAATAGTCCAAATAGTGGCCAATCAGGGACTAGTTCTGGCCCAATCCAAAGTTGTTGTATAAGGACCAATCAAGTGTGCAGGTTTTCAAACCCTGATTTGCATTTAAGTTATTAACTTTTATTGATTCACAACACCCCTCCCCTTGGGTTCCATTTGAGGGGAGCTGTAATAAAATCCTCAAGATAGACAGGCCGTTTGGTCTGCCTGGATGATTTCGAGGCTCCACCGGTTTTGGTCTAAGGTCCGGTTCGGTGGAGCGTTTGGATGATCTTTATTAAATTCTGTTTCGCTGCACGGTGATTCCTTGCTGCTTTCACTCTGGTTGTCTCCGCTACTCCGTGTTTCTTCGGGTTTTGCAGTTCGGTTTCCCCGTATTAAAGTTCCCTGAAAAAGTCAACTCCTCCCGTTTCACGTTCCGGTGTCTCGCTGGGCCGTAGGGTTTCCGTTGGCCTGCTATTTGTCATATCAAAGTCAATTCCTCGATATTTCCTCCCCTTGAGTTGGTGAACCCGGGAGTCATGGGCGCTGGGTGGTAATCTCGATCGGAGTTGGTCTATGTGGCGTTCCACACCCTCCCATCATCTGTTAGCAGGCGGTAAGATCTAGGCCTGGTGAGGTGGGTAACGGTTGCGGGTATCCACAACGGGTCGCCGGAAAAGTTTTTGGCAAAGATTAAATCGCCTACCTTAAATTCCCGGCATTTGCTGCTGGAGCCGAAGGGCTTTTCCGGTGCGAATGCGGGGTGGAGCCGGTCAAGGTGCGATCGTAGTTTCCGCCCATAAGAAGTTCAGCGGGTGTTTTGTTGGTCACGCTGTGGGCGTGATATGCTGTAACAAGAGAATTCGATTGATTTTCTCGATGTTGCCGAATTCCATTTTGTGAAGGGTCTTTTTACAAATTGTACCATACGTTCTGCACGTCCATTGGCCGCAGGGTGCGTGGGCGAGGTTAGCGCATGGCGGATGCCCGATCAGCAAGATATTGTTCAAAGGGTAACGCAGTAAACTGTGGGCCGTTGTCCGAGACCAACACGCCTGGGAACCCATGTGTGGCAAATAGTCTGTTTAATTTATTGATAACTGAGTCCGTTGTAGTTGTGTTCATTCGATGGATCTCGAGCCAATTCGAATAGGCGTCGACAGTAATAAGGAAAGTGTGTCCTTTGGTAGGCCCCGCAAAGTCAATATGAATACGGGACCATGGTCCCCTCGGAGTTTCCCATTCGGTTGGGATTGCTTTAGGCGGAGCGTTGCTGACGCCTTGGCAACGTTGACAAGTAGCGACCCAGGCCTCGATTCTTTTGTCGATTCCCGGCCACCAAGCGTAGCTGCGTGCAAGTGCTTTCATCCGCACGATACCCGGATGTCCTTCATGCAATACCGCCAAAACAGTTTGTTGCAATTTGCTAGGGATTACGACTCGATCGCCCCACAAGATACAGCCTTTCTGGGAAAACAGCTCGGTTTGGCAGCTTTTGAAAGGCGCCCATTCCGGTGCTATTTGGTCTGTCGGCCACCCCGTTCAACCCAGCGTAGGATGTGTTGCAGAACTGGGTCACATTTTGTTTCAAAGGCAATGTCTCTAGCCGTCAATGGTGGCACATGTAGAGCTTCGATCTGTAGTGTTGAGATGGTGGGGCTGGATCTACAGCAGAGTCTGGAAGCGGCGTTCTGCTCAATGCATCAGCGTGGAGAATTGATTTCCCAGGCGATGTTGCAAGGTGTAGTTGTAGGCCGCCAAGAATTCAGACCAACGGGTCATTCTGGGGGACAATATATACGGGTTGGTTTATTACCCGCAATGATTCCCAGTAGCGGTTTATGATCAGTGATTATTGTAAACGCACGGCCATAGACATATTCATGAAATCTTTTAACTGCAGCCACAATAGCTAAAGCTTCTTTGTCCAGCTGACTATAATTTCGTTCAGCTTTAGCTAAGGTTCGCGAAAAAACGCGATGGGGGCTTCCGCTCCATTTGGTAATCACGTGGGCCAGAATTGCCCCGACCCCAAAAGGTGATGTGTCACACGTGATAGTGAGCGGCAGAGTCTCGTTGTACTGCATAAGTACAGAATCAGAAGTTAGCAATTTCTTTACTTGTTGGAAAGCATGTTGTTCCCGTTGTCCCCACACCCACGTTGCTTTTTGTCTAATAGTCTATGCAATGGTTCAGCTACCGTTGCTTTGTGGGGTAAAAGACATTATAGAAATTGATAAGTCCAAGGAACGCCTGTAGGTCTGCCTTGTTCCTTGGAGTGGGGGCCTTTTAATTGCCCGTAATTTGTCTTCGGTGGGATGGATTCCTTGGCTGTCCAGGAGATATCCCAGAAATTCTACTTTTTCGTACATAACTGGCATTTATCTTTTTTTACTCTGAGGCCTGCATTTTGGAATCTTCGTAAAACCTCTCTGAGTCGTTTTTCTAGAATGTCTTTGTTAGGTGCGGCGATGAGTACTTCGTCGAAATATGGGACAACGCCTCTTATCCCTTGTAACAACCTTTCCATTAAACTCTGGAAGATTCCAGGGGCGACGCTACCCAATTGGAGCGGTTGCATTTAAATGCGCCCTCATGCGTTACGATCGTTTGCGCCTCAGCTGTGGTTGGATCTACAGGCAATTGTTGATACGCCTGGGCTAGATCTAGTTTGGCGAAAACTTTCCGCCACCCAGGGAATGGAGCAAGTGTTGCACTACCGGCACTGGATATGCACTTTGCTGCAGTGCGTGGTTTAAGGTGGCCCGGTAGTCTCCGCAAATTCTTAGGGACCCATCAGGTTTGATAGGCGTCACTATCGGGGTTTCCCAACGGCGTGGTCGGTGGGTTCCAGTACGCCCTGCGCTATTAGCTTATCGAAGTTGTTCGTCGATTTTAGGCTTCAAGGCGCGAACGGCACCGACGCGGCTTAAGGCGGATGGGTGCTATCTCAGGGTTCAAGTTAAATGAGATCGGGGTCCCCTTATACTAGCCTAGTCCGTTCGCGAAAACGTCTTGGAATTCTTGCACGAGTGCTTCCTCCCAATCGCTGCTCTCGGCCCTGTGGACTTCGGCTACAGTGATTCCGAGCGGTCTGAACCATTGAAGGCCTAAAAGGCTAGGCCTGTCGCGGTCCACGACAGTCAGTGGTAGTGCGACGGTGCGGTCCTTGAATGAGACCTGGAATCTGCGGGACCCGACAACGGGAATTCTGTTACCCTGATAGTCTTTGAGTATAACCCTTTGAGGGTTAAGGTCTTGGCGGCGAATCGTTGGAATGAGCTGTTGTAGCATTTTCCACGATACCATCGAGAGGAAGATCCCGAGTCCACTTCCATCACACAAGGTTTGTTTTTGATGGCGACCTTTACTCGGATTTTCCCGGCATCAAGGGATGTAGCATGGCCTATGGTGATTGTTTGGTGGGTCTCTTCCGCCGGGTTTCTTCGCGCCTGGTGGAAGTGGTGGACGGTTTGTTTCTGTAGGAGTGGTTTCTCCATTGGTGGTTCAATTTTCTCGGTGTGTGCGAAGAATCCTGAAGATTGGCATTCGGCCTGTCGGGGTTTGGAGTTCTGTTTGCTTCTGCAAACCTTTGCGATGTGACCTCATCTTCGCAATTGCGGCAGAGTGCGTCGAGGAATTTGCAGCCGGATCGTGGGTGATTGGCTCCACAGCCGGCACACGGTCGAAATGAGTGTTGTGTGGACTGGTCTCGCTCCGTTCGAAGTCAGTTGACCTCTTCCTCATCGCTGTCGGACGGGACTCTAGGTCTTCGTGGTGAGTTGATACCGGTGTCTCTCTGAGCGAGGCGAGGTATCAGTGGCGAGTTTACGTAGCGGTGCGTTGGTGCGGCGCATTCGGGCTGCCGACTTCTTGGTCGCCTCCGCTGCCGAGGCTTCTTTAAGGGCATCGGTGAGGCTGATGTCCCCTTAGCCATGATTTTGCTCTGGATCGTGCCGTCTTCTAGGCCCAGAACCAGGCGGTCCTGGAGGGCTTCTTCTAAGTCTGCGAATCCGCAGAGGCCTCCAAGGTTGCGGAGGTCCGCGATGTAATTGGCAAGGCTTTCGCCTTTCCGTTGAACCCTCTGGTAATATTCGTGTCTTCTGACTAAGGTTGGCACGGTGGGCGCGTAGTGAGCCCGTAGTAAAGGCTCGAGGACGTCCCAGTCCATCTCTTTTACCTCTGCTGGCTTGGCAAGTGACTTTGCCATTTTAAACACGGTAGGCCCGCAGTGAGTTAGAAAGATAGCTCTTTTTTGCCAGTTGTTGCATCTTTCAAATTGTTGGTCTCCAGAAACATCTGGAACCGATCCATGTATGCCTCCCAGTCTTCGGTTTCTGGGTTGAATGGAGCGGGTGGTGCGGCACCGCTGGCCATGTTGCCGTCGATGGTGCGTGTTCGACCACGTGCTCTGTTGGTTGCTCTGTAGGTTAGTCAGCTCTTCGGTCTCCGAATCCCATCCTCGTCGCCAGTGTTATGTATGGAGAATAATGGAGACCAGACATCTGACCAGTGACTTCAACTCTTTAGTAACAGTAAATAGAACAGAACAGAGCAAGGCTATGGGCAGCAGTAACCCTTTTATAGGGTTAGCTGCTAACTTATTAACCAATGAGATGAGCAACAAGTTCAAACTAATAACCAATAAGAATAGTCCAAATAGTGGCCAATCAGGGACTAGTTCTGGCCCAATCCAAAGTTGTTGTATAAGGACCAATCAAGTGTGCAGGTTTTCAAACCCTGATTTGCATTTAAGTTATTAACTTTTATTGATTCACAACAGAAGACTAATAGATTGAGAAACAGTTTCTTTTCCAAGGAAGTAATTGTCTTGAATCAAACAGTGCATTTGTGATTTAGTCCTATTATTATTATAATTATTTTAATTTTTAAAAATCTGTAGTGTGATTGTGATGTGGTGTTTGGGGCACTGTGCTGGAGTAGCTTGCAAATTTCATTGTATTCGGTCAGATCTTCTGCTTTCTGTGTTCTGTGATTACTTAGGGAGTGGGTAAATTTTTCTTATGCTGTTTCCATAATTTACTTATAACATTTGTCTAGTTGAGTAATAGTTATAATTGTCAAAATATCTGAATGACTGATTGCCAAATTAGAACATTTGTATTTAACTTAGTAGTTTGGTTTTTTTTAAAGCACTGGTATTAGTTTGATGAGTTAATTAATTTGTCATTGCAGGAGACTTAAAGAAAGCACTGAACCCTTTCTTTCCTTACCATAATATAGAGCAGCCATCTCAAACTCAAGGCCCACAGATCAGATCTGGCCCGCAGGATGCTTAGATCTGACCCACGGGGCTGGCCTGGAAAAAACAAAGGACCAGTCGACGGTACCTAGTGAAAATGGAGCTCGGGGGATCACGTGCAAACCCCAGGCTCCATTTTTGCTGGCAGAGGGGTGCAGGAGGCAATCCAGGTCAAAAATGGCGGATGGGGGGGACGTGCGATTCTCCCCCCCCCCCAGCTCTGTTTTTGCTGTCAGAGTGCTGCAGGAGGCTATCCATTTTCACTGGCAAAGGGCTATCAAAACAAACTAAAAACAAATGGACAAACGTTTCCCCTTTTGCATTTTAGCATGCAAGAAGGGACAGGAAAGGAGAAAGAGGAAAGTCAAAGAAAAAGAAGGAAAGATGGAAAGAGAGCAAGGAAGGAAAAATGAGGAAAGAGGGGAAGGAAGAAGAAAGGAGAATGAAGAGGGGAGGGAAAAGAAGAAAAGGAAGGAAGGAAGGAAGGAAGGAAGGAAGGAAGGAAGGAAGGAAGGAAGGAAGGAAGGAAGGAAGGAAGGAAGGAAAGGAAGGAAGGAAGGAAGGAAGGAAGGAGATTATAATGAGAGTGAGGGGGGTCTCAGGGAAATTCTGCCTTAGCACTTGGCCACCTTGGTGGCCCCAACAGGTGTCCCGTGTCACGCACACCATGGCCACACCTGCCCACACCCACCATGGCCATGCCCACCAGCCCTCTGAGGTCAAACACAACCCTGATGCTGCCCTCAATGAAATCAAGTTTGACACCCCTGATATAGAGAGACAGCCTTCATCTGCAATTGGTGTTTTCAATGGAAGGAAAGAGATCCTTAATCTGAATTTGATTTAGTTCTTTAAGTCTATTTTTAATTACATAAAATCTCCCACAAAAACTACTACTTGGATTTATCTTAATAATGCAATTAAATGTGAGGCTAATTATCATGATATTAGATAGATATTATTTTGCATCGCCATAATTATATGATATATCTCAAAAATATGATAGCCTCAAAGTTCTAGCTGCAATACCAATGAAAATTCTTTCCATATTTTTTCCACCTCTGTTAACTGTTTGATCTCAATGGTTAAATTATCATTATCCATTTTATGCCAGAAAGATTAGAAATCTCTGCTTCGATTATTTAATTGTTTCTTACTTGTATTTTAAATGTTAGAATGAAATTGAGATTTTGAAAGCTGAGAATGATCGTTTGAAGGCTGAGACTGGAAGCACTAGCAAACCTATCAGGCCATGTTCAGAATCCTCAAGCAGCACATCTTCCTCCTCTTCACGACAATCTCTAGGTCTCTCTCTGAATAACTTAAACATCACAGATTTAGTTACATCTGGTAAGTAAAAGCTTTATTCTCTTAACAAATATTCTTGCATCAAGGAACACTTCTCTTTCTCTCTCCTCACACATTACCCCACACTTACAGACTTCTTCCCAAATATAATTTTATTGTCAAAGTACAGGGAAATGTAATTACATTTGGAAAGGTGCTCATTATATAAATGAGGTTTACAACTTTGAAAATTAATATGACATGAAATAATCCTGTGTTGTATAAAGGAAAATTGAAATCCTACATTTTTGTTGTTTCTTTCTATTGTATTGCAACAGTAGTATTGGCTGAGTGTTTCCTGCTTTCACTTGAGGTAGTTTTCTATGAGGGAAGCTTCTTCCATCAACAGAATATAGCTCTGCATACAATCTATGTGTATGCAATATATATACAGCAAAATATTGTATATAGAAATTGAATAATTAAATGTGCATTTATAATTTTTTCTTACATATGTGTGTTATATCTGTGTGTCCATATGTATTTTAATTATCTAATATATTCATGTTTTTTTTTCATTGTACATATACTAATAATAAGAACTTACCAGCAGTTTTTAACTTATTTGTGAATATTTTCTTCTTTTGGGGGGGTCACATTTGGAGAGTACTTTCTCAGATATTGGGAAATCTTGGGCTTGGGCTTTAAGGATTCAGAATTTTCTAAGGGTACATTTGGATTCAAGTCCCAAACAATCCAAATATATATACCTTTAACCCCAAATCTTTAAGTAGGTTTGGGTCTACTGTTTTATTTTAGTTTTCTAAAATGATGGATGTTTCAAAAATACAAATGTTAAGGATTTAAATATTTGATATCATGCAAAAAAGGCAACTAAAATAAGGAAATTAGGCCAAAAACTTTTTTTCTCTAAAACAAATGGATAACTCTGATCCAGAGTAATTTTCTTTCAAGAAAATTGTAATCTTTTTGTCATACTTGAAAAACAAACTTTCTTTACTATGCTGCTTACCAAACTGAAACTCTATGGAGATTCTCAGTCATCCAGATCATGGTTGTCCTAAAGGTACTTTTTCAAAAGACAACTGGACTTTCTGATTTTTCTTTGAAGACATTTCAGTTCTCATCCAAGAAGTTTCTTCAGCTCTGAATATGACTATGTATTTTCAGTTTATTCATCCTTGTTAAATACTTGAAGATAATTGATGAATTTTATTTGTATTATTGATTTCATCTTGCATATGATTCTCATCTTTCCTCAGTGATGTAGTATCTGTTTAACATAATTTTTTCCTTTTCTTTTTCTTGTTTTCTACTCTCAACCATATAAGAGTACCATTGAAATGTTAATTATTTTTGTCTTGGCACTCAATGGAACTCTGCAAATGGATGCAACATGCTGATTAATATCTTAATACTGTAACCAGTTTGAACAATCAATCACACAGGGAGATGGCTTTCAATCTATTTATGATCCTCATTAAGTAGATAAGTATGCACATAGAATTGGAAATGTTTCTTTACACATATTACATTCCGACATCCTGAGTTGGAATCTGACTCCAAATCAAAGATTCCAAATATTCCAAATATGTATCTTTCTTTTGCTTTTGTCAGCAAAAAATAATAATCATAGACCATTATAATCACAGCCTTTTACAGAATATATTCCCAGGAATTAACTTTATTTTTAAAGATCATTTATTTATTGTTTGCTTGCTTAGATATTTTACTGGAAGATGTTGCAGATGGAACTCTCCATAAAGAAGGCCAGAATGTTAAGATTATTGTCACAATAAACAAGGGCTATGGTCGATCAAAGGTATTCTGGCTTCCAAGTTTTATTGCCATTTGATTATCCTAATTATTTTTCTGTAAATGCTACTGTTGCTATAGAGGGTGTTCTGTTCTAATCAGCAATTTATTCAGTTTAGAGTGCAACAAATAATATTGAAAGAATTCCTTTTTCTCGTGCTGTACTTACATTGGCATCATCGACATTTATTGGCATTTTGGTATAATTATGTATGATTTACAGAAATGTGGACATTTATAATTGTATCAGAAGTGGAGCAGTGGTTAGAATGTAGCATTGCAGGCTAATTCTATTGACTGCCAATTGCCAGCAATTTGGCAGTTCAAGTCTCACCAGGCTCAAGGTGAGACTCAGCCTTCCATCCTTCCGAGGTTGGTAAAATAAGGACCCAGATTGTTGGGGGCAATATGCTGACTCCGTAAACTGTTTAGAGAGAGCTGTAAAGCACTGTGACTTATATACTGTAAAACAGTAAAACAGTATATAAGTCTAAGATATTGCTGTCAAGAAATGTTTTAATATAAAATCTGCAACATATTTGGTCTCTATCTGTAACATAAAAATGCTATTTTTCTCTGCAGAAAAACACTCAGAGAAGCTTGACAAAAAATGTATCAGTATTGAAATGACTTCTTTTATGTATCATTTATCTCCTCTCTTTATAGGACCAAAGAATACAGGCATATTTGATAGGTTCTATCAGGGTCAGTGGTAAAACAAAATGGGATGTATTGGACGGTGTAATTAGACGACTCTTTAAGGTAAGTTTTTGCAAGTTTAATACAATGAGCATCAAGCAGATTTTGTGAGAGGTTTGAAGTTACCATATCCCACCTGCAAAAATCCAAATGATTACTAGATGTCAACCAAGAGACTCAGAGATCTCTACTTGTGGGCCAGGTTTTTAACAAACCAAATATGTTAGTTTTATATTTGCAACCAGTTAATAGGATAGTTTCTTATCTATTAAGCATAAAAAATAAATAACAGGTAAATAAAGAAAAACATATATGAGGAGCCAGGACATTCTCCACAGTCAGTTAAATAAATGGATTTCACATCTTAGGCTGATTAGGGTCCATGAGATTAGGGTTCATTAGTGTTTTGGGGGATCCTTGGTGTCTTTGAGTTTGGTTGTTTTCTTGCAGATATTTCATTATCAAACTAGGAAACATCATCAGTGCTAGAAGGAAATGGGCTTTGCTCTCATTTAATATGGAAGTTCCTTGCCCTATCAGTGTTGGTGGGAGTGGTCTTGGTACCTTTATTTGATTGTTTACTATTAATTTGTTTGTCTGAGTTGGTAGTTCTTTGATTGGGGTATTAGCATGGGGCCATGCCAAAAAAAAATCTCATTTAAATTACTATAACATACTATATGTGGGGCTGCCTTTGAAGATGATTTGAAAATTTGACTTCAGTGACCATAGAATACAGCCACATGACTGTGATGGGCAAGAGCCTTTTAAACAGGATTACACTATACTGCTGATGCTGCATTAGCTACCTCTTGTTTCCCATTCAAGCTGCTACTTATCACATATAAAACCCTATATGCCTTGTTTACAGATTATCTGTAAACTTCTGATCTAAATGAAATGTTTCTATCTTATATGGTCCAATCAGGAGTAGTTGCCATCTTCCAAAAGTTAGACAGAAAGGAATGACGAAGCAAATCTTTTTCATTGCTGTGCAGTTCCTTAGAAAAATCTGCCACGTGAGAGTTAAAGGGCCTTACATTCTAAGCTTTTAGAAGGCTGACTTGTAAGATAGCCTGTAGATCAGGGGTGTCAAACTCGCAGGCCAGATGCATCACATGCTGGCCATGCACATCCCTGTTTTAGAGAATGGGAAAAAAGTCACGATATGTCACGTAATGACAACATGACTCTGCAAGATTGACACCCCTGCTCTAGATTAAAACTTGTTACTTTCATAGAACTACCTAAATGCAGCTAGGGTAAATTGAACTTCATTTGCACATGTGATAAACTGGCCAAATGGCCAGAACTATTTTCTTCATAAGTTAAGAAGATTGAAGTTTCTGGTTTTCTCTAGTTTTTAGTTTTTATGATGATATTTTTTAAATACTTGTGTTTTATTATTACAAACTTCCCACAATTTAGGTAGTTTGAAAGATAGAAATCAAGACAATTATAATTATGTCTTATAAAATCCAACAAGAAATACTAGACATTTTTGAGTTATTTTTTTTGACCTTTCCATTTAAGCTTAATGTATATTCTTGATCTACAAGTTGTGGTAATGAGAATGGTAACTAGTAGGTTAATAATTCATTCATTAATACTGCAAACTATGAAAGTTTCCATTTGTTGTTTTTAATTATTATTTTAGGAATATGTTTTCCGAGTAGATCCAGCTACTAACCTTGGTTTGAGCTCAGATTGTATAGCTAATTATTGCGTAGGTGATATAATTAGAGCCCATAACCAAGAAGTGCCTGAACTGCTACCTTGTGGATATCTGGTTGGAGATAATAACATAATCACAGTGAATCTTAAAGGTAAAACACACCTTTAATTTATTCCCTTGTTCTTCTGCATATGCTGTAATGTTGTATTCATAATATACTGTTCAGAAGAGTAGGGAAAAAAATATAACTACTAAGTGATCAATTGCACTTTTAAGTAGTATAAAAAGTCATGTAAAAATAAAAGTAATACTTTAAAATAAAGTAATACAATTGTTGGATACCAGTTTGAAGGAGAACATTTCAGGAACAACAGACTATAAGTATTAACTGACCTGGTACAGGTTAGAATAATTTAAATATTAAGCAACCTGGTATATCTGTCCTGGTATACTATACTTGAGATGGCTGCTTTTTAAAACAGTCTGGAACTGATAATGCCCATTTTTCTTCTACACAAGATTTCCACAAATTAGTTTTCCAGAGGTAAATATGACAAATGTTACTTATGTGAGTTTCAGTGTTGGTTCATAAATGCATATCTTCATCAGTGACTACATACATACACAAACACAATGAATTTTAGTCTAAGATTCATTATTACTTAGCTATTCAAATAAAAATAGACATTTCATTTTTAATACTTTTTTGTGAGCTAAGAATCATATTGTAAAGAACAGAATCTAGGAATCTATATACTGATTCAGGAAATTCAAATAAAAATAACATTGACCAGTCCAAACATATATTTGGGACAACCACAGGCAAATATGTTTGTTGTTAATGGAGTGGACATAGCCACATAATATGAGACCGAGCTGATATATCCTTTACATTTCAAACATAGGCCTTATCGCCTCAACCACTTCTCCACTGATGCTTCCTATTTTAACACCATCTAAAATTACTTATTAATGTTAAATTCATTGTGAGAATCTCATACATGCATAGTAATATTTTTTATTTCTTTTAAATGAAGACAAACCTATAAACAGGTTAAATAAATATTGAAGAATGTGGAGTTAGGATTCTGAATCAAATATTTCAACCATGTGGACAGCGTGTGGGCGTTCAAACAAACTGTGATTTACAGATATATTTCTGATCTGCTAACTTATGCTGTAATCAGTTTGACCTTTTTAAGTGTCTAAGACATTTCAGATATGCCTTGCTGCCTAAACTAGTTTTCACTTCACATTTGCTTTGATTGCAAGTGCTTATCTAACCATGTTGCTACATTAATATTCAATGAATTTACTTTTTTAAAAAAATATGAAAAAATATTTCACTAAATGATTCCATACTTTCTCCAAAATGACATAATCAATAGGATTTTTTTTCTCCTGTTTTACTTCTTGTTTTTTGTTTTGTTTTTGTTGTCAGGAGTAGAAGAAAATAGTTTGGATAGCTTTGTGTTTGATACATTAATTCCTAAACCAATTAGTCAACGGTACTTTAATCTACTGATGGAACATCACAGGATTATCCTATCAGGACCTAGTGGCACTGGAAAGACCTATTTAGCCAACAAACTTGCTGAATACCTGATAACTAAATCTGGCCGGAAAAAAATGGAAGATGCCATTATTACTTTTACTGTTGATCACAAATCAAGCAAGGTAAGACCTCAGAAAAAAAGCTATCAACATTATACACATTAAAAAGTAGCATATTTCATTCTTTGTATTAGAATTAGGTAATAACTGAATTTTTTAATGTTTTTACTGGATAATAACTGACATTTTACTTGCTACTTTCATATATTCATATCTGTAATGATTTGCCACAGCATATTTGTATTCATTTTGCCATTTTGTGCTAATTTTGTCCTTCTTATCTGACATATTGTTTAATCTGATATGCCTAATATAAAATAGGGAAATGATACATCTTTGCTGCTCTTGCTTTCTTGAGTATCCACACTTACCCTTCACAATAAGATGTGATCCAGCTGGTTTATATTTGACTTTTTATACAGTTAGACACAATACTATCTGGGTCACATAAGGAATACATTGTCCTTGTAATCATCACATGTCCCAACTAATCTTGGAAAATACAGAATATAGAATAATAGAGTTGGAAGGGACCTTGGAGGACTTCTAGCCCAGTCCCCTGCTCAAGCAGGAGACCCTATACCATTTCAGACAAATGACTGTCCAGTCTCTTCTTAAAAACTACATGGAACACCCACAACACTCACTCACTCTCTCTCTCTCTTTATATACATACATACATACATACATACATACATACATATATATATATATATATATATATATATATATATATATATATGGTATTCAGCTTTGTTCGGGTATTTTCCCACATCATTATAGTTGTGCTTTTAAAGTTGTAGCAACGTTTTGGCAGAATCTCATCTGCCATCATCAGGCTTCTGTATTGTATATATATATATGAGGGTCTTGGCTACGGAGTACCCTCATCTCTAGAACCAAATGCCTAGCTGACAAAGACCACCTGAGAACAGAATTTCACACCCTCACTAATGTATTAATTTCCAACGAATTCCAAAGAAACACAATTACCAACCTAATCCTAAAGGAGACACCCCCCAGAAAACGAGACAGAACAGGACAACGGTATCGCCCTCCTCCCCTACATCAAAGGCACCACAGATAAAATCAGCAAAATTCTCCATAATTCTCCAGCCTTTGGCACTGACCAAAAAATAGCCAACATCCTAAGAAACCCCAAAGACAAGATCCAGCTAGAAAACCAAGGAGTTTATGAAATACCATGCAACAATTGCCCAGCCACATACATTGGACAAACCAGCAGGAGAATAAATGCACGCATCGTAGAACACAAGAACGCAGTCAGAAAAGAAGAAAATACTTCCTCCCTTTTCCAGCACCTTAAAGCCACAGGACATGAAATTAATTTTGAGAGAACCAAATTAATCTCCAATACTGAACACTTCAACAAGAGAATAATCAGGGAAGCCATCAAAATAGAGAAACACCCCCATAACATGAATAAACGGGATGATACCTCCCGCCTACCAGACATCTGGAAACTAGCCCTTATCAACAAACGAGTCCCAGCCATGAAAATGAACACCGGACCCAAAACAACACATGACGCCACTACCAATCTCCCTCACAGACTCAAACCCAAACCCATCCCATAGACGAAAGGCAACCACCACCCAGAAACCAGGCCACAGCTGCATCACTAGCTGCCAAACACCCCGACCCCCAAACCAAGCAAACTGACACATGTCATGAACACATAGCCAGGCCTCAAACTTGGAGCCAAACCAAAACCCAGAACGTCACATCACAGCCACCTGCTCAGGATATCACATCACGAAATTCAGGAGGTTACAACACAAAACCTCAGGATGTTACAACACAGCCAACAACCCAGGAGATTACAGCACAAGACCCAGGATGTCACAACAATAGAACTAGAAGGTTATCACACAGCCCATGACCCAGGTCATTACAACCCAGGAGATTACAGCACAAGACCCAGGATGTCAAAACAATAGAACTCACATAGCCCATTACCAGGTCGTTACAATACAGGAGGCTGATAGACACACAGCCAATACCTCAGCCACATATGTTCTTGTGAAAAAGCCAGCCAATCTGTAAACATCAACTCCATCAACCAATCAAGAAATGGCAACATAGCCAACCTCCCCACCAGTATTTATAGAGAGATGGCAGCTCCGATCAAGCATGAAGTCGAAAGCACCAGCCTGAAGATGGTGAGTGGGATCTCATCGAAACGTCGCCAAGATACTCTCAATCTTACACAGGAAAAGACCCAAACATGCCAAGACCTGCATACCTATACTCGTGAAAATCTACGAAAATATATATGTGTGTGTGTGTGTGTGTGTGTGTGTGTGTATGTGTGTGTTCTTTACATAGAATATGTGCTTAAAGAACACCCACAACTTCTGAAGGCAAGCCATTCCACTGTTTAATTGTTTTCACTGTTAGAAAGTTTCTCCTTAGTTCTAGATAGCTTCTCTCCTTGATTCGTTTCCATTATTTCTTGTCTTGCCTTCTGATGCTTTGGAAAATAAGTTCACCCCTCTTCTTTGTGGCAGCCCCTTAAATATTGAAACACTGCTATACTGTGTTATCCCTAATCCTTCTTTTCTCTAGACTAGTCATACCTTTATATGTTTTAGTCTCCAGGCCCTTAATCAACTTAGTTGCTCTTCTCTGCACTGCAAAGTCTCAAAGTCTTTTAACAGGTAACAGATAATCCAAGTTGGAAGGGACCTTATAGGTCATCTAATCCAACCCCCCACCCAAGCAGGAGATCCTACACAATTTCTGACAAATAGCAGTCCAATCTCTTCTTCAAGGTCTCAAGTGGTGGCATTCCCACAACTTCAGAGGGCAAACTGTTCCATTGGTTGATTGTTCTCACTGTCAGAAAGTTTCTCCTTATTTCCAGGTTAAATCTCTCCTTGTTCAGTTTCCATCCATTATTCCTTGTCTGGCCTACAGGTGCTTTAGAAAATAGATTGACCCCTTCCTCTCAGTGGCAGCCCCTCAAATATTGGAAGACCGCTATCATGTCTCCCCTGGTCCTTCTCTTTACTAGACTAGCCAGGCCCAGTTCCTGTAACCGTTCTCCATATGCCTTAATCTCCAGTCTCCTAATCATCCTGGTTGCTCTTCTCTGTACTTTTTCTAGAGTCTCAACATCTTTTTTATAATATGGTGACCAAAACTGGATGCAGCACTCTAGGTGTGGTCTTACTAAGGCTTTATAGAGTTTTTAAAATGACTTAACCAAAGCAAGATATGGTATTCTAGATGTGGTCTTACTAAGGTTTTATAAAGTGATACTAATATTTCACATGATCTGAAGTGGTTATTTATGCAGCCAAGGATTGCATTAGCTTTTTTAGCTGTTGCTGCACACTGCTGGCTTATATTTAAGTGACTGCCCTCTAGGACTCCAAGATCACTTTCAGTTACTGCTTTTGAGGCAGGTTTTACCTATCCTGTACTTGTATATTTTGTTTTTCTTGCTTAAGTGTAAAACCTTAATTTTCTCTATATTAAATCTCATTTTGTTGGATATGGATATGTGTTCAAGTCTATCAAAATCCATTTGGATCCTGAGCCTATAATCTGAATTATTGATTATTACTGCCAGATTAGTGAAGTCTGGAGTTTATTAATCAACTATTTAACTGTTATATATGGAGTTTTACAAGGTTCTGTTTTCTTTTACATACTAAAAATTATTTAAAATGACTGAGATAAATTTTGTAGGGATTTGGAGTAAGGTATTTGAATCAATTTTATATCTTTTTCATATTGGATTAAGATGCAGCAGTTATCTCCCTGAGAGGCTGTGGTGGAATGGAAGAGGGTGAATAAACTAAAATCCACTTGTATGATTTACTTATGATGACAGAATGAAGAACTCAAGAAGTTGAGGATTTGCTTTTAAAAGAGTCACACTTTCCTACAACTTAATTTTCCTCACTTGGTAATTTAGGATCCAACTGTACAGATATAGTAGTTGCCTTGATTTAGATTGTAGGAGTTTAAAAAGTTTAAATAACCAGAGCTACACTTCTTCCATATGTTGTTGAATGTCTTTATATAACATGGTATTGTTCTTCAGAAATAGATTTAGCAAATTATATTCATTTGTATGTGTGGTCCTTGAAAAGTATCGAGAAATTGCAGTTGTTGAAAAATTTAGCAACTAGGTTGCTAATTATTACAAGTACTGTGCAGTACTTGAGAGTATTATTTGAGAGTTTCGTTCTCCCTCATAGCAGCTTGCCTGATTATTGAAATTAGAAGAAAAAGCTTGTTCCATAAACTCACCTACCTAGTATGCCCAAAGCTAGAGAATGTTCTTTCCAACAGACTGACATTTTATTTTAATGATTCTGACTTTAATTTTTACTTTAAGTAATACTGATTTTCTGTTTTGTATATTTAAATACTGTGATGTGTATAAACAAAAAAGTGTGGAAAGAAAGAGGAAGGAGGGAAGACAGAAAGAGAAAGAGAGAGAGAAGGAAGGAAGGAAGACAGAAAGAAAGAGAGAGAGAGAGAGAGAAGGAAAGAAAGAAAGAAAGAAAGAAAGAAAGAAAGAAAGAAAGAAAGAAAGAAAGAAAGAAAGAAAGAAAGAAAGAAAGAAAGAAAGATAGATAGATAGAGATAGATAGATAGATAGATAGATAGATAGATAGATAGATAGATAGATAGATAGATAGATAGATAGATAAGGTCTATTAGCTATTAGAATTCCTAAAAGAATGGTATAAATATGCAGCTTAGGTACATAGGTTCTTCTATCCATTAAGAAAACTTCATGATCAGGATTTGCTGATTATATGAAATAGCCTTCCTGCATTTGAATAAAATCAAATAAAAACTCCTAAATATTTTACTGGATTTGTGAAAGTGGGGGAATCAGATTAGTACAACCTATTGTATGCATTTAACAATGTATTGTAAATATAAGTTTTGGATAAAGAAGATGCTTAGGCAAAACTGTTTTCATGTCACATAGTTTTAACAATGATACATAAATGTGAAGTTGGCAATAGAAAATACACCTGTCTTATTATATTCTTCTCTCTTTTTTTGAAGGATGTTCAACAATATCTTGTTAATTTGGCTGAACAGTGCAATGCTGATAATAGTAGTTCTGATCTTCCTGTGGTAATAATTCTTGACAACCTGCACCATGTTGGTTCTTTGAGTGATATCTTCAATGGTTTCCTTAACTGTAAATATAACAAATGGTAGGTTGAGTCTTTGATACTATGCAACCTTTCCAATTCTGGCAATTTTCAAAGACATTGAATTGAAGCTCTCAGAATTCCAGGATTTTATGTTCCATTTATAAATGCAGGAAGTTGTAATTTATATGTAGGGTGCTGTGTTGAAGAAGGCTAGTACAATGAATGGCAGAATATGAGATGAGTTTATGAATAGACCCAGTGAAGTTTGAGAAATGTTTTGATTTCATATTTTAATGCAGGTGAATACTCTGTTATTATACATCCTTCCACTCCTCAAAACTGGTAATGTTACAAAACCAACTTAAATCTAAAACATAAAGCAGAAATAAACATTTTATCATATCAGTTTCAAACTGAGTTATACACAATAGTCTGCAGTTGCTCTAGATCAGTCTTGCATGTTTTAGTAATAAGTCTAGTCTTTATAATGCACATATCTCTTTGTGATTTTAAGAAAAAAGGAAACTGCATGAATCTGTGCATTGAGTTTTCATAAATAGGTTCCTATGATCAGATACAAAGTATGTAATTTTTTGTTATTCTGTTAATTGTGTGCTATTATATAATTTTAGCCAAGAATTGCACTCATAAATAAATAATGTATTGTATTATGTATGGAAAGTGGAAAGTGTATTAATAAGCAGACTATGTATTTATACATTTTACCATATAGCCTCATGGTTAAGTAAGAATATTTTATTACAGAAATAGCTAAATTGCTTTTAGTAAACATTTGATAAAGTAATTACTTCATATCATACCTACAGAATAATTGAAATAAACTTAAAAAAACCAGCCAGATGAAGAATTTATAGAAAGTTATTTTAAACTTGAAAGAGATAAAAATTAATAAGTGTCAAACTTGAACTGAGAGCCAGTTTGGTCTAGTAGTTAAGGCACTGGGCTAGAAATTAGTCTAAACTAACGTGGAATTCTAGTCCACCCTAGCCAGAAAGCTAACTGGGTGACACTGGGCCAGTCAGTCTCTCTCAGCCCCAAGAGCTTTTTAAAAAACTTTTCCAAAAAAGGGACTATGCCAGGCAATTGCCAGGACTCCAAATCTGACCTGAAGGGGCAGGCAGGCAGGCAGGCAGGCAGGCAGGCACGCACGCACGCACACACACACACACACACACACACACACACAAAAAAAAAACAAAAACAAATATAGCTTCAGTTTAATATCAGACACTTCCTCTAATGGTGTCGGTAGCATAGTTCAAGAATACATTTAAGCAAACATTTGAGACCTAGCATAAGTGCTCTCAAAAGGGCTTTTCTGAAATATAAATATACATTATTTTATATTAAAACAATGTTAAAATGAGTTTTCTTAAATGCCAGTTTACTTTGGCATTATGATTACTTCATAAGCTTTCCCTTTGATATATTCAGAGATTAAGGGAGTAATGTTTTCTCTTTTTTTCCTTTTTTTTTGGTGATCACCCTTGCTGATTTTAATGCTGATTTTATGTTTTTTTGTTAATATTTTGTTCTTATTCAATTTTCCTAGATAGTTTTTTAAATCCATATTTGTTTGTTTTAAGTCCCTATATTATTGGAACAATGAACCAGGGAGTTTCATCATCACCTAATCTAGAACTGCATCAAAATTTCAGGTAAAAATTATTTCTGTTTAAAATGTATATATGACTCAAATTCAGAACTTTTAGGCTAAGTTTTAGTAAATTCATAATTGTTGCACATTTGGTTATATAAAATCAGAAAGCATATAAAAGTCTTTCAATTATTTTAATGAGTCAAATGGAATGAAAATATAACATCGCTGTTTTTAGGATTGTTTCTGTCACCATTACAAATTGAATGTGCCATTTTGCTTTTGTCACAAAATAGCAGAAAAGACTAAATATATTAAGTTCTAATAGCAATTTTCTTCATCATTGACCTCAAGACATACAGTTGAAAAGAAACAATATATTATTAGCTAGAGATATAAATGTAATCCAGTGACAGAACAATAATCTAGCTCAAAATCTATTTACTGATAACAGCTAGCCAAATGCCAAAGGCAAGTTCACAAACAGGACATACAGTCATTATCCATCTTCAGTGTTGGATAATTGCTAACTTCAGGCACTGAGAGAGATGGTCTGTGAACAAAGAAGATTCTCTTTGGCCTTAAAAAAGATTAAAAGCTATATCTTAAATACGGTGATCAAATCTTTCATTTTTAGCAATTTATGATGGTGGCTATCACATCAACTCATGGAAACAGTTGCTGTAGGTTAACAATAGGTTTTTAAAAGCACATTTTGGTTTGGGTCAATAAGATTTCATTGGATGACCTCAATCTTTACATTTAGATTCCATTATTTTATTGTTTTGTGTATAGATGGGTGCTGTGTGCTAATCACACAGAGCCTGTTAAAGGGCTGTTATCCAGATATTTGAGAAGGAAACTGATTGAAACAGAGCTGGAGAAGAATATCCGCAATAATGATCTTATCAAAATTATTGACTGGATTCCCAAGATATGGCATCATCTCAACAGCTTCTTAGAAACACACAGTTCTTCTGATATAACGATTGGTAAGATCTTTTACAGTTAAG
Organism: Notechis scutatus; assembly: GCF_049901735.1. NCBI lineage: Eukaryota > Metazoa > Chordata > Lepidosauria > Squamata > Elapidae > Notechis > Notechis scutatus. The sequence continues at coordinate 40,414,887 of NC_142014.1, forward strand.
AATGAAAATTAAGAGTTAAAACTAACCTTTGAAACTATCATACCAGAGGTGCTATTCAGCAGGTTCTGATCAGTTCTGGAGAACTGGTAGAGGAAATTTTGAGTAGTTCAGAGAACTGCCAAATACTACCTCTGACTGGAGATTTTACAGTATCCTTCCCCTGCCACGCCCACCAAGCCACAACCACAGGACCGGTAGTAAAAAAAAAATGAATTCCACCACTGTATCATACTGTGTAACTATACTATGAGTGTGTTCGGCAAAATAACTAGTAGGTTATCTTTTATGCCCAAAGTAAAAAAAATAGAGTTGTGCTTGCAAACATGGTATTATTGGATATGAATTGGGTTTCTGGAATGAAATTTGTACTTAATGAAGAACCCAAAGCCGTTTATTGTTATTAATCTTAGTCTACCTTAGCCTTGAACTTACACTTTCTTATCCCATTCCACTGTCAAAAGACTTAATTCTAACTAATGTGAAGAGAAAATTCAGAACAAAACAAGAATATTTAAAAATTAAAAAAATAAAATAAAATGCATGTTCTTGAAGAACATATTCCATCACAGTTTTTATTTTAATTCTGGATTTTCATACTTCTTGATGCCATTAATAATGTACATTTTAATGTGGCATCGGATTGGATCAGCAAGCAGCAGTAATAAGAAGCAGAGAAGGCAGAAAGGCCTAAAATGCTTTCAAATCTCTCAAGAAATCCAAGATCAGGTATTACTCAAAAGCCCTCTTCTGTCATGACAAATCTGTTAAGTAATCATGTGATAAATAGTGCCCTAAGTGCAGTGGAAACTCCATTTGCATGTTTACACACACAAACATACACACACACACACACACACACACACACACACAAAAAAAAAATCTGTTCCTCCCTGAAAAACAGATTAAAGAATCTTTCAGATAATTTTATGTTTCAAAAATATTTCTTTTAATTGATTTTTTTCTATAAATTTCCCTAAGTGGCACAACCTGTTTTGACAGTTGCCACATAACAGCTGGCAGTTGCTATAACGTTGACAAGTAAGGCAGAGAGCTGGGGTTTAGTGTATCTAAGAAACAGTCACCTTGTTTACAGATGAAATGTCTTCGGAATTATTTCTGCCATTTAAACAAAGGGCATCTGGAACCAATGAAATAATTGGTCTTTAGAAATACATTACCAATATTTCTGTGTCTCAGCATTCATAAAATGCCAGATGTTATAAATGTATTTTTTTAATCATGTGGCTGAAAAGGCTAATGCAAAAAAATGTCATTGTACTTTGTGAAAAAAATGGCTGCCATCACTAATATGCAGTGAATAGCATACAAACCAGAGATGGTATTCAGCAGGTTCTGGCCAATTCTGGAGAACCGGTAGCGGAAATTTTGAGTAGTTTGGAGAAACAGCAAATACCACCTCTGACTGGAGATTTTACAGTATCCTTCCCCTGCCACACCCACCAAGCCATGCCCACAGAACCGGTAGTAAAAATATGTATCCCACCACTGATACAAACAGTATATCTGTCGTATCTATCTGACAATAAAACAACTTGAATTAGATGTGCCCTTATCTTTTATGACACCCAATTTTTTCATACGAAGGAGACATAATGTACAGAGATAGCATTATGTCTCTCTACATTTATGTCTCTCTCATATAAAGGGAGCAAAAAACTACTTACATCACTAAATGTAATCTCATTTTTTTTAAAAAAAAAACTTCTTATTTTAGGTCCTCGCCTCTTTCTACCTTGTCCTATTGATATTGATGGTTCTAGAGTGTGGTTTACTGATCTCTGGAATTATTCTTTGGTGCCATATATAATGGAAGCGGTGAGAGAAGGACTTCAGGTAGGACTCCTAACCAACCAGCAATCTGAGTCCTTGGGGCAGTGAATTTCATTATTGTTTCTAAGAGTTGATTTACAGAAACAATCATTTGCCATGAATGGGAAGCTTAATCTAATTTTTAAATCTTCCTACAATCTGTGCCCTAATCATTTCAACCATGAACATCACTATGCCTATAAATAATTTCCTTGGATCAAAAAAAAAAATCTCCAAAGGAATGCAAATATATTCTGATGATATATTTAAAATTCTCATTTGTAGAATTTTGCAATTCATTAATAGAAATATCTCACTTGAATGTTGCTATTCATTGAGGTAGTAAACCAATTTTAGTATAACCTTGTTATATATTGTCAAATGGAATATATAAACTGGAGGAGGGGGGGTAAACAAGTTATAATGGCTAAGAATCTATGAAACAGACACCAAAAACATAACTATATATATTTAAAATTCTCATTTGTAGAATTTTGCAATTCATTAATAGAAATATCTCACTTGAATGTTGCTATTCATTGAGGTAGTAAACCAATTTTAGTATAACCTTGTTATATATTGTCAAATGGAATATATAAACTGGAGGAGGGGGTAAACAAGTTATAATGGCTAAGAATCTATGAAACAGACACCAAAAACATAACTATGAAGCAGACACCAAAAACATATGTGTCATAATTATTTCTTGGTATCACTATAAGTTATATAAATCCAATTATTTGACCAGATGTTCTTATAAACTGAACAGATTATTTGTTAATCATAGCTTATTTTGTAGCATGGTGGGGCATTCATACTTTCTAATAACTTGGTCGTCATGGCCATTCTAAAATGTCTTTTAATAAAATAAGTGTAGACATTTTTACTTTTCTTTTGGGATATATATTTAGATGTATGGTAAACGTGCACCTTGGGAAGACCCCTCAAAGTGGATAGTAGAGACTTGTCCATGGAGTTCATTGCAACATGATTGGTCATCATTACTTCAGTTAAGACCTGAAGATGTTGGTTATGAAGGTTATGCATCTGCCAAAGAAGGAACCACTTCAAAGCACATTCCACAGATGGAATCAGAAGGAGATCCGTTGGTAAAATAAAATAATGCTTTTTGTTTTTTTAAATATGCTTTATCCAATGATGCTTTTTAATTCTGATGCAACAGCTGAATATCTGGTTGGTTACATTTATTTTACTTGCTGCTTTGGCTGCTCAGATAAATTGGTACTAGTTTGCATGTATTCTTATACTACTGTGAAAAAAATATTTAACATATAATCCCCATAGTATTAAATTTAAGACCCTCCTTAGCTTTGCATTAATTCACTGAATATATACAATAAATCAATGTATGAATTAGATTAAGAATTTATCATCTCAGAATATTTGAGTATTTATATGCCAGTCCTAAATTCTGACCCGCTCTTAACTGTCAATCACACTTCATACTGAGCAAGAAAGATAATATTTTGTTGGGATCATAAATGTCTCAGCATTCATTTACCTTAATGGTATCCCTGATAACTCATTACTTTCACTGACAAAGGTGAATAGCTATGAATGAGAGAGAGGGCTCACATATTAGGAGTGTTAGGAGACACAAGCAAAAAACAGAAGAATATTGAATGCATTGAATGACAGATATAAAGAAGATTTATCTAGGAAAATATTCAGAAAACAGCAAACCTACAGAGTAAAGAGATAGGTTTTCAGGTTGAAGCCCTTCCTCCAACAGATACTAAAAAGGTCCATGCTGCATCAAGCCATAAAACAATTTTGTGGCCAACAGGATATATATGGGGTGCCCAGAAGTCTCGATTGGAGGATGAGCTGCTTTCCATGACCAAGACGAATATCTAAATCTATCTATGGTTCAACATCTTGTAGACAGCTACCTAGCATGACTAGCAGCTACTAGTTTGACCTTTCATAAATCTCAACAGTATCTTTTAAAAGCTGTTGTAATGTTATTGCTAATGTCACCAACTTTAACTATGTGCTATAAAAAATCTGAATATTCCTGCATTTACTTTCAGTTGGTAAACTAAACTTCTAATACTGTCAAGAAGACATAGAAAATATTTTACTATGTTGTCTATGCCATTCATGATCTAATATCCCTCCACCATGTCTGTCCATACCTCCTTCCTTTCAGTCTAAGCTCCAATTGCTATAGTCTTTCCCCATAGGAAATTGCTTAATTTTGACTGAATTTTTCTTCTCTCTGTCCCTACTAAGATGCAATGAGCAAATCTGTGTACAAGCTTCTCCATACATTTTTGCTGCTATCGTAAGCAAGGCTGCTTCAAGCAACTATTTTCAACCTAATGAAATGAGGCTAAATGCCTATATGACACTAATAAAACTACCTTTATTTTTAAAGGGTTAGTTAAATATGAAAAAAGTGTAATAACATGATTTATTCTGATTTTCCTTTTTTATTTTTTATTTTACGTATTTTGGATCAGAGAAACTAGATTTCCATTGTAAAATTTGGTTATTTTAAAATGCCACCAACAAAACCCATTTCCTGAACACCAATAAGAGAAAAGCTTTATAAATACCACATTTAATTATGATAATTTCAGTATCTAAACATCTTAGAGATTTTCAGGGCTCTTGAAGTTAAATAAGAGGAGCTTAAGGTTCGTCTGGAATCCAGCCTCACAGCAGTAATACAATAATATTGTTTTGTGAAGGTCAGCTCCTGGACAGCAGATGGTGCTATTGCATTCAGCCATTGAACTTTCACCCATTCCATTCAATATGCATGCAAAACACATCAGGCTTCTTTTTCTCCTCCTATCATGCAAAAGAAAAAAGAAAAAAAAAGCCTGTTTGTTTGTTTTCTTAACCTTGACTAGAAAAATGAATCCTGGTTTAAATAATCCATTCTCCTTTATACTTTGAAGGTCTTACCTTTTGTTTCTCCCCTCTATTTAATTGTTTCTGTGCTTTTTTAAGACTTAAACATAATTCAACAGGTACTTTGGTATTATGTCTCCTCATCCTTATGATGTGGAAGTAATGTATTTCTTAAAACACCCACAAAGGCTAACATAGCATGGAGGCCAATACTGGGTGGAACCTAGTAGCATCTCTTTGCCTCCATGCAAAATAGCACCAAAAGATTTGTGAAACATGTATTCAAGAATGTGCACGATGAGCTGTAAAAGAGTTTAAGGCAGGAATTTCTCATAACAGTGGATAATTAGAACCAAATATTCAAAGGGTTGAGAAAGCTCATATATAAAGCTATGTAACATTTTCCATAAATGTTTTCTAAAACTGGCTCTAACTAAGGACTGACTAAGAACAGTAAAATGGACTGGATTGTTATTATTCTAAATCATCTTAACTCTTGTACCAATAACACAGTTGTACTATATTTCTTTCTCAGATGAACATGCTATTGAGGCTCAAAGAAGCTGCCACTTACTCAAGTGCCCAGAGCTGTGACAGTGATACTGCCAGCCACCATGATGATATGCTGGATCCTTCACTTGAATCAACGCTCTAAAGGGGGCATGACTTTGGTTAGAAGATGCTGATAAACCTATACCCATGTTAAGGGCTACTGAGGTGGTGTGTATTTGGGCTGAAATATTATGTGTGTGCTGTGTCATATATAGAGGCACCTGATTTAAGCACTAAAGCAAATCAGAAATGAAAGTTGGATTTGTTCAGTTTCAAGAGGAAAGAGCCTTTAACAGGGATGCTATGAAGCAGATTGCACACATAGTAATCAAACTGGAATCCACTTAGAGTCTTTTATTTTCTATCCCTGTCTTGAAAGTTTACAGTGGAAGCATTTTATGTGATACTTCAATATACTTGGAGGTGCTGCATTCATAGTTCTCTTGCTCCTCCTCCTCCTCCTCCTCCTCCTCCTCCTCCTCCTCCCCCCTCCTCCTCCTCTCTCCTCCTCCTCCTCCTCCTCCTCCTCCTCCTCTAACCTTTGTGGTGCCTCACAGCACATATTCCAGATTATATTCTGCTGTCCTTTCCAAAATGAGATGGACACAAAATAAAATAAAAAGAATGAGAGGGCGTATAGACTCAATAAGCACAAAACAGTATTGTGCAATTATCTTATACAAACAATACTGTGATATGCTGGATAAGTGCCAATTTGATACTAAACTGCCATATTTGCAGTGATGTGGTTCACTAAGTTTTCTGTTTGTGCATGTGTGCTTGTGTGTGTGTGTGTGTGTGTGTGTATTGAAAAAAAGTCACCCGTTTTGATATCCAAATTGTTTTTAACCACAGTGGTATTTTTTAAACACCTGCCCACCTCTTAAGGTTGTTGCTGTTGTTGTTAGGCAATTCTGATGCTGACTAAAGGTTTTGGTTAGGACTTTGTTTTGAGTCTTTTGGGTGGGGAAAAAAGAGATCATTTCCTATGGTGCTGTCTCACTGCCTTAAAACCAATTTCTAGACAATGTTACACTTGGTTTAATTTGTTTAAACCATTGGTTATTTATACTGTTTCCTTTCTTCATTTTACTAATGAGAGAGCATCAGTGAACACAGTAGCCTTGTGTTTATATATCAAGATTTTTTTTAATTAGGTGGCTAGAAGGATGAATTATTAATATAGATATAGATATATTATTTTTAATCTTCCGTGAATCAATGACCTACCATCCTAAACCATTCAGATGACCCAGAAACTACTCCTAGTTAACTATGAATGAAAACAAAACAAAAAAGTCCAACATAGTTATTTCTATCCCATTGGGAAAAAAACTTAATTATGACAGAAACAGGGATGTGTGACACTTTATCCAGCAGAGCTGGGTGTGCACCTGAGTTAGCATGAGCACAAATCGTTCTTGGTTTTTGTCCCTTCTCTTCTTTCCCCCATTTGGAGCATGCTATTTTAATTGCAATTGTTGTAAATGAAGAAAGTCAGCATTAAAAAAACACCGACACAGTGCTATTCACTGTGCAAGACAAAATGTTTTTACTGTAAGAGGGAAAAGTGGGGGGTGATTTTGCACAGTTTATTGGGAGGGTATTGTAAATACTGAAAATAAAAAAGTGTTGCACAAATGAAAGCAAACAAAACAGTAACAGCAGCAAAAATACAAAATTATACTTTATTCTATTAATGTGAAGAAATATTTCATTTACAGAGAATACCCATACGTTGTAAACAAAGCAAGAGGGCAATTAGTACTATCTGTTTTTTAAAAAGACAGATAAAACCAGATATGTTTGTCTTGTATTTAGAACTGCCATCACAAGTCCTGAGCTATCCTTGCTACAATGAACATCTGTATTCTTTAAACCAATCTAACTTTGTAGGCAAAAAAAATAGATGGCGGAATATACCGAAAACCCAATCAGAGTAATTGGAGATATTGGTTAAAATTAACATAAAATATCTAAGGGCTATAGCATTTCTATAGGCACATACTTCAACCCTTATCTTGAAGGGGTTCATGTGGAGCACGTCTACTAATAAGCATAGGACATGTACCAATGAAATACTTTCAGGATACACATAGCTAATGGATAACTTCAGGACGCGTAAGTGGTGCTACTAATTCCTGCAACAATATATTTTGCAAAACAAATATCAAAAAAATCAATGCAATTTTCCTTGTTGCATCAGCCGCAGGTTTCCTGCATGGTGCTATTGTCCTAATAAGAAAGTCTGCTTTTATGCACAAAAAATATACTCAGATTGATTTCCAGAAGCAAATATTAGCTGACTGTCTCATACTGTTAAGCAGCATGCCACTCTGGAAAATGACTAAAACAAAAGCTGCTCCTTAAGATTGATGTAGTCTTAAACAACATCTAAGCCCAGGAACTCCTGCCATTTTCAATACACATACACACATCCTGTATGTATATACTACATAATACAATTTTCCCTGCAATACATTTCAGTGAATCCACCTAGTTTACAACTTTAACAAATTTGTTTGTGAAGCATTTGTCTGTAAACATTTTATATTTTGTACATTTTTAATGTAACATATTGTGTAAATAGACAGAAACAGTGAGATAAATCATCTGAAAAGTTTTGTAGTCTTTGTAAAGCCCTAATAATAAGTATTTGGTGTCATCAGACTTAACTGGATGATGTATTTTATATTGATTTATTGTTCTTCTAGCTTGTAAACCAGCTTGCATATATTTTTTGCAGGTGTGCACACTGTATCTGTCTAAATTATTACTTTGCCATTAAAGTGGAATTATTTATTGACAACTGAGTCTGCTGTTTTTAAACTCCAGAGGAAATCAGACTTAGGTGTAAACTATGGGAATAGCTTGAGAAAATAAACATTACAAATATTAGACACATCAGGGTATTGATTGAATTGCTTTCTTACCATACTACGAGGATATGAGTTAGCCAACTGGGGATCCTTATCTAACCCTATTTTAATAAATGGATCAGTCAAACGGGTCTATATATTTGCTCCCATCACATTTAATTTGCATATCAGTTATAATGTTTTAGCCATGGAATGAAAATCACTTTGTCTCCTTGCTTAATAGGTACAGAGCACTCAATTTAATATAGGTTGATAATATATGTGTTTATATCATGATATATGTTGAGATTAGACTTAGAAAATTGTGGGCTAGACTGGCTGATTATTATGAGAGGAAAAAGCTGAGGATTAACTACAAGCAAGCCACAGTTATGGTTTTTAATCACAGCAGAACCAAACATACATTGTCAGTTAATTAATATCCAGCATTGCCTGTTCCTTAAATACAGTATTTGTGTGTCCCTTTCTAGAAGTCATTAATTTGGAAGGTAAACTTGAATCCAGTTTTAAGTCATTGGGTATATTCTAAAGTTTTTTCTATTTTAGTGGAGATCAGGAGTTAAATTGCTCCTGCAATCAAAATATTCCAGGGAAATAAAATTCCACAGCTTCTGTATTGGAAGGAGTTTTTGGAATGGAATTAGAATGTATTTGTGCAACTGGAAATTGTCCAGAATATGTCAAGAGAAATTCCATGGGGCTCTCTTGCCACACATCTAAAACTCAAATCTGTCAATCTCTATTAGAGCACAGTTTATGATACATTTTTTTTTAAAGAACTGTCAGGTTCCAGATAATTATTTTGTTAAATTTTGTTACTGGCAAATAAATGGTAAATATGTTGCCTCATATTGTCTATCTATCTAATTCTATCTAGAGGAATTAAATTAAATCCTTGAATAAAGAATTTCTCAATGACTTTTGGAATGGAATACTATCAAAGACATAATGTTGTTCCAATGCTCAAGGTTCTACCTTTGGTATCCTCAGTTTAAGAAGATATTCTTTTGCAGGTCTTAGACTCACTAGCAGACCATTACATTTCCAAACTATGTCCTTAAATTTAAATTCCACAAAAGTCTGGGAAGAGATTTATACGTAGCAAGCACACACACACAAATAGAATATGGACTATTCTTTCTGTGGCTGAATTGGATAAGAAATTGCTACAAATAACATATAATCTGTCACTTTAATAGCACTTTTTAAAAAGCTGGTTTTAGGCAACTGTCTCATCACTGTCAAGACAAAAGAGACATTCTTATCTCTGTCTTTTTCCTGACATCATCACTGCCAAGACAAAAGAGACAGACATTATCTCTGCCCTTTTCCTGACATTGCTTTTTCCTGTCTTTTTCATATTATTGCAATAATTGTACAATAAGGAATAGGGAGTTAATCAATTTAGAATCCCCATCCCATTCAAATTGGAATCAACCATTTTCTGTATCTTGTCTTTTCTTTCAAAAATTAAACTACTACCAATATCAATTATTAAAAATATTTCAAATTTCAAATGCATATCCACATTTTTATTTACTTTTATTAGAAGTTTTTCAAAAAATAAAGATCAAGTCAAAATTTTAAAAGTGATAGAAGGAAAGACATACAAGAAACAAAGAGAAGGAAAAAACATTTAATAGAAGAAATGTTCTGATTTGCTACCTTATTTTCAACAGATAATTATAATTGAGTATTCCTTCCTTCCTGTCAGATATTATCTAAATTCCTTCTGCCCTTCATTTAATCTACATCTTTATTAACCTTCAAACCTGTAAATCTTCATCTCATTTTTTCTTCTTTCAGAAAAATGTTGCTTTTTCCCTATGACCAGACTAGTTTGTTTGCCATTTCTGCAAATTATATATACAATTTTTAAAATTTGTATTGTCTTCTATACTCAAGTTTTGTATTAGTTTTAGGATATATTGTTTCAGTTCTGTTGTATTTTATTCGGCTCTCATTTTATTTTGTTTTGAGCTCATATTTCTGCTCTAAATTATGCAATTCCATTCTTCAAAAATTCAATTTTGGAGTCTGAAAAGGTTGTACTCTTCAAAAACAACAAGAACTGCATTGTTGTCTAAAGTGGACATATTTCTGATAGGTGTCAAGAAAAGCTGAGATGCCAGAGTTACTAGTTGAGATGCAAGTATATAGAACACAAGAAAGTACAAAAACTATGGTTTACCTCTTGGCTTCAGAGGGGTCTTATAAGTGATAATAAGTCATTCTTTTTCCTGCTATATAAACCTTAACATATTAAGTAAATAAACCTTAACAAATTAAAATAATATTTAGTACCAAATCATATTGCAGCTCTTAGGTAGCATGTATGTCTAGTGAAAGATACTTACAAACTAGCTGAACACATTCATAGTATTTTGATTTCAATACTTTATACCTGAAAGCAGATCACAAGCAATTTATGTTACTTTTCAAATTAAATAGTAATGGCAAAATTATAACAAAATGCCCTCAGTTATTTTAGACTTCAACTGCCAAATATGCCAACCAATTTATGAGAGGTGAAATTTTGTTATTTGCTAGAACCGCCCCCCCCCCCAAATCTTATTAACATTAATATTAGCAACAGTGAAACTTGGACTTCTACGCGCAAACCATTGGAAAGGCTATGAAATGCATTAATCACAAATCAGGAGAGAAAGATGCAAATTTTTATATCTGGAATTCAGGCCAATGAAAAATAGTTGCTTAACAAGACAGCTCATAGTTTTATTATTGCTATTCTCAGAAAAGTTAAGGAGGTGCTCCTATAACTGAACAGCAAATGATCGCTTTTCTGGGAAATAGCAAAATAAAGAGATTTATCAAAAAAGAAAGGGGGAAAAAAACATAAATTGACTGACAATTACAAGAAATCAAAGAGCAACTGCAATCTATAAAACTGGGGAAAACCCTTGAACTAGATGTTGACATTATGTATTTTTTATGCTGGTGTTATAAAAAATGTGATTCTTTTAATCTATATGTTATGATGTTGATAAGCTCATTATACTACAATTTCAGTACAAGTTGGGAAAGAAATATTACAATTAAGGATTTTCATGTGATGTTGAAATGTTTCCAAAAGTTGAAAATTGTCACCTCATAAAGAGATTTGCGAGCCTATGGCACAGGAAAAAGGCTAAGTCTATATAATTAGGAACAAAGTTACCCTCTTGATTTTGAGGAATGGCTCCAGGATGTGAATCTGTTATTTATTTTTGAAAAGTTTGTGTGTCCTAAAAACAAAAGATAATGCAATATGTTGCTAATGATACGCTTTAAAAGATTTAAAGATTGAATAGACTTTTCATTATTTGTATTTATATTGTTATTTATATAAATGATTTGGATCATTTTTTCGATTAATTTTCTTTAACACACATGAACACACATATAAGCATACATACATACATACATGCATACACAGACAGACACCCTATATATATACATATATATTTCACTGTACAATATCTACAAATATATATTTTTCACTGTTGATATTTTTATTGGTAAGTTTTAAAAATGTAATATAAATAACTAAACAAAAGTACATGTTGCTAATGACTCTTTACAGCTTCTCTAAAATATTACAGACAATGACCAATTGCCCAATTGCATTGTATAGCTGCATATCTACCTTGTTACTTATTTTCCTGTCTCTGTGTATTTGTCTAATTGCACATATATTGCACAAATAAAAGTATTTTTCTACAAAATAAATATGTCGGGGTTTTTTCTCATATTTGCATATTCTGCCAGAGTTAAACATAGTTCCTTAGATGATGGGATAGTCTTCCTAATAACTGAATGTTTTCAGTGTTAAATATTGTTTGAGCATACTATAGCTAATGAATATATTCTGCTCATGTAAATGTATTTTTGCAAAAAAAAAAAAAAGGCATCAGAAAATGGAATTTATCACAGAAAATAAAGTAAGTGAGGAGTAGGCCATGCAAACTGTTTATTACTTTGAATTGCTTTTTATATATTCCTCATTTAATTGTATTTTAAAATGAACACTGATAACTGTTTCTAAAGCATATGTTTCTAATACCATATCTGGACTGGAAAAAAAACCCTATTAGATGGTAGCAAAAATATTAAGAGAACTAGCTTTTTCTGTCATTTATTGATCATCTATATATATAAAACTGCAGACTAGATAATGGTTGTCCTAAACAAGAACATCCTTCTTCCAGGTCTCTGATTGTTCAAGCAATATAGCAGTCAGATATAGCAATAGCACTTAGATTTACATACTACTTTATAGTGCTTTACAGCCCTCTCTAAGCAGTTTACAGAATCAGCATTTGCCCCCAACAATCTGGGTCCTCATTTTACTCACCTCAGAAAGATGGAAGGCTGAGTCAACCTTGAGCTTGGTGGAATTCAATCTGCCAAATTGCAGGCAGCTGGCTTTCAGCAGAAGTAGTTTGCAGTACTGCACTCTAACCACTGCACCACCAAGGCTCTATGATATGCGACACACAAGCAGAAAATACATTAGCGTTTTCAGTTTTAAAATTTGGCCAATTAGTTCTAATTTATCAACATTACTAGAATAATTCAGTGAAAGAGACATAAAGATATAAAAGACATAAAGAGCTCAATGTTGGCAATTTTCTGGTCTACAGATCAAACCTAGCTGCTCAAATTTTGATCAATCAGTATCCTAAATTACTTGGCATATAAATATTGTAGCCCTCAATCATCTTTATATTGATTCCAGACTCAATATAGTATAAGTATCTTCTAAATCGAAGTTCCACTCTCTGATCTTAGACAACAAATTTGTAGCTATCAAAATGTATAAATTTTGTTTCCATCAACTATGGAATGCACTTCTTTTGGTTGAGATGAGACTACTACTACTGCGGAGGTCTGCATGTAAATTTGTCACTTGAAATAGGATCTAAAGCTACATTTCTGGGGTGGGCTTTTGTTTCTGTCGATTCTTTCTTACAAATACACTTCCGCCTAGGAAAAAAATATAACCTCAAACTGATCTCACAGCAGACTCTTAGTACAATCTCTTTTATACAGGGAAGAAGCCCAGAAGTTATCCACATGGTGCTCAGAAAACAACATGCATCTAAACACCGGCAAGACAAAGGAGATGGTGTTAGATTTCCAGAAACAGAGAGAGGAACCTGCCCAGGGGTGGGATCTGACCAGCGTAACTACCCAGTTCGGTCATTTTACAATTCACACACTGCACGCACATGTGAATCATTATTTATTTTATTTATTTTATTTATTTATTTGATTTGCCAATTGTTTACAAGATAATAAGTATAAGTGTATACATAGTTGTGAATACATGAAAAGGGTACATATAAGAAAAATAAAAGAATAAGAGAAACAATAGGACAGGGACGGTAGGCACGATGGTGCGCTTATGCACGCCATAATTATGCAAGCTTGCAAGCTTGCTGCTTAAACATCTGAGCAGCGCTGCGCGCAGGTGTGCAGCGGTTGAAAAAGTACTTTTTTCCTGCTTTTTCAACTGCAGCTGTGCCGCTCAAAGCAGCTGAGGTTGAAAAAGCAGGAAATAAAAGTCATGTAAGAGCCCTGGCGGGCGGTTGGACCAAAACAGCAGCAGACATAGAACCGGTTCTATGTCTACTGCTCTTCAGAGCTACTGGTTCTGCCCAGCTCCGTAGAACCCCTGAACCTGCCCCACTCTACATCAAGGGTGGCTGTGTGGAGAGGGTTTTCTCTTTCAAATTTCTGGGAGTCCACCTTAGCCAAGATCTCACCTGGAAAAATAACACAATCCAGGTGGTCAGGAAGGCTCAACAGAGACTCCATTTCCTCAGGGTCTTGTGGAAATATCAGGTGGAACAATGACTAATGACTTCCTTTTACCAGTCTACGATAGAAAGCATCTTTACGTATTGTATTACGGTGTGGTATGCTGGCGCGGACAGAAAGGCATTACAGAGGGTGATGAGCACAGCACAAAAAATTATGGGCTGTCCCCTGACACCACTGGATGAAATCACCAGGACCTGCTGCCTCAGCAGAGTGTGGAAAATTCTCAGGGATGATTCACACCCTGGTGAGCACTTCTTTACTCTCCTACCATCAGGCAGGAGATATAGAAGCAGATCCAGCCAAATGAATAGGCTGAAAAATAGCTTTTATCCATGGGCTGTCAGACTTCTGAACACAACATAACACCACAATTAGGTTTAATATGATAGACTTGCAGGGCCAGCACAATGTGAAACATGTTCATACCGGTGTAATATAATACAATGTTACATATATGTATATGGGAATGTGTGTTAGTTATTACTTATTTGGGTTTAGAGATTTCTATTTCTTTCATTTATTGAGTTATTGAGATGTATTTTGTGGTTTTTTTTTGGGGGGGGGGGGTGCTGCACCAAGAGAGACTCATTCAATTTCATGGTACTCATGTTGTGCATTGACAATAAAGGTTTGATTTAATGTCTGGACCAGAAAAAGTCATAATAAAAGTCAAACAGTGAGTCCTTGAGCTGGACGTGCAGAATAATGGGCTCAAATCTCAACTTTGTACATAGAAGCCAATGTAGCAGAGTTTTTGCTTTATCTAATTATCTTTACACCATTCTTTCTGTTCCATACATAGGAGCATTTAGGTTGAAAATGCTTAAATATTTTCAAGCATATTGGACAGAAAGTTGGATATATTTCTATGTTCAAATGAGACCAATGAGAAAATTCAACATTATTAGTTATGCTTTTCTTTATACTATACTTGGTATTCTGGATTAATCCATCTTTTCCTTACAAAATGCATGGGTTGGTCTGAAATTGAGTTTGTGTGCTTTTTCATTAGCAGATTGATCTAGAGACATTGCTATGAAAGGCCCAGTTCTGAAGTCTATCATGAAAGCTTATCAATGGTAGCCATAAAAGAAGGAGAGCCATTGCCAAAGCAACTATAAGGAATCTTATATGTTCCCTCATTCTGTGTCTTCAAAAGAGCATTATTGCTATTTAGTATAAGCATTTGGATTATTATATGTACACTATTCTTTTTTTAAGGTTCAAAATCTCATCTCTGAATTTTATCTATACATATCTATAAAATATATAAACTCATCACCACAAAGCTCCAAAGCACTCTACTGTGTCATTTCAATAAATCTAAATTCACCCAATCAATTTAGATTCATGTTCCCATGAATTATTTCTTGATCATAAACTTAATCCAAAGATGCTTCCAAAATTAAGATAAAATGCATGGTTCATTAAATCTAGAAAGTGCACCTTACTTTCATAGGTAGATGGTAAACAGATACAAGAAATTAAAGAGACCCATAAACACAATTTCATAAGATTGTTCAAATGAAGGCTGGACAGCCATTTATCCGAAGTGTTTTAATTTTTAATTTATTCAGTGAACAATGATTGGAAACAATTATCTAAATGACCCTTTCCACTCTATGATTTCATGTTTTATTATTTAAAATTGGAACCAGTTGTAGCAGTGATTTATTTGTTATGGAAATGCTTGCCAGAACAGAAAAGTGGAATATGATTTATTAAACATTCTGTCTCTTTTTTTCTCTAGGCAGTCAAGGCAGGATACAGAACATTCCCTCATCCCATTTCATATTCACAACAATGTGTTGCATGGGTAAGATTGATAGCTGCTAGCTCAGATGATGCAGAAAGCTTATAAGGCTAAGAAAAGACTTGAGTCTGGGTCTCCCAATAAAATGCCTAATTGGAAACAGGTGTAACTTTATGCATGAAGTCTTTTGTACCACTGAAACAAAATTGATACTTTTTACTTTTTTCTTTACAAAGGGGGAGGAAATGAATCCAGGAAACTATAGACATATCAGCCTGACATCAATACCTGGACATCAATACTTTTCCATTGCTTGATTATCTTTTCCAGATTATCTTCTCAAGAAATGAATCTGCAAACACCTAAAGGCAAACAAAGTCAGAAGTCAACATGGGCTTGTCAAAAACAGCTCATGGCAGGCAAATTTTATTATGTTCTTTGACAAAGTGGAAAAATTGGTGGACCAGTGAAATACTATGGATATAATTTACCTGGATTTCAGTAAGACACTTGATAAAGTAGACCACAACCTATGACTTCATATGATAGAAAAATGTTGGAAGGACAGCATCACCAATAGATGGATTTGTAACTGGGTGATCAACCACATTCAATGTGTGGTTCTTAATAGAACTGCATCTATATGGAGTGAAGTATACAATGGCTCTACCTTAACCCAATACTCTTCAATATCTTCATCAATGCTTTAGATAATAAAAGGAGAACTCATCAAATTTACAGGTGACACCAAGCTGGCAGGAATAGCCAACACTTCAGAAGATAGGCTTAATATATAGAAGAATCTTGACAGACTAGAACACTGGGCCCTATCTAAAAAAATGAAATTCATTGGTGAGAAAAGTGAAGTTCTATATTTAGGCAAGAAAAACCAAATGCACAACTATAGAATAGGTAGTACCTGGCTTGATAGTAGTAACTATGAGAGGGATCTTGGAGTCCTGTGGACAATCACTTAAATATGAGCCAGCAGTGTGCTGAAGCTGCCAAAAAAGCCAACACGGTCCTAGACTGTACTAATACAGTACAGTCTAGGATAGAATCAAGATCATGTGAAGTGTTAATACCACTTTATAATACCTTCGTAATACTGCACTTGGAATATTGCATTCAATTTTGGTTTGTCATAATGTAAAAAGGTTGTTGAGACTCTAGAGTCTAGAAAGAGTCCAGAGAAGAGCAACAAAAATGATTAGGAGACTGGAAGTTAAAACATATGTTTTCAGGAATTGGGTATGACTAGTTCAGTAACAAAAGGATTCGCATCACATGATAGTAGTATTCCAATATCTAAGAGACTGCCACAAGGAAGAGGGATCAACCTCTTCTCCAAAGGCAGAACAAAAAGCAATAGATGGAAACTAATCAAGCAGAGAAGTTAGAACTTTTCTGACAGAGCAATTGATAAGGGGAATGACTTTCTTTCAGAAATTGTGAGTGTTTCAACATTGGGAGCTCTTAAGAAAAGATTGGACAACCATTTATCTGAAATGGTATAGGGTTTCCTTCCTGAGTGGTGGTGGGGGGGTTGGACTAGAAGACCTCCAAGGTCCCTTCCAACTCTGTTATTCTGGTATTCTGATAAATGCATTTTTTCAATTTCTTCTCCTTGCATTCCATAGAACTGGGACACAACAAGATCAAAGAAAGAGAGAAATGAATCCTGATTTCATTCAGACATTTACAAAAAATCAAAATCTTGATACATAAGATAATGTGTCCATATTTTGTTGTTATGGCAAACTGTTTAGACAAAGATAAAACCTCAATCATTTAGGTGTAATTCCACACAAAGAATAATTGTGTTTTTCTCTCCTTTTCCTGCTGGAGAAGTATAACTAACAGGATAGATGAGCCAAGGTATGTGCCTTTCTGTTTGCAAAATGTAGTTTGCTTTGGAGGCAAACTGCCTTGAAATAAGCAGATATGACATATTCTCCTTGCCGTGAGGGGCTATGGAAGATCAGTCATGCATATATGCTACTGTGAAAAGAGATGGGAGCAAATGTTTCCAGGGAGGGCATCCCCAGTCTATTTTAGGTAACAAAAAGAAGACAACTGCAAAAACAGCAAGCTGCCTATTAATTCAGTGGGCTACAGCAATTCTCTGGAACAAAACAGCTTTCTTCCAGGAGGCAGGAAGAAAACTATATAGACAGAGATTATGCTGAGTTTTCAGCTATTATTTAGGCACATACATATTGTTATAAACATGAGCAAATGCAAATCAATATTTGCCTTTCTTGTGATTCATCTCAGCACTTGTGTCATTTCTTTTTTTTTTCAGAAAGAAGAAAAATTGTTAAGGAGTAAAAAAAAAACCAAATCTACATAATGCTTGCTGTCAAAAGCATCCCTGCAGTCAGGCAAACTGGACAAAACATTTAGTAAATATGTACAAGACTGTACTTTGAGGTGCCAGCTTAACACAGTGGAATTTCCTTCTGAGTGAATATAGTTAAAATTGCACTATAGCAAGGATGGTTAAAGCAATAAATTTTCTCATTTGGAATACAGTTTTCTTCATTTCATAATGCTTGAATACATTATAAATCAAATGTAATGCTATAGGATTATCTCCTCCTGTTTCCAAAATTAAGCAAAAGTCCCTGTGTAAAGTGGCAGCAGTCAAAAGTCCTCCAGTGTTAATTGTTCTAAGCAATTGCTATGAGATTAGATGTTAAAACCATCTTTGGCACAGTATTTTCTCTAGAAGAGCTTCTTCTGGTGTCTTCTCTGAACTCTCATTGCATAACTTGGAATTATGTGATTTTGTTCTTTCAATATAATAGAAAATCTGATCGTTTTTCTTCTTAATTATGTATGTGATTTTTTTTGAAGTTTTCAGTTAAATTTGGGGATTCACAAAATCTATACACCCCTAGAAACTATTCAAATGCCATACTAATATCACATTCAGAAAACATTTAAAAACATCAATTGTGTATAGGTAGTCCTCGATTTACAACCACAACTGAGCCCAAAATTTATGTTGCTAAGTGAGAAATCTGTTAAGTTAGTTTTGTCCAGTGGTGGGATTCAAATTTTTTTACTACTGGTTCTCTGGGCGTGGCTTGGTGGGCGTGGCAGGGGAAAGATACTGTAAAATCTCTAGTTAGTCGGTTCTCTGAATTACTCAAAATTTCCGCTAACAGTTCTCCAGAACTGGTCAGAACCTGCTGAATACCACCTCTAGTTTTGTCCCATTTTGTAACTTTCCTTACCACATTTGTTAAGTGAATCACTGCAGTTGTTAAATTAGTAACAAGGTTGTTAAGTGAATCTGTCTTCCCCATTGACTTTGCTTGTCAGAAAGTCGCAAAAGATGTTCATCCTAGACCCTAGAACACTGCAGCTGTCAGATATATGAACCAGTTATTAAGAAACCTAATGTAAATCATGTGACAAACCTGTATACTCATTGTTTCCATACACAATTTTAACAAAATTAATTACATGCTTATTCAAGTCTGCTTATAAATGGTTTATATTGGTGAAGCAAGAACAAGCATATAATTAACATCCTATAATGGCATCTATCCTTACATATTCAAACCAAAATATAACATATATTATATTTGAAATAAAGAATTTTTTTAAAAAGGGTTTGTAGTTGAGCTTGTTACCCAGAACAAAATTCTATATTAGAAAATTTGTTTACAAACATGGTTATTTTAGGAAAAGTTCTTTTTGATTATACTCACAAACATGAAATCCTACCCTGACTAAATGGATTAAAATAGAATGTCTATTAATGCTGGTCAGTGGTGGGATTCAATTTTTTTTATTACCAGTTCTGTGGGTGTGGCTTGGTGGGCATGGCAGGGGAAGGATACAGTCAGAGATACTATTTGCTGGTTCTCCGAACTACTCAAAATTTCTGCTACCGGTTTTCCAGAACTGGTCAGAACCTGCTGAATACCACCTCTGATACTGGTACTTTTAAATAATTTTAGGTTTAAATCCCTTTTCAAGGATTGAGAAAGCAGATTACAGAGGCCACATATATTATTTCATTTGTAAAGCACATAATTTTAAAGTTCTACTTTTTTCCCTACTGCAATTTTAGACTTCAAAGTTATTTCCTATTTTGTAATTTCAGACTTCATAACTTTGTATTAGGGGAAAAATAATTGCAAACCCTTAGTTTTAAAACAGACAATACATGTGCATTTTTAGAATTGTTATAAACCATAGCACTATTCTGATTAAGGAAATAAACTTGAGATTATTTCTGAATGATTTTATGGTTGCTCATACAGCCAGCCAGATGTTTAGACTGGATATCTATCAAGTATTTCCCAGGAGCTAGGACAGGCAGATTTGTTGCCTGATGATGTTAAAGATATCACTGCAGGATATGAGGTGTTCCAAGCAAAGCTGCCTTTTGCAATTGACTAGTGATTATTTTGTCAGTGCTGATTGTGTTCAAGTGGCGCTTCAGATGTTTTGAGATTACATTCAACAGGCCTTTTATTATTGTTACTATGGTTCATCACAAAGTCAGCCAGATGTTCAGACTGGATCTGGCATTTTTATCCATCTATTAAGTCATTCCAATAATTTGCGATAGGAAGATGCAGATATTTGATGGTCTTTAAAGGTATTGTTGCAGGATGTAATCTGTTCCGAACAAAGCTGCCTTTTGCAATTGACTGATGGTGATTTTTTCAATGCCAGTAGTGTTCAAATGGCTCTCAGGCTGTTTTGGAATTGTACCCAAAGTACCTATTATTATTGGTACTCCCTTTGCTTTCCCCCCCACAATCGTTCTATTTCATTTGCAGATATTTTTTTAAATCTTTTGTTTACTTGCAAATAAAAATTGGTTTGACAATTATTTCTCTTCTATTGTGCTGTCTCCATGTACTGCCATATCCACTATCCAGACTTTTTTGTCTTTCTTATCCAGAATTGTTAAGTCTAGGTTGTTATGTAGCAAGTGCTTGTGTGTCTGAACTCTAAAGTTCCACAATACTTTAATTCCTTCATTTTTTTTTATTTGTCAATGTCGGTTTTCATATGCATTGAGTTTTTCCCAGGGAGTTAGTATGTCATGCATTGGTGCACATACTATGTGTGGATCCAAGCTGAGTGGTCTTTTGTAATTCACAGATGAAAATGTTGGCAATGTGAAGATTTTCTAAGTGACATCAAAAAATTTTTTTAATACTGATAACCACTGGAACTATTACTGCTGGTTTAGGCATAATTTTTCAATTTTCAGATCTTAATATTTTGGATCAAGAACTGGATCTTCTCCAATTCTTTGTCTTCTACTCTACTTTCTCTTGGTATTGCAATATTAATTGTCCACACATTTCTCATTCCAATCATAGTTAAATCTGTTATGCTTTGAGCTAAGACTTTGATAAATTTGCATTCAGAAATATTTTAATCTGGTCATTTTAAATTATTTTTTCAACTTTAGGTTCCCAGCAATTTTTCATCATCTGAGCATTATAATTTTTGCTGATATTCCAGTGAATCATTTTGGCAATTGTATATAGTTATAATCAGTTTGTGTAATCTTTTTGCACGACCTTACATGATGTACTATTTGTTCTGCTTTATTACATGTTTAAAGGAAAAAATAATATGAACATATAAATTGCCTTGTATAATGTGGGCTTCTTGCTCCTACCGATAACCTATCTCTGGGGTAAGCTAAATAACATTAGAAAATTTAAATAGGACATCATTTAAGGAAACTAAATATAGAAGAATATTAAGTAAGTTCTTGGAAAATGTAAAAGTACATTCAAGAAAGTTAGGGAGAGCCTTGTCGGTTAAAAGTTCAGTAGTGAAAACTATGACTTCTTGAGCTTATCTGATATCATGATGGAAACCATGAAATAATTTGCATATTTTTGACATAACATTTTAGGTTACAATGTAATTTTAGGTTACAATGACCATATTTGATCAAATGTTTATTTGCATTTGCTGAATAGACATAGTAGTGATTGTCTTCCTACTGTACTCTGCTTAGCTGAAACAGCTGCTGAGGAAGAAACAAATATCTGGAAATTATTATTTTTGTGACAATATCACTCTTAAAAACTGACTTGGTCTCACTTTAGATGAAGCCATATCTTCCTATTCCTGTACTATTGATGATTATTCTGACACTAAGTAGGTTCAGGTTTTTTTTAAAATAACAGTTTTCTTCTTTAATATCCATTTTCCTTCTGTGATATTAAAAGCTATGCTACAGAAAGAGAGAGAGAGAGAAAGAGAGAGAGAGAGAGTAAGTGTTAATGCAGTGGGTTATTTTCAGGATATGCTCCCACTAAATTTTTGGATGCTGCTTCTTTATTTATTTATTTATTTATTTATTTGATTTGTCAATTGTTTACAAGATAATAAGTACAAGTGTATACATAGTTGTGAATATATGAAATGGGTAAAGGTTATCAAACATCTGGAGTGGGATAATCAATTTATTCATATAGGATCACTAAGCATGCCTTTCTTAATTATATTCAGTTACCAGGAAGATTACAATAAACATATATATATAGAAAGAATAAAAGGATGTCTCAGCTGGGGCATCAAATATTTTCAAATACACAATTTGCCACAAAGAGAGCAGATTTTAGGATGAAATATTCAAATAGGCATTATTCAGAAAAAGGAACGTTATTGAAAGTTTGTCTCAAATAGAGGATCGAAAATTGATCTTTACATGAATAATAATTTCTGATGCTCTTTTCTTCCTTTCATTTTCCTAGTGATTATGAGTTTTTTTTATTTTTTTTTTATTTAGGTATTGTTTTTTTTTTTATAAAATTTTTGATGGAGAGAAGAGTATAAATTTTGTGTATTTATTATTTTTTATAATATTAAAAAATTTTTAAAATAAAAAAAAAAAAAAAAATAAATTTTTTTTTTTTTTTTTAATTTATTATTTTAAAATATTACATTTAGCTATGTGACTTAGACATAATAAATGTAGGTAATTTATTTTTAACATCTAAAAGTGGAATCTTTAACTTTGCAAGGCTACTGGTTTCATTAAAATAGCATTATTCTAGTAACTTATATTTGACTATGATTAAAAATTAAAAATCTATCTGACCATAAAAGCCAGGAACCCAAGTGGACTCTTTAATTTCCTGAGCGATTCATGTTGAACGTTGAGCAGAGTTATCAGGAAAAATGCTACTGAAATCAGTTTGGCTGTTCAATCTGAGCATAAATGTATAGACTTGCATCCATTAAAAAAAACTTAGATTAAAGGAAAGAGTATTACAGATTTTTATTCTTAAAAGGAATATTAAGTCCCACCTTTGCTCTTGGAACTAAAATGCTATCATGATATTCTTGAAAATTGACCACACAACTTTACAATTTTTAAATAATAAAGTTCCAAGTCAATCAACTTCTCTATCAAGCAATTCATACATATTCTCCCTAATGTTCAATCAAAACTATCTTTTTTGTAAAAAGAATGTGTTATTCAAACCCTATCTGCATTAAAATAAAAAAGACAGATTCCCCTCGTATTTATTTCCTTGAGTTTATAGTAAGCTGTTTCCAAAGGTAAATCCTTAGCTGGATGACTCACCTTTTGCTTAAAAACTCTGAAGTTTTGTTTGGTGTTGTTGTAGATAATGGACTTGTGAAACTGATGTATGTTCTCACCCATGATGGAAGGAAAGAGATCATGCAAAAAAAAAAAAAATGTAGCCAGGGTAATGAATTATGCAATTATACCTGGAATTCCATACTTTTGCAACTCTTAAAAGTACAGAGAGTTCTAAAAGCAAAATCTGGAAACCAAGTTCCCTTGGCCCAGTTTCAGAGTTTGCTTGGCCATTCGCTTCTTTCTTACAAAATTCTCAGAGCACTTTTTTTCTTTAGCAACACAATACAGTTTTTCCAAGTTTTATTTATTTTTATTAATTGCCATGAAGTAGCATGGTGGCTAGTGTTGGAGATGGTCTCTGCTCCGGTGGTTTGAGCCCTAGTTCTGCGTGGCAAGGTGAGCTCCTGCCACTTGCTTCAGCTTCTGTCAACCTAAGAGTTTGAAAACACGTTCTATGAAAGTAGATAGATATATAGCACTTTGGTGAGGAGATGAGCTGGTGCTCTGTGCAGGCAGTCAGATTTCTGATGTATCTTTTTTTTAAAAAAAAATTTAAGCATGATATATTTTAAAGATTCATATACCTAAAGGACCAATAGTCCAATCTATTAAGACTATGTGAGTCCTTTATTTGGAATTGTTTCTGTTACTTCCAAAGTCTGGTGAACCACAACTGAATTCACTGACAGAAACTTAGTGTTCAGAGTTCCTGTCTAGACCCATATCACTTTAAAACCCATATTTAACCCCCCCCCACCTTTCCCTTGCCTACAAGCAGTGATGCATTCAAACAAGTTGCTTCTTTTGGTCTCCTTTGCTAAATGATTCTGTAGCACCGTCTGCCAGACCATCTGCTCAAACTACGTTAACAAATCTGAGATCATCTTTGCTTTTTAATTGATCTGTACTTTTCAAAAAATCCACAAAAAGGTCAATATCTTAGTCAAGTGGTTGCCATGCAATTTCAAATAATGGAATAAAACATTTCAGAAAGCGGCTAACATTCTATTCCTACTGTTAAGAAAAATTAGATTGTCAATAAATGATTTCCAGGGATATTTTTATTATGTCTATAAGAGAAACATAATAATTTGTTTTATACTGTCACAAACTTCCTATACTGAATCAAACTTTTTTTATATGACACTTATCCCAACCCCTTTAACTTTGTTTTTAAATGAAAATGGCATTTAAATGAATGGGTGGTGTAATAATAAACAGTTTGGACTGAAATGGGAAGACTTGTATTCAAATTCTACTCAGTTGTTGCACTGGAAGAGTTGTTGACATGATAACATTAGGAAGGATATTCTGCCTTAAGCTCCTAAATCATGGGTGAACAAGGCTTGATCTCCCAGATGTTCTAGAACTTCAGCTTCTACTTTCAGCAAATCTAATATATTCATACAATACAATACTCATACTCATATATTCACTACTATCAGTGATGAGAAATGTGTCTGGAAGACCATAGATTGTCCATGCTTCACTCAGAGGAAAAAGGGGATAAAAGTATAGCAAATATTTCTTTGAGTAAAGAAAAAAGGCAATGGTGAATAGGTGATGCAGTTAATAATTAGTCAAAAAGGCTTCCTAAAACCCTTCAATAGTCTGTAAGATATTTTGCTGAACCTAAATTCTGTTTGAATTAGAATTTTCTTCTCAGCATTTTGCCCACTCTAATCTGTACATTGTAATTTATTGAATTTTTTTCAATATAATTTAAGAGTCATTATTCCCTACTTTTCATGTCTTTTGAAATCCACTATTCAGCTTCATACATGGATAATTATAATTCATGAAACATCATAAAATAAATGAAAATACTGATTGCTGTAAAAAAATTCATAACTGAGAAACATGAAAGCATTTTCTTTTTAAATAATATATATTAAGGAAGAAAGAAAGTGACATTTGGAGCATATGACAAAAACACATGATGATGAGTGTGATTATGAGGTCACAGCCCCATGCTTAGTTTTATATGTATTACAATTCATTAAATGTCCATGAGAAGAAGATATACAATCAACCTTGTTTTAACACCTGTTGAAGGAGCTAATAGGTATAAAACAGAACTTTTTGATAAATTAATCACCTATGAAATATTTAAGCATTTTTAAAAACACGAGATCATTGATGTTTCTAAAAAGAAAAGTCAGTTCTCTATTCCAAATTTCTTTTAAATTACTGATACTCCTTTAGTTCTCAGTAAAACTGAATTGTTAACCTTTTCTAAAAAATATCTTTTTTAAAATATTGACAAAAAAGAAAAGAAAAAAAGAAAAAAACATTGTTAAAGAAAATGAAAACACATAGAAAGTGTTTTTTAAAAAAATGAAAAATACAAGAAGAGAAAAGGAAAAAAAGCATATCACTTCAGTTGTAAATTACAATTCTATTTGTAGTTATTTAAAACAATGATTAAAGTACACATATATAATGTATTTATATATCTTTTTATGTTTTTATTTTATTCAAAACAAAGTTAAATACAGAACCCAAAAGAAATTCCAAAAGAACAAAAATAAAAAACCTACAAATATTATTTTAACTTGTCTCATTTTGCATAAATGAAATCCATATTTCATTATATTTGTACACAAAATCTATAGCAAACCTTCATAAGTGGCAAATGTAATCAGATCATCAATCCATTGAGTGATCCATTGATTCATACAGTATATAGTTAATGGATTCAGTAGAAATATGTAATAGATATTCCTTAAATGGATGGGTAACCAAATTTTCACCTATAGGCATCAGTTCCAATTTGGATCAGTTAACAGAATATCCTGCTATTTTAGTAAAATCATCAACACTGTGATAGTAGTATGGGCTTCAGAAATGAAGGAAAAAAAAGACATCTGAAATTTGTGTTCAACTGAGCTATGTACTGTTGTCTAATGGAACAAGCCATGCAGATAATAAAAAACAAGGATGAAAATAGACATCATTGCCTAGTTCTTACAAATAGTAGAAAAGTAGTAGAAACCATGAGATGAGCTTTTACTGTGGGCTATTGTTTCAGCAAAATTATTTAATGCTTCGAAAAATGTGTATTTTATGCTTTTTATTATGTGTTTTGGAAGCAAACTCTGGCAATCTGTAAATTCATTTTATGAATTAATTCATTTTATGAATTGATGAGGCCAAGAAGAGAAATCACCCAGCTGCTATTCATATCAAACCCTGCCATGGGTGCACCCCTGCCCTCTATGGCTATTCTGGATTGTCTGTGAGAAAGACTGGACAGCTGGTTTGTACAATCTCTTCCCTTTGATCTCTTTCCTGATTCCACAAGGGCTCTAAATTCTCCAAATGTGGATAGGCACCTTGTGAATGTTGCTACCAAATATTAGATGCAGGAAATTATGTATATCCAGGCAGTTCTGGAATATTTTTGCACATTTATTCTAGTCCATTTCAATTATCCGTATAACACACACACACATACACATATATATATTCCACACAGCTTCTTAAAAAAATAGAAGACAGTAAGGCCATTGCAAGGGTATGAAGCATTTATTGTCACAAGAGCCACAAAACTTCAAAAACTATAATGCATCAATGTTATTCTGCTTCATGCTAAAGGAAAGAATGCTACAAATTGGTGGAAATATCAATGCTACTTTTAATGAAGCAGAGTTGTTGGTCAATATTAGAATTTGGTTTCTACTGGTCTTAGATCACTATAGTTTCCAAGCAGATAATACTAAATGTCATGTCTAGACATAGTGAGCTGTTTTGATTTGTTTCTCCAAATCAATAGGAAACATTGCTCTGCTAAGTGCGACAGAAATGAGAGATATAAATTCCCCCTTCCTAGGAATCTCTCTGAAAAATCAGAGCCAAAAGTGAAGGTTGATTATTGTTGCCAGTAGTGCAAATCATGGCAATCAAATTTACAGATTGCCAGAGTTTGCTTCCAAAACACATAATAAAAAGCATAAAATACCCATTTTTCGAAGCATTAAGTAATTTTGCTGAAACAAATGATGCCAAAAAACTTGAAATTTAGTTGTTTTGAAAACTTAAAAATCAAGAGTATAAGTATTAAAATAAAATAAAACTATATTTTAGAGGGCAGTTTTTTGTTTTCTCCTATAGTTCATATAAAGACTAAATATAAATATTTTAAGGAAAACCCTGATTTATTTTAAGGAATAGAGCTTTTTGTTTAAAAAAAAGTTTTATTTGGGTTTTCACACACACAAAATACAAGTAAAACATCTTTTTTGAAAATAGCATGGTCCCGGGTTACACTTCTTTATACAGACACAAACTCAATTTCATGCTCATTTTTGTGTTCTATTCCATATCTTATTACTATTTTGCATTTTCTATATAGTTTTTCCCCTCTTTTAATTTTCTCAACTTTATTTTGATTATCTCATCTCAATTCAAGCCATTATGTTTATACTTTTGTCTGTCCTGTTTCAATTTCATATTATCTTTTCTCATTAAACAAATTTTCTCCTGTAGTTACTAATTGGAGTATGACACCTTTATATCTTTTAATTTTATCCATTCAACTCTTATTTAAACTTCAATGTATACCTTAAGGTTATAACATTCAATATAATACATAATACATAACTTCCAATCGAATTCTGCTTGGTACATTCTTAATATACACACTATATTCTTAAAAAAAGGATTATAAAAATAATCCCTCATTCCATTCTAATTCAGTTCTATCATTAATATTCATTAAAATCTTAACATCTTTAACATTTCTTTTCAATTAAATATCATACTTCCTTGGGAACACATATTATCTTTCCATAATTCATTTTTTCCCTATTTCTCTTCATTATGTTTTATAAATAATTAAATATTCATTTTATTATGTTTATTTATTAACAAACATTCCACTAAACTACGATAACTATTTTATCCATCATTTTGATCATACATTGTTTCATATTTTCTGAAATTATTTCTATTTCTAATATAACAATACTATCTTATGTATCTTTTCAGAATCCTTTTTTCAATTAGATTTTCACCCATTGTCTCTAAATAGGCCTTGTTTCTCTATATCTTGTTTCTGTCCTTTATAACTTCTTTTCCTTTCTTTCTTCCCTCTCTTCTTCTCCCTCCCCTTTTTACCCCCTTGTCTCTCTACTTCTAATTCTCTCTTCTGCATTTCCCTCTTCTGTTGTTTCTAATGTTATACTTATTTTTCAAACTATTGTTTTTTGGGGTTGTTTTTCCAAATCTTAAACTTTTCATTCTCTTTCCCCCCTTTCCTTTTTTTCCCCCACATAAAATTACTTGTTCATTAAAGATGGCTTCTTCTTTGTTGCAATCTTCTTGTTCTGCAGGCGTTTCTTGTTGTTTCTCATAGTTCCAAATCTCCATTTCTAAGAATTGAAATATAAAGCCAAAAGAACCTCTCCCTTCTTGTGCATCTTCTTTGTACTTTTTAAGTTCCATTTTCAGTTCTTCTAAAAGAGGTGCCACCACCCGATTGATTTTAGTCATTCAAATACAGTAACCAAAAATCCAGAAGTCACCAAGTAATCCAAATACTCTCGAGCTGTTTTCTTCTTACTTCTTTTTTCACTTTCTCTTCCTGGGGTTTTACTATTTTGTTGCCATGTTTCAGTTAAAATGTATCTTTTAGAAGGCTTGTTGAGATTTTACTGTAAGTTCTTTTTAATTCCAGGCAGTCTCCTCCCTTCCAGATCCTGCCCTTTTATTCTTTTTCTCTCCTTTCCTGCTTTCAAAAGCTTTTAAGTATCCAGAAATCTTTATTATCCCTTTGACATTTTATTTTTATAGCTTAAATGCCTATTGATGTCAAAGTGGATTTTTTTTTCAATTTCTTGCTTAAGTCTCTTAGCTGTCAGTATAGGGAAAGGAAGAGGAGAGAAAGAAACCAAATCCTTTCCCTTTTCTCTCTCCTTCGCTGCTTGAAAGTCTTCTTTGGGAACAGTGTTATTTTTTTTTATAGTTTAAATTCCAGGGTACCTTATTTGTTGCTTTTACTGCTTGACCCAGTCAACCAAAACTTTCTCTTCTTATCTTCCTCCTGCACATTCTTTTCTGGTTGAGTTCTTCTTTGGGGTGGCCATTTCTGACCTCCGCTGCAACCGCCTTCAGGAAAGGGAGTAATGGCCAGCTGAGGAGGAAAGATGCAGCTCTCCTCAATCCTGCAGGCAGTCTCCCCCCTCTTCACCACCTCTACGGGGTGGCTTAGTCCTGAAACCAGCGGGCTCGGGGCGCTCCAGCAGTGAGCATGGATCAAAACCGCGCAGAGTCGCGGTTTCAGTCTGTCGCCAAAGAAGCTCAATCCGGAAGTCACTCAGGAATAGAGCTTTTTTTTTTAAGGTTCTAAAACAAGGTAAAATGTATTAAGTCAGCTACTTATTTACAATATTAGATCTGACATAAAATGAACTACAATACTAGCCAGATTTAAAGGTATGAATTGCTATTGCATTCTGTTAAAATATTGTATAACCTAGGTTGATAGGCTTTCTTTACAAAATGTATGCTAGACTTGTTCACTGTCTAATATTATTTAAAGGGGGGGTTAGAGAATGCAAAAATTAACTTATATAGTGGGTGAGCATTTTTTTTCCTTTACACCTCTACAATTCTTTTAATAAATTATAAAAAATATACAGGAAAGATGTTAGGGCATTTTAAATTTGTGTTATAATGATTGAATTGTTACCTTGAATCATAGCCAATGTTAAAAAGCAACAGTAAAAACCAAGACCCACATAATTCTTTCTGTTTGTGGCCTCTGCTGTATCTCAGAAATATAAGGGGGCATTTGCTTGTCCATTTTTGTGTGGTCCAATAAGAAAAAAAAAAGGGATCCCACCATTAGTTTTGAACTTTTTTATAGCATTACATATATCATTCAGGAACAGCATACAAGAACAGTAAAACATAGCTGTGAACTAAATGAACTAAAAACACTAAACTATTGAATTCAGCAGAAACGATGCTTTTGTGCCCTGCAGGGATGTGCGTTCACAGTTAGTAATTGGCCTCTCATACAATATCGCACAGACTCCATAAAGGTGCAATTCATTTCTAAAGTACTACACATACTAAACCAAGGGTGGGCAACTATGACAACTTTATGACCTGTGGACTTCAACTCCCAGAATTCCTGAGTCAGAATGTTGTGCCACTCTTGTCCATCCTTGTACTGCTCCAAATATGTTTCTCAGCTAACTTCTTTCTTAAAACTATCTTTTCTCCCCTCAATCTGTGCTCCTTCCATCACCTGACTTTTAAATAAAAGAGCTGGTTAAACTATAACCTGGGTATTAAGAGATCTCCCATCTCCTCCCACAATCTCTACCTCATTTACCTGCTATCTTCAAGAACTCTGTTTTCTACATTCTTCAGTTTTTAGTAACTAGCCATGAAATCATTATTTTTTCTGCCTTTTACTCACTGCCCTACAACCACTGGCTTATTTCTTTACAGATTGTGTAATGTCTCAACTGATACTTATTTCTACATTATTAAAGATGTATATCTGTTTTATATTTCGTCAAACAATCTGGTCTTTCTCTACCTTGCTTTAGATTCTTACATATTAAATGTCTGCCTCAGTAGTATCTATATTGCAAAATTATGGGTGTTATTCAGATGATTCTGGCAGCACTGACCATTATCTCCACCTTTGTAAATATAGAGACTGCCTAGTTTTCTTTTGTTTCATTTCCTATAAGTACATGATCTTATCTCATATAGGATGGAAGCGAGTGGATTTTTGCTACTGTAATTTGAGCCTTATTGTATTAAATAATATATGTTTTCCCCCAGCAATTTCCCAGCAGATTTTTACTATGATTTAATATCTCTTTGCTTTAATATAGTACCTAATTTATGTAGGCTTTCCCCCCTTTTCATTCACTTATGCCTGATTTTCAGAGATTGCTTGGACATGGCCCTGCAATTTTCTTGGAAGATTTTTCAGAAATTGTTTCCCATTGTCTCCTTTCTAGGGCTGAGAGACAGTGACTGGCCTAAGGTCACCAGATGGCTTTAAGTAGGACAAGAACCTTTGTTTCTAGATGGATACTTTAACCACAACACCAATCTGGTTCCCAGGCTTCCTTTGCAGAGGCAACCAGTATTTCAATGAAATATAACATCAACCAACAGTTTTAGCTAATCATAATATCATTTTTCCAATTTTTGAAAAACGACCTCGCTGGATGGAAAGATATACTGTATATTCAGAAGTAACTATTAAAAAGAACTACTGATACCCTGTTAAAGGTATTGGCTCTGTGAATGTTCGTCTTCAAATTTCTACCATCATATCTTTTTAGTTGAAGCTAATATCTTAACATTAGGATCTTTCCTCTTGGAGCTATATTTTGCTTTAATTTGTTTTTGCCATAGCAGCTGGTATAATTTTCTTAAATCTTTTCAGTATCTTTTTCTTTGCTGTATTCTTCCAGCTACCATTTGCTCACTCACTGATTGTCACTGAGGAAAGAAATGTGACAATGAAATCCATATATAAGAGCAGCCAAAGTGAAATACGTTGCTGCAGTAGAGAAAGTAGTTTTTGATAGCCAAATGTTGCATGTATGCCTTTTATCCCATTAAGCAATTGATAAAATAAGAAACCATAAAATGCTGTTGGAAACAGAGGAGCTATACTCTAAACTGGTTTTCCAGTTGGCTGGCTGGGAATGTTACAATCTTTAGTCCCAATACATCCTGTGGACACTAGGTTGAAGAAAGCTAGTCTACAAATATGGGAAACTTTTAAAAATATTTTTCTTTGTTTATACCTTCTTAGAAATCTTTCCATAAAAAGACTGCAAAAAGAAAAACAATTTATATTGATGATGTTTCCTTTGGGGAAAAAGAAGAAACATGAAAAAAATATGCAGTGGTCAAAATTGTTACAGCTTATGGCTTTTATATAAGACAAATAATAAAAATCACATCCAATTCTGTTCCAATCTGTATCAATCTAATTCAGTTTCCAGTTTCAATAATGTCTGAAAAGATAATCCCATGATAGTCAATATCTTTTTCTGGTGCTTCCATTACATGGTAAGTTTAATTTAAAAAGGGAAATTGTATTGGATAAATAAAATGTTAACTTAAGTAGAACAACTAATGTTATTGCAAAATGTGGGCCAGTAGAACTTATTACAAAAATACATGTCATCGTTATTTATTTGAGCCCAGATCTCTTAACCTTAGTAATAGACTTCCTTTTACAATCACAAACATTAGCTTAAGAAAAATGTATAATAAGCTCTACATGGATTTCATATCACATCATAGTCTTATTATGTGCTCATTACTCAGAATACATGAAGACCTGAGGATATACATTATGGTATATTATCATGGAGAGCACGGTTCTTTTGGTTGGTAAAAGTCAACACTAACTCGATGGCATATAATCACTCAGAAAATGTAGGCCAAATTAATGGATTTTTAAAAAGATTTATCTCCCATTGTTCAATTGAGGACTCAAAGTTAGTTAGTTTACTTTATTGTCATTGCACCTCATACAACAAAATAAAATAATTAAAGTAGTATATATGTAGTGTTCCTTTCCCTTATCCTGCCCTTAACCTCCCCCCTTAACCTTCCCCCCTTAACCTCCCAAGAAGAGGGACTGGACTGTGTGGCCAAAAGTCATCCAGTGAATTCTGTAGATGTTTCAAGTAAAATACTTCTCACTGAGAATACATAAGACATCGACTCTGGTTAAAACAGTCATTTAAATCTGAGTTAGCTTTTACATCAGAAATAGTTCTTTCAGCTTATAAATAAAAGATAATGTTTTTAATGAAAACTACACATGATTTGCATTGGTATGTAATGACCAAGTCTTTTTTAAAAAAGAAAATTCATCTTTATCTGTCTTCTGAGATCGCATATTTAATAAAAAGGAAATTATATGCAGTAGATTATATGTAGGTAGATTATCACTCAAGTATTGGACTTAAAGTATTGAAGAAAAAACCAATTCTAAATCACCTGGTAAAAGAAATGTTAATGTTCAACAGAATGGTGAACAATGCGGACAATAATTTTTGTTGTTCTATTTATAAGATAATTTTCCAGGCCTTTAACTTTTATCTCCCCCACTTTTATTATTGTCATAATTAATTTTAAATTTTGTTAATGACAGAGCAATTACTCTTTTTTTTAATTCTTGCCTATTTCCTTCAACCCTCTGAATCTCTTTTGGGGGGGAAAACATATTGCAATAGGAATCTTTGTTCTAGACTCATTGGCTCAGCTAGTTGTGCTTTCAACACTGTACCCATGTGCATTTTCACATTTTGAGACTTGGAATTGGTTTAAATACAGGCTACATTTAGAATGCATGTAAGTATATGGGGAAAGTGACTTTTTAGTATGGATGCTTGTCTTATTTTTCTGCCTGTGTTTAAGATGGCATTCTTGGGAAAACAACAGATCACATTGCCTACTTAAGAAAAGATCATTTGTTTCTGATTTTTTTTTTTTCAGGCCATCAATTTAGCTGTCTGTTGAAGAAAATCCAGTTCTACAGATTTTGCTAAATTTTCCTTTGAAGATAGCTCCTATTACATTACAGGTCAGAAATAGCAAAGACTCCAGGCAGCACAGATTTAGCTGACCTATTTCTCAAAGCTCAGAACTAGCAGCAATGCTATTACTCAGATTCAAAAGAACAATTTTTAATTTTTCTTTTTTCATAAATGAAGGATTGCATTAAAAATGATGGCCTTGATATGTGTGTATGTGTACATTATGGTTTTCATCAGCCTTGGCTTTATTTTTCCAGAATTAGTACACTCATTTAAAATAGCACAAGCTTATGGCTGTTATTATTTTTCCTTCTTGCAGTGAAAATTGTCGTGGAGTATATAATAGCTAGTACAGTGACTAAGTGACTGCTTGTCAATCAGATAATCCCTGCTGGCATTTCTTTTTGCACAGAATAAGTTGGAATAACAATGCAGAAAGTATACTAAAATAGATGTCATAAGGATCCAAGTCTGAATTATTTTACTAGCACAAAATAGGGTTCACAGTGTATTTATGGTCAGCCAAAAGCAATGTTTAGATAATTATTGAAGGCTGACATTTGGAAAACATACTTCTCAAAATAAATACATATATAGTACACTTAGCAACAAATATATTAAAATGCCTCTTTGAAGTTCTGGAAAGAGACTGAATGTTTAAAAGAGAGTAAAGGTACATTTTGTGAGTGTTTCACTTATCAATCCAAAACTTGTTCCAGATGGGATTTCATGTTTTTTATAGTGGACAAATGTAGTCATAAACATTCACTGGGGAGATTAGGGGGAAAATAAAGACAAGGATACAAAGTGACATATATAGTTTCATCAGGCATTGCGACACAAATAGATATTTGTATAAGTATGATATGCAGACATTATTGTAGCTATGCATCTTTTGAAAACATTGGGTGCAACTCCAAAGACCATTCAAAGTATTATAATTATAATCTTTAATGTGGTGGGAAAAAAATCAAATACAAGGTAAATTATCTTGTTCAGCTGAATTAATACTCATGTGAATACTCTGAGTATATAAACAGTAAAGTTTCCAATTTTTATGACATTATGATGTGATAACAATCTTTTCTGATCTAAGTCAGGACTGAGTGGTTTGAATTTGTATCTGATTCCATGGAGGTTTGAATGTACTTCCCTGAGCCCTACAAATATTGCTGTTAAATACATATTAAGTGGCATCAGTTTAAATTAAATTACATTTAGTTTTGATCCATGACTCCAGATCCACCTACTTTGAGAGACGAAATTAATATTATTGACAGTCCACTGGATATAAATCCACTGGAATTCAGAAAAGATTTTTTTAAAGAAAATATGCTCACAGCAAGGTTGCATTCTACAATGATTGGCTGAAGGGAATTTGATGAAGCAGAACATATCAACCAGCCATGTATTAACAGAATACATGTTACCAAAATTAACACTTTAAGAGAAAGAAATGCAAATAAAAGGAATATGTGATCAGTTGCAGACTGGAACTGTGAGTGTTATGTTGGAAGCTATTGCTTCCAGGGCAATAGGGCTTAGTAAATTTGTAAATTTACTAAATTTGCATGTTTAAATCACACCAAATATGAGAACTGAAAAGCGAGATTAAACCTCAAGAAAGGCAAGAGAAAATATATTTGTATTTAAACTGTACTGAAGAGTAATAAGATAGTTTTCCATGCCCTTGTCATATTGATAAAGGGCAATGAATTGTTTTAAGTGGTGTCAGAGTAGCGTGTGATTGTTAGATTGTTAACTACTCATGCCATGTCATATGACTGTGTCTGTTTTACCATAACAAGCCAGTCAAAAGAGGGAATCTGATTTTTAAATGGTGTGTTCCTAATCTTGTAAAATGTGGTCCTTTTGTCTTCTGAAACTTGTGCTTGTGTTGTATGTAGATTTAATTTTAGTGTGTTATTGGTCTGGAATTTGAGGTAGGACACTATTGTTTTTATGTGATACTGATTTCATAGTCCTAGCAATGCTCAAACTTTCTAATTTTGTTTCTAACTTGTGTCCCGTGTTAGCACTTAATGTTCCAACACAAAATATGTATGTGTTTAAAAAATAAAACATATTTTAATCACTTTATATATAGAATACCTTATTTTATTATATGCTGGAAAGATCTATCAAATGAATAGCAATAGCACTTAGATGTATATACCGTTTCATAGTTCTTTACAGTTTGCTCCATATTCCAGAAAAGCTATTCCTCATGAGGTAAAAGGAGTCCCTGTGTATTTTATGTGGCTGTTACTAACTATAGGGGACAGTGTTCATCTCCATTTCAAGGCCATTGAGCCAGTGCTGCCTGAAGACATTTTCATGGTGATGTGGCACAGCATGATGTCAGGGAGCAGTGCTACCTTCCCACCAGAGTGGTATCTATTTATCTACTCAAATTTGCATGCTTTTGAACTGCTAGGGCAGGAATTGGGACAAGTTATGGGAGCTCAACCTGTTGTGTGGTGCTCGGGTCTGAAACCTGGGCTTCCAGCTTTCCCAGGCAACAATCCAGTATCTTAACCACTGAGCCACTGTGCTGCCTTCCCTGCTCTTGAGGAGATTATGATAAAAGTTTTAGGCAGATTTAAAGCTCTTGGGGATAAAGGGCTAGCCATGTTGCTTAAAGTATAACCAGCGCCTTTGAAAGGATACTATGTTTGTATATTTCATTTCTAATTATCTTCAGAAATTGCTTGTTAAGTGATTCTCAGCTATTAGGAACATTTAGATCAACAGTTTTTTATTGGTAGTGGATGAGTTTCCTTCAATCCTTAGCAACTTTAAAAGCTTTAACTTTTTTAATAAACAGCAAAAGATTATTAAACTTGAAATAAGATTTTAGAATTATTTATTAAAAATCTTTCCAGTAAGAACATGTTTTGTTTTGATTTTTTTAAAAAGCATAATAAGATTCAATTTAAAGTAAGACACTAGAGGAAATTAGAGGGCATTTACAAATACAATTAAAAGAGAAGAATACTAAAATTCAATTTAAAATTAGCCACTTAAATAAAATGATGGCATAGAAATTTAATAAATAAATATAAATAAAATTACAGAATGAAACAAAATATTTTAACATTGGACATGATGAAGGGTATTTTTAAATAATGGATTCAGAAATTAATTTTACAAGTGTCTACTCCAATAAACACAATTGCAGCTAAAAGACATCATAAAAGATAACAAATTCTACCTATCAAGATTGAGATTGAATTGCAAGTGATTTAAAAATGACAGGCTACAAGAATGACATGGAAAAATATGTTTCACTGGTCATACAAGAGAAATTGGCTGATGTCTTAATAATTAGAAAAAGATACAGAAAGAACAAAACAAAAGAGTCACATTCATAATTTTCCTATATTGGATTTACAAAAGAGGCTTTAAAGCTTTGAAGAATTTCATAGAAGGAACAAAGAAAAAAAAGAAATGAAGTTTTACAACATTATTTGAACAGCCTAAAGATTAAATGTGTAAAAGTTGCATAGACAACTCAGTATCAGAGATCATAAACATTTTTATGAAGTAAAAGGAAGAAATGCAAAGCTGGCTTATTTGACCATGGTTAAAAATAGTATGGTACCTCTAGTAACCTTCAATGGACTAAAATGACAATGCTTTATCAATTTGTTTATAGATAAGAGATGAGATATTGAAAGAGATCATTGTTTATTTAAAATAAGATAATAAATTACTATAATTGTATATACTTGTAATGAAGATAGGAAGTCACTTCTTTAAATATTACTTTTCTTTTACTATATTCTTATTTTTTATTTTCTCTTTCTCTTTTCCCTTTTTTATTTTCTTCACTTCTACTCTCTTTTATTCTTCTATTTTTCAATTTGTACTAGTTTTTACTGTTGTAATTAGAAATCTTTACTAAAATTTACTAAAATTACTATAAAAAGTGATGTCATAATCTAAATCAAGTAAGGGCTTCTGTTTACTAACCTTTATTAGTCATCTTAGCTGCTGATGTAGTCCTCACAAAAACTAAATAATTAAAGTAGAATAACATATCACATGCTGGATCCAAGGGCTCTTAGTCTGGAATAAATTCCATTGGTTTACAAACTCCATCTATAATCAGTTGTAATATTCTTAAGCATTCTAATGAACAATGTTGCATATAAAGTTAATTATTTGTGTAAAACTGTCCAGGATGAATATTCAATTTGTCTCTTAAAACATAAATTGCTAGCATATAAAAAGTAAGTACTCATTTGGATTTTATTGAAAATTGTGAAGGGTTTTCAATTTTGTTGTCTGTCATACAGCTAGATTATTACTGTCCCTCTCTCTTCCATATAAATGAGCAACAAATTTATTCTTGTGGAAGGTATCAAAACTGTATTCTATAAATGAATACAGTGATAAACGTAACAAGATTTTAAAGCCTATGATCGAGTCTGGGAAAATACACTTGCTGGTTTAACTTAATCTTACATTGACAGGTATTTCCTCTCTTTGGAACCAGATTCTAGTTCATGTCATGAAAAATTTAGCATCTATTCTTGTTTGCATATTATTCTGAATTCCTCTTAAGCTGTCACTTTCTGCCAGTAAGCCTACCTCTTATGCTCAAATGGTTAGCTTCACTTTGTTTGCCCCTGTACTGTAATTCAGATATTAAATTACAATTCCCAATAAACCCTGTATTTCTCCAAGGGCCTCATGGATATTAATGCCATAGTACTAGATTCTTGCCTGGCCAATCTTAATACAGCTGTTTAACACAATTAAATAAGACAGATATACCTTATTGATAAATATTCCTGCACAATATTTAAAAACAAGAAACTCCTTTAGGCTTGTTTTGGCTTTTCTTTTCTTTTTTTCCTCAGAAAAACAAACAAGAGCCTAAAGGAATTCATGCCATAAAGTTATTTGAAGATACTATACTATGTTCCCTGTCTAATTGGTAGCTTAACTCTTGAATAAATATGATGTAAAAGAGATGCATTGTACATTGACTTTTTGAAAAGTCAATAGCTTTTGACTTTTCATGAAGTGACTTGAATAGACCTATTTGAAAGCAGTTTCTAGCAAAATTATCTTCTAATTGAATGATAAATTGCATAGATTGAAGAATTCTGATGCATTATAATGAAGATGGCAGCTATTTCTCTAGCTTGAGGTTTCCTACATTATATTTATGTATTTTTCTGGTTTGGAAAATAATTAACTCCTCCATTGTGGGCTAAAATCATGGACATATCTCCTCAGAATGCAGAAGTCTCATTCTCTTTCCATTCATTCTGAAATGGAAGATGTTCTAATATGCTAAAAAACATAAGATTTGGTTGGTGTGAATTTTTTTGTCAAGCAAAGGCATGTCTTTTCAAGTGGCAAAACCAGCATTCTTTGGTAATAAAAGAGTACTGACAAATAAGGAGTTCCTTGTAAGAATGGACTTTCCAATACCCTGAAGAATATCACATGCATGATTACTTTATTAATATATGATCATAGACCAAATGTAGCACATGCATCATGTCATGCATATGCTACAATTATACAATTATATATTTGCATAATGATACTTGATGCAAATATGTGATTATAGCATGATTGTGTCATTGCACATCCAACAAAGGAAATCCCTGCCATGTGCTCAAGTCTGATAGAGCCCCACTGTCTATATATCCCCTGAATCCAGTACAGATCCCAGATTTTATGCCCAAACAGCAGGCACTCACGCGCCCACACAACTTAAATCCAGTTTTTCTTCCAGCTGCATGCTAAATGGTTTCTTTTTTGTTTCCTAAGTCAAAGTTAAGTATTTACAGTAGCATGGATTGAACTCTATCTCAACTGTTCCCCCATTCTGCTTTATCACCATTCTTTCCTTTTGTGGAAAAGCAAATTCTAACATTCTCATACATTATACCTGACAACTGAGGTTGTTGCCAAGTCAGTGGCATTGACATACTGCCACATTGTTGCAATACAAAGCCTTCACATTGTAGTACTCACCTATCCCATCTGAATGTTTGCTTTATGGCTCAGGGATCCATCTTGTTGCCGCAGGCATGTGAAAATGGATGAAATGAGCTGTGTTCAAAGTAATCAAATGTATAGAAGATCAATTTCCTCTGAGTGCTTCATCAGCTCTCTCTTTAGCAAAAAATTCCCTTGTAAACAGCAGGAGAAATGCAACTCAGTCATGATAGCTGCTTTTCCATTAGTGAAATATCTCTGGCAGCTAGAATAGTAAAGTGTTGCCCTGTCAAATGTACTTCTCTTTAATCAACTGGAAGAGTTGAGAAGAAACAGAAGAATACCAAATGTCCATGTTTCTATTATAGAAGCATTGTTCTGCAGCTTGTACAGATTAACACCTTATTCTTCCAATACGATAGCTAGAAGGAAAACATCCCTTACAACATGGAGGATTCAACTAAACTAATGTCATTGATTGACTGTCTTCGGAGGTAGCAGCGATTCAGCAATATCTGTAGATGTCTGTAGAAGAGGTAAAGTGAAAAAAATTAGGCCTTTAAGAAGGTTGTCAACATATTTTTAGAGGTTAATTTCATTTTTAACAATTACACTGATTGTTAAAATATTCAAGAACTCTGTGCAGAGGCAAAAAATAGAAATGGGCTACATTTGATTTGATTAGAGTTATTATAACCATCCCAGTCCAAAAGTCTCAGAAACTCTTCATGGACATTAGTCAAGATTTTAACAAACAAACAAAAAAAAAACCAGCCTTAAAATTCTTTTCTTGCTTTATTTCCTAGAAATTCCACGTACACTAATCTGTTTGACAGAACAAAAATGAGCTTGTTTAAATAAATTTGGCTTCTATTGTAAGGCTTTTAATTTTATAAATACTTAAAAATACTTAAAAATAACTAATATATTTTAATTCAGTTATATACTTTAACATTTAGCTATTACCTACAAGTTTTCCATATCCTTTTATTTTTTGCCAATATGGTAATATATTTCTCAAGATATGAAATATAGATGCTGTTTTTTTCCTGTTCAGGTTTTGTAAATGTTTGGAGACAGCGTGATATAATTCTTGTTTTCTTGGTAGTTTTCTCTCAGTACTTTTAATATGAACTTGTTCAATTCTATTTTGACATGAATAAGATATTTTCACAGTTTAACTGATCAATATTAAAAGAAAACATTGGGCAATTTGTCTTTTTAAAATGCCATCCTGACAAATGCAGCTTTCTAGGAATTTTTAGCCCTGCTAAGATTTTCCTACTAGTCTTATTTGCAACATTCAATCTTAGAAGAGCAATTGCCTACAACCACTTTTAAACAGCTTATCAACCTGAAAATTTTCCATGTTTCATCAATTGGTTTGGGGGGAAAAATTAAAATGATATTACAGCAACAGATTAGAAGTAGGCAAAATGTAACTGATTTTATATATTTATTTGTATATCAGATTTGGAGAAAGCCCATCTCACTCACAGAGCAACTCTGGGGAGTGTACAATTAAAACATAAAATTTATATTGTATTCAAGTAGAAGTGTTAGGCGTAAACAACCAGATCTACATGTGAAGAGTTTGATTATTTTGTTGCTCCTATCTATTTTACAGAAATCTGTGGCTAGCAGTCTGCATCTGGGCCAAACTAGATAGTCTTGTGCCCACATAATGATTTCAGACTAATTCTTACTTGATTTCTCATCCTGGGTCAGCAGTCTCTCTCCAACAAGGAGGAAGTTAAAACAAGGATAAAAATTAATAATGTTAAAAAGGCAGGGGGTGGGACCTTGAACTTAACTTTCACTTAACTATGGTAGTATGCTCCTCTTTGAATACCAAGCAAATCAGCAGAGCCAGGTTGTTCCATATTGACAGACTTGAAACCCAACGTTCCCATTGGTCTATTTTAACCGCTACCTGATTGGACAACCAGGGCCGCTGCGATTGGCTCGCTAAGAGCCTGCCGCGATTGGTCAAAACCAAGCACGGGAGTCTCAAAGTGATGTCATTGGCCGCTAAAGCCCCGGCGAGCTCTATAAAAGAGCCACCGCGGCTGCTATTCTTTTGAGCTGAACTTAGCCGATAAGTAAAGAGCTGTTGTTACTGAACCGGAGTCTCTCGTCTTTATGAGCCCAACCCTTCGAATATAACACAGGTCTTCAGAAATTTCCAAATATCTTCAGAGATTTCCAAAAAGCCAAAAGAATGATAGCTTGCCTTACCTCTGGGAATAGAATGTTCCAAAGGGCAGAAAGTTCTGTTCTTGGACCCCACCAGTTGAAATTCTTTAATTGACATGGTCTGTAACATACCCTTCTGGTCCTGGACTAATCTGGTGGTATAGATCAAACTAATGAGGTGAAGATAGTTCTACAGTTAATCTGACACCATGCCAACTGATGGTGATCTTTTAAAAAAATTATCTTTCTCTTCATTTATCATTTTCTTCCGAAACAAAAGATTATTCTCAGGTACCATATTCTTACCCACTCCCATCTCATACTTTCCTATGTATATGTATTATAATATGGGCTACACGCGGTTTGAAGTTTCTTCAGCGACAGACAGAAATCCGCAATCGTGCATGTTTTCGGTCTGGGCTCGCCGCTGGAGCACCCTGAGCTGGCTGGTTGCGGGGCTAAGCCACACCGTAGAGGTGGTGAAGAGGGGGGAGACTGCCAGCAGGGTTGAGGAGAGCTACATCTCTCCTATTCAGCTGGTCATTACTCCCTTTCCCAAAGGCAGTTGCAGCGGTGGTCAGAAATGGCCACCACAAAGAAGAACTCGACCGGAAAAGAATGTGCAGGAGGAAGATAAGAAGTGAAAGTTTTGGCTGACCGGGTTAAATTGTAAAAGCAACAACTATGGCACCCTGGAATTTAAACTTACAAAAAAATAACATCGCTCCCAAAGAAGAGTCGGAAGCAGCGAAGGAAAGGGAAAAGGGAAAGGTTTGTTTTTTTTCTTCTTCTCTCTCCTTCCCTATACTGATAACTAAGAGACTTAAATAAGAAATTGGAAAAATCCGCTTTGACATCAAAAGGCAATTAAGCTGAAAATAAAACAAAATGTCAAAGGGATAATAAAGATTTCTGGACACTAATTTTTTTTTCATAAGCAGGAAGGGAGAGAAAAAGAATAAGGGCAGGATCTGGAAGAGGGAGGAGACTGCCTGGAATTAAAAAGAATCTACAGTAAAACTTCAACAAGACTTCTAAAAGATACATTTTAACTGAAACTTTGTAACTAAACAGTAACCCCAGGAAGAGAAAGTGAAAAAAAGAGCAAAAAGCAACAGCTTGCGTGTATTTGGATTATTTGGTGATATTTGGATTCTTGGTTATTACATTTGAATGACTAAAATTAATCGGGTGGTTGTTTAAAAATTTATACAATGGCACCACTTCTGGATGAATTGAAAATGGAACTTAAAAAGTACAAAGAAGATGCACAAGAAGGGAAGGGTTCTTTTGGCTTTGTTTTTCAATTCTTAGAAATGGAGATTTGGAACTATGAGAAACAACGAGAAACATCTGCAAAACAAGAAGACAGGGACAAAGAAGAAGCCATCTTTAATGAACAAGTAATTCTATGTGGGGAAGAAAAAGGAAAGGAGGGGGAAGA
Organism: Notechis scutatus; assembly: GCF_049901735.1. Taxonomy (NCBI): domain Eukaryota; kingdom Metazoa; phylum Chordata; class Lepidosauria; order Squamata; family Elapidae; genus Notechis; species Notechis scutatus. The sequence continues at coordinate 40,458,358 of NC_142014.1, forward strand.
GAATGGAGAATTTAAGATTTAAAAAAACAACCAAAGAAAAGAAAAATAATTCGAAAAATAAGTATAATACTGGAAAGCAACAGAAAATGGGAATACAGAAGAGAGAAATAGAGGTAGAGAGACAAGGGGGTAAAAATAGGAGATAGAAGAAGAGAGGGAAGAAGGAAAGGAAAAGAAGTTACAAAGGACCGGAGCAAGATATAGAGAAACAGGATCTATTTAGAGATAATGAGTGAAAATCTAACTGAAAAAGTGATTCTGTAAAGGTACATAAGATTGTATTGTTATATTAGTAATAGAAATAACTTTAGAAAATTGAAAACTATGTATGATTAAAATGAGGGATAAAATAGTTAGTGTAATTTAGTGAAATGTTTGTTAATAAAATAAGTGAAATAAAATAAATGAGAAAATTGAATTAGGAAGGAACGGGAACATTTTAATTAGTTAATGTTTTATAAAATATAAGTGAAGAGGGGGGGAATTAATTATGGAAAGCTTATAATTGTTCCCATAGAAGTATGATATTTAATTGAAAAGTAATGTTAAGGAAGTTAAGACTTTAATGAATATTAATATTAATGATAGAATTGAAGTGGAATGGAATGTGTTGTTTTAATTACATACATTTATAATTTTTTCTTTTTTTAAGAATATAGTGTGTATTTTAAGAATGTACCAAGCAGAATCCAAATGGAAGTTATGTATTATATTGAATGTTATAACTTTAGGGTATATATTGAAGCCTAAATAAGAGTTAAATGGATAAACTTAAGAGATATAAAGGTGTCATACTCCAATCAGTAACTACGGGAGAAATTTTGTTTAATGAGAAAAGATAATAGATAATTGAAACAGGACAGACAAAAAATATAAATGCAATGATTTGAATTGAGATGAGATAATTAAGATAAAATTGAGAAAATTAAAAGAGGGGAGAAGCTATGCAGAAATTCTTTCTTCTTGCTTTCCTTTTGCAATTAAGTAGTTGATAAGCCATAAAGAATGAGTAGTGAGCTATAATTTAAGGTGTAAAGTACTTAATCCAAATCTAATCCAAAGCATTTATTATGAAATGAGGTAACTGTAATGACAGAAGTGATTTTGTAGATAAAGTTTTTTTATTTTTAAACATAGACACATGCAAAAACATAAAAACATAAAATCCTCTTCCATTTTATAGACATACAGTGTGTCAGTTGGTTACGTATCTTTTGTGCTATACTTTTGTAGTCATTTACTCACAATTTATATCAATCTTCACATTGTCAAACTAACATATGTTTATATATTTATCAGTTATTAATCATCCATGACTAAACTATTTATTCCATCGTTTTATATGAGATGTTCCACATTTTATTTTAAAATCTGTTATACTTTCAACCATATATCAATCTATTTATATCAATCTATTTATATCAATCTATTAGATTTCTATCACAAAATTATCTAGTTTATTATATTACCATGCCTTTTTATCCAACCATTGATAAAACAAATCCCATATCATATAAAATTGCTTATCTTCTTGTTCTCTAATTGCAAATGTGAATTTACTCATTTTAGCATAGTCCATAATTTTTTTTGATAACTTCCTCCTGCATAGGTATTTTGTCATTTTTCCAGTTCTTCGCAAATACAATTCTAGCTGCTGTTAAGACATTTACAATCAAATATTTCAGTTCTTTACTGTATATGTCTGGTATGACTCCCAATAAAAAGATCTCTGGTTTAAAGTCTATATGCTGTTTTATCATTTTTTCCAACCATGTGTAGATTTTAGTCCAATATTTCTTTGCGTCTGAACATGTCCACCACATATAGTAATATAAACCAGGTATCTAATGACATTTTCAGCATTTATCCGATTTATTCCGAAACATTCTCATCGGGGGTAGAGGCCACCTGTAAAACATCTTATACAAATTTTCTTTATATGCAGTTGACATTGTCATTTTATAATTTTGAGACCACAATTTTTGCCATTTTTCCAAGTCAATCCCATATCCAAAATTTTCCCCCCAAGCAATCATTGTTTCATTAACTTGCTCCTCCTCCAGTTTAAATTCTAATAGATATCCATAAAGTTTTTTAATTACCTTTTCATCAGTACCCATCAAAATTTTATCTAAGTCAGTCAATAAATACCTTCTGCCTTGGAGCCTTTATCAAACCTAGATTGTATTTGCAAATAAGAAAACCAATTCATTTTTACACCTTGTTCTTGCAACGTTTGCATAGATTTAAGTTCACCCTTTTCATTCAATATCTCCCCATATCTAACTGTTTGTTCCTTTTTATATATTATTGGATAAGAAAAAGCTTCAATAGTTGATATCCATGTTGGAATTTTTAAGTATTATTGTCTTTTAATCTTCTCCCAGCTCAAAAACAATGCCTCACGAATATAATGTCTTCTAAAAAACCCCTGTGTTTTAGTTCCCTTATACCAGAGAAAGGCATGCGTAATGACAGAAGTGATTGATACTTTTAATTCAAGATAGTTTAATCAAGTATTTAGTTTAACTAATCCCAAGAGCTGTTTCAATATTTTGGGGTTTCCTGAAGACATTCTCATTTACTAAATCATTGACGGCAATGGCAAAAGAAAAAAGAGTCTGAAATAAGGCATAGCTGGAAGAAAGGTGGTTTACATGAATATTGTCTCTCCAAAAAATGTATTGGTTATCTTGTTCTTTGTCATCCCTATTTGTAATTAAAGAGAAAAGTACCTGAAAAGGTACATTAACTTTAACAAGTGGATTCCTAGCCCAAAACATTTATCTTATATTAGTTCAAACCATGCCTGACATTATAAAGAAATTAAAACAAAGCACCGTAGTTATTTTTCAGGTTTCAGCTGCCATTGTGCAATTTCACTCATTGGACAATGTCATGGATGTACCAGAACAATTTTCATTTGGACTTCAAAGGCATTTCTTTAATACTGCCAGGGTCTGAATCTCAAGGCAAAGTCAAGATGGATCATCATATTCCTACAATAGCACTAGCAATAGTACTTAAACTTATATATCACTTCACAGTGCTTTACAGGACTCTCTAAGTGGTTTACAGAGTCAGCATATTGCCCCCAACCATGTGGGTCCTCATTTTACCCATCTTGGAAGGATGGAAGGCTGAGTCAACCTTGAGTTGATGAGTCCCAAACTGCCAAACTGCTGGCAGCCAGTGACAAGCAGAAGTAGTCTGCCGTACTACATTCTAACCACTGCGCCACGCAGCAAAGAGTTTTTAATGCCTACTTTAACTAGTGACTGTCAGCTATATTCTTGCAGTCACTGATTACTAAGGTGCTTGGAAATCAAATATTAGTAGGTTGCAAAATCATAATTTCAGGTAAACCTTTTGGTAACTGCAATATGTTTTTAATTAAATGTTTATGATCTCTAATACTGAGTTGTCCATGCAAATTATGTAATTAATATAACTCGGCCAGCAAGGTGACTCACAGTGAAAGCAAGATTTACTTTCTGCCTTGATCATTGGTAAAATGCATCATACTTGAAGTAATGGAAAAAATATTGGGAAAATAAAAAAAGTGTGCATTACAAAGGCAGAGTTAAAACTAGTATTATCTCTATCTTGGATTCTTTCCAGGGTAAGCAATGCAGAACACTTTCCCTGCAGCTAATAGTGCAGTGGTAGGTTAAGATTAAGGAACACCTAAACTAAAGGTTTTTTAGTTTATATTTTAAATTAAAATATTTTAATAGAGACTTAATCACAAAACTATATTATAAATACATATTTCATTGCAATTGGAATGGTAAAATAAAATGCTGAAGACTTCTTGAATTACAGTTTTGATGTCATTTATTTACAAATACATTGGGTTTATCTGAATTATAAACATGATGATGATGATTATTTTAAGATTATCAATGCAATTAATATTCATGGGTTACTAAATGACATTATTTACCCAATGGAGGAAATCTTTTTCCGGGGAAATTACAAGCATATTCATTATATCATTTAAAATCAATGCAACTACCATTTGATTTGTAAATGTTCCATTTTCATTAGAATAAAATTGAAGAGAAAAAAACCATCCCAAGTCTGCAAATTATATATATAAATTTGGCCTTCTTCCTACAACACATTAATTGATCAATCATGGGGTTGGTTTGTTCTGCAAATAGAGTTACCTATCAGAAAGATGAGCAACGTATAAATGTAATAAATAAATGTAATACAGCCAGTTACCCCTCAAAGAGTTACAATTAATTCAAAATAGACATACAATTAAATACAAACTTAAATTAACTAGACTCAAATGGTTGTATCATGGCAATTGATCAATCAGTTAATTGGTTTTGTTTATCTAATCCTCCAAAAAAATGTTGCCAGAAAAAAAAGACATCTGAAAAAACAAGCATAGTTGTAGCAGCACAAAAATCATTTCTGGATTGTGATTGCCACAACCAAGCTGCACATATTCCTCACAATGGCCCAGTTATAGTGGTGTGTTGCCAGGACTATTGATACGATAGTTTTATTTGGATAGAGGTTGAGTTAAATAGGTTTTGGAAACAGGGTCATCCTGTTGAGACAGTGTATTTTCCAGCTTCAAGAGAATCACCCAAGACTAGGCACGCACGCCCCCAACTACCTCAATTCCAACTACTGCCGGCCTTAAATGCAAACTACTCAATGCAAGAAGCCTCGTGAATAAAATACCTGAATTTCTCTTCCTCCTAAATATGGCTAACTTCGACATTATATTTGTCTGTGAAACATGGCTCAATGCATCTCTCCCCGACTCCATTACCACAGTAAGAGACTATCATGTTTACAGATCAGATCGTGAAAATCGTCGAGGAGGTGGAGTTGCTATATTCTATAAAAAATCCTTACATCTAAAAATATCCAAGTTACCCAGGAGTTTGCCCTTCCTGAAACCATCATCTGTGAACTATCCTCAAATATCACAATTCGATTCTTACTATGTTACAGAGCACCTGATTATGACATCGAACATGTAAACAAGCTAAATACATTACTAACATGGGCTGCATCCTGCCCATACCCTTTTATCCTTCTTGGTGATTTCAATCTACCTCATATTAACTGGACCCTAAATGATTGTACAACTGAAATCATACACACAACCTTCTACAATGCTATTACAAATCTGGGACTGGAACAACTAGTAACCAACAACACTAGACTAAACAACTGCCTCGATCTCATCTTCTGCAACAGTTTGAACCTAATCTACGGAATACAATCTAAAGAACCCTTTTCCAGTAGTGACCACAATATGATCGACTTTTGTCTCAACATACATCCACACAAAAATCACCACAATGATGTAATCCCTATTGTAACTTCAAAAAAGGCAACTATGATCTTATAGACAACGATCTCTCATCCCTTGATTGGCAATCTCTATTCACTGGATGCAATACTGTTGAAGACCATTATAACATATTTTTACTTGAAGTCAAAAGAGTCATCAAACTATATGTACCAACAACAACTCCCAAAACAAAACAAAAAGCAGATTACCCATATCAATAAGGAAACTTCAATCCAAAAAGAGATCACTCTGGCGGAAAAACAAATCTGGTCACGTTGCCAATTTCAAAAACCGATACAAAATCTATGCCACCAGATAAAGACCGAATGCACCAATTATCACATTAAACAAGAGGAAAACCTTCTAAGCACCAATTCCACCCGCGCTTTTTACAATTTTGTAAACAACAAACTAAAAGACTCAAGGTCCATCCCTCCCTTGATAGGACCTGATGGTAAAGACTGCAACGACGACACCATTAAAGCCAACATCTTTAACACATTCTTCGGCTCAGTATTTGTAAACAGCAATGGATCATGCCCAATATTTCCTAGCCGTACCACAGATAACAACAATGATCTAATACATATCGATTTCACAGAAGACAATGTTGAAAAAGCAATACGCAACCTAAAACCATCTCTATCTATTGGACCGGACGGAATATGTGCCTACTTCTTAAGAAAGCTATCCTCTGCCATAGCCAAACCTCTAAGCATAATCTTTGAAAAATCTTTCAGAACCAGCTCCTTGCCTAACCTATGGTCACAAGCCACAGTCATCCCCATCTTCAAAAAGGGAGACCCAAGCCTAGTTGAAAACTACAGGCCAATCTCCTTATGCTGCGTCACCTGTAAAGTCATGGAATCAATTATTAACCAATCCATCATCCTTCACTTAGAGACAAATAACCTACTCTCCAATAAACAATTTGGTTTCAGGAAAAAACTATCCTGTAATCTGCAACTCTTACACTGCAAAAACATATGGACGACACAACTCGACCAGGGCAAAACAATAGACGCAATCTACATAGACTTCTGTAAAGCCTTTGATTCAGTGGTACACGACAAACTACTCCTAAAAATAAAATCCTATGGTATCTCTGGACAACTGAATAACTGGATAGAAGCATTCCTGTCAAACAGACAACAAATGGTCAAAATCGGGAGCGTCCTATCAAATCCAGTACCTGTCAATAGTGGTGTTCCCCAAGGCAGTGTTCTAGGACCAACTCTCTTCATACTCTACATAAACGACCTCTGTGATCATATTAAGAGCAATTGCGTTCTCTTCGCTGATGACGTAAAGCTGTTCAATACCACAGACAATACTGCTACCCTTCAAAAAGATCTTGACTATGTATCCGAATGGTCAAACAAATGGCAACTTCAAATCTCAACAAATAAATGCTCTGTCTTACATATTGGCAAAAAAATCAGAAAATAAAATACAAGCTGAATAGTCAAGATCTTGTTGATGACCCAAGCTCTGTAAAGGACCTTGGAATACTCACCTCTAATGATCTAAGTGCTAGAGCACACTGCAACTACATAGCCAAAAAGGCATTAAGAGTTGTTAACCTAATCCTACGTAGCTTTTTCTCTGGTAATATCACACTACTAACCAGAGCATACAAAACATTTGCTAGACCAATACTCGAATACAGTTCATCAGTCTGGAATCCACACTACGTATCTGATATTAGCACAATTGAGAAAGTCCAGAAATATTTCACAAGAAGAGTTCTCCACTCCTCTACTCGCTGTAGAATACCTTATGCCACCAGACTTGAAATTCTAGAACTAGAAAACCTTGAATTACGCCGTCTTCGGTCTGACTTAAGCATGGTATACAAAATCATACATTGCAATGTCCTACCTGTCAATGAATACTTCAGCTTCAACCATAACAACACAAGAGCACACAATAGATACAAACTCAAAGTAAACCGCACCAAACTTGATTGCAGGAAATACGACTTCAGCAATAGAGTGGTCAATGTCTGGAATACTCTACCCGACTCTGTAGTTTCTTCCCAAACCCCAAAAACTTTAACCTTAGACTGTCTACTATTGACCTCACCCTTTTCCTAAGAGGTCTGTAGGGGGCGTGCATAAGCGCACCAACCTGCCTACCGTCCCTGTCCTATTGTTTCTCCTATTCTTTTATTCTTCTTATATGTAACCATTTCATGTATTCACAACTATGTATACATTTATACTTATTATCTTGTAAACAATTGACAAATCAAATAAATAAATAAAATAAATAAATTATGAAATAAATAGCATTTATCTTATTCCAAATGGCTTGGGTGTTTGGCTGGGGAAGCAATGCATATCATATTTGGAGGAGGGAATGAAGGATGTTGAAGCAATGTTCTTTCCTTTGGGACTGTAGCCTACACAGATTGTCTCAGGGCCAATGCGAATATTAGGCAGTCTTGGAGAAGCTGGTGTGCCTGTCTGCAGCTTAGCTAGGTGGGTGGGCTCATTGCACTTCACAATTTTGTTTGGATAATTGCAGGATATAATGGCAAAATACCCTCAAAGAAAGAAATACATTAAAACGAGAACATCATAAAACTTGATTATATTACTGCAGATAGGCATTCAGCTCAAATTGCCAGATGACAGAACCCCTGACTTCATGGAGTGTTTAAAACAAAGAAGCAAAATAGGAAATATTAACGTTGTATATATGACTAATTCTTCCACTGAACAAATTTTGGATACTGGCATCTTTTGACATTGTTGATTCTAGTTTTTCTAATGCAAACTTTGGACAATGTATTCTTCAAATACTGGAAGTGTGGTGCCTGGCTGTGATATGCCTACAGTAAAGCTGAAGAACAGTTGGAATCTATTGAACTTTTAAATGGGGATTTCTTTCAAGATAGGTTTGGGTTGCCTTAGATCATGAAGTGTATTGTCAAAATTATTGAGTGTTACAGTTTTTTAGCGTTAGTAAACTATAGTTCTTTCTGTCAGATGAAGCACATAATAGAGAACTAAAGAACTTCATTCAAAATCAAGGATTTCGCTGATTCCGAAGGAAGATTCAGATTCCCGACTCATACAAACTATAAATCAATTTCTTTGTTAAATACCTATTATAAAATATTTGCTACTATTATAGCAAATAGACTAAAAAGAATCTTGAATGAATATATACATAAAGACCAAAATGGATTTCTCCCAACAGACAAATTAGGAACAATTTAAGAATAGTGTTAAATGTTTTGGAATACTATGAAGCCCACATGGAAAAATAAATAGCCCTTGTATTCTTGGATACGCAGAAGGCATTCAACAATTTAAATTGGCAATTTTTAATTCAACAAATTTATAATATGAAGTTAGGCACTAAATTTGAAAACATTGTAACCACAATTTACGCCTCACAAAAGTCGAATATCTTAATTAATGGAGAATACACACACTCAATAAAAATAGAGAAAGGAGTTAGGCAGGGATATCCACTATCTCCCCTGCTCTTCATACTATCTTTGGAAACACTACTTACGTGAATTAGGCAGAACCCAGGAATAAAGGGGCTAAAGATTAAGAAAGAAGAATATAAATTGCAGTCATTTGAGGATGATATGGTCTTTTCATAGAAGATCCAATTGAACTAGGTCAGGAACTGTTGAAAGAGTTAGATCAATTTGGGAAAGTCACAGGACTCAAAATTAACAGGAAAAACACGAAATTAATAACCAAAACTTAACAGAAAAACAGAATTCAGAATTGGAAAAGGCTTTACAGGTGGTAAAGAAAATTAAATACTTAGGAATATGGTTGACGGCTCATTGTAAGACACTAATGGAAAATAACTATAACAAACTACTGCAACAGATAAAAAGACCTAGAGCTATGGGTTAAATTGCAACTCTCCCTATTAGGGAGGATTGCCACTATTAAAATGACTATTCTTCCTAAATTTATTGATTTGTTCCAGACAATACCAATAAAAATACATAAAAAATACTTTGTGGAACTCAATAGGATAATAGCAAAATTTATTTGGCAAGGGAAAAAACGAGAATAAATTTAAAAGCAATGCAAGATATGAAGAGCAGGGGGTATGGCACTCCCAAATTGGGAACTATATCACAGCACAGCTTCCTTACTATGGCTGGAAGAATGGGTAAATTTATTGAATAAAAGAATATTATTTCTAGAAGGCCATGATTTACAGAGGGGTGGCATGTGTTCTTATGGGACATGGGGAAAACCAAACAGAATTACTTCCACAGACATGAATTAGAGACTCTTTATTGGCTAATTGGAATAAAATAAAGAAAAAACACTATCTAAAGATTCCGATTTGGATCTCAACGATGGAGGCGAAGATACATCCGAACAATCTGGATATTAATAAGATGATAAAATATAAAGACCGACTGGATACACAAGGAACTTTAAAATCATGGCAAGATCTCCAAAAACAAGGGTTACGAATTGATCGGTGGGCTTACCTCCAAATACAAAATAGATATAGATAGGATAAGAAAGTTTTTGGAATCTACAGTAAGCCACAACAATTAGATAAAATCTTACTAGGTTCAGACAAAAATATAACCAAATTTTACAACTACCTATTAGAGATAGAATTAGAGGAGGAAGTAGTCAAAGGCAATATGATAACTTGGAGTAGAAATATAGGATGTAGCATCACTTTAATAGAATGGGAAAAGGTCTGGACCAGGAATAATAAAATCACAAAATCAGCAACATATAAAGAAAATGCCTATAAAATGTTTTACAGATGGCAACTCTCTCCTTTGAGATTAGCAAAGATGTCTCCTAACATGAATCGAATTGCTGGAAATGTAAAAAGAATCATGGAACATTCTATCATATGTGGTGGTCCTGTACAGAAGCCCAAAGATACTGGCGGAGAATCAAAAAATGGTTGGAGGAAATTACGGCTGAGCAGACTGAATTAAAACCAGAATTCTTCCTATTAGGGATATTCAATAGACAACTTCCAAAAAAAGCCACATATATAATATTACACATACTTACTGCAGCTAGATTAGCTTTTGCACAATGTTGGAAACAAGCCTATATTCCAACAGAGGAAATGACTATTCAGAAAATAGTAAACTGTGCAGAAATGGATAAATTGACCCTTGCACTTAAGGATAAAGAATCATCAGAATATTACAAGAGTTGGTAAGGTTGGTACGATTGGATAGAACAAAGATAGATAATATAATAGTAAACATTATTAAACTGTAAAGGAGATTAAGCTACATCAGTAGTAACTATATACTCGCATTAAGATTTAATTGTAAATATGACACCAATAATGATAACAAATAAGGAACCACAAACTGTTAATAATGGAATTGCCCTTGATTCATTTTTTTTGTTTTCTTTGTTTTTCTATGTTGTGTATGTGTTTGTTCATTTATTTTAATTGTATATTCAATAAAGTTTGCTTAAAAAAACAAAATCAAGGATTCTGGCCTATGGAATTTCATCTTATTAAATAACATACATCTACTTAAAGATTTACATAAACATACAGCTCATAAATTTACATAAAGCAATGCTATGGGTGATTTAGAGCTCTGGAATGAGCTGCTTCCCATACGCTGATTACAACCAGCTTTATTGTTCTTTATCACTTGCTCTTGAACATTTTTGAATCTGATAATTGGGGTGAAAAGCTCAACTGAATTCAGACAAGATAGAAATGTTGTCAGTCTATAGACAATCTTCTGAGTGGGATAGTAACTTCTGAATGCAATGTTATGTTTTAAATGCACCTAGTACTTATTTTTAGATAGTTTGGAAATGAAATTAAACACATTGGTCCTTAATTTTCCATTAGCAGTTTATTCAAGTTTTTACTTTAAAACAACTGCCAAAACCTTTCTAGAAAAACTCTCAAAGTTTTCTTTGTCCAAGTTTGTTTGTTTTTTAGTTTACTTATTTTATGGCATTTCTAAGCTCCATGCTGTTGTGCATTGAGAAAGTGCCTAAAAGTTTTTAGTGACCAGGATCAGATGCTTGAATATACATCAGTAATGAATGAAATTATATAACACCTTTATAAAAATAACAGCCTGGCTGGCCAATTGTTTCCAGACTCACTTCAATGTTTTTAACAATATAAAACAGAGTAAGTCGATGAATGCAGGCTCCTCCCAGTGTAATTTCTAAATTCTGGTAGAATCTTCCTCTTTTTCCACAAACTATATTAGCAAATATGGAAATATCAAAACACAGTGACATAGTAGAGCAAGTCCATATCAGATGTGCAAGAGTCCTTAAAACAAGAACATCATAAAACTTGATTATATTACTGCAGATAGGCATTCAGCTCAAATTGCCAGATGACAGAACCCCTGACTTCATGGAGTGTTTAAAACAAAGAAGCAAAATAGGAAATATTAACGTTGTATATATGACTAATTCTTCCACTGAACAAATTTTGGATACTGGCATCTTTTGACATTGATGATTCTAGTTTTTCTAATGCAAACTTTGGACAATGTATTCTTCAAATACTGGAAGTGTGGTGCCTGGCTGTGATATGCCTACAGTAAAGCTGAAGAACAGTTGGAATCTATTGAACTTTTAAATGGGGATTTCTTTCAAGATAGGTTTGGGTTGCCTTAGATCATGAAGTGTATTGTCAAAATTATTGAGTGTTACAGTTTTTTAGCGTTAGTAAACTATAGTTCTTTCTGTCAGATGAAGCACATAATAGAGAACTAAAGAACTTCATTCAAAATCAAGGATTTCGCTGATTCCGAAGGAAGATTCAGATCCCCGACTCATACAAACTATAAATCAATTTCTTTGTTAAATACCTATTATAAAATATTTGCTACTATTATAGCAAATAGACTAAAAAGAATCTTGAATGAATATATACATAAAGACCAAAATGGATTTCTCCCCAACAGACAAATTAGGAACAATTTAAGAATAGTGTTAAATGTTTTGGAATACTATGAAGCCCACATGGAAAAACAAATAGCCCTTGTATTCTTGGATACGCAGAAGGCATTCAACAATTTAAATTGGCAATTTTTAATTCAACAAATTTATAATATGAAGTTAGGCACTAAATTTGAAAACATTGTAACCACAATTTACGCCTCACAAAAGTCGAATATCTTAATTAATGGAGAATACACACACTCAATAAAAATAGAGAAAGGAGTTAGGCAGGGATGTCCACTATCTCCCCTGCTCTTCATACTATCTTTGGAAACACTACTTACGTGAATTAGGCAGAACCCAGGAATAAAGGGGCTAAAGATTAAGAAAGAAGAATATAAATTGCAGTCATTTGAGGATTATATGGTCTTTTTCATAGAAGATCCAATTGAACTAGGTCAGGAACTGTTGAAAGAGTTAGATCAATTTGGGAAAGTCACAGGACTCAAAATTAACAGGAAAAACACGAAATTAATAACCAAAAACTTAACAGAAAAACAGAATTCAGAATTGGAAAAGGCTTTACAGGTGGTAAAGAAAATTAAATACTTAGGAATATGGTTGACGGCTCATTGTAAGACACTAATGGAAAATAACTATAACAAACTACTGCAACAGATAAAAAAGACCTAGAGCTATGGGTTAAATTGCAACTCTCCCTATTAGGGAGGATTGCCACTATTAAAATGACTATTCTTCCTAAATTTATTGATTTGTTCCAGACAATACCAATAAAAATACATAAAAAATACTTTGTGGAACTCAATAGGATAATAGCAAAATTTATTTGGCAAGGGGAAAAAACGAGAATAAATTTAAAAGCAATGCAAGATATGAAGAGCAGGGGGGTATGGCACTCCCAAATTGGGAACTATATCACAGCACAGCTTCCTTACTATGGCTGGAAGAATGGGTAAATTTATTGAATAAAAGAATATTATTTCTAGAAGGCCATGATTTACAGAGGGGGTGGCATGTGTTCTTATGGGACATGGGGAAAACCAAACAGAATTACTTCCACAGACATGAATTAGAGACTCTTTATTGGCTAATTGGAATAAAATAAAGAAAAAACACTATCTAAAGATTCCGATTTGGATCTCAACGATGGAGGCGAAGATACATCCGAACAATCTGGATATTAATAAGATGATAAAATATAAAGACCGACTGGATACACAAGGAACTTTAAAATCATGGCAAGATCTCCAAAAACAAGGGTTACGAATTGATCGGTGGGCTTACCTCCAAATACAAAATAGATATAGATAGGATAAGAAAGTTTTTGGAATCTACAGTAAGCCACAACAATTAGATAAAATCTTACTAGGTTCAGACAAAAAATATAACCAAATTTTACAACTACCTATTAGAGATAGAATTAGAGGAGGAAGTAGTCAAAGGCAATATGATAACTTGGAGTAGAAATATAGGATGTAGCATCACTTTAATAGAATGGGAAAAGGTCTGGACCAGGAATAATAAAATCACAAAATCAGCAACATATAAAGAAAATGCCTATAAAATGTTTTACAGATGGCAACTCTCTCCTTTGAGATTAGCAAAGATGTCTCCTAACATGAATCCGAATTGCTGGAAATGTAAAAAGAAACATGGAACATTCTATCATATGTGGTGGTCCTGTACAGAAGCCCAAAGATACTGGCGGAGAATCAAAAAATGGTTGGAGGAAATTACGGCTGAGCAGACTGAATTAAAACCAGAATTCTTCCTATTAGGGATATTCAATAGACAACTTCCAAAAAAAGCCACATATATAATATTACACATACTTACTGCAGCTAGATTAGCTTTTGCACAATGTTGGAAACAAGCCTATATTCCAACAGAGGAAATGACTATTCAGAAAATAGTAAACTGTGCAGAAATGGATAAATTGACCCTTGCACTTAAGGATAAAGAATCATCAGAATATTACAAGAGTTGGGAAGGTTGGTACGATTGGATAGAACAAAGATAGATAATATAATAGTAAACATTATTAAACTGTAAAGGAGATTAAGCTACATCAGTAGTAACTATATACTCGCATTAAGATTTAATTGTAAATATGACACCAATAATGATAACAAATAAGGAACCACAAACTGTTAATAATGGAATTGCCCTTGATTCATTTTTTTTGTTTTCTTTGTTTTTCTATGTTGTGTATGTGTTTGTTCATTTATTTTAATTGTATATTCAATAAAGTTTGCTTAAAAAAACAAAATCAAGGATTCTGGCCTATGGAATTTCATCTTATTAAATAACATACATCTACTTAAAGATTTACATAAACATACAGCTCATAAATTTACATAAAGCAATGCTATGGGTGATTTAGAGCTCTGGAATGAGCTGCTTCCCATACGCTGATTACAACCAGCTTTATTGTTCTTTATCACTTGCTCTTGAACATTTTTGAATCTGATAATTGGGGTGAAAAGCTCAACTGAATTCAGACAAGATAGAAATGTTGTCAGTCTATAGACAATCTTCTGAGTGGGATAGTAACTTCTGAATGCAATGTTATGTTTTAAATGCACCTAGTACTTATTTTTAGATAGTTTGGAAATGAAATTAAACACATTGGTCCTTAATTTTCCATTAGCAGTTTATTCAAGTTTTTACCTTAAAACAACTGCCAAAACCTTTCTAGAAAAACTCTCAAAGTTTTCTTTGTCCGAGTTTGTTTGTTTTTTAGTTTACTTATTTTATGGCATTTCTAAGCTCCATGCTGTTGTGCATTGAGAAAGTGCCTAAAAGTTTTTAGTGACCAGGATCCAGATGCTTGAATATACATCAGTAATGAATGAAATTATATAACACCTTTATAAAAATAACAGCCTGGCTGGCCAATTGTTTCCAGACTCACTTCAATGTTTTTAACAATATAAAACAGAGTAAGTCGATGAATGCAGGCTCCTCCCAGTGTAATTTCTAAATTCTGGTAGAATCTTCCTCTTTTTTCCACAAACTATATTAGCAAATATGGAAATATCAAAACACAGTGACATAGTAGAGCAAGTCCATATCAGATGTGCAAGAGTCCTCTCCAACATTTTACAGTTCCATTGAGAGCTAACTAGGGGTGGGATTCAATTTTTTTAACAACTGGTTCTGTGGGCATGGCTTAAGTGGTGGGCGTGGCTTGGTGGTCATGTGACTGGGTGGACATGGCTTGGTGGTCATGTTATTGGCTGGGTGTGGCCAACTCAATATCACTCACATCGAGGCACCATCTCCTCGCCTGGCCTCTCATGACTGTGGGGATGCTGCAACAATCGTAAGTGTGAAAAATGGTTATAAGTCACTTTTTTCAGTGCCATTGTAACTTTGAATGGTCACTCCACATAAGCAAAGTACCAGCAAAGGAGGGGAAAAACACTCCAGAGAAGTTCCAGAGACAGGAAGTCTAGTCCTGCCAAGAATGTAATAAGGGTTAATGGAGAGGCAGTTTCTGTAAGCAACACCAGAATGTTTCCTTCCTGCCTTCCTTACAGGATTAGGCCAATAATTTCTTCTAACAACCGGTTCTGCGAACTTCTTAGAATGTTAACAACCGGTTCTAGTGAATAGGTGAGAACTGGTAGAATCCCACCCCTGGAGCTAACTCTTTTAATTATTTTTCTTGGGTGTCAACCATATATTGAAAAATACTGACTCAATCACAAGATCATAAAGAATATGTATAATATCATCTTCTAAGTCCTTTAGGTATTAGTTTGCTGGTTGGGATTTTTCAATTCTTTAATCCAAAGATCCTGCAAATGAATATAGTTTTTTTATTTTTAATTGCCTATAAACAATTTGTAGGCTAGCATAATTCAAAACTCATTTTAGCATTAATAAATCAGATGTTCTAAATGTGTATGCATGGTATGTTGCAATGGTATCTCCTTGTTGTTTTTCTTGTGTATTATATCAATAAAAAATGTGGTGTTTCTAATTTTACTCTATCTATATAGGTGTAAAGAATATTCAGCTCCCAACAACTCTGAAAGTTTTATGAATTATAAAAAAATAGCTACAACAATAAAATAATGGATGTTAGTTAAGGCATCTGAACCAAATTGTGAAATTAAAAGCAGTAACTACACTATCATCTGTGTTTTAAAATAATTCAAATTCCCCTGGCGGTAACTCAAGTGGTTTAAAAAATTATTGCTAATTAACTGATTTGCCCAGGAAAAGGGAAAGAAAATTCCTGTGAGGTTCAAAATGGGATTATTCCAAATTATAAGTTTAGGATGTGATTAACAGTCTACATTATGTATATGCTTCATCATTTCTCAAAGATAACATATAATAATTATTTCTGCAATAAAGGATAGTATTTATTTTGTAAGATTTTATTTTATGAGAGAAACTATAGAATTTAAAAGAGGAGCAGAGTTCCTAAAATGTTGCTTGTGTGTCTAAATAAAAACATTCTAATTGTTCCTACAACACTGAACATCTGAAAGCCATTGAGAATTTAAATTAAAATAGATGTCTAATGATGAAAATAAAAATTAGAAAAGTTAAAACTGCCACCCTCATATTATATCCATAATTTAGATAAATTTATTCTTATAGATTTTTTTCTTAATAAATTATTAATTTGCTTAAAATACTGTGAAACTATTAACATAGGAATTCATCTACATCAACATATATCAATATCACAATAATATTCATTCTTATGTCTTTTATATTTTCCTATACACTCAAGCAGTCTTTTTTTAACCATTAATATATATCAATATTAATCTGAAATAAACGATTTAAAATATTTACAACTATCAATGATTCTTGGGATTTTTCCTTGGGATATGTTTTACAAAACATTTAAAACAATTCAAACACATAGTAAAATAAATAGACAGGATATGTTTTGGTGAATAATTTTCATAATTATCAAACACTACAAATGTTTATTCCTTTGTTTATTGGATTCTTAATTCCAAAAATCATGTAGTATCTGTGTTTAATTGTTTTTAAGTCCATAATACACTTGAATTGTCTGATAAGACAGGCAATTGTTGCAATATAAAAAATAAATACAAAGATTAAAACTTCCTTGAGGATTGGACAAAGCATCCCTATAAATGAATAAATTATTCCATTTACAGCAATTTTGTAGAAAGAACTAGAAAGCCACATTTCAATTTCATTTTATTAATTTATTAGTTTAAATACCAATCTGTTTGACCAAGTTTTGCTCTGTAAAGGCTACCCATCAAACCACTTTTCTTGTTATTAAAACAAAAATTTAAAGATTCTTTTCAATTTATTGTTTAAATAATTTGAAATATTTTTTATTGTTGGGTTTCACATCTAATGTTTACATTCAACCTTATTTGAGGTTTTTCAGGGATAATATAGGACTTTTGGCTTTAGCTATGTACAAGTTTAAGGAAACAGAAGAGCCATTCTGAATAATATGCACTTATCTAACATTCCAGTGATATTAACTAAGTTTCCTTTTATATGCTTGTCAAGCCATAAAGAATAAATGATCTATATAGGCATTTGCAATTTGCCTAATTGGCCTCTTGGAGTTCATAATGAAGATGTTGGTTGACCAGATATATGTGTTTTGATTGCTTCTCTCCATATCGTGGCAGCATTTTAATGCCATATCCATCTATAGGGTGTACAAAAGGACTGTGACCATCCTGTTGTAAAGTTAGAAAATCATAGCATCACATATACAAACATGCTATGATTTAGAACATTTAGAACATTAAGTGGCCTCCTGTCTCCAAGAGATTGTGGGAAAATTTCTTCTGCTAAAAAACGTCAATAAAACACCCAGGCAATTTATTTGTCTATAATTTAGCTGATGCCAGTTTCTGGATGAAATTCCACAGAAGGCTCCAATTGAGGAGTAAGAAAATATATTCTCCACTCTCTGCTATCCGAGTATTCCTCCCCCTCACCCCACCATTCTGAAAGGTTGGTCCCTAGATGATTGAGATCACTTGCTTTTTTTTCTGTCTTCCAGGAACAAAAGGAATTCTTCCATTCATGGGAAACCAATCCTAGGTCCATTCATATTACAATCAGTCTCAACATTTGCTTAACAACCACAAATTCACCTAACAACCACCAAAAAAAATGACAAAAGATCAAGTCTGCAATGACCTGTTTAATGACCGGCACAACTTACAATGGTAACTGCAGGTTCAATTATAGTCATAAGTTGTGAACAACCTGCATGAACAGAACAGCAAGGATAATTTTATTTTATTTTTTCTGCACAAGAAGGACAATGTGTCCTGAGAAAAATTATTTACTTTCCTTCCTCTTCTACTGACTTTTAATAGGAATTATTGACTTGCCGCCACTGTATTCACTGTGGATTTTCTGATGGAGGGGAAAAAAGTGAGGTTGCCTCTTGTCAGTGTGATCTGACAGGAGCAGTGTAATGGAACAATGAACAACAAGTTACAGAACTCCAAGGGAACTAGCAGAAATCTGTTCAGCTTCCACCACTGGTCAGAGGTTCAGGGTAAAAGAATCAATTTACCTCACACAACTGGCATTGCTGGACTTTTATATATTTCCTGCAAGTTTTCAGCTGATTGTAGTGGATGGAAAGCAATGATGTGTCACTAATCCTATTACTACTTTAAGGGGGAGGAGAGTCCTAGATAGAATTACTATTACTACTACTTCTACAACTACTATTGGAGTTCTTAAAGGAAAAACAATTTTTATATCCATCCCCCTCAAAATAACTATTTGGAAGAAAGAGAGAGAAAGGTTATAGGATGGCCGTGGAAAGAAAATGTCCTCTTGAGACAGTAATTGATATATCTTTTTGACTACATGTAAGAAGTATACTCATAAGAGGAAAAGTAGAATTATGATTGCAATATTTCACATGAAGGCTTATGTCCTACACTGACAGTTAATGCTAAATGGATGCATCAATGGATGGTTTTGCTCTGGAATGTGTTTTGAGATTTTAAAAGTATTGCAATCCTGTCTAAGCTTCATATCATACAATAGGATTTTTATTTATTTTATTATTATTTTCAATTTCTATAGCCCCCCCCCCCCAAACTTAACCAAATGACTCTGGGTGGCTTACTATTCTAAAATTATAAAACATTTAAAAAACATTAAACAATAAAAACAGCTGCAAAATAAATAAGTACAAAAATGAGCTCTGATAATTGATCAACTTATTGTAAAACCAAGGAACAGGGCTGTAAATACA
Source organism: Notechis scutatus (assembly GCF_049901735.1). NCBI lineage: Eukaryota > Metazoa > Chordata > Lepidosauria > Squamata > Elapidae > Notechis > Notechis scutatus. The sequence goes on from NC_142014.1 coordinate 40,477,859, forward strand.
TTTGAAGCCCCAAGCCTGGGTACACAGCCACTTTTTCATCTAAATATATCAGGAAGCTATGCCATTGATTTTCAAGCGGAAACATGAATTTTGAATAGTGAACTCTGGGACTCATAGAAACAAAGGGTGACAAAGGTAACAAATGGATCCTGTGGAATGCAGGATGACTAACAATAATTAGCATTAGAACTGGATAAAAATCCAGCAGAATTCACACATTTGTATTTTAATTGTTTATTTCGTAATGTCAATTCACACAAATGAAACTTTAGAAACTTCACAGAGTGTGAATCTAATCTATGTTTTACATATGATCTATAAAATATTTTGTACTTCTTATATAAGAAATATAAATTTCTATCTCTTTATACATCAAAAGATATATACATACATACATACATACATACATACATACATACATACATACATACATACATACATATGATTTACATTTCTTTATAATACATATTCTGGGGGAAAAAGCTATGATATTTTAACATTTATCTCAGGCAACATAAGCCAGATGGCTTTATATGCTGTTAAGTGAAGCTTAGCCTCTCTTCTGTTCAAAATTGACCCAACTGTGAACTTGTTGAAATATGTTCTTCTGCTCTGAGCAAAGGTTCTGCCTTCCAGCTTTCCTAACCTTTAAAGAAAGGAATAAGAAAAGCTCCCAGCATTTTAGATTTCTTTCAAAAGATCAGGATTATATTTGAATGTGATCATTAAAAGAGAAAAAAGAATAGTAGCGTGAGAAAGAGCACTATAACCAAAGAATCTGCAGAAAATTCTTCACAGTAAAAGCCATGCACAGGCGGACACGGGCCTGGGTGCTCGCTGTTGTGCCACTGGGTGGGTAAGGCTGTAAGGGTTAAGCCAACAATAATGCACGGATGGCCTTGAATCTAATAAGAAAACGAGGTGTAATAATTCCTTAGGTTATCTGAAGAGAAACCTCTGATTGGGAAGGAAAACTACCTCACACAGCTCTAGTTACAAATAGTGTGGCCACACGGTCTTTAAAACAAAGGCAAAACAATGGCCGTTACTTTTGGAGCGTTCGCGCTTCCCATCAACAAACTCCCACCGCGTGGAGAAAATGCCTCCTATGGCTTCTCTTGTGGCTAAAAAACAGCCAGGAAAGGGGTGGAAAGAATTAAGCTTTCATGCTTTCCATACCAAGATGATGTTCTGAGGGGAAAAAAAAATCAAACGATATGACTCGGATGAGGGCGAAAACGCCCACGCCGCTATTGTCTATGTAGAAAAAGGCAATGTGGAATCACAATGGCAGGGGGTAGAACAAGCAGTTGAGGGGGGGCTCGGAGCAATGCTGAAGGTGCCCACCACTTCGGGCACGAAACGGCACTGCTCGAAAATGCAAACGATCTCCGACAGCCAGATGGAGAGAGCTAACATCGAGAGATCGTAATGTGATTTGGAGGCTAAAAGCCTGAAAAAAAGAAAAACTGGACTATTTCCAAACCTGCTGAATAATTCTTCTGTTTTGGCCAAGGATGAACAAAAAGCACTGCCTATCCTCAATGAAGCTGAGCCAAAACTGGGGAACGCTGGGGAGGAGTTCTGTGGAGGAGGAGGAGCATTCCACAAATTAAGCCCAGCCTAGACATGCAGAGACTGAAGCACCTCCCACTACTGGATGCTCTGAACAGCTCATGGGAGAACTGTGTGATGTGTGATCACCTTTTAGAAATTCTTCTTTGCAGTCACTTAGCAAGACTTTTAGAGCTGGTCTTTGAAAAATCTGAGATCGACTAAGCCTATTTCAAAGAGATGCTGCAGCAAAGTTCTTCTCCCAATCCAATAACTTTGCTTCCCAATGGGCTGTTGCTCAAAAAAGACCATTTTACAAAAGGATAAAGCAGCCTTTCTATCTATTAGCCCATACAGTGGCCAAACAAATGCCTAGCCAAGGTTTTCTTAATCTTGGCCAGTTAAGATGTGTAGACTTCAACTCCTACTATTCCCCAGCCAGTGGAAAACCTCCAACAGAACTGCACAATAGAAAGCTCTAATTACGCAACATAGCCATTTGCATTGAAAAGTATTGTGTTCTGACACTAAAACAACATATAATTATCATGTTCAAAAACTATAGATCACTTATTCACCTGCCATTTAAGACTTTCCAAGTTCATCATCTTGGAAGCTAGGCATTCCATGGTTTAACACTGTCCTGTGAGACAAAGCACTTCTTTTTTTTTAACAAGTTTTATTCAATTTTTCACATTGCAGATACTAAAAGGCTCTTTTCAGTGGACAACATATTTCCAGGTCATCACTTTTACATGCAAATATGACAATAGTTATATATTCATTTTTTACATTCAACTTCCGATCTTATCCAATTTTTACTTAATTCTATTATTACCTTTTCCATTCGAACTTTTACAGAAAAGAAGAACAAACAAATTAATCCTGATCTCTAAGAGACAAAGCACTTCTGAATGTTATTTTCTGCCAATCGGTTTCATTAAATAATCTGAAATTTTATGAAAGAAAAGCAACGTCCTATCTATATTTTATGATTATAAAATCATTGAATATACTTTCATTTTTCTCCAGGTTATATCAAACATTATAACCTTTTATCAGAAAAGCATCTTGAATGCCATTTTATGCACCATTTACAGTTCTTGTAATTTTTGGAAATTGAATGGCAAATAGTATACTTAGCATTAAAGGTTGGATTCTATTATGGGTTTGTATGAATTATAGCAATGGAAATCTTACGTACAATTTTTCCTATAATGATCTAGAGAATGGAATTTCTTTTTTCATAAAGTTGATTGCTATGATCATTTGGATGGATGAATTTTTGGCTACTGCATTGCTTACTCTGACAAAAAAATGAATAATTTTAAAAGATATGTAAGAGACTCTTGCTATTTACATCCCTCCATTTTGAGATGTATTTATTCTTATTCTCTGCATCTGATTTCTAACCAATTATTAGTACCTCTCTTACTCTCTAAAATGATATCTATATTTTCTTATGAGGCTTTTTAAACTCTCACTAAGCCAGATTCAGTAGTTCCCACCACATATTTCTAAGTTAATTATGAGTCATTTTGAATTGAGAAAATGAAGAATGCCTGACTCAGCACAACAAAACTCTCTGTCTCATTTCCTCTTGCTCTTCAAAGGTATTATTATTTCAACTGGTAGGTCCTCTTGAAGGGTTGTGAATTTGCTTCTCCTTTTCCTGGTTCCCTATTATTGGAAGCAGTCTTTCATTGGACTGTTCAGCTTCACATGCCATGATGAAATGCTTCACTTCTTGATTTAATACTACCAAGATATTCATATCTATTTTTAAACACACTTCCTGTGATGACCCATTTGTCTTTATATGGCTTAGAAAGCTAAAGCAATTACATCATCACAATCTACATCAGTGTCTCAATCTTGGCAAGTAAAGTAATACAGCAATATTACCTCCCTCTAATTCCAGATTATTATCCATAAACCCATTAAAAAGTATTCCTTTTACTCCCACCTAAAGAATAATTAGCAGCTATGTAAGGGCAAAGAAGCTTAGGTTGCTGCAACTTTTCCGAAAAGAACAATATCCCAAACTTTTTCTGCTCAACAGCAGCTATGACAAGGGTTTTTCAGTTCTTCCTTTGAATAGCAATAGCACTTTATATAGAGCAATATACTGTCCTCTCTAAGCTGTTTACAGAGTCAGCATATTGCCCCCAACAATTTTGGGTCCTTATTTTACCCACCTCAGAAGGATGGAAGGCTGAGCCAAACTTGAGCCTGGTGAGATTTGAACTGCCAAATCTCTGCAACGGAATTGCAGTCAGTCAGCAGAAGTAGCCTACAGTACTGCACTCTAACCACTGTGCCACCATGGCTCAGTGTTGCTGAATCTAAATGCAAATCTGAACCTTTCCAAAGCTTAAATCCTGAGTGGCTGGGAAATTAAATGAACCTACGGAAGAGATCATGAGGAAGCTTCATCCTCACGCTTTCTGCCTGGACAGCATAGAATGGCAGCAATTGTGATAAACTGGGCGTTACCAGATTCTGAGTTATGGTCAGAGCCTTGCTAGCAATACATACATGAGAATAATACAGAACACAGTAGTCAAGATGAAGAATGCAATGCATATGTTACATCAATGTTGTAACAGGAACTTCAGCAGCCATTTATTCATTACTAAGCAAATTTATATCCATTCCAACTCTATGATTTATTTCACAGTAAGTCCTTTTTATATCATTTTAGAAGCCACTATGAACTGATGATACAAAAGATGTAACGTAATGTTAACAGATTATTGCATGACTCCATATTATCATAATCTTTTATGCCACAATAAGATTGGAATCATTTATAAATGGTAAAATATAAACAGCAAAATTGTAGCTTTCCTTTTATTCAGGCAATTGACTTAGACAACAAAACGTTGCTTTTATGAAAAGAAATACAGGAGTACTCCTTGGACCACCAGAGCAAAGAATGGAAGCAATTTATTTTAAACATAAATGCTGCTTACACACTAAATCCCATTTTTCAAATACCTTACTTCTAGCAAGGGCGGGTGAACCTAGTGCCCTTATTATTATTCTTTATGGGGGAGAAGCATAGGCCATTTCTTGCCATCCATCCCCTGAGGTAGTCAAGGAAGAAAGCTATTATTTACAAAGCTAAGGCTGTGAAGGAAATGCTATATGTAAAGACTGAGTGCCTGTGTACAGTAGAGTGTCAAGAGAGAAGGTTATGATAATTTCTGTATTATTATTTGGTATGAGTTTCAGAAGACCGGAGCCACGGCTATTTTTAACTAGAATCAGCAAATCACCTTTGCTCTTGTTTACTGTAATCGTGCAAGGAGGCATAATAGAGTATTTCAAGCAAGGAAGTTAAAAAGGGAGTGGAGGGGAGAGAAAGAGAGATGTCAGAAACATGAAAAAGGTAATGCTGCTTTATGCCTTTAGAAGCACAGCTCTGGAGGAATTCTGTATCAAAGTGGAATATAATATTGCCTTTCCAAAGAAGTACTAACCCAAGGGAAAAGTGTTGTTTCGTGCACAGTTTAGGATAAGCACATCATCAGTCTGTGTGCATGTGTCTGCATGAGCAAGAATGTTTGCTTGTTAGCCAGGAGTTTAGCTGCTGGCTTTCTAATTCGTCCCCCAGATGGCAGTGCTGCATTCCAAGATCATCCTTCTCTGCAGGTCTCAAAATGAACGCCTGATAGCTTCTGGCAAGCATATATGCTGTGTTTTTTTCATTTCAGAAAAAATATGGAACAATTCTCATGTTACAAGTCTTGTGTAATCAGAAATAAGAGCTCATACCAAGGTAGCATGGCACTTACCTCCATTTGTGAGTATGTACCCGATCACATTAATAATAGACATGCTTTCTTTTTAGTGTGAAGTTTTATTTTGCTTAGAGTATTCAAATTTCCTATTTGTAAAACCCAATTTATCCTACTCCACTACTCTATCCAGGAGTGGTGATATAGGGTATTCTGTTGCGAGCAGAGGTGTATAGTACTCTTCTCGTGAAATATTTCTGGACTCGCTCAATTGTATTAATGTCTGATATACAGTGTGGATTGCAGACAGATGAGCTGTATTCAGGTATTAGTCTAACAAAGGTTTTGTATGCTCTAATTAGCAATTCAATATTTTTGGAGGAGAAGCTTCGTAAGATTAGATTTACAACTCTTAATGACTTTTTGGCAATACTGTTACAGTGACCTCTGGTGCTTAGGTCATTTGATATGAGTACTCCAAGGTCCTTGACAGAGTGAGGGTCATCAATGAGGTCATATCTGCCTATCCTGTATTTGGTGTACTGAATTTTTTTACCAATGTGTAGGACAGAGCATTTGTTGGTCAAGATTTGAAGTTGCCAATTGTTTGACCATTCAGATACATAATCACGGTCACTTTGAAGGACAGTAGTATTGTCAATGGTGTTGAATAGTTTTACATCATCTGTGAAGAGGATGCAGTTGCTTATAAGGTGATCACAAGGGTCATTTATATAGAGTATTAAGAGTGTGGGTCCTAGAACGCTGCCTTGGGGACATTGCTGTTTACTGGAGCAGGGTTTGATATAGCGCTCCCTATTTTTACTATTTGTTGCCTGTTTGACAGGAATGCAGTAATCTACTTATGAGGGGATCTGGAAGTGCCATAAGAGTTCTGAATGATATCTCATATATAATGCTTAGGGGTTCTGCTATGGCAGAGGAGAGCTTTTTAAATAAGTATGCATATAATCCATCAGGAACAATAGATAGGGATGGTTTTAGGTTACATAGTATATTTTCTACATTATCTTCTATAACGTCAATATGTAGTAGATCATTACAGTTAGTTGTGGTACAACTAGGAAATGTGGGGCATGAGCCATTGCTGTTTACAAAGACTGAACTGAAGAATGTGTTGAAGAGGTTGGCCTTAACGGCTTCATCGCTGCAGTCTTTCCCATTTGGTCCTTTTAGGGGTTGGGGTGGGATGGTTCTTGAGTCTTATTTTATTTATTTATTTATTTGTTTGCTTGTTTGCTTGTTTTTTTTATGTAGAGATTCATCCAATGTCCAATATTTGCCTCAATAGTGTGAAAAGAAGGTGATCTCTATCCCATGATGTAAGAACAAAAAGAAATTTCCTGCCCAATGATGGGATCCATACAAGAATGCTAAAAACACTCCCCCAGCCCAACCAGAGATTAACCTAGTGGCCAATCAGGATTACGGAAGTGACCACATGACATGAACTACATTTCCCATGAAGCATTAACTACATTTCCCATGAAATGTATGAAAAGCATTCCCTTAAGGGGGCAGCTCTCCTTCCTAAACTAAATATCCACTCCAGCCAGCACACTCTCTGCCTGGAATTATAATTCCACTACCGGCTAACTATTAACTAAAATAAACTAATAGTTACACAGCATCAAACAATGCAACAATGAAGTAGATATGAAGCATGCAAAGCTTGAAGTTCAACTTTCGAGTTCAGTCTTTCTCAGCAGCAAAAGTCTTAGCAAAAGACTTGGTGCACAAGTCCCATGGGCCATGAGTTCAGATGCACATCCTTGTCCTTCAACAAGACAAGGTCCCCTTCTTCGAGGTTCAGTTCTTTAGTTTTCCATTTACAGCAGTCTTGTAGGGTAGATAGGTATATTCTTGCTTCCATTGCTTCCAGAAGATGTTGGAAAACCGTTGGACTTGTTTCCATTGTTGTTTGTACAAGCCCTTAGAATCGAAGTTCTGTGTATCCTTAGAATCTGTATTCTATGTATACTGTTCATTGTCTTCTACATCATCTGCTCAATTAATGAAAATCAGTTACTTGCATTTGGTGAAAATTACCAATTGAATCTAGCAGCAATGAAAAAAAGCGTATGGATCAACTGTTAAAACAAACAATCTTACATCTCTCCTTTTAAGATTACAGAGGATATGGAAATTCATTTTTGTTTCTCTACTTTTCCAGGATAGAAAAGCATCCAGCAGACTTGGGCTGCTTTTCAAGAAGCTAGTTAGTGCTTGAATGGGAGATTCTCACTGGGAAATTTAAAAAGAAATCTTAAAATAAATAATGGCAAATCAGCAAATCACTTCTACAGTATTAGCAAGAAACACCCCTAATTTAATTTTAAAAAGCAAAAGAGGAATTGAATTTCACAGTATGGACAGGGAATGAAGAGAGACTGCTATCTGGATATAATTAATTGTCTTCTTAACCAAATTTGTTATCATCCCTCTAGGCATATTAATAAAGACAAAGAAAATCTTGGGTGTAAATAATATACAAAAGAAGTATTTAAATCTGAATGGTTGAATTGCCTTCTTCTTTTACAAATCTCACCTGGAGGAGGAGGAGGTGGAAGAGGAAAAAGGAGGAGGAATTTGGTCATCTACAAGACACAGCTGGTCCCTCCTGGTATCTGATTCCCAGCTGTCAGCAGCTTACCTGAAATGATTATATAGGAAGCCAAGCTTATCAACTCCAGCTTCCTATTTCTGGCAATTATAGCAACACAGATATCTAATCTTCTTTGCTTACAGAATACAGCAGGAAGAAAAAGAAACCACCATTAGTATTTAATGCTACCCATTCAATTCCATAGCAAATAAAAAGGACAAAGTAATATTATTTTCATGGGTTCTTTGATGTTTCTGTAGCAAATTGTTGCAACCTGTAAAGTGAGTTAAATATTATCTAAAATAATACCAAAATAAAATATATATTTTTCCTTTAGAAATCATGCCTGTATTCCATTGAGTTGAGAATAGCCTAATAACTATATATTTCAATCTGCATATGGTCCCTCTTAGCCAGCAAACCCATTATCTCACACATGGCTATGTTCAACTTGAATTGTATACATTGTGCCTATTCTCTCTTTTGCATATTTTGAATAACTGTTTACTACAGACTGAAAATTGGAACTTGTGAGTATCATAACAGTCTTCTACTGTTAAGATACTCAGAAGATATGGTTCCTAGAAGATTCTCTTGAAGAATCCATTTTAAAAAGGATCATTGGTAGAATTTAATTAAAACACAGTTCTGTTATTTGTGTGTTGAAGGATTTTCATCCCATATATGGGTCTATTGATTAATTTCAATTCTGTTTTGTTTGGCCACTGAATGTTATGATATCTTAGATTTATAAAATGTATGAGTTGGAAAACTCTTATTGGTCATCCAACTGAACCCTCAGTTCAACACATGAATCCACAAAATCATTTCAGACAAATGGCCAACAGCCCTTGTTTGAAACCCCCCAGTGAAGAGTAGACCAATATTATTCTAAGATGAGACTATCTTTTAGACAGATACAGAAGACCACCAGGGCAGGTGAACTGATCAAGACAGAAAAGAAGACTGGTTTGAGAAAACCAGTGGCCTATATATTCCACAGATCTGCTCATAGAGTGATCATCCAGCTATCTATTGGAAGCCCACAAACAACATGCACATCCTTTATATATATATTAAAAATTCCTAACTTGCCTCTAAAACTTCTATTTATTTAGGTTAATTTTAGAAAGCCACCCAATTTCTAATGAAGCTTACAAGCTAAACATGTGCTATTGCTATAAAACAGATAAAAGAAGTCAATAGATAGGAAACAGCTATATCTTAATAAATGGCACAATTACACTCAGGGGATACAATACATTCCCTAACCTAAGTCTGTGGAAGAGAAAGAACATTTCCTAGTCCCATATACAGTAATACTTTAAAAAGTATACATTGAGATCCCATGATCTAAGGGATAGTTCCTTGGATTTGTGGCAACAATCTGCATCTTGAACTGCATTTGAAAGCTTACTATTAATGTATAGCAGAGGTGTTACATGTGTCTACTGAGCCACTCCTAATTGCTTTTATCAGGGTTCTTCCCCCTTCTATGGCTTCCTGTCTGCTGAATCCACCACTGACTGGCCCCACCCCTTACCCTGCCCTCTCACTCACTCCTCACCTGGCCTGAAAAGGGAAGGATGGGGGATAGAGATTCGCTCCATATTTCAAAGTGCTGGATCTCATGGGTGTTTCTTCTGGCCCTTGTTGATCTCTTGCTGGATCTCATGGGTGTTTCTTCTCTTGCTGGATCTCATGGGTGTTTCTTCTGGCCCTTGTTGGTGCTGCATGACTGGAGACACGCAACTTCCTCTCTGCCCCAAAACACCTGCTGGCCCGGCTGAGAGAGATGAGAGAAAGGGGGAGAGAGAGAAAGAGAGGGGGAGGGAGAGAGGGAAAGAGAGAGAGAGAGAGAGAAAGAAAGAGATGAGAGAGAGAGAGAGGCAAAGAGATGAGAGAGAGAGATGAGATAGGGAGAGATGAGAAAAAGATACTGAGAGAAAGAGAGAGATGAGAGATCCCGGTGTTTTGTTTTCTGTGGAAAACGGGTCCAAATGGCTCTTTGAGTGTTTAAGGTTTCAGAAACAGGAAGCCAAGCTAAGTGCCATACCATCACTGGGAGTCCAGGCGCTTCAGCGAGCAGCGTGCTGGATTCATATTAGTGGTCCACAGGATTTAAAATTATGAATTTAGTGGTCCAAAAGGTTGGAAACTCTTGATCTAGAAGTGATGAATTATCAGGTATATAACCCAACTGAATCATTGCACTATTCATTTTACAGTGAAAAATAAGTAGGTAAAACTAAAATAAATACTTGTTTGTTTTATAGGCATCATGTATAAATATACTGTAAGTAGGCAGCTGAACGTAAAGTTGACTTTAACTCACAAAAAATGTAAAATTTTATAGAGAAGCTTAAAGCAAATTATTCATTTCATTCATTAATACTCTAGGAATGCCTATTTTGTCCTTTAATTCTATAGCCATAACTTCTTGTACTTTCAAAAATTATATGTACTTTTCCCTGAGCCTAATCAATGAGATATAATTTTTTCTTGCAGGAATAGGCTCATACATGTTTATGCTTTATATTTTTCTTCACTCCTTGATTTTTATATTGTTGCTGTGGCTGTAGTTATTGTTGTTGTTAATATTTTAGGTACATTGACAGTGAGAAAGAGAATTTCCTTTCTTTTCCCAGTCCAAGAAATCCTTTCACTGCACAATATTTTCTATACATTTAATTTAACTCTATCACAAATTCACACTCAGAAGGCTATTCAATTATCTTCACTGCTTTTAGTCCTCAGAATGTATTTATTTCACGTATAGCTAAGTGAATACTTACCTTTCTGAATATATAAATATTCAAGGTGGCTTATAATGTTTATAGCGATCTCTCATACAGCAAAGGAAAACTTAGAAAGATTGACATTTTTCACTTGAAAAAAGGTGAAAATTATCTCCCTTTCTCTTACTGCTTTGCATTTTATTGTACTAATCTATTCATGAAAAACTTCACAACTCGCTATGCAATAACTCTGCCAAAATGGAACAATCACAAAGATGTTAGATTTTTGCATTAGAATGATAAGAATTCCACCATTTTTCAACATTTTAACAATGTCATCTGCTTTGGGGGAAATTATCAGAATTCTGATAAGCTGTAGCATTGTTTCTTTTAATCAAGTAATTGATTAATGTTCTGAACAAAATTTTTAGAAGCCTTTTATTATCAATGTTTCATATGTACAAGGCATATCCTATTTGCAATGCTTTTAATATCCCCCACTAATAATGTAGCAGCTTCTTGATAAAAGGCCTACAAAATTCATTCAGCCTCCCCTAATTAATGTGGACATCCATCAAATAAAAATTAATAAGCATCTTTTCACCATCCATGATACTATTATTATTCCTTTAATTGAATAAAAAGACATTTTGTGTTCAAATTAGTGTTATATATGTAGAGATATATTTCATATCTATCAAAAATTGTACATACATATCTAGTTATATTATGTAGTGATCATGGTTGAAAAGGAAAAAAGGATTCAGAATATGCATGGATGTCCATCTCACCTTGGGGTGGGGGGGGGGGGGAGGGATTTTCATTACCTACCACAAAATCTCAAGAAAATAGAATGTGATTTACAGAAGTGCTGAATAAGCGTGACATGAAAATATATGCATTTTCTCGAACACTAACTAGTCTCATTAATTAATTATCCAAGAGACTTTTACTTTCACAAACCAGAGGCACTGAATGGTACTAAAGTGTATCATTCTGAATCAATAATAATGCAGTACAGAATATTCCTATTAGAAAATATTGACAAGTTGGTCAATAATGCTCATTGGCTGCTTATAGCTATTCCCAGATAGAAAGAATAATTTTCTTTGCATGGAGGCTAATACATCCAAGCCCAGACATCTCTTTGTAATTATAAAAAGCAATGAGGCATGCTGTGAAACAGTGCAAATTTTGCACCAGGAGAAAAGCAGAATCATAGAATCATAAAATCTCAGAATCATATAATTAGAAAGAGCCATTTAGGTCATCTAGTCCAACGGCCCACTCAGAGCATGAATACAAATTAAATTCCAAATGGATAGCTCTCTATATGCATATTGTTCAAGCCACCACCTTTCTGGATAATTAAGTAATTTCAAGGCCTTTTCTATTCTAATAGATCAAAAATATCCCAATTTTTAGCCCAATTTTAGATGTAGAGAAAATATTCACCTAAAAGAATAGATATGGAACAATGAACAAGAGGTGGTGGATGGAAATCTGAAACGGCAAAAGTGTCAACAACATAATTCATAAAAAGGATTAAATTGAACAAGCATACATTCTTGCTTGGCCCCTTTGTAGTGTTTTATCTTCAGATTGCATAAACTGTTTGCTTTGTTTCTACTGTTGTAGAAAAATAATAATCAGTTTTTCATTTACAAAGGGTTGTCTGTCAGTCTTACTGTTATGGAAGTGCAAAATATGGACACTTATTCATGAGATATAGTAGTTACACGTCATTTTGATTTAATATCTTTAAGTCTGTTAATATGATTTAGGGAATTGCCCTTTGGGAAGGGTAATTAAAGATAACAATGTGAAGAAAAACTAAGTATTTATTGAACATGAGGCATAGAAAAAAACATTTTATGATGGACTGCCACTTTAAATTTATGGTGTGTATTGATTAGAATTTTCTTGCTTTCTACTTTTGAACCAATTTTTAATGATGCACAGAAATGACTTATCAATAATATTTAGTGTCATCAGGGTTCAGTGATATGTTTAGCAATTAACAGTTCCTTTTCCTCCTTATTTAAGGTATGGGCAACATTTGTTGCTCTTCATCATCTGGCATTTCACCAGCTTTCCTGTAGTTCTTAAAGACAATATGAAACAGTTTAGCCAATCGATCAGTTATTTCTTTCAGTATTCTAGAATGCAATTCATTTCACACTATAGATTTCAACTCATTCAAATAAAGAACAATTCCCTGCTCACGTTGCTATCAAGTTTTAATCTTATCCCTTAATCCTGTTCCTTATAATTTGATAGTGGAACTTTTGGGTTTTGTTGAGAAGAATGAATTCAAAATAAGGGTCTCCTTTCTTTGTTAACTTTTAGAATTTAGCTTTTTTCATTAACAGATAGAATTCTTTTGTGTGGATTTTATTTTGAACATATTTTAAAAAACATTTTTATTGTTCTTCTCTATTCTGAGCTTTTCCTTTCCTGACCACACCTCTATAATTCTGGGCTTTCTCCCTGTAACTCTTTTGTTGTTGTTAGTTAGACCTCTTTTTATTTCCTCTATGTTTATATACAGGGTGTATCAAAATTCAGGCCTGTAGACAAAATCAGGCCCCATAAGCAATTCAAATAGATTTTCTTCTAAAAACTTCTTTATTTGACCCCATAGCATTTTAAAATCTTTATGTAGGTAACAATATATCTGAAAAATATTAATTAATAAAATATATTGTGATTGGCATTTGAGACTTGACTTTTGGTACACTATGTAGGAAAGGAGAAAGGAGTTTATCATTTGATAATCCATCAAATTTTTGATGATGCAAGATTAATATATCAATAAAAATAGTAATTCAAGAAGAAGCTGAAGAAACAGTGTGCCACTACATATTACTGCAAGATCTCACAAACTGACTATAAACAATGGCATTACAAATAGCAACAATGATACATTGGAATATCTGCAAGAAATACCATGGTTGGCATGGTGGGATCACAGACACAGACAAAGTAATAGAAAATTAAGAAGCTAAAGTACTCTGGGATTTTAGAACTCAAACAGACAAGCACTTGCCACATAATACTGCTGATTTAACAATTGTTGATAAGAAAGACAAAAAATTCTAGATATTAGACATGGCATTAGAGTAGTCTCAGATTATTGCACTTGCATGGATGCTAGAAGCTGCCTGATAAACTGAGTACCGCATTAATTTCTGCCTGTATGTTACCTATGAGAGTTCTGAAGCTTTGTGCTCAGGCTTGATTGGAGATCACTGAGATCTGTGTCAGGCTCTGCATATGTGAGAAGAAAAAATACAAATGATGAAGGGTTGTCAGATATAATAGAATCATTGTTGAACAATAGTTCCTATGATTACAGTGTTTCTGAGAGTTGCTAAGGCAGACTGAAATGTGTGTGTGTGTGTGTGTGTGTGTGTGTGTGTGTGCCTTTAAGTAAATGGACAAGTTTCTGCAGTTTTCTTCACACAATTTCAGAAGTGGATTGCATTTAACTCCTTCCCAGAGTGTCTGAACCAAGGCAGGACTAGAACTCCCAGTCTCCCAGTTTCTATTCTTGTCAAAAAGCCTTAGCTACTACACCAAACTGGCTCTCTATAGTCTAAAAGATAATCAATTCTATTTTATCCAGAATTTCAGCAACATCTTCACACTCATCTGAGATCTATCATACTACTATATTTTAAAGCAGTTTTGCTATTCCCACTGACTGAGGGGTTTCTTTGAGGTAATTGAAAATAGCAGGCTAGAATGAAAAGCAACCAAATCCCATGCTCTGAATCATCAAGACACTAGATAGGTGTCTGAGACTGTAATGCAAAGTAGATGACTCCAAATAGGTTACATGGTGTTGTGGCCATGATTTGTCTCTAGCTGGCAGAATGAAACATTTCTCTTAATTATTAGTCATGTCTGTGGATCATGTTTCTGTCGTGCTAGACATTCTCAGAATTTTTCAATACAGTCAGTTCCTTTTATAGCTACTCCAATCCAATATTGAAATCTGAATAAAATGTATCAATTTTTCCATAATAGGCATTATTCTGGATATCTTTATAATTTGGCTATCTGAATGCAATTCTTTTCTTTAAAAATAATTATCTTGTGCACAGCATTCTAAAGCTATGCTGGATATGAGATATATTTTCAACTTCTTCCTAAATGAGAGGAACCATTTAAACGGTTGCAGCAAAGAAAAAAAATGCTGTTGCAAATGATAATATTGGATGTAACTGGAAAAACAGATATGAGAAAGCTTGATAAACTATATTGATGGATCCATGCTGTAAAAATAATGAAACATGCCTTGTGAGATTATAATATAACCACCACCTTGTATGTGCAGAAAAAGGACAGAATTTCTTTCACAATATGTTTCATCAATTAGCCTCTATACTCTTCCATAGGATCCAAGGGACTCCACCATTATAAATATCTTTTACACATGAACTGAAATAAATAGTTTTTGTATTTTGTCTGTTTGGTACACCTTCGTAAACATATCTGCACAATTTTTATCCCATCATTAATAGTTGTTATTGTTAACCAAAAAACCTAAGCTTATATTACATAAAAAGGACATGCCAATGTAATGGAAAAATATACAGGCTTAAAAGACATTTATTTATTTATTTATTTATTTATTTATTTATTTATTTATTTATTTGTTTATTTATTTATTTATTTATTTATTTATTTATTTATTTATTTGATTTGCCAATTGTTTACAAGATAATAAGTATAAGTGTATACATAGTTGTGAATACATGAGATGGGTACATATAAGAAAAATAAAAGAATAGAGAAACAATAGGACAGGGACGGTAGGCACGTTGGTGCGCTTATGCACGCCCCCTACAGACCTCTTAGGAAAGGGGTGAGGTCAATGGTAGACAGTCTAAGGTTAAAGTTTTTGGGGTTTGGGGAAGAGACTACAGAGTTGGGTAGAGTATTCCAGACATTGACTACTCTATTGCTGAAGTCGTATTTCCTGCAATCAAGTTTGGTGCGGTTTACTTTGAGTTTGTATCTATTGTGTGCTCTTGTGTTGTTATGGTTGAAGCTGAAGTATTCATTGACAGGTAGGACATTGCAATGTATGATTTTATATACCATGCTTAAGTCAGACCGAAGACGGCGTAATTCAAGGTTTTCTAGTTCTAGAATTTCAAGTCTGGTGGCATAAGGTATTCTACAACGAGTAGAAGAGTGGAGAACTCTTCTTGTGAAATATTTCTGGACTTTCTCAATTGTGCTAATATCAGATACGTAATGAGGGTTCCAGACTGATGAACTGTATTCGAGTATTGGTCTAGCAAATGTTTTGTATGCTCTGGTTAGTAGTGTGATATTGCCAGAGAAAAAGCTACGTGGGATTAGGTTAACAACTCTTAATGCCTTTTTGGCTATGTAGTTGCAGTGGGCTCTAGCACTCAGATCATTAGAGGTGAGTATTCCAAGGTCCTTTACAGAGCTTGGGTCATCAACAAGGTCTTGACTATTCAGCTTGTATTTTATTTTCTGATTTTTTTGCCAATATGTAAGACAGAGCATTTATTTGTTGAGATTTGAAGTTGCCATTTGTTTGACCATTCGGATACATAGTCAAGATCTTTTTGTAGGGTAGCAGTATTGTCTGTAGTATTGAACAGCTTTACATCATCAGCGAAGAGAACGCAATTGCTCTTAATATGATCACAGAGGTCGTTTATGTAGAGTATGAAGAGAGTTGGTCCTAGAACACTGCCCTGAGGGACACCACTATTGACAGGTACTGGATTTGATAGGACTCTCCCGATTTTGACCATTTGTTGTCTGTTTGATAGGAATGCTTCTATCCAGTTATTCAGTTGTCCAGATATACCATAGGATTTTATTTTTAGGAGTAGTTTGTCGTGTATACTCTCAATTATACTCTCAATCTTCTAACATATTATAAGACAGTTTGTTTCATCTGACAAATAGATTTCATTATTTTTTTAATTCACTATATATATGTTTTACTGACAGTATGAATAGGGCTATAGTTTTGTTCTCTGAAACCCTCTATCTGAGAAAAACACAAACAAACCTATTGATGCTTTTTAATGCAGGACATACTTTGGAAAAAGTTACATATAAGAGTGAGATATTACAAATAAATAATGGTTTGTGTCATATTTTTTTTGTTGTGCAAGTGGGTTACATAATTTATCCCATCCTCATGTTTACCATGTATTGCTAACAGGAACTGTAAACCAAAATCATCTGCATACAGACGGGAGATTGTACAACTTGCCTCGTGATGCGACTGGAACAATCTGGAACTGAATACACTCAAAAACATAGAAATGGTGGTAGACTTTAGGAGAACCCCTCCTATACTACCACCTCTTACAATACTAGACAACATAGTGTCAACAGTAGAGACCTTCAAATTTCTGGGTTCTATCATATCTCAAGACCTAAAATGGATATCTAACATCAAAAACATTATCAAAAAAGCACAACAAAGAATGTTCTTTCTGCACCAACTCAGAAAGCTCAAACTGCCCAAGGAGCTGCTGATACAGTACTACAGAGGAATTATTGAGTCTGTCATCTGCACCTCTATAACTGTCTGGTATGGTTCTGCAACCCAACAGTACAGACACAGACCTCAGAGAGTAATTACGACTGCAAAAAAAACAATTATTACCAACCTGCCTTCAATCCAGGACCTGTATACTGCATGAGTCAAAAAGAGGGCTGTGAAAATATTTACAGACCCCTCACATCCTGGACATAAACTGTTTCAACTCCTACCCTCAAAATGATACTACAGAGCACTGCACACCAGAACAATAGACACAAGGACAGTTTTTCCCCGAACACCATCATTCTGCTAAACAAATAATTCCCTCAACACAGTCCAACTATTTACAAAGTCTGTATTACTATTACTATTAATCTTCTCATCACTCCTTATCACCCATCCCCTCCCACTTGTGACTGTATAACTGCAACTTGTCGCTTGTATCCTTACAATTTATATTGACTGTTTCCTTGTATGATTTGATTGCTTGTTGTACCCTATGACTATTATGATTATTATGATTCTTGACTCTTGCTGAATATATTTTTTTCTTTTATGTAAATTGAAAGCATATGCACCAGGACAAATTCCTTGTGTGTCCAATCACACTTGGCCAACAAAGAATTCAATCTATCTATTCAATTCTAACACAAAGATGAATTGACATGTCACATTAAGCCACCTTATAGTTTGATGTAGGTATACATTGGTTCAGCCAAATGTGACTTATTCACCATGACTGAGCAAACCATTCTTATAATCTGACACATGAACCCTTCCAACGTCCTGGGCTAATGCCGGCTAGATTTTCAAAGCATCACGAAGAAAATCTCAAATACCTTAACCAGCAAGATTAGTATGTGTTTCTTGATTACCAGATATTCTATGCTAAAATTTATTTCAAAACAGTATTTATGATTTCCCAGTTCAGCTATGATTCCTAGAAATAATTTTAAAACTAAAATGAAGCAATGGAACATATTTTAAGCATATGTCTTTAGCACAGAACATTACTAAGATTTGCTTTATTCTTGGAGAACAATCAGTATTTTAGAAATACTCTTTGCAAGGTATTTATTAGACCTGAGCCTTATTCTTGTCAGATACCAACCATTAAAAGTAACTAGCTATTTTAGCAGGGTGCCTGCCTATTAAGAAGTATCTAGATTTTAGAAAGTTCTGGACAAGAAGCTCTGTTTATGGATATGTTTCCCAGATCCTCATGCAGAGGTAGAGAATCTATACACTCTCCAGGTATAACTAAACTATAATTCCCAGCCAGCAATATCAATTGTGAGGGATACTGGAATTACAGTTAGCAACCTTAAGAAACAATGGAAGTAATAAAGGAAGAACATTGCTATCTGTGTTAGTATTTAGGATACTTTTGCATATTTATTTTATTTTTCCCACTATGCCACTTCTTTCCTTTCCTTTCCTTTTTTTGGGGGGAGGGGTCTTCTTTTTCATTATAAGGTGGTCCTGTTTGGTATAGGCAGGGGGATTTTCTTGCTGCTGCTTACCTGCTCTTCTTTCTGATTTCACTGTCATTCATAAACAATGCTGGTATTGGTTGCTTTGCCTGCCACCTGCAATATTCTAGATGAGGATTGGTAATGTGAAACTTATTGATAAACCATAAAGCTCCTGTTTTAACTAGAAACTCTTCTCAGATCATAGAACTGACTTTTTCAGAACCTCCCAAGTAGAAAATTTCCAGATTTTATACAATCTGCTTTAAAGAATTCTACTTCCAGAGTCTAAGGATCAGACACCCACCTGACTACTGGAACATCCAATTAAAAACACCCCTCTTAGACAGCTGAGAACAACTTTACTATTTTCATTAGAAGAGCAACAATCAGAAAGACAGTGTCACACAGGGATAAGAATAATCTTTAACAACAATTAGCTATTGAATTCAGTGGGATTAATCTCTTTGTGTCTTGCAGAGAGGCTTCTTCAGAGCTATCAGTTTGTACTCAACAGATGCAGTACATTTTAAAATACAGTCAATATTTATACCAACCTTTTGTGCTTCCTTGTACAATGCCCACAGAAGTAGCTCTCAAAATGTAATTTAGCAGTTTTTCTCATTCTCTTCTTGCTGCTTGATCTCTCCTCCTGGATTGGGCTTATGTTATCTGAGTCCTATATGTTTCACTGTTTCAGGTCTCAATTTTCCCCTTTCAGTTGCCTCAGTGAGACTGCTAGCCTCTCTCCCCAATGGCTGAGTTTCCCATCAATGTTTCTGACTCCAATGTGTCCCTCAAGCTGCCCTTCTCCTTGTTAGCTGCAGAAAGGGGCGTCCCAGTTGGACAAAGGGCTGCAGTGAGAAAATCCTCATGTTTACTTTTCATTTACTCATAAGTAGGTTTGCCCTCTCCCTGAATTGAATGTTTTGGCTCTTGTTTCATTTGAGTCCTCAGGTTTTTTCCCTTTTCCTTCTCCAAACCATAGGCTAAATTTCCTGCAGACTCTCTTTTCTCCTCCTTTGTGCATGTGTCTGTTGAATCACATATTTTTACATATCCACGGTTTGGTTCCATTTCAGCTTCCCTACTCTTCCCTTCTCTTGCCAGAATTTCCCAAAGTTAGATCTCCTTATTTCCTAGCTGTCTATGTACAGTCACTTTATTCCTTTCCTTAATCTTTACTTTTTGTTACTTTAGCACCTCTGATGATTTGCCTTCTTCCAGTTAAAGGGAAAGGTTTCCCTGTCCAGTCATGTCCAACTCTAGGGGATGGTGTTCATCTTCTGATTTTTAGTTGAGGGAGCCAGTGTTATCCAAATTTTCTGCAGTCATGTAGCCAGGATGATTATATGCTAAGGTGCATGGAACACTGTTACTTTCCCATCAAAGTGGTACCCATTTATCTACTTGCTTTTTCATGCTTTCAAATTGCTGGGTGGGCAGGAGCTGGAGCAAGTCAAAGGAGCAAACCCCATCATGCAATCCAAAGACTTGATTCTTGCAGCTGACAAGTTCAGTGTCTTTAGTTACTGGGCCATTGTGCCCCTTGTTCCAGTTAAGGTCTATAACATTCTAGTACCCAATATCTTATTTTTCCTGACTGTCTTCACTAACTTGCACAATAATATTCTCTACTATGTTATAACTTCAGGCTTTTAGTAGGAATTTGCACTGACATAGAGAAGCACCTCCAATATCTAAGATGATGCTATTATGAAGGGTGTAATATGTGGTAAAACGAAAAAAGAGGGAAAGAATACACCTTCCATATGCTGTTTCTTCAGTTAGTGCTGAGGGATTCCTGAGGGGTTGTATTTTATTGCAATATTAGTGTGCATCTCTCTGTGTGTGTTTTATATATATATATATATTATATATATATTACTTTTATTTTTTAATTTTTAAAAGAAAGTTTATTTAAGAATCATACATTTAGAACATTAAAAAAACAAGCATATAAACAGATATATATATATATATACACTTTGCAGCGAAAGTTGAGCAATAGTTACACATTTTTTAACATTTTTTACCAATGATGTGATCTGCCTTGTTACAATACCTTCTTCATTCTTTCAATGTTTTAGTTTCACAAAATATTTTATGATTAAACGCACATCTTCAATAACTTTATAACTTATCCAGTTGTCAAATAATGCCTTTTCTTTAACCATTCATACCAGGAATTCCATGTTTTATAGTAATCACTATCTTGGTTATTTTTTAATAGTTTAGTTAGGCTATCCATGTCTGCATACTTGTGGATTTTTTTCATGACCATCTCCTCTGAAGGGACGGTAGACAATTTCCAATTTTGTGAATAGCTTATTCTAGCTGCCGTTATAATGTGTAAAAATAAATATTGGTATTTTTTTTCCATTTTTGAATCTATCATACCCAGCAAGAAAGTTTTGGGTTCAAGTTTTACTTCTTGCTTAGTTATATTTAAAATCCAATTTTTGATATTTTTCCAGAACTTTTGCGCAAATGGACAGGTCCACCACATATGGACATATGTTCCCTGGACTCAGTTACATTTCCAGCAGTTTGGGGGGAGGTTTGGGAACATCTTAGCCAGTCTCGCAGGTGGCAGGTGCCAATGATACATCATTTTATAGAGGTTCTCTTTATACGAGGCTGACATAGTTAATTTGTAGTTTGTTTTCTAAATATGTTCCCACTTGTCTAATTCAATACATTTTTTGCCCAAATTATCATATACTCCTTGACTGTTTCTTCTTTTAGTTTATAATCCAATAGATATTTATATATTTTACTAATCATCTTCCTTTCTTCTCCTTGCCAAATTTTATCTAATTCTTTATCTAATTCTTGATAGGTCATGTTAAAACCAAATTGTTCTTTATCTTTTTTGTAATGCGATTGTATCTGCGCATGATATCTCTTTTCCTAAAATTTGTATTTGATTCCTAGCCTTTAGCTCTCCATTTTGATGTAATAAATCTTTATATCTTACAATATTATCAAAATCTAAAAGATTTGGATGTGTAACTGCCTTCATTATAGATAACCTTGCAGTAATGTACTTTTTAAAATCTTTTCCCAAATATTTAGTAGCACATTCCTTGTATAATGCCTTTGAAAATGGTGTTTACTCTTTCCATCCCATATAAATGTGTGCCATCCGAGTTGGAGATCAAAGCCTTCTAGTGTTAAAATCCTTTTGTTTTTCAGATTGACCCAGTCTTTAAGCCAAGTTGCTATCGCAGCCTGGTAATATATTTCGAAGTCCGGAAGACCAAAGCCTCCTTTCTTTCTATCGTCTTGTAATAGTTTATATTTTATTCTGGGTTTTTTCCCTTGCCATATAAATTTGGATATATGTTTATTTAATTCTTCAAAAAAGCTTTTTTCCAACTTGATTGGCACAGTCTGAAATAGGAACAACAATTTTGGCAGAATATTCATTTTTACTATTGCAATACAGCCTAATAGAGATATTTTTAGTTTAGCCCAATTATCTAAATCTTTAAATATTTGGATTGTTAATTTATTGTAATTATCTTTTTTGATTGGTGAGCACCTAGCTGTCAGCCATATCCCCAAATATTTTACTTTATTTACCACCTGTATACCTAATTTTTATTAGTTTTTTCTTTTGTTTATTTGTACAGTTTTTTGTTATCATTTTTGTTTTTTCTTTATTAATTTTTACCCCTGCCACCTTTCCATATTGTTCTATTTCTTTCATCAGAATAGGTGTCGTTTCCAGGGGATCTTCCACTATAAAGGCCATATCGTCTGCGAATGCTTGAAGTTTGTACTCTTCTTTTTTAACTTCTAATCCCCTGATCTCTTGGTTTTGTCGAATTTGTACCAACAGTGTCTCTTCTGCTAGTATATAAAGTAGGGGAGCCAAGGAACATCCTTGTCTTACACCTTTGTTTATCCTTATATTATCTGTATTTTCCCCATTTATTAATATTTTTGCGGTTTGGGTGTTATATATTGTTTTAATGAATCCTAAAAAAAAATTCACCAAATTTCATGCCTGTCAATTGTTTAATTAGAAAATTCCAATTTAAATTGTCAAACGCCTTCTGAGCGTCTAAAAACATCAGCGCCATTGTTTTAGTTGAGTGTATTTCATAGAATTCTAAAACATCCATAATTATTCTTGTATTTGTCTTCATTTGTCTATATGGCAGAAACCCATTCTGGTCAGTATGGATAATCCTACTTATTATTTTCTTTAATCTTTCCGCCAATATTGTGGCCAAAATCTTATAATCTACGTTTAAAAGTGATATTGGCCTATAATTTTGGATTTTTTTGTGGATCTGACTGCTCTTTGTGAATTAGGGTTATATATGCTTCGGTCCATGATTTTGGTATATTAGCATTATCCAAGGCTTCATTATATAGATCTATCATTAACTCCTCCAATGACTCTTGGAACTCTTTATAGAATTCAGACGGAATTCCATCTGGGCCCAGGGTTTTATTTGATTTTTGGGCTCCAATTGCCTTTCTAATTTCTTCTGTGGATATTTTATTATTTAAAATACATTTCTCTTCATCCGTAATTTCCTGTAAATTTTTTTCCTTCAAATATTGGTTAATAAGTTGTTCTGGTACTTCTTCTTGATTGTATAGACTTGTAAAAAGGTCCTTGGCAATTTCTTTTTTTTCCTTAGCCTTTCCCTTTTTGGGGAAATACTTTCCCTTTTTGGTCTTGGAGACCTACAATCGTTCTTTTTCCTTCTTTTTTTATTTTATGGGCTAACCATCTCCCTGGCTTGTTTGCATTTTCAAACTAGTTTTGTTTTGTTAGTTTAACTTTTCAAGCCAGGTCTTCCTGCATACTTAAATTTATCTTATGTTTTACCAAATCTATTTCTTTACTAATATTTTGATTATCCGGATCAGCTTGTCTACTTAATTTTAAATCTTTAAGTTTCTCTCTCCACACATTTTGTTGTTGTTGTTTTTCTTTATTTTTTTTAATACTATAGCCAATAGTTAGACCTCTCACATAGGCTTTTGTTGTATCCGAAAGATTTTGAAGAGACGTATGCTCTCTCTTGTTTATTTCAAAAATATTTTCAATTCTTTTCTCAATATTTCAATATATTTGTTATCTTTTAATATACTATTATTAAATGTCCCTCTTCCAATCGTTCTCTTTCCTTTCCACTTAATTTGAATAGGGTTATGATCAGTCCATATATTTGGCAAAATCTCTATATTTTCAATGTTTCCCATTAAGCCTGGGTTCATCCAAATCTGATCTATTCTAGACCAAGAATGATGGAGATTGGAAAAGAAAGTATATTGTTTTTTGGTTGGATATAGTTCTCTCCACACATCCTTCAAGTTTAGTGTGTATTAGTGTGTATCTGTGTGTGTGTGTTTTATATATATATATTATATATATATGTATGTAGATTTTCACGGGTACAGGTATGTAGGTCTAGGTGTGTTCAGGTCTTTTCCCGTGTAAGATTAACAGTATCTTGGCGATGTTTCGGCGAGGTGCCACTTACCATCCTCAGGCTGGTGCTTTCGGCTTCGTGCCAGTGCAAGCAGGGAAAAGATCCGAACACACCTAGACCTACACACACGCACACACACACATACACACACACACACATCACACACACACACACACACACACACACACACATCACGCACATCTATTTCTGTTACTTATTTTCCTTTACCATTGTTGTCTCAGTTTCTTCAGATCTTTGTGTCCAGTTTTCAGAATTTGCAAAATCTATGTTAAAATAGGACCTTCACTTAATGAATTCTTTATTCTCTATATCTTATTTCTCTACCTCTACAACCAATACATCATCCAACACTGGTGTTAGTACAGAGGAGAAAAGGGACTTTTTTTCCTGCTAGTAGCAGTCCCAAAGGTGAATAGGAAAAATACAAAAGGGTGGGATATTGTTGCATCAAGGATTAAAAATTCATACCTGCTATTTTACACCAAAATCTCTCTCTTTGTAGTTTAATCGCCTTAGTTACAGTTAACCATTGTAGTACAATGTAAGGTCTGAAAGTGGTTTATCCAGGCATCCAGAACATTACATTTTGTCCCAAGAAAAAACAGTGACTTTCTGGTGCTGCCTATATTTACAAAGGATATTATAAATATTGTATCTATTTATATGAATGAAACTATTCATCTTTCCCACTTTCCATCTTCAAAATAATAAATTATCATAATACTATAGAACAGCGGTCGGCAACTGGTGGTCCACAAGAAAATTTTGGTGGTCCGCAGAGAAATGTCACCCCCAGAGCACCCCCAAAGCAATTAATGCAAGCTGTGCAGCCCACATGGTTCTCCCTCCCTGCTCACTCACTCCTTACCTGGCAAACTTGCCTGTTAAGTTGCTATTTTTCCTTTTTCCAACCATCAGCTGTTCTGCTGTGCCAGGAGATTTAGATTAGCTAGAAAGCAGGAAATCATTGGATTTCTTGCTTTCTAGCTAATCTTTATATCATCAGCTCTGCTTTTAAGCAGTGCAGATTCAGCTAGCCGATGGCAGAAACACAGATCTCTAAGTGAATCTGTGATTCTGTGAGCAACTCAATCTGCCTGCCTGCTTTCCCTGATTTTGGGTAAAAGTTGCTCTTTTTTATAAAAAAAAATCAATATTTACATACATGGTGTGTTGTGGGTTAATTTTGTGAGTTTGCTTGCAAGCAAATTTTATGTGACAGACTCAGCTAGCCGATGGCAGAAAGATAAATCTCTGAATGAATCTGTAATTTTGTGAGCAACTCAATCTGCCTGCCTGTTCTGCCTGATTTTGGGTAAAAGTTGCTCTTTTTTAATAAAAAATTTACATACATGGTGTGTTGTGAGTTAATTTTGTGAGGTTTTTTGCTAGCAAATTTTATGGGTTTGCTTGCAAGCAAATTTTATGTGACAGTTTCAGGTAACCGATCTCACAGAACTCTGAATGAATCTGTGATTCTGTGAGCAAATCAATCTGCCTGCCTGCTTTGCTTGATTTTGTATAGAAGTTTCTCTTTTTTTATAAAAATATCAATATTTATATAAATATTTACAATATTTACATACAAGTCATGCCCAGCCAGTCACATGACCACCAAGCCACACCCACATATTAGGCCATGCCCACAGAACCAGTTGCTAAGAAATTTGAATCCCACCCCTGCTTCTGTGTTTGTGTGTGTGTGTGTGTGAGAGAGAGAGAAGGGGGTGGGTTAGATCAGATCTCTCTCTCCCACCAATGTCAGCAAGCCACTGTCAGTCAAAATTCATCTTAGTGGTCCCTGGGATTTAAAATTATGAGTTTGGTGGTCCCTGAGGTCCAAAAGGTTGACGACCCCTGCTATAGAACAGAATAACAAGATTGTGTTCCAAGGAAGGGTTTTTAGTTCCAAAGACTGCTTATTAGATTGCAACTTTATTTATCAAACTTTCAGTTTTTGAGAGAAACATTTAAAAAATATTATTAAAGCATCCCACCATCATCACTCTTTCCATCTGACAAAATTAAAACCCTTTCAACAAATTAAATATGTGCACCTGACAAAGAACAGTTTTACAAAATATAATGTGTAATACATGACTCATTCCTTTTCTAAAAGACCCATTTCTTTTAAATATCCTGGCAGACCTTGTTAAAATATAGCTGCTTCACAGATTCATTTTCAGAAAGCTATGTATAGTTATTGTTTATAGAACTTGATAAGTAAAATATATGTACTATATTTAATATTATGTTATAGATGTCAAATTATTATGAATCTGCATATTAGTGACATCTACTTACCTTGCTTTTGGAAAACATAATGTTTAACTTAATAGCATGTTGGAATTATACAATTCCTGGTATTGCCATTTTGATTCCAAGGAGAATTTATGAATTATGTATATTTGATTCCAAGTAACATACAGCTATTGCTATCTCAGAATTCATATAAGAAGTAGACCACCTCCAACTATTACCATAAAAAATAAACCTTGCTGAAATGAAAATGTGGAACACTAACTACTTGATAAACAATTTCTTACTTGATATCAACTCAATTTTTACCAGCTCATCTAATACCAAAAACCCAAACACCAAGGATGAAAATAAGAGCAAAAGGAGCTGCACACAACTCCACTTGTGTGAGTAGTGGGTGCATCCTTCTCTGGCTGAAATGGAGCTTCATGCATGTGCTTGCACTCATGTAAAAAGCTCTATACGTGTGGGTGGTAGGCACTTGCCCTTGAGCATGAAGCTCCACTTGTATGAGTGAAGGTGCATGAGCAGAAGGCATTTGTGCTCACGTGTGAAGCTCCATTTGCATGAATGGAGTTTTGCATACAAATGCAAATGCCTCCACTCACACAAGTGGAATTTTGCTTGCAAGCACCTTTTACTCGCGTAAGTGGAGTTTCACCCCTGTGTGTTGCTCTATGCTCACACAAGTGGAGTTTCATGCATATATATCATGCAGCTCATCACTTCCTGCAGCCCAGTTTCGAACAGGCCATGGCCCAGTAGTGGGTCGGGAGTTTGACAGCTCTGCCTACATCATTCCAGATAAGTGGCTATCTGGTCTCTCCTTAAAAGCTTCCAGTGAGGGAGCCCCCACAACTTTTGAAGGCAACCATTCCACTATTTAATTGTTCTCACTGTTAAGAAATTTCTTAATTCTAGATTGCTTAATAATTTAACTAAGTTAAATAATCTACAAGATTTTAAAAATATGTAGGGAAATTTGCAGAAGCATAATCAACAATGTTTGATTTAACTCACTACTACTAAAAATGTCACTAGGAAGTCGGTTCTTCCTAGAGAATGCTTACTAGCTGAAATTGAATAGGATTTGTAAACGTACAGAAAGAGGATAATTGTCTTCTTCTCCTTTATTCCACCTTTCCTAGAATGAAAGCCTAAATTAAAAATAAACAAAACTAAAATCCAAACATTTAAATTATATTTAATTCTAACTACATATAGAAAAAATAAACACATAGGAATACTTTCATACACTAATATATGTAAAGAAAAAATAAACTGCAGATTTAATTAATATATTTCTAAAGAGATTTTCCAAATATCTTTTGGGTCTTTTGTGAATTTTTTGCCCTGCTTTTTGCTTTATGTGTATTTTTTTCATGTGGAATAATTTAGTTACAAAACCTCTATTAAGTCATCTCACTTGGAAAAGCTTTTAAAGTCAATATTCTCAAACTTGTTTGTCTCCAGGCCTTTATCATTTACTGTTTTCCATAAGTTCTTAAAACTTCAGTCAGACACTGAACTTACCTTGGAGCAAGGATCTTGAACACAGTAGAATTCTGAATACAAATATGTATGATTGATTGATTGTGTCTAGAAGCAGAGAAAATCCAACAATAGTATTATAATCAATCAAAGTAGTGGAAAATCTAAACTTCTTACCCCAGTTTACAACTCTTCCTGCATTTTTTAAAATTCTAGTAAGACATATCTACTTCTTCACAACAGGTATCTCCATTTCCTTTTAGTTTCAGCTTCGCTGATAGTATGATGTGCAACAGCTTATCTTTGAGGGAACACTTCTTATTTTAAACTTGCAAACATATTCATCTGGGTCAAGTATGTGAATATATGTAGATTCACTTACAATATAGCACATGGAAGCCGAATTCTTCAAAGCAATGAACAACCAACTTGATGACATCCATTTGTAAAGTTCATTAAAATATATATATCCTCTAAGAAAATATCATACAGGCATATATTTACCTACATCAAACACAATGTAAATATTAATCTCGGAGCTGTAATCAACAAATGGTATCAACAAAGCATGATCTTAAAGACTTAAAGGCCGGCTTATTGAATTGTACTAGCATCCTCGAGCATGTGTTCTTCATCCATCAGGGGTGGGTTTCTACTGGTTCTGTCCACCTCTGTAGAACCGGTAGCTCTGAAGAGCAGCAGACATAGAACCAGTTCTATGTCTGCTGATGTTTTTGCCCACCTGCCCATCCAGGCTCTTACCTGATCTTTATTTCCTGATTTTTCAACTTCAGGTGCCGAACGAGGTACAGCTGCAGTTAAAAAAGCAGGAAAAGAGGGCTGTTTCAAAGGCTGCGTCTCTGCACATAGCATGCTGATGACGATTTACAGGCGTGCGCCTCACAGCGTGCAGGGAAGCTCGTAAATCTCGAACCAGTAGTTAACCCTGTCGTATCCCACCCCTGTCATCCATGTATGATGGAATGTCTTTGACACATTTACCAGCATCTGGGAAGATATATTCTCAAAATAAGGAATGTGGTTAAAAGTTTGCATTCTCTAAATCACTCTCTAGAAGACTGCCTTAGTATAGATCTACTCAGGAAAGGTGTTATCCACTAGCCTGAATAAATTAGGGAAAATCCATAGCTGCCTTCAGTGGGGCTTTTGCCTACTGAATGGATGTAAGATGCTGCATTTTTACACTCTTCACCTTAATATGCTATGTCTTGTTTTATTGCTTTGTTTAGATATTTCTTATCTATATTATGCTTTGCAGCTAAATCTTTTCTTTTGCTATGCTTTGGTTAAATAAAAACTTTTTGGTTTTTATCTCATTTGTGTGCTTATTATTTTGGAATCCACGGACCTCTGGCCTACATTTTGGTTTGGCAAAGCATAATATATACAGTTGAAAAGTGGAAGATAATTACCCAGAGAAATTATGGGTTACACTTCTGGCTTTATGCATTATATCCTGCATTGAACAGAGGGGTTGACTTAATGTCATCAATTCCTCTTCCAATTCTTTATTTTTATTATTCCACGATCCAAGTCATGATAATCTTTTTGTTATGGAACATGTACTTCTTTTATTGTATAAAGGAGTCCTGCATAGATGTTGATTAATAGAGAATCCTCTACGTCTTCCTCATTTCTTTGCTTCTTTTTACTGCATAGTAGAAGTTCTGCATAGATGTTGATTATATAGAGAATAGAGACCATCATATTAAATACTGTTCTGTGCGTATTGGGACTGTATGTAGTTAGGTTTGACTGCTACCTACTTTAACATGACTGGACAAATTAGGCAGAGATATTCTATGGAATTCAAAATATCCTTAGCACTTTAGCAGAGGATGGTTACTTGGGAATGTGTTCTGCCAAAATGACTTTCTTTCTGATTAGCTTGGACTATGGAGGAACACCAAATGATTGACACAAGGTAAAATATTTTTTTCAGGCCAACCTGTGGGCTGGTATAATTCCTGTGGGTACATGTGGCAGTATGCTGTGATGTGCATTCACTATTTTTGCTGCTCCCCACCCCCCACTGGTTCCTCCACATATACTCATGTTTAACTGTGTTGACTGTAATATGTAACAAGCTATTTTGTTAACATTTACTTTGAATTAAAAATTAAAAGAACATAAGCAATGCCTTATTTTCTCAGACCACATCATTTTGTGTCAGAAATAGGCTAGTTAGACATATCTAGACATATCTGGTTACAAGCATATAGAAAATCTATTGCTTATATATACTGCATAGTATATAAAAAGTATACTATATTTCTTATATACTTATTATATTTCTGTAATATAATATATTATATACTCACCTAAAAATAGATTTAAATATTTGCAGATATACTTTCTGTGGATACAGGAAATAGGGAGAAATAACTTAAATGTTCTCACCTGATAACAACCTCATTCCTGGCTTATAGGCTCCAGTCCTTACCTCTCTGAGTCACTTATTATTGTTAACTATCAACAAAAAACAGCAAAGGATGTGTCAAAGGCAGTTTAATAAAAGCTCTGTCTTGATTCTCTTTGACAGAATCTTAGAAATGAGATCCAGAACAGAGCGCTGGGGAAATCTTTCAGACTACCTGAGGTCCCGTATAACACCTCTTTTCTTTGACCCTTTGACTTTGTAACAATATGTGAAAATTTTGCCGACCACCTAATGATCAACATGATGGACAAACTGAAGAGAGAGAACTAAGAACTTGTCATTAATCATTATGTGACACTTGAAATTATAACGGCCAAACTGATGCCTGACAGAAATGTAAAAAATTAAGAATATTTTTCTCTTTATATTGTTGGAAGAGCATTTTCTTTATATTGTTTGTCCATTACCTTGGATGATAAATTACCTAGATGATGATAATTTCAGATGATGCAACTGAAAAGTGAAATGAAATTAGTCAAAAAGGGTGACTGAAATTGACACCACTCGGCTTTATTCTTGCATTATGATTACCCGAGGTACAAAAGAATCTCTTTTACAGTAAAGATATTGCGAGGAAGATGTTAATTGGGGGCACTGTTATTATTAAAGAATAGTAATAATAAATTGCTGACTGTGTCACCTGTTAGCAGCTGTTGGTTCACTTGCTAAGTGAGAATGGAAAGGTGTGCTTTATGGATAACTATTCACAGTTCTCTCTCTGTTGCTTGAGGGCTGTGAATGGATGTGAAGAAAGACTATGGGAAGAATGCAGAAGATGCCAGCACATCCAGTGGGTATCTTGTATAATAAGTGACATGCTAATTTCCTTCCTGCATAATACATGCTGTGTCCCTGCTAAAATGTATTATCAGCTGAATTAAACTGTAACTTACAGCCTGAATTATATTAGTGAACCTAAGTAAAAATAAGTTTCGTTGTTTGTTTTAAAAGAAATTGATTTTATTTCTAGATTAATACTCTTCTGAAGTAAGACATGCTGCCTAGATTGTACATTAGGTGTTCTCTCCCAGAGGTGCTTTTTCAAGAGGCAAGTGAACTTGTTTTTCTTTGAAGATATTTCACAACTTATCCAAGAAGCTTCTTCATCTCTGCTTGGATGGTGGAGAATGGAAGGATTTATATTCCTTGCAGTCAGGTGGCCATTCACATTCTTTTAGAGAGCCATTGAGGCCACTTGAAAGTTCATCTGTGTCCTCAGGGTCACTTGAGTAGTGCCAATGGATGTCGACTACTCCCAGTATTGTGAAAGTATTGTATTGAAAGTATTGTGTTGTAGATTGGAGATAGATGATGTCATATCGCTTCCCCTCTGTTGAGGGAGGGCTTTTCAATTTTGACAAAAGTAGATGGCCCCTTGGACCTCTCTTTCGAACTAGCGGTCCTCTCTGTCCAAAATGTAGGCTTTGCTGTCTTCAAAAGAGTGGCCTTGTCTTTTAAATGCAGATGGGCTGCTGAATCTTGTCCTGATGGGTCTGTACTCCTATGTTGTGTTTTGCATTTATGAAGTAGTTGTTTTGTTTTACCAATATACAGATCTGTACATGTTTCACTGCACTGTACTGCATATACCACATTGCTCAGTTTGTGTCTGGGTGTTTCATTCCTGGGGTGGACAAGCTTCTGCCTTAGTATATTCTTGGGTTTAAAGTATGCGTGTATGTTGCATGTTGGCTGTAGATCCTCCTGAGCTGTTGAGCCCTCATTCAATAGAGGGGAGGGATATAACATCATCTATCTCCAGTCTACAACACAGTCTTTTCAGCAGTTCCAGGAAGGCCCCACAACCATTTGCACTACACAAGTGACCCTGAAGACATAGCTAAACTTCCAGGTGGCCTCAATGACTCTCTAAAAGAATACAAATGACCAGCTGTCTGCAAGGAGTATAAATCCTTCCATTCTCCTCTATCCGGTCAGAGCTGAAGAAGCTTCTTGGATGAGAAGCAAAACATATTTAAAGTAAAACCAGAAAGTCCAGTTGCCTCTTGAAAAAGTACCTTGGGACAACCATGATGTGGATGACTGAAAATCTCCATAGACATTAGATGTTCTATCACATGATTTTTCAAGGAGCAATACAGTTTCTTAAAAGCCAAGACAAATTAGCTAAATAATTTAAAAAGTCCCCAAGTTAATTCTTTCTGTAACAGCTCTTTAAATAAGATAAACTGATTGAAGCAGAATGAATAGTTCTCATTTGACCTTTCCTCAGTTCCAAGTATTAGGCTTCAAAACTTATTGTGATTTTAAGAGAAGTCTTTAAACAGGAAAAGCAAGCTTTCTCTCATCTTTAGTTTCTTGGCTTTATCACAGATAGACATCATAACAATTTCTTTCATTTTGAAAGGAAAACATTGGTTCATTGTTAATTGAAGATGTGATAAATACTGATTATGCTAGTGGGTATCCTATAAGGGAAAAAACCCAGAATTTTAAGGTATATTATAACTTTTAAGTGGATTTTTGAGTATTGAAATCTCCAAGTCAATGCATTATCTGTAAAATCTGTTATTTAATATGAATTTATAAATAAACCAGGCAGGGAAATGGCTGGCATATAAACTGAGCAAAGAAAAAGAGAGAAAAAATAAACAATTAAAAGATGCAAAACAATTTCATCAGTATTATTCTAAATTATATAAATAAGAAAACTGCCTAATGTAAAGAACAAAATTTACTGAAGATTACAGAATACTAGGAACAATTAGTGAATGGACCTATAACACGAAAGGAAGGAAAGTCATAAAAATGCAAAAAAATAAGGAACGCGCATGAACAAGATGGTGTATCTATCTCTTGTTATAAATATTTTGAAGATGTATTATTACACCAATTAAGAAAATGAATTCTATTTTACAGACTGGAAAGATACCAAACACGTCCTAATCCATATAAAGTAGGTATACTTTAATCAAGGAACTTTGGAAAAGGGAATGGAGGAACCTGGGGGAAGAGTGAAAAGGGGGAATCAGCCTAGAATGCCTGTGCAGCCACAAATTCAACCCCTCTTCAATGTCACTGACTCCTCTCTAACTCTAAATAGGTACGAAGTATTAGTTGAGAATTGTAGTAGGATTTTAGTAATAAATCAGTTTAATTGAACCTTTAGTGTGGATCTGGTTTTTCACATCTGACAATGATGCCACCATTAACACTAGCAGAGCAAGCTACTGTGTATAAATAGGGAGCAAATGAGCAAACCACACATTCATTAGCAATGGTGATACTACCTACTTGGGTGAGGAAACATCTGCAAGCAAAAAACCAGTCTTAGAGAACACCTAGGATTCCACAGTTGAACCCTGAACCAAATATGCCAGACACCCAAATTGCAATCCCATGACTGTAGGTCATATGCTTCCCGACTGAATGGTCATAGGTCAGGTAGTGTTTGTATGTTATAACTTAAAAGAAATATTTTATAAAATGATGTATCATTGTTATGTGATTGTAGAAAAATTTGTCACAATGTATAAAAGTACTTCAAATTTATGTTTGAAATGTGGGCAATATAAAGGATTTTATCATGCCTAAATACAGTGTAAAAAAAGGCAGCCATGTTCAAATACATATCTAATACAAAGAATTTTAAGGGCAAAGATTCAACTAAAACTAGAACTTTTCTTGTTTGGGATTAATGAATATATTAGAAAAGAGACATGGGGAAGAGAGACAATTTTAATGTATGATTAGCAGGGTACCAGTGCTTTGCTGCGAAACTATGTGATTGAGCAAGTTTTTGGGGAGGAAAATAAGAGGGGAGGAATTGTGCCTCTACCTACTAGCATCCATTGGTATTCATCTGGCTAGCGTCCTGTCAGTGTGTGAGAGAGTCCAGGGCTATTTGGAAACTGAAACAGTATTTGCTGTGTGAGCAAGAAGGAGCCTGGATGTGGCTTAGCTGAACTGCAGTTGGAAGATATTTCTTTTCAGGTCAGGAGGGGGAGTAGAACTCCTTAGCATCAGAGTGTGTTAATAATAATATAGGAAATGCTAATGCTCTGATGGTCATTTCAAAAAATCCTTTTTTTAGTGAGCACCTAGAAGCCAAGAGGAACATATGTGCCAAATTTCAAGTTTGTAGGCTTTACGGTTCTGGAGATTTTGTGATGATGCATGAGTGCATAAAAATAGAAAAGCTCTGCTATACCTACATTAGATAAAGGATTGGTAAAGATAATGGAACTAGCAGAGTGGCAAAATATATTTGCTTAGAGAAAGATCAACTGTTGTATTTATTAGTGACTTGAAACTCCTTACAGACTTTTGCTGAAAAAAAAATATTTTGTGATTTATGGGTTTCACAATTAGAAAGAGTAGCTTATGGAAGAAGGAAAACATGATATAATCTTACAGAATAGAAATGCATTTATAACTGCTATAAAAATATGGGAAACTACTTCTTTATAATCTTTTCTTCTTTCCCTTTAGAAAAGGAAAATAAAAATAAAAAAAGAAAAGAAGAAAATACTATTAAAGAAGTAGCTTCTAATCTTTTTTATGGAGGTTATAAATGCATGTATAATGTTTCTATTATTTCTATGATCTTTCTTACTTAGTTACTATTAATTATTATTTTTTGTTTCTTTTATAAATTTGTATTGTTTTTATCTTGTTAATCAATAAAAATATATTGTAAAAGAGAAGCAGGGTTATTTTTGCTTTGGCTGCCCTAGTTTTATGAAACAGCATCCCTGAAAATTTGTCTTCCTCCTTCCCTCTTTGGTTTCAAGCAATCCTTGGGCATATTGCAGCATTTTCTATTTTTAAATGTTTTTAAGTAATGATATTGCTGCTTTTTTTATTTGATACAATATTATTATATGTTGTTTTATTGGATTCATAAATGCTCACCAATGTGATCTTCCTAGTACCTTTGCTTGGGCAAGTTAGAGATGAAATAAATAATTATTTTGTCTTTCTGTGCATGTGTTGTCCTCCTGATATGTAATGGTTAAGTAAGTATGGAATTAGCATGTGTTCAGGGTAGGTAAAAGAATTAAATTTCTTAGAAGTCCATATTAGTAGAAACTGCACCCCAAAAGACCCCCCAAAGAATCATTTAAATTGAAGAAGAAAAACTTAATTGCATTATATAGGATTGTCTATTTCCATAAGGATGCAAAATTACAATAGCTGAGGAGCATAAGAGTATTATTTTAGCTGATATGTCAGAGCTGTAAAGTAGTTAGTCAGACATGAATAGAGGATATCACTACCCAGTTCTCAAAAATCCCAATCATATTTTCACTAGGAATGACTACAGTAGACTATTGCAGTGACAAACACATATGTTAAATAAATGTTATGACTGCAGAAATGTTTATGAGCTGTAGTCTATTGGATCCACATGGAAAAAAGGACAGTAATCCATATGCATTTATGCCATTATGCTTGCTTTTGCTTTCAGCGACGCAAACATTTTTACTATTTTTATCATCTGCACTTTTCTTTCTAAGCTCTCAGCTGCTTCCTTAAACTCTGTGACATATTTTCTTATTGTAATTGTATTGATTCTCTGGTTCATTTCCCCCTTTCCCTTGGAATATAATGAACTCCTGCTAAATTTACATAGGTCCTTTGATGGCTGCATTATCAGTGGTTCTTCAGCAACAGCATTTCAATGCATTTTTCATTAACTTAGATGCCTAGGTAATAATCCTAAAAAGTATTAGCTTGTATGGTTAATGTGACACGCAACCATTTTTTCCACTGCCAATGTGGTGTTCATTCCTTTTTTCACAAAAATGAAATGTCAAGTTGCTTTGATTAAGAGACTCAGCATATATAGAATATTGCAGTGTGGTTCAGGTATTAACTTCAAATGCATTTTCTTTGGAAATATTATTAGGAAGATACCAATATGATAGTTATTAAGCTTTGTTTAAAACACATAAAGTTCATGAAAGGGAGATCACTGTCCTGCTACTAAGCTATGCATCACTTTTCCAATTGAAATGGTGGGTCATTAGAAATTGGCTTGCTACTCCCATTCCTGCTATTACCTGTTCTGGATTTTGTTCTATATAGAAGTGAGCAGAGGTGGGGAACTTGATACTTCTGACTTCCATTCCAGCAGCTAGCATGCCCAGTGGTTGGTGAGAATTGTAATCCTACCCCCAGATTTGTAATCCTATTCTAGATGTTAGCAATCTGATCAATAAACCCATTAAACAAACAACTTGTACAGACATCTTATTATGTTTTAAAATATATTTTATACCAAGCATTATAAATAACTAGGGGCTAAACATTTTACTCATTTATGCTTTGTATAACAGGCATCATCATCATCTCCTTTTAATAACCCAGTAGTCCCTAGTGGAGCAGAGTCTGGGCAACTGAAAGGAGCAATGTGTTTACTGGCCAGATGCCCTTCCTGTCGCCAATGCAGAGTTTTATTCAGCAGATAAATTCTCATTATGCCCAGAGAGAAATAGGATTGAACTCACAGCCTCCTGATTGTGAGGTGAGAGCTCCACCTCTAGACCACCACACCACTCACTTTGTATAAGAAGCATGATGTTGGCAAATTATTAGCCGGGATGAAATGTTTCGCCTTGCTATTCTACCTGAAGAAACCAAAGTGTTTTACCAAAGGGAGATCTGCCTTGCTCCCCTGAATCATCTTTACTATATTCAGTATATATATGCCAAAGCTACTTTTGGACACCAATTGATAATACAGCACTGTGGAGCTTCAAATGCTTTGAATGGGTACTTCATACACTTGTTCACTGAAATAAAGTTTACTTGTAAAGATCTGCTCAGTTGTCATATAGATAATATCATGAAGTACAATCTATCTCTTTGTATTAAGTTTGCCTGTCTGCATTTATATTTTCTTTTAAGCCAGCTCAATCACTAGGTGGTTTACAGAGAACATATCAGTGGGTTGGTGTAACATTTTCATGGGTGAAATTAGAAGGAATTCACTTGTATAATTAAGGAGAAAGACCAGTGAGAAAACTGATTCAATACGGGGTACTAAAATATGGATAATCATGCACAATTATGGAAAGAACAAGAAATGTGGCATTGGAAAACATAAGAAAGGGCTCTATAAACAAGGAAATAATTCAGAAGAGGAAAAGAACTTGTAGGTGGGTAACCTAGACCATTTTTATCAACACTGCTAATTTTGTATATTGTTTCAGGAATAGGCAGTATTATTCTTGTGGATCCCAGTATCCTCCTTGAGACTGCATTCAAGTATTTTATTTTAAAAGACAGGGAAGTTAACAAACTATAAAGAGTTGGCCACTAGTGTTTTCCTTACAAAACAAGAGTGACAAGTGTGCCTCTGTGCCTATAGCCATTCTTAGCAAATAATGTATTTATGTGGAACTTTGTCTGATTATCTAGCAAAGACTAAGATGGTAGAGCACATCCTGAAGATATAAGTTTTGGTCACCAGAGCCATGTTCTGTTTAACAGAGGTTTGTAGCTATTCTTGTCCATCATGATAATCATTTTATAAATAAGCAAGCC
The DNA here is from genome assembly GCF_049901735.1 of Notechis scutatus. NCBI lineage: Eukaryota > Metazoa > Chordata > Lepidosauria > Squamata > Elapidae > Notechis > Notechis scutatus. The sequence goes on from NC_142014.1 coordinate 40,515,745, forward strand.
TCAGGACAGCTTTTTATGTGAAAATTTCCAGCATATATTCTCAAAATTCCAAAAATAATTACCAACCCAAGAAATATGTTCACTTTTTTTCAAAATAGTTACACATTTTGTTTTATTTTTACAAATTGTTTAAGTCGCATGTGTACTTTTAGATACATATTTCCAATACTATGGCTTTAGTTAAATTCATATCAACATTTTAACTTCATTGTGCATTGTTTTCCTGTTTTTAAAAAATCAGTCTCTAGCTTTTTAAAGTACATTTGTATTGTTAGTGAATTCAAACTATTGTTGATTTGTTAATAGCTGTTCTATTAATAATTGCTATTTTAGAGCGAATCTGAAAATATGATGGATCATTCTTAATTATGGAAAATGAGAGTTTTACAAAAAATCTTTACCTCCATAGTGTTGAAGTGCCTAAGGACATATAGTTAATAAGTATGTATATTCATCTGAGATAAAGCATGCTAGAAAGATTGAGGCATTGTTACGCCTACATCTCTGAAAATAATTTCTAGTCTGTCAGTATTTGATGGATTAAAAGGATTTCTAAGAGAGTAGTTATTTTCTCTATTAAGCATGAAACAGAAGTATATAAGAGTGCCACCCTTTTCAAGTCACTGTGTAAACAGTAACCTTTGACTTTGTTGACTACGATCTGAAAATGTTTTTGCACTTCCAAAATGAAGGATCTTCTCTATAGTTTAGCAGATTAATATTCTAAAATGTTGCTTTCATAGGGATGGGTGGGTCTGCATACAGCCATCTGTGTTGATGCCATATCCACTAAGATGTATAGATTTTGGGCTACTGCTTCATATTCTTCTGTAGAAAATGTACATACTTTTTCAGCCTTGAGTAACTGCTATGGAAGCTGCTTCTGTTTACCTTTTCACCATTTCATTTCACTGGGTACAAAAGAAGACATGATATGTCTGTATATGGAAACAAATATGGAATCAGCTAGATATTGTTTCTAGAAAAGATGAGGTTGCTTTAAGTATTTGAAAAGAGATATTTCATAGGTTGTGAAACATTGAAGAACACTTTTTAAATCAGTATTGTTAAAATGTTGATGGGGGTCATGAAAGGAGCCTCCTTGAAGATTGCATTATTGAGGCATCTCCTGGGCAATGGTGTTGTCATGTTCAAATCCTTTCAACCCTTTGGTTAGCTTTGTAGGTGCTTCTGACACAAATACAGACAGAGTATTGTTGATAAATTAAAAAATGTATTAAATGTTCTGCCCAAAAGACCACATTCTTCATTTACATACCAATCCCATATCTTTCTTGCCATTCATTAATCCCTTTTAAAAGATGGAGGAAAAGAATAGAAGGAGAAGGAGATTCCTCATATAGTTTCCAAGAAAGCATTAAAGAAACCTTTCTGAAATTTGTGTGGTTCTTGCTTTCTTCACCTTGCAGTGCCGCAGGAGCTTGACCTCAATTTTGGGAACTATAAGTGGAATCTCCAGTCTCATTTATTGTGAGTTAATTAAAGTGGAGTTTCTCTGAATAATTTGAAGTGCTTTTTTCCTGGTTTCTTGCTACCTGGGCTAAGTTGTCATTTACAATAAGCTGCCAGTTGGTCTGCCTTCCATCTCTTGACAGTTTACACCTACTCCCTTTCCATTAGTTTTCCAGGCTCCCTACAGTCTCTCACAACAAGTCTCGGACTAAAGCTTCCACCATATCCATAATTCATAATAGACATTCTCCTACCTGTTGGATGGAGACTTTTTTTTTTAAAAAAAAGTTCATTTTAAATAGCCAAATATTAAGCCCTGGTAATGCAGGAATGCTTCCATCATCCACCTTAAGGATTTTAATCAATGTCCCAGCTTTAATAGAATGAAAAGTGAACATGATTTAACATAACAGATAATGATGGATGTAATTTAGAAAGCAGATTAACTTTAAAAAATTCACTGGAAAGGAGATGGTATGTCCATTACTGAATAGTGACATCCATCTGATTATATGTTAATAATTGGTCTTTCCCTTTTGATAAATGTAATAAACAGTTTATGAAATAATGCTACTATATTCTTTGGTTTATAAATAGGAATTTATAATGGAAAAGCTGTCACACCCTGAAATATAGCTGTCTCCAACATTTGGCCTTAATCAACAATGCATTAATTAGCAGTATAGAGACAAAACACCTCAGGGAGACAAATTATTCCTATTCTCCCCTCTTCTACTAGATTCATCCCTTTAAGTCTTTCAGGGTGAATTCTGAATTGTTTTCCTATAAAGTAAATAATCACTGGGAAGCCAATTGCATATGATATCTGAAATGCATTCTAATAATGAGTACTTAAGATATTGTAGAAAAGGATATACTGTAGTAAGAATTCAATGGTGAAAAAACCAGCTGGTCTGAGAAAAAAATCATCTTGCAAAAACAGCTTTTCTATATTGTTGCTTTTCATTTCAGTTTTTAATTGAACGTTGACTATTGTTTGCTTTAGATCTTTTAGACCACTCAAACATGTTGGTTTTTCTATAACTCTGAATAGTTATCTGAAACCTGATGACATAGATGTCTTTTGTTTCAGTTTAAAGATATACACCCTGTTTACAGTTTTTAAAAGCATTCATTTTCTGACACACGAATGTTGCTCTAAGATCACTGTCATTTGCAATAAAATGGATTCTATAACCCATATGGGTGAGGGAATATTTTAGAGCTTTGTATCTTGACGAATCTAAGTTAGAAGTCAAGATTTGTTCTCTGTGGCCAACAAAAGATTATCAAGCCCGACATAAGCTACAGCCGTGATGGCAAACCTATGGCACGCGTGCCACAGGTGGCATGCAGATCCACCGGTGGCACACAAGCTGCAGGCAAACTTACCTCACTGCGCATGTGTGCACCTCACAGCTGATTTTTGGCAGGTTTGAGGCCTTTTTCAGCCTCCCAAAGGCTTGAGGAAGGCTTTTGCAGGCTTCTGGAAGCTTTGCAGGCTGAAAACTAACCCCTTTTCATCATTTCCTGTTTTTCTGAAAATACTGGAAGTGATGAAACAGGGCTAGTTTTCAGCCTGCAAAGCCTCCAGAAGCCTCCCTCAAGCCTTTGGGAGGCCAAAAAAGGCCTCAAACCTGCCAAAAATCAACTGTGAGGTGCAGTGCAGGTAAGGGGGCGGCGGGGTATTGGGCGGGAATTGCACACACATGCATAGGGGGCATGGGGCGTGCACATTGCCTTCTGGGTGTTGGCACGTGAGCATGCAAGCACATGCACAATTTTTGGCACAGGAGCCCAAAAAGGTTAGCCACCACTGAGCTAGAGTTTGTGATTTTCATGTCAAGCAGCACAGAAAAGCAAGTTTGTAGTTCATTTAGTTACTGTTCTGTCAATATGAGACAAGGAGTAGTGATCAGAGAACAGCAGAAAAAGCACTTCTTGTTCATATTAAGGCAGCATTTCAAAGGAAATCATTGTCTTTAGAAAAGAAGAATTTTCAGTGTTGCTTAGGTATCGGCTATATCCTGAGTAATACAGCAATTTCTACTCTAATATTCTCACAATTCTCACAAACTACTACTACTATTATTATTTTGCTATAACACACACACAAGATAACCTAGTACTACTGTAATTAAAAAAGTGTTACTGAGTAATCAACTATACCTTTCTTTCACTGGGTGAAAGATAATAAATTTATGAACAGGCTGGCCTTTCTATAAAGATTCCTAAACTTCAAAAGATTAAGAACTAGGGGCTCACTTGCTCAACTGGACATTAACCTGTAAATTGGCTAACCATTCTAATTTTTAAACTTGCTTATCTGTATTTAAGTAAGAGTGTTGAGGTAATTCCCCATTAGGAGAATAAGCGCACACAGGGAGACATAGTGAGAGTGGTGAAGAATAACACACACACAGCACACAGCCACACTGTATAGTAAAATGTAGGTTTTTACTTCCAGTAAAACAAATAAGCAAAGTTCAACAAACAGTCCAAGTCATTCACAGTTAAAGCAGTCAGTTTTCAGTCCAGGGATAATCCAATAACAAAGTCCAGTATCAAAAACAGTTCAGTAACAGACTTACATCAAATCAAGACTAACGATGATCAGCAACAGTCAATGCAGGAACGGCAACACTCTCCAGAAAAGGACAACAACAGAACAGGAACTAAAACAACCCAGGTTTCTGGCTCCATCTTATGGCTGTTTGAGGAACCACACCCAATTACCATTTTAGCATTCCCTTAAAGAGATAGTATTAAAATGTCTAACTTGGTTTATATATTTTCCAACCCAACGGTTAGGTGACTTACATTCCTAACAAAGATCACACAACTATAAGAGCCTGGACATCTTCAAAAAAGGGGAAGAAACAGTTCCAGGAAACTACAGATCTTATCAGCCTGACCTCAATACGAAGGGAGATGCTAGAAAAGATAATCAAGCAGTGAATCAGCAAACACCCAGAAGCAAATAAAGTGACAACCAAAAGCCAACATGAGTTTGTCAAAAACAGATCAAGCCAGACAAATCTAATTGCATTCTGTGACAAACTGACAAAATTAGTGGACCAGAGGAATGCTGTCAATATAATTTACATGGGCTTCATCAAGTCATTTGATAAAGTAAACCATAACCTACTACTTGATAAGATAGAAAAATGTGGGTTAGACAGCATCACCACCAGATGGTTTCATAACTGGCTGACCAAGCACACTCAATATGTAGTCCTCAATGGAACTGCATCTCCATGGGGGGAAGTATGCAGTGCGGTATCCTAAGGTTCTCTTTTAGGCCCAGTACTCTTCAACATCTTCATCAATGATTTGGATGAGGGGGTAGACGGGGAATTCATCAAATTTGCAAATGACATCAAGTTAGCAGGAATAGCAAAGATTCCAGAAGATAGGCTTAAGATACAGAAGAATCTTGACAAATATGAACATTGGGTGCTATCTAACAAAATGAAATTCAATGGTGAAAAAAGTAAGACTTGACACTTAGGCAAGAAAAACAAAATGCACAGGTACAGTATATGTGGTACCTTGCTCAATAGCAGTAACTGTGACAGGAATCTTGGAGTCCTAGTGGACAATCATTTAAATATGAGCCAGCAGTGTGCTACAGCTGCCAAAAAAGCCAACACAGTTCTGCATAAACAGAGGGGTAGAATCAAGATCACATAAAGTGTTAATACCACTTTATAATGCCTAGTGTAAGGTCACACTTGGAATATTGCATCCAGTTTTGGTTGCCATGATGTAAAATAGATGTTGAGACTCTAGAAAAAGTGCAGAGAAGAGAAAAGATGATTAGGGGAGGCTAAATCATATAAAGAATGGTTGCTGGAATTGGTTATGTCTAGTTTGATGAAAAGAAGAACCAGGGTGACATGATAGCAATGTTCCAATATCTCAGTGGCTTCCACAAAGAAGAGGGTGTCAAGCTATTCTCCCAAGCACCTGGAGAGAGAAGCAATGGGTGGAAACTAATCAAGAAGAGAAGCAAGCAACCTAGAAACAAGGAGAAATTTCCTGATAACTTGCCTCCATGTTGCCTCCAAGTTGTAAATGCTCCAACACTGGAAGTTTTGAAGATGAGATTGGAAAACTATTTGTCTGAAATTGTATAGAGTTTCCTGCCTAAGCAGGGGGTTGGACTAGAAGACCTCCAAGGTCCCTTCCAACTCTGTTATTCTATTCTATTCTATTTCCTGACATGTAACCACATACATAATATTTGATATGTTTGTATTATCAGCTATTCTTCATGAAGGGGCATCTTTATGGCACCACTCTGGACTGTGGCTGTGCTAGTAATGCCATCCAGGATGTTCATAAATTATGACCATAAATTTTCAAACTGTTGACAGAAACCCTTGAACAGTTTGAGTGGGAGCAGCATCTGGGGGGAATAGAAATTAACTACTGACTATGAAAATGGAGAAACAATACATTAAGGTTTTGCATGAAAACAATATCCATTCATTGAAAAAGCATAACCAACAACGGAATTTGTATTACTCTCTTTTCTCCTTTCTTTTTTTTAAATTTATATTTGTTAGTTCCTTCGGCATGGGGTAATTTTTTGCAGCATTATCTTAAAATAGGGAGATGGAGTCAAAATAGTTCTGCTAAACGCCAGCTTCTTCACTGGTAAACAAAAAAAATCAGAACTGATGTAATTTTACAGTGTTGCTTTTTTCTTGCCTTTTTTTCTCCTAAGAAACTGTCACTAAATTATAATCTTCTTCCAGCAGCTGCTTTGCCTTTTATAAAATTGCAAAGATGGAAATGAAATTTTCAAACTGAGTGCCATTGCAGCTGTAGAGAGAACAAAGGACTACAGATCTCATAAGTGGGTGACTTCCCTAAAATTGATTGAAGAAAGAGAGGGATCATAAGAACATAAATGCAAAGCAAGCAGAATAGCTTCTGACTCATATGTTGAGCCATCAAACATTCAAATATATTGTTTGGAAAGGAGAAAATCAGAAATTCCTCATCTGGTGGGGTAGGGGGTAGGCATGAGGAATTCCTTGCTTTCGTGCTTTTGAAATATTTAATGTATCCTTCCCATGTTGCTTCAATTGAGAGAATTCAGTTCTTCCAATCCTGAGTAGGTTAAAATCTTAGTTGCTATATTCATTACATGAAAATAAATATTGCAGTGATAATAGGCTACGTAGGAATATAAGAAATTATTTTGTCAAGATTATTTGTCCACTAAGCCCAGTAATGATTACAGGTATTACAGTTTATATTATTTCCAATAGGTATACCAAAGTATAGATAAAGAATATCACATGGTGTGGTGGGGAATCCCTCTACTCTGATTGTTCTGGCAAATGCATTGCATATCATCTGGAGCAGCCTTGTGTTGTAACTTCAGTTTCATGCCAAGAAAGATCTGTAGGGTCTACTCCATGTAAAACCCATTTCAGGTTCATTCTAAATTTGTGCAGTCTCCAACCAGTTACAAAAAGTGGAAATATCTTCAGACTTTGCTGATGCAGTTGACAATGTCTGAAATTGAAGAAACACATATTGCAGCTCTAGGTTCTAAGAAACAGGGCAAGTTTAGAAAATCATTTTGCCCTTACACTTGAGATCTCATGAGTTCACCAAAAAATATCTTCTGTTATTAAAAGTATTGGATGCAAACAATGACACTTGGCATTTGAAAAAGGTTCATCAAGTACAATAATCATGAAATCAAATGAAATAAATAGGAAAGGTTAATGAGACTTATTTATCTATCATTTTTCTAGCAGTTTTCCTTTTCCAACATAAAAATAAATTGGATTCACATTAATGTTTCTAAATAATACTGGAACTATTAGTAACAAAGAGTTGTTGAGAGTTGGACAGCATACAAGTCTCATAAATTATTAATTAATTTAGTCCAATCTAGCACAGTATAATAGGCTGAAAAAGTAACCTTGAAGAACAGGAAAGAGCTGAAAACAAAGACAATGGTCAACAAAAGAAATCTGAATCTGAGAAACAACTGTAATTTGAGAAAATACCTCCAGCTTGATCCTTCCTGGTTCGTTTATAGATAAAGGCATATTCAGACTTGCAAGGCTGATGTCATCCCTTGGAGGTAGACGAGACTAGCAAACCAAAGTTATAAATGCCAATACTACATTTATTAGATGGTTACAAGAAGACAATCTTGGATGTGCTCCTCCCTTCCCTCACTTTATCTAATGAAGACCAGGTGTCAGCCTTCAAGATTTTCTCCCTTTGCTTTGCATCTTTCAGCTGTCATAAGTAATGGGGGAGGGGGGATGGTTATGGGAAGTGAGCTGGAGGTGTTACAAACCAGAACTGTATAAACTGGGGGGGGGTACATTCTTGCTTAGGTTTCTATCCTATGCTATGCGCAGCTGCAACCCTTTATCAAACTATGTCAAGGTCAACGGACAGAAGCCTCATCACCACCTGGAGATGCCCACATGATGATATACACAACTTTTAATTGGATGAGCCAATTGAACTATTGGGGGTGGGAACATTGCCATTACTTTGTATATGTGATTTACGCGCCCATTTTCTCAGATTCAGAATTCTTTTGTTGCTACCACTTGATTTCCAGTAAAAGATATATTTTCTCTGATTAAAGGAGTCTAAGTATTTCTTTCTTGGATTTTGAATAGAGCACCAGCTGACACCAGGCAAATCAAGCCTGAAATGTTTTCTCAAATTATATTTCTGCTACGACTCAAACTTCTTTTGTCAGACTGTTGTCCTAATTGTGGCTCTTCCTCCTGTCCTTCCAGATTACTCTCACAATCTATCATATCAAGCTTGATCACTCTTCTTTTATTTTGGCCTTGTGATCACTAATCACTAACGCAATTATAACTATAATTCAACCATCTTATAAAATATCTCAAAAACATGTTATATTTGCTTTCTATGTCAAAACTTGCCCAAAGCATTTTTATAGATTTCATATTATCCAAGAATTACTAGAAGAAGATCATGTCACCCAAGTCAGTATTATAATACTTCATTGTAACTGCAAACAAATGTTCTACTGGACACAATTCATGATTTAGTTTATTTATAAACCAAAAGATTTTTGTTTCAGTTCTTAAATGCCTGCATTCTTTTAGTGCCCTTGGACAAGTAAGTAAGACTTCTTCTTCCACAGTGAACAGAGTTAGATGATGTTGAAAAATGATCTGTCAATAGCATGAGCAAGAAGGATTTGGGAAAGCTTTGTCGTGGTAGGCAGAATAAAGATTTATGGTAGGCTCAACATCAATCAATCAGTTTCAAAACTAGCCAAAATAACTGATACTAACTAAACATAATTACTTAACAGAATCTATACTAATAAATAAGGATGAATATTGATGCTGAACTGCAAGTACTGGTGGTAAAAGTCTGGTTAATTTCAATTTTTCTTTTCTGACACCATGAAAGCAAAAGTCCTGCGATTTTTCCAATATTCAATATTTAGAGGTGACTTGCTTCCAAACATGGAATATCTCCTTAATTAACATAATTAATAACTTATGATCAAGATATTGTTTGGAAATTGTGCTGTTTAATCCAAAATGTGAAGTACACTTTTATTTGTTGCAACGGTTGTACACTTGATACCTCCTGTCAAGTGCGAATTTAAAGGTCATGGATTGCTAGAAAGACTTTCTTCTTATTTCATGTATGAAGTCATAGGAAAATAATATAAATTTATTATAATATATGCACACACACACACACACGCACACATATATTGTGTGTGTGTATAATATTATGTTACTTTATATCTGCAGTCGCCAACCGGTGGGCCGCAACCCACTGGTGGTCTGTGAAAAAATTTTGGTGGTCCACAGAGAAATGTCACCCACAGAGCACCCCCCAAAGCAATTAATCCAGGCTGTGCAGGAACACAAGGCTGTGCAGCCCACATGGCTCTCCCTCCCTGTCCACTCATTCCTTACCTGGCAAACTTGCCTGTTAAGTTGCTATTTTTGCTTTTTCTGACCATCAGCTGTTCTGCTTTGCCGGGAGATTTATATTAGCTAGAAAGCAGGAAATCGTTGGATTTCTTGCTTTCTAGCTAATCTTTAGATTTTCGGCTCTGCTTTTAAGCAGAGCCGAAACTTCCTTAGGACTGAAGCAGTGCAGATTCAGCTAGCTGATGGCAGAAACACAGATCTCTAAGTGAATCTGTGATTCTGTGAGCAACTCAATCTGCCTGTCTGCTTTGCTTGATTTTGGGTAAAAGTTGCTCTTCTTTTATAAAAAAAAATTCAATATTTACATATATGGTGTGTTGTGGGTTAATTTTGTGAGTTTTCTTACTAGCAAATTTTATGGATTTGCTTGCAAGCAAATCTTATTGTGACAGGCTCAGGTAGCCAATCTCACAGATCTCTGAATGAATCTGTGATTCTGTGAGCAACTCTATCTGCCTGCCTGCTTTGCTTGATTTTGGATAAAAGTTTCTCTTTTTTTTATAAACAATTCAATATTTATATAAATATATATAATATTTACATACAAGCCATGCCCAGCCAGTCATATGACCACCAAGTCACACCCACTAATTAGGCCATGCCCACAGAACCAGTTGTTAAGAAATTTTAATCCCACCCTTGCCTCTGTGTATTTGTGTGTGTGCATGTGTGTGTGAGAGAGAGAGGGGGGGTTAGATCAGATCTCTCTTTCTCTCTCCCACCAACATCAGTAAGCCACCATCAGTCAAAATTCATATTAGTGGTCCCTGGGATTTAAAATTATGAGTTTGGTGGTCCCTGAGGTCCAAAAGGTTGGCGACCCCGCTCTAGGTTTTATGTGTGGAACCAGCCATGATTGTAAGGCAGGGGTGGAGGTGTAGCTGTTGTCAGCCAGGAATCTTCAGTGGCTTTTTGAATACTATACTACACATAGCTAGAAGTGAGACTATTTTGTTTCCTGCTGCATGGGGGTTTCCCTGCCCAAATTCCAATGGTTGGGTTATGAAGTTCCCTAGAGGGATGGTTCTGAAGGACTTCAAGCTGCGTCAGCAAGCCACCGTTAGTCAAAAATTCATATTGGTGATCCCAGGATTTAAAATTATGTTTGTTGGTCCCTGAGGTCCAAAAGGTTGGCAACCCGTGTATTATATTATTATAACCAAATATGATACATTAATCTGAACACTGCAATGGTATTCATGGTGTTCGAATCTGTGATAAAAATAAGTTAGAATATCTCGTTTTTATTCCCCTTCTGTAACTCTTTTTTTATTCCATAATGACATATATAAATCCCTAAATAAGGGAAGCTAGACATTCATAATTCTTGAGGCCAAAGCAAATAATAATTATGCTGAATGACACTCCCTCCTCTCACAGGTAAATCATTTCATTCTGTTTATAAAACATATCCATATACTTATAAGGTAAAACTAGAAGAACTGAAATATCTTTCCAATGAATATAGTTAATATTCTATCATTTTGTAGAGGTTAAGTGATTTCATATTATTGCTCTACAGGTTGATTATAAAATTCAGAGTTTTAAAGCTGTGTCTAAATTAGCTTTATTTATTAACCATTTTACTATTATACATAGACAATACAGTTAGTTTTTTCCTCTAAGGGGAAGCATCAAAGAACTAATAATAAGAACAATATCTATAATATTAACAACCAATATTCTAAAGCAGAGTAATATAACAAAAATAACAGAACTAAAGTAATGTCCAAAGGATACCAAATATATAATAAAATCCTCACATTTATTTTAAGAACGAAATCAGAAATTTCAAACAAAAATACTATTGATTTCAGTAACCTTAAAATATCAAAACTACCATCCTCCAAACAATAACAATATATGAAACTTAGGAAAATTCAGTTGCATGTATTTTCCTCCTTCTCATTACAAGTACTTCAATCAGCTGAAACTAAGTTATAAAAATATATATACTATATACTGTATAACAACTAATTTTTCAGTCTCCCCCAACAAAAATCCAGGTCTTAACTAGTCTATAATCTTAAAAACTATCTTAAAATAATTATATTTTAATTATATATATAATTATATATATAATTATAATTAAAATAATTATAATCTTAAAAACTATCCTGTAATCTACAACTCTTACACTGCAAAAACATATGGACTACACAACTCGACCAGGGCAAAGCAATATATATAATAGAAGTCTACATAGACTTCTGTAAAGCCTTTGATTCAGTGGTACATGACAAACTACCCCTAAAACTAAAATCTTATGGTATCTCTGGACAACTGCATAACTGGATAGAAGCATTCCTGTCAAACAGACAACAAATGGTCAAAATTGGGAGCGTCCTATCAAAATCTGTACCTATCAATAGTGGTGTCCCCCAAGGCAGTGTTCTAGGACCAACTCTCTTCATACTCTACATAAATGACCTCTGTGATCATATTAAGAGCAACTGCGTTCTTTTCGCTGATGATGTAAAGCTGTTCAATACCACTGACAATACTGCTACTCTTCAAAAAAATCTTGACTATGTATCAGAATGGTCAAACAAATGGCAACTTCAAATCTCAACAAATAAATGCTCTGTCTTACATATTGGCAAAAAAAATCAGAAAATAAAATACAAGCTGAATAGTCAAGACCTTGTTGATGATCCAAACTCTGTCAAGGACCTTGGAATACTCATCTCTAATGATCTAAGTGCTAGAGCCCACTGTAACTACATAGCCAAAAAGGCATTAAGAGTTGTTAACCTAATCCTATGTAGCTTTTTCTCTGGTAATATCACACTACTAACTAGGGCATACAAAACATTTGCCAGACCAATACTCGAATACAGCTCATCAGTCTGGAACCCACATTATGTATCTGATATTAACACAGTTGAGAAAGTCCAGAAATATTTCACAAGAAGAGTTCTCCACTCCTCTACTCGTTGTAGAATACCTTAGGCCACCAGACTTGAAATTCTAGACCTAGAAAACCTTGAATTATGCCATCTTCAGTCTGATCTAAGTATGGTATATAAAATCATACATTGCAATGACTTACCTGTCAGTGAATACTTCAGCTTCAACCATAACAACACAAGAGCACACAATAGATACAAACTCAAGGTTAACCGCATCAAACTTGATTGCAGGAAATACGACTTCAGCAACAGAGTGGTCAATGTCTGGAATACTCTACCTGACTCTGTGGTTTCATCCCCAAATCCCAAAAACTTTAACCTTAGACTGTCTACTATTGACCTCACTCCTTTCCTAAGAGGTCTGTAGGGGGCGTGCATAAGCGCACCAACGTGCCTACCATCCCTGTCCTATTGTTTCTTTTATTTTTCTTATATGTGCCCATTTCATGTATTCATAACTATGTATATACTTATACCTATTATCTTGTAAGCGATTGACAAATCAAATAAATAAATAAAATAAATAAATAATCTTCTACATAGCAAATGGGAGGTTCTATAATTTTATTTCTGTGAGTAAGTGAAATCATCAACACCATCAACCTTAACTGATCAACCACCAAACTCAAGGGAAGGATGCAGTGTATAAGAATAGGATAACAGACTTATCCCTTTCCCCCAGCTGCAGTGTTTCAACTGAAATAGTTATACAAGTAAATAAAACCTTCCCTTCTTTCCAAAACAATTGAAATTAGGTTAGTGATAATACTTGGCTGCCTTATTCTCATGAACACTAAATTGGCAAATTTTAATCAAGGTTTGCAAAACAAGCCAATATAACAGATTCATATAATGCATGGACTGTGCCATAATACTTGGATTCACAATTAATGCCAAGCCAAACACAACAAACCAGAATAGGTTTGGCATAATGTATGATCCAGCCCACACCTATTCAGTTAATATTGCTTAATTCTATTTATCCATGAAGTTGCCTTTCCTTTTATATGCAATTTCTTCATAGACCTTAATACTGTACTTTGCAAATGCTATGTGTTTTTAAAATTATCTCAATATGCATGTTGACTGAGTAAAAATGTATGACATAACTGAACAAGTGGCCGAGACTTCAGGTGATATTTTCTGACAGTCCTTATGGTGTTACACTTTTCTATGGAGCAACTACCCACACTTAATATGAGTCACAAGATATTTCATGTGCATGTATGAATCAACCATTTATTTGTAATATTAATAGAGCTGCAGATACATTATAGCAGTAGGGGGAAAAACAGATACCTGAAAGAAAGGCTGAAAAGCAAAAGAATGAGTGGATGAGTCTATGAGTGGATCAAGGCTGATTGTTTATAATCAGATTGAGCAGAGGAGCTATATTGGTTATGAAGGTATTTGAGGTGTTTACATGCAGTACTTCAGTAATGTTGCCATTTGGAGATTATTTAGAAGACAGTGCATAAAATAAACTGTACTAACCAAGAAAGATCAAATCACAAAAAAGAACAGTGGCTAGTAAATTTGTTTAATAAAAACATAAATACCAGTGGTATTTATGTTTTTATCTCATTCTTCTATAGATCCCCATAAATATACAAGCTTGGCATGCTTTATTTATTTATTTATTTACTTTCTTATTTATTTACTTACTTACTTATTTATTTATTCGTTTGTATCCCACCTTTCTTACTCTTTATAAACAACAAAGGCAGTGAACATACTTAATACTCCTTCCTCCTCCTATTTTCCCCACAACAACAACCCTATGAAGTAGACTGAAATGAGAGAGAGAGAGTGATTGGCCCAGTCACCCAGATAGCTTTCGTGTCTAAGCCAGGAACAGAACTTGCTGTCTTCTGGTTTCTAGTGAATTTATACAATTATATCATTACCAGGGAACATAACATACAGTACAGCCAAAGAAGTTATAAAAAAGTTTGAACATCTCACAAAAGAGAGCAAATATTCCATCAGCTCCCCACACTACAATGCCTCCAGAAAATCAAATATCTAAAAACAGAAGATGAAATTATTGTTTTGTTTGATGTCACAACACTCTTTACATTTATAGACTCAAAACTAATGGAAGAATTCATGGCAGTACATCCAGTGGTGGGATTCATATATATATATATATTTTACTACCGGTTCTGTGGGCTGGCAGGGGAAGGATACTGTAAAATCTCCAGTCAGAGGTCTCCATTTGCTGGTTCTCTGAACTACTCAAAATTTCCGCTACCGGTTCTCCAGAACTGGTCAGAACCTGTTAAATACCACCTCTGAGTACAACTGATCTAACCAAATACACTAAGATTGAAATATCCAGAATCACAGACCTCAACAACTCCTGCTTTGCTACCTACTTTCAAGTTAATGGACAAACATATCAACAAATCAGAGGAACTTTGTGGGATCACCACTCTCAAGACTCATGGCAAAAACTATAATGCAGCATTTAGAAACTATGGCACTCTCACAAAAACGACTACTATGCAGGTTCAACAGGCAGAAGTCTATTACAGCGCCTCCATAAATACCAGCTAGCAGTTAGAAGACATAAAGACATTTTTTTAATATCACATGAACAGACGCAACCATAGTTTCAACTTGGAAATTGTGAGAATCTTAGACAAGCTAAATGCAAAAATGCTAGGGAATTCTTAGAAGCTTGGGACTCAGACAAATCGGACATCAATATACATATAGAGATAAATCAAATTTACCCACCATTCAAAAGATAATAAAAAAGCTAAGAAGGAAACAAAAAAAACTAGTACATATACTCTCCAGCAGGAAGCTTCCAGGAATTCCCTAGCATTTTTGCATTTAGCTTGTCTAGGATTCTCACAATTTCCAAGTTGAAACTATGGTTGCGTCTGTTCATGTGATATTAACATACTGATAAGCAGAAATTAACACCAGACAAACAAAGAAAAAACAATAGCCTAATCAAGGAACTACCAAGGAGAAAAACACATGCCCCCCAACATGGGCAGGGCAAATTCCAGTAGTCCTTTACTTACAACTGTTCATTTAACAACAGTTCTAAGTTAGAGACACTAAATACTGCCAAAAACATAGCAAGTCATAAAATGACATTTAAAATAAAACATACAGAAGAGGTATAACACGAGAAAGAATTAATCTGAGACAGTATAGAATTTTTTTACCTTCTCTTTCAGGAACCATAGTCACTGATTAAAAGTCTGCTCATTCAAGCCTCTAGAAAGTTTTTAAAAGTAGGTAAACCCTTTTAAGTTTGTAAATGCTGCAGAGATTAGCATATCATGAATGCCCAGCTTTAGGAATGGCTTTAAACAGAATATTTATGAGCCTCATTGCATAGGATCAAGATTGTGCTGGAATTTGTCACCAATGACAGAAGATATGTGTGAGCAGGATTGAAGAAAGCAGCACCAGACAGCTTAAATTCATCATTCCATATCTCAGTTTCCAGAAGTTAAGAGGCAGTATGATCTCTGTGAAGCGTGATCATGCCCCAAAGTGCCTAATACAAACCTGAGAATAAGCAACAGAAAGAACAGCATGGATTTGTGGAACAGGGCCCTTATTTTTCCTGTAATGGTTGCTAACTTTAATGCATTGCTAAGTTCAGTTCATTTGCATCTTTTCTCTCCAGGAGAACATTTTCATGGCTGATCTTTTCCCTGTAAAGACTGAGCAGTCACCATTAATATCCATAAAGGCTATTTTAAAAAATCTCACTTAAGTAAAGGGTTAGTTGTGAGAAGCAGGGGGAAAGGGAATTCTGATAGGAAGAATGCCTAATTCTCTTCTCTCTATCTCCATAACTTGCCCTGGAAAAAATATCATATTTTTCATGGCAGCAGAGGCGTATCAGCTGTGTCCTACTTGCCAGAACTGGTATACTTCCTACAGTATACTTGTACAAATTCCTTTTCTTCCAGCAATTTTGGCAAAATTATTCAGAGTCCAATTTGGAGAAGCTTCTATAATGTCAGGCATTTTTAGCTGAGACAGGGACTGGCTTTTTTCCTTCAAATCCAGAGGGTAGTTTTATATCTCCTTCAGTCTCTCTCTCCTGTCCACTGCCCAATCCTGTGTGAAATTGCCAAATCTCATTATTATTATTTACTTCTTTTTGGTTAATTGAAACTGAGATAAAAATGAAAAATAACCAGAGCTTTTGTGTCTTTTATGGAAAGACATAGTGTAATTAAACTCATACATTACATTATAAAAATAGAAAATCATTTCAACCTATAAAAGTGTGTAGACCAAACAAAATAGATGCATTCAGTTGGAAGATGGCTATCTCTGATTTAAAATTATGAGTTTGATGAGTTATATTTGAAATCAGTATCTGCCTATTCTCCCTGCCTATTCTCAGTCACTCTACAGTGTAGTACACTCTACACTCAGTCAGTGTTTCTGAACCTTGCCATCTTTAAGATGCATGGACTTCAATTCCCAGAATTCCACAGCCAGCATAGGTGGCTGGAAAATTCTGAGAGTTGAAGTCCAAACATCTTAAAGTTGCTAAGATTAATAATACCCTTTTGTAATGCCCACACTAATTTGGATATCTTCAAATGTTTTTGTACATAAAACTTACACATGTAAGCTTTTTCTTTATAGGAGTAAAAATGCATTCCAAGCAGTTACAGAAAGGTATAGTCCAATTTCTGTATTGAGTGAATGGGCCTTATAAATGGCCCTGAGTTCCAGACTCCAGAGTTGCGTAACAAAGCAGAAAATACAGCTGTTGCTCTTGTCTTTTTCTCACCCTTTTTCAATTATAGCACTCATAAAAGAAAACACACATTTATACATTTCTTCTCTGTAATGTTCAAAGAATGCTGTGAAATATAATAACATCTTTGTTCCAACACTTTTTCTTTTGCAAATGCTAAAACTACGCAACACCCTGTCATTAGAACTCTAGAACCATGGGAAGCTTTAAAAAGAGTGAAAAGGTAAGGTTGAAAAGTTTTATTTAACTTTTTAAATAAAATAAAAACAAAAACCACAATGGGTCTTGAGTTATTGTATTTCTGATTCTGGAATAAACATATCTTTTTTTCTCTTTTGTCAGAAAGAAATGTTTGTTTTTAATCAAACTGGGGAAATAAAAGAAGCTTTGACTGTAAGGACTTAGTAGTTTTTTTCCTTCAGCCAAAAAACTAGAAGCTTGTTACTTACATTATATAGACCAAGGGTTTTTATTATTTGAAAAATTAATTCTTAGAAGATAACTACCGTATATACTCGAGTATAAGTCGACCTGAATATAAGCCGAGGCACCTAATTTTACCACAAAAAACTGGGGAAACTTATTGACTCGAGTATAAGCCGAGGATGGGAAATGCAGCAGCTACTGGTAAATTTCAAAAATAAAAATAATTAATTTGGGAAACGATCTCACTATCATGAAAGGTTTAATTGATTCACTAACCCAAAAGAAGAAGATGATGATGACAGTGGGAGGCAGGAGTCACTCTCTCCCTTGCAAGAAAAAAGCAAGAGCCGTTCTTATGATCTCTCTCTCTCTCT
Source organism: Notechis scutatus (assembly GCF_049901735.1). Lineage (NCBI taxonomy): Eukaryota > Metazoa > Chordata > Lepidosauria > Squamata > Elapidae > Notechis > Notechis scutatus. The sequence continues at coordinate 40,533,662 of NC_142014.1, forward strand.
CCCCGGAATAGTCAAGCCCTTTCCAGCAGGCGCGATCCGCCGCCGCCCCTTTGCACCTTGCAAATGCAAAACCCCGGGATTTTGCATTTGCAAGGTGCAAAGGGGCGGCGGCGGATTGCGCCTGCTGGAAAGGGCTTGACTATTCCGGAGAGAGAGAGATCATAAGTGAATCAATTAATTTGAAAACGATCTCACTATGAAAGTCAGTGTTCTCTGCCAGTGGGGCGTTTGGAAGAAAATGCCCCGTGGCATATCCACGCGTGTGTAAGGGGAATCAGAAATCCCTGCGTTAAGCCACAAAGTCCCCAATCGCACAGCCCAGAATTGCCCCCCTCAGGGGGCAGCAACGATGCCCGGCGTTTCCCGAAAAGCTCCACCGTGCAATGAAGCGCCCTGGCTCTAGGCTCGCGGGCTCAGAAAACAACACGAGCTGAAGTGGCTTCGGCTCCGCTGCTTTGTTTCCTCAGCCCCAACTGCTTTCAGTCCACTCGGGAGAAGGAGGAGGAGGAGGAGGTGGTGGCGACGGCGGCGGCGGCGGCTCGCGTTGTTTTCTGAGCCTGCGAGCCTAGAGCCTAGAGCTCAGAAAACAATGCGAGCCACCACCACACCACCACCTCCTCCTCCTCCCGAGTGGACTGAAAGCAGCTGGGGCTGAGGAAACAAAGCCAAGCGGAGCTGAAGCCACCTCGGCTCGCGTTGTTTTCTGAGCCCACGAGCCTAGAGCCAGGGCGCTTTCATTGCACGGTGGAGCTTTTTGTCTCGGGAAACACCGGGCGTCATTGCTGCCCCCTGAGGGGAGGGCGAATCTGGGCTGCACAATTGGGGGACTTCGTGGCTTTGGGTGGGAGCGAGGACGGATGGAGTCCGTGAAGTGGGGCTTGCCTGCCCTTGCTGGCTGCCTCTGCTTCCTTAGGGGCGGGGAAGGGGGCTCATCTGGACCAAGGGTGAGTCTCCCCCTCAGTTTCCCCAGAAGGATCTTCCGTTGCTTTTGCCTTCTCCCTACGTCTTCCCTCTGTTAAAATCCCCCCCCACACACACACACACTTATTTTCGGGAGGATAGATTTCGTGTCTGAGCATTCTCACATGATGGTGGGTCTTCCCCCCAAAAAAAAACAGTTAAAAAAAAACAAAACAATATATCCTCATGCAAGAACTTTTCTGCTTCCGATTACCCCCATGCTTACAAGTTGCAAAGGAAACACGGAAGCAGGGAAGCGGCTGCCCAGCTCCAGAGCTCCACACCATTTTTTTCAGAGGGAATCTGACTCGAGTATAAGCCGAGGGGTTTTTTTCAGCACAAAAATGGGCTGAAAAACTCGGCTTATACTCGAGTATATACGGTATATAAATTCTATAAATCCATCCAGCCAAGCTGGTAACCATTGTTTGATAGGAAAAATAACCATAAACATTTTCCAACATGTCATGAACTTTTAATGTAGGGAATTAAAGAAGGCTAATCAAGAAGTGAACAAAATCTTTTTGTATTATTTTAAACTGTTAATTACTTTGTTAAAAAGTAATGAAAAATGTGAGCCAGTTCTATGGTATGGTTAACTTTCACTATACTGTTCATAAAAAAGATGTGTTTTGATTCCATTCAAGATCTAGTTATAAACTATCCTGTCTTATTCTGTTTCATTTGCACTTGACTTGCTGAATTCTAGTCAGTGACCATAATAAAATACTGAAATGAACATGTAGTTCTAGCTTATACCATACAATAAAATATTACATGCTGTTTGTGAAACCAGAACTGTTATGTTAGAACTAGAATATGTAAAATGGTTAAAGAATGTATCCTCTGGTTCAGGTTGCCCAGCAAGACTGTTTGTTTTGGACAACTCCAGGGACCACAATGTTATGAGCCAGATTAGGAGACAGCTGCTCTAGCTTTATACAGAAAAATTGGCAGTGAAGAGGTGGAAGAGAAGGGACAGAAGCTGGTGAAATTATAGAAAGTCTCAACTTCAGAAGCTGAGTTGACAGCAGCAACCGCAAGAGTTGGGTGCAAAGTGAAATATGAAAACTGAGTTGGATATTGATGACAGTTCAAGGTAAACTGTCAAGAGCCAAACAGAAAGCAAAAAAGAAAAAGAAAGATGTCATTCCAGCAAGCTGTCCCAGGGGCAAAGTACCCAGAAAAGGCAAGACAGGCTTTGGTAATATGCCAACTGTTTTAAAATCCAGTAGAGATGGTGCTACCATTATTGCGGCTGTGAAGAATATGGAGTTAGCAATATTGGTATCTAGCCAGGTACCTACAACTGAAGATATCAAGGAATCTGCCCAGGAAGACAGATTGTTAGCTTCTACAGGCTCCATGGGGGAAGATAAGTGATTCCAGCAAGCTACAAAGAAACCAAATTCCTACAAGACCTACAGTACAGGTTCAACAGGAAGAATTAAGTGAATGGCTTTGATTTATTATAAATAATATTTCTCTAAGTGAGAACTGGAAAAAATTAAGGAATGTTTGCTTGCAAACAACATAGCTAGGATTTCAAATAATTTTGTTGAGGGCAGTGATGTGGCCTTTTCACATCTCTGTTCTTCTGGGTCTCAGATTCCTCATCAATCTTGACTCAAAATTGAGGATGGTGGCATTGGTTCTAGAAAAAATGCTGCCTAGGGCTAGGGTCTTCACTGTAGAAGTGAGGTGACCTATATGTTTAGTTCAGCAATAGGGGGGCAAGAGAAGAGAGAAAGCGATAAAGAAGAAACTCTAACTACTCCAATAATAATTCTAGATGTAGCACTCTACCTGAAAAACAGATCTGTGACTGAGGTGTCATCCTAAACTCATAACTTTTGCTAAATAGGTGGTGTAGGCTAAACTTAGAAGAGCTTTGTGTGGTGGAAGTAACTATATCAATTGTGATCTCTTTGAAGCAGAAGGCTCTGGGAATAGTGACTCCCACACTTGTCATCACCCGGGACAATTGCTGAACTATACTCTATTTCAGTACATTTGTATTGTGTCCTGTACTTGAAGAATACTTGGAAATGCCCATTGGTCAAAAACACAGTGACTTCTACATTGGCAAACCAGAGTTGCTGTACTCATATAATACTTATGCTATGGTTGATGTAAAAGGTTTCTGGGTGCAGGCCAACTCCTGATTTTAACTTGAACTCCTGATGAAGTTCAGATGGCAACCTCATTGCCAGCCTTCTGAAAGTTATTGTTCCAGACTGGATTTGGACTTAGGCTACTTATTTACTTATTTAGAGTATACTACAGTAGTCCTCGACTTACAATAACTGTTTAGTTACAATGGCACAGAAATGTGACTTATGACCATTTTTCACACTTAGGACCACTGCAGCATCCCCATGGTCATGTTATCAAAATTTGGATGTTTGGCAATTGACTCCTATTCAGTGTTCCAGGATCATGTGGTTTTCTTTTGCAACCTTCTGATAAGCAAAGTCAACGAGGAAGCCAGATTCGCTTAACAACTGTGTTATTAATTTAACAACTGAAGAAATTGGAAGAGGAAAAAGTAAAAGAAACAATGTTGGCCTGGATGAAAGATTTTGGATATGGCATAAATTTGGATGATTGGCAAATCTTATGGGATAGAAATAAAAAAAATAACTTTGGCAGCATCATATAAAGAAAATTTATATAAAATGTTTTACCAATGGCACACCTCACCATCAAAATTGGCAAGAATGTATCTGAAACTATCCCCTAAATGCTGAAAATGTAATAAAGAAATTGGAACATATTATCACTTATGGTGGAATTTCAAAAAAGCCCAAACACATTGGTTGAAAATTAGAAACTGGATAAAAAAGATGTGTAAAATTAAAATAGAATTTACACCTGAAATCTTTTTACTGGGAATCAATGTGGGAGAATATAATAAAGATGTAACATACTTAATAGTCCATGCCACTACTGCTGCGAGGTTAGCCTTTGTCCAAAGATGGAAAGGTAATGAAATGCCAGACGAGATGAAAATAATTAGGAAAATTTGGACAGGCGCCAAAATGGACAAAGTAACTCAAGAATTAAAAAATAAGACTGAATCTGATTACTACAAAATTTGGCAGAAGTTTTACCACTGGCTGAAAAAAAGAAAGGAATAAGTGTATTGAAGATGACTAAAGTTTATACATATATGTAAATTTGTATTATTCGTTATATGTGTCATTTGGTGATGTAAGAGAAGCAGGTGTGTCGGGATGTATGCACCACATTGATTGTTTTAAATGTTTTTCCTTTTGTTTCACTAATAAAATTTATTTTAAAAAAATTAACAACTGCAGAGATTTGTTTAACAAATCTGCCAAGAAAAATCATAAAATGGGGCAAAACTCATTTAACAAATTTCTCACTTAGCAACATAAATTTTGGTCTCAATTGTGGTTATAAGTTGAGGGCTACTTATACTTACATCTCACTTCATTATTTTATGTTGATATTATTTGTCTTTATTTTATAGTTTTGTACATCACAGGGAAGTCATTTGAAATCCCATGATATAAAAAACACAATATAATAAAATATCCATTTTAAAAATGTATGCTAATGTATACACTTAAACTTGATAACCAAAGCAGTTTTTTGCTCCCACCACCAATTCAATTTCTATATTGTTGCAAAATAGCCAAATGCCTACAAAACATATTGAAAACACAGGATTAAGACAATCAATTTACTCTTTCCTTTCCCCTTATTGTATGAATTAGAGGTAAAGGTTTTTTTTTATTAAACTGAAAGAGCTGCTGTAGCTCCAGTACATTGATAATCTTCTATTGGTCCATTGAAGGAAACACTTATTGGCCATGGCCTTTGATGATTGGTCTTTGCCTACCTTCAGTTTTCTAGATTTGGCAGGAGTTAAGAAGATTGCATAGCCAACCTATATGGACTGGAGAATGGAAACAAGGTGGAATGTCCATGGACCTCATACTGAATAAAATCCCTTTGTGTAATGATATATGTTTTTTATTGATCAATCAAACATTTATTGTCAATGCACATGTGTACAATGAAATTGAAATGAGCCTCCTTTGTGCTGGCCCTGCAAGTCTATCATATTAAACCTAATTGTGGTGTTTATATTACATTCAGAAGTCTGACAGCCCATGGATAAAAGCTATTTTTCAGCCTATTCGTTTGGCTGGCTATGCTTCTATATCTCCTGCCTGATGGTAGGAGAGTAAAGAAGTGCTGACCAGGGTGTGAATCATCCCTAAGGATTTTCCACACTCTGCTGAGGCAGCAGGTCCTGGTGATTTCATCCAGTGGTGTCAGGAGACAGCCCATAATTTTTTGTGCTGTGCTCATCACCCTCTGTAATGCCTTTCTGTCCACGCCTGTCAAGCCAGCATACCACACCGTAATACAATACGTAAGGATGCCTTCTATCGTAGACCAGTAAAAGGAAATCATCAGTTGTTGTTCCACCTGATATTTTCGCAAGACCCTAAGGAAATGGAGTCTCTGTTGAGCCTTCCTGACCACCTGGATTGTGTTATTTTTCCAGGTGAGATCTTGGCTAAGGTGGACTCCCAGAAATTTGAAAGAGGAGACCCTCTCCACACATCCCCCTTGATGTAGAGTGGGGCAGGTTCCTCTCTCTGCTTCTGGAAGTCTAACACCATCTCCTTTGTCTTGCTGGTGTTTAGATGCAAGTTATTTTCTGAGCACTATGTGGATAATTTCTGGACTTCTTCCCTGCATGCTAATTTGTGTCCTCATGTAATAAGACCCAGTATGGTGGTATCATCTGCAAACTTTATTATCACGTTAGATGGATTAGAAATTATGCAGTCGTATGTGTACAACGAGTACAGGTAGGGACTGAGCACACAGCCCTGAGGAGAGCCAGTGCTGAACTCGAGGAAGGAGGATGTGAAAGACCCAGCTTGCACTGTTTGTGGCCAGTCTGTCAGAAAGTCTTTAATCCAATCACAGGTGAGAGAAGGGAAATTCAAGTCAGTCAACTTTTCGATGAAGATGTCCAGCAAAATGGTGTTAAAAGCCCAGCTTTAATCTATGAAAAGCATTCTGACATAGTTCCCAAGTTTCTCTAGATGACTCACTACAGAATGTAGGGCAATAGCAATGGCATTGCCTGTTCACCTATTTTCTCTTAGGTGAACTGATATTGGTCGAACTTTGATGGAAGGCATGACCTGAGGTATTGAAGAACCAATCTCTCGAAGCACTTCATCACTACAGACGTTAGTGCAATGGGTCTATAGCAGTAGTGGCTAACCTTTTTGGGCTCTTGTGCCAAAAATTATGCGTGTGCTTGCATCCTCATGCTCATGTGCCAGCACCCAGAAGGCAATGCGTGCTCCCCACGCCCCCTACGCATGCGTGTGCAATTCCCACCCACCCACCCCACCGCCCCCTTACCTGCACTGAGCCTCACAGCTTATTTTCTGTGGGTTTGAGGCCTTTTTTGGCCTTCCAAAGGCTTGAGGAAGGCTTCTGCAGGTTTCTGGAGACTTTGCAGGCCAAAAACTAGCCCCGTTTCATCACTTCTGGTATTTTCAGAAAAACAGGAAGTGATGAAACGGGGCTAGTTTTTGGCCTGCAAAGCCTCCAAAAGCCTGCAGAAGCCATCCTCAAGCCTTTAGAAGGCCAAAAAAGGCCTCAAACCTACCAAAAATCAGCTGTGATGTGGACACATGCGCAGTGAGGTAAGTTTGCCTGCAGCTTGCATGCTGGCACAAATGCTTTTGTGTGCCACCTGTAGCACATGTGCCATAGGTTTGCCATCACGGGTCTATAGTTATTCAGGCTGTTTACTGCTGTTTCCTTTGGGACTGGAATGATAGTGGCTGCTTTCAGACATGATGGAACACTGGCCATTTGCAAGGAGATGTTAAAAATCCTTGTTAGGAACTCTGATAGTTGGTCAGCACAGGTTTTAACCACTATCCCCAGCACCCCATCTGGACCTGCAGCTTTATTGGAATTCACGGCCTTCAATACAGCTCTCACTTGGTGTTCATGCAAGGTGAGTGGCTGGGAGTTGGAGGCCCAGTGGGCTGGGGCTACAGGGTCAGGTCTCTTTACCTCATAGTGGGCAAAGAAGGTGTTCAACTCCTCTGCCAATGAGGCATCGGAGTTGACTGTCTTCATCATATTACCTTTATAGTTGGTTAGATGCTGCAGTCCCTGCCACACCTGCCTTGGGTTGTTGTCTGCTAGATGGTTCACCACCTTTTGTTTATATTTTTATTTAGCTACCTTGATGCCTCTCCATAGATTTGCCCTGGCCTCATTGTATTTATCTCTGTCACCTGTCTTAACGGCGGAATTCCTGGCTGAGTGTCCGTACCTCTGCTGACATCCAGGGTTTCCAATTCCCATAGACTCTGATGCACTTGTCCACTGTTACATTATCCGTGCCTGTTTTGATATATGATAGTATGGTGTCAGTGAATTCTTGCAGTTCCAAATGTTCAAATATACTCCAATCAGTAGTCTCAAAGCAGTCTTGCAAATGGCAGAGTGCTCCCTCCAGCCAGATTTTAACAGGTTCCCTGAATGGCCATATCCTTTTCCTAAGTGGGATATACTTTGGGCACAATAGCAGAGAGTTGTGGTCAGACGTACCCAGATGGTACCCAGATTGCTCTATATGCCTGTCTTAAGTTTGAATACATATGGCCTAAAGTTTTCTTATCTCTGGTGATACACTGCACATACTACACAAACTTAGGAAGAACAGACTGTAGACAAGCTTGATTAAAATCCCCAGCCACAACAAAAGCACCCTCAGGGTAAGTTTGCTGCTGCCTCTCGATGGCATCATATAACTTAGAGAGTACTGTGTTAACATTTGCATCAGATGGAATATAGATAGCAATGATAACTATAATGGAAATCTCTTTAAAATGGCCGACAAATGACAGCTAATGGGGAAAATACCTGTTTATTGTATAAAATATAAAATAATGATTTTTAAAATTATAACAAATATAATGAATATTTGTTACTTAAAATATTTGCAATTATATTAAGAAAATATGCAGCAAGGTACAGATCTACCTGCATCACTGATTCTAGGATTTTGAGAAGACAATCCTGGTGTTTGTGTCTCTCAAACAATGGGAAGAAAAAGATTTTGCCTCATCTGGCTTAACATAATTCCTTCAAATTGGTTTCAATGGGATGTGATTCATTAAAAAAGAAAAAAGATTAGGGAGAATTTTAAAAAATCAAACACTGACTTTTCCCTCTTTAGGTTTCCCACAAACTCCAACACTCTGTCCTTGCAGATATGATTGGTCTCTTAATTTCACATCCAATTTGTTTTAAAAAGCAGGAATGTATTCCCATTAGCTACATTATTTAGTTCTCTTTCATACAAGACCACTTCACACATATGTAACAGGTTTCTTTAGTCTCCACCAGGAAAAAAAACCATAAGCATTCAGAATAATTGTTCAGTAAAGTAGTTGCTATAATGATTAAGAGATAAATCATCCTTTTAAAAAAACGATCAATGTTCTAAGCCTTAAATGAGCAATTGCTCAAGGATCATCTGGCTCAAATCCTGTTCTCTGGAAATAAACTGCATATCCCAAATCTTCCAGGGAAGAAGTGTTTTTCAGGCCATTTAAATGTGTGCATGTCTCAAAGAATTAACATTCAGCCCAGTAATTTGCTGTTCACTTGCAGTGAATAGCAATTTCCCCAGCAAAGCCAAATGTCAGACTGTATTAACACCCACGTGTAGCGTTCTCTCACTCCTACTTTTTCCCTGAAATAGGAGAAGAGAAAGAAAGAAAACAAGGCTATGATTATTATTGCAATGTGAGTGGTAGGGATGAGAAATGAGCACGCGCTGGGTGCTTAGCCTCTAAAAACTGGTTTGCAAAGAAGGATTAAGCAGTAGTTCATAATTTGTATGGTACTCAGTTGATATACTGTATTTCTGTTGTATGCTCAGTTCAAAAAAGACAGCATCAAATATACTGGAAAAGCACAGATTTAGGTTGTTAGGTTATCCAAAATTAGTTAAATCTTCTGTCTTTAGAAAGACTGCAGAAAAATGCTTATCTTGATGCTTTGGAGAAGCTTGAAACAGTTTTGTTTTTAATTGTGCCTGTTCTGCAAACTAAAAAAACAACAACCCCTCAACATTTCCATAATGAACTGAGGTAATTAAACTGATCAACGGTGTTTACAGCCTCAATGAAATATTTAAATTCTTCTAGGGTTAATCATTAGGTACTAATGCACTCAAAAAGGTACAATGAATGACGTTTATTTGTAATTAAAAGCTGCAGAAGGCTCCAAATTGTTATATCTCCATGGATCAGGGAAGAAAATTCCTGCAGAGATTCAAAGCTTTTTGAAATGCTGTGTAGAAATCAATAACAACTTTGAAAATACATTTAGTAGGAAGAAGAATCACCTTAAGTATCTGCTTGATTTGGATATCACCTTGATAATAAAGAGCAATCGAAGTTATGCACAAATTGACTACAAATTTTAATTTCAAATTTCTACCATCTTTACCAGCATCTGGATTTTTAAAAATTCTGATTATTACTGTAATTCCATGTTTTCTATTTCTGAACATGGATTAGACTTTAAGTAAAATATGTGTGGACACAACTAGCAATTATCCTGCAGAAGCAGCATTTGGAAGTCATATTCACTGTACTCTGATTAATCAGCTGGCCACAGATACTAAATATCTTATGTTCTTCTATAATTCTATAATAATGAAAAAAGGGATGTTTCCTAACATTTTTAATTAATCCATTCTAACATTAAATGTTGTTTACTTTCAACCATGACTTTTTTTTAGAAGGCAAGTTTTTAACTGAAAGGGATTTAGAAGTAGTTTATTCATTCCAGCAGTACATTTAACCTTGGTTGTTTGATTCAGAAGAAATAATAAACTGCTATTAATAATACTATTTTTAAAAAAATGAAATGGAAGATTCTAATTTCTTCTATGCAAAAGAACTTCCTCCTGATGAGTTGCATGATTCCAGTGGTGGGATTCACATTTTTTTACAATTGGTTCTGTGGGCATGGCTTGGTGGGTTTGGCAGGGGAAGCATACTGTGAAATCTCCAGTCAGAGGTGGTATTTGCTGGTTCTCCGAACTACTTAAAATTTCCGCTACCAGTTCTCCAGAACTGGTGAGAACCTGCTGAATACCACCTCTGCATGGTTCTGAAGAAACATAAATTTCCTGGTGCAATTGCCTGACTCCTGCAGGACCATGGTAGAAAGAGCAGCATCTCAAGTCATTTTTAACATTTAGATGCCTATTTCCCCCATCCACCCATTCAGAGGTGTCCTCCATTTGTCAATCCTTGGTATTTTCCTAAAAGATTAGAAAATTACTTTGGTGCCTCTTCGTGAATCAAAATGACAGTTCCAATTATCTTAGGAGCAGTACATAATGTCTGATCTCTTCCTCAGTCGCCCCTTCTCAGCCTCCTTCTCAATGTTCTCTTTACTTAGCAATGGCTGTTGTATTTCCAAAGACAAAACAGAGATTCCCTTTCTGCCATTTGCCATATTGTGCTTATACTTCCAAGGACAGCTAGTACTTGAACTGCTGCCATAATAGTACTTTATACCCCAAAGTGGGAAAGAAAAAGAAAGATATCTCATTTATTGTCATAACAACAAAGTCACCACCAATAGAAACAACAGAATGGATAGAAAGTCTAAAGGTTGTATAGAGAAGGACAAAGTTTTGCATTCCTAATATACTTGTTTGAATTGTAATACATTGGAAGAAATCACAAGATAAAATATACATGAAGATTCTTTCAGAAAGTAGCTTTATCAAGTATCCTAAGATAATATCATATGGTCTTGCAAGAATTTGGAATTGAATGACTGATCTGAAATTTGCACTGCACTGACAATTGACAGTCTTTACTGGAAGTATCTCTATAGATACTCTATAGCTTATATTTATAGATATATAATAGTCTATTTATAGGCATTATATATTCTTTTTCATCTGAAAAAGATCTTCAATCTAGCTTCAGTTATGAAGATGTCTGTCTCATCCGTCTATGGGTATGTGTTATATATATATGTGTGAATATGAATATATATATATATATATATATATATATATATATATATATATATATATATATATATATATATATATATATATATATATATATATATATATATATTCTGAGGTTTTCGTGGGTATTTGTATGTGGATCTTTGGTTATTCGGGTTTTCTCCCACGTAAAATTGGAGGTATCTGGCGACGTTTGATGAAGTCTCATTCATCATCTTCAGGCTTGTGTCTTCGGCTTTGTTCCAAGAAGCACAGACGAACACAATACAGAAGCCTGATGATGGCAGATGAGATTCTGCCGAAACGTTTCTACAACTTTAAAAGCACAACTACAATGACGTGGGAAAATACCCGAACAAAGCTGAATACCATATATATATATACACACACACACACACACATATGCGAAAACTTAAGAATATATATGTGTGTGTGTGTGTGTGTGTATTCATATCATTGCACAAATGACATAGATGCATTTTACATGATGCAATGGATGCAAATTACTTTATTTCTTTCATTTGTATGTAGTTGTTATGACATCATTATGACTTTTACTGGAAGCCCCTCCGAATGGAATGGAATGCTGTCTATCACTCTGCACATCTTAGTACTTCTTATGGGTGCATCCATAAGGTTGTTTCTTTTACAAAGTATTCTTTAAAAGTTTTTAGTAGCTGAACTTTATATTTTCTTCTACAGCCATAACATGTCTCATTTTAAGTATTATCAGAACTCTATGTCTGATTTCAGCTATGCAAAACTTTCCAGTGATATAATACCCTCAACCCTGCTGCTGTTATTGAAACAGATAAAGGACAAGGGTGCTTGCTGTCTGGCCAGAACAAAGTGTGGTGATAATAGTGATAACAAAAACCACAGAGTGGATCTTGGATTTAATGGCTGGTTTATTAAAACTGGGTGGTTCCTAAGAGTCAAGGAAGTAGAGTGCATCACAACAAGTAAGCCTGATATCCTATTAAAGGATAGCACAATCTTCTATATAAATGTTGGTAATGATGAGTACTATAGAAGCTGAAAAATGCTCATACATTTCTGAGGAAATGGGGTGTTGATTAGCTAGTATTCTGATGGCTTGATAATGACTTTAGGATTGGATCCCCTTTTTCATGGCAAATTGCAGCATCATAATGTATGAATCTCGAAAACTGGCTCTAATAATGCTGTTTTTGTTGCACTAGGAGGGTAAATGCATGGTTTAATTTAAGCAGATCTTGGGTTTCCAGTTTAAAAAAATTCAGAAATCCTTTCTGCATAAATGACTCATCCTGTAAACATAATCTTTACCAATTATGCTTAGCATTCCTGCCTACCCAAGCACCAACCATAGACAGAAATTGAAGAAATGGATAAGGGGATAAAAATGGCTAAACTGCAGGGTGTTGCATGAAGGAAGCATTGAAGCAAGGACACCTCTCCTCAGACAGGGCTGTGGGATGTTTTTTGTTTTGTTTTTTGTTTTGCTCCCTGCTCATTGACTGCACACATCTGCAAGCTAAAAATGCACATGTAACCAAGCTGACTGACATTTCCCTGCGTTGTTGCAGAGGGAGAGGTTATCATCACTGAACTATAATACATTCTCTACCCATACTGGCAAATTTATTGGTTAATAATCATAGAGAAAGCAGGAAGAATTCATTATCTGATTTCAAAGTGAGCTTCAGCTGAAAAGACAGGATTTTTTCCTTCTGACCTATTTTAGAGTTCAGATTCTAGGATGAGATTTTTCAAAGCAATAAAACATTTTAATAAACAAAACACTACATCTAATCTGCTAATTTTCTGACTTAAATGGGGATGATTGAAATTATTTGATGTTTTAACAAAATCATGGTATGCTATTCCTGGAGATGATTCGTGCAATATTTTTTTCTGCATAAATGTAACCTTCCCCTAGAGGGTGGGAGGGAGGGAAGGAAAAGAAGGAAGGAAGAATTCGGGTTCATTGATACAATTGTGCTCTGGTTTTAATAAAAAATGAAGTATCCTTAGCAGTTGGTTTCACAGGAGAATCTTTGTGAACTACAATATTTTTTATTTCAATGAAAAATAATTTGCAATGCAGTAAAAATTTCTTGCATAGTCCAAATGTCATATGAGATTCTTCCCTCATAAGAAGAGGCTAGAGCACCAATATTTTTCTTACAAAAATAAAAAAGGAAAGTGAACTAGGTAACAAGAGCAGAAATCTTCATTGTGCAAGGAATTATTAAACTGCAAACAAAGATGAATAAAAAGAGTTAGTGCTTTTTCTGGCTGTTGCTGATTGTGGAGTGGAATATATCTAGTCAGCAATGGGAATGTAAACAATGGAGGTGGCTGTTGTGAACAGTGCTCGGGAACAGAATAAGAAGCCAAGTCTCCGATTAAAATTGTGGCTCCTAGATGCAAATGCAGAATTCCAGAGACTCCATTAGAAGGGAGTGCAAATCAGTCCTGATCCTATTTAAATTACTGATTCAGTATAGGATATTAACCAGAGCCATTCTGATCATTTGAACTGGAGAAAGGATCTACCCAGTTCAGTTGATCTAATCAAATCGGCCTGATTCAATTTGTAGATCTGTTTCAATGTATGCCCAAAAATATCTAATTTTTTCAAATCAGCATAAAGATGGCCTATATCTGGGATGGCGAACCTATGGCATGCATGCCAGTTGCTCTTCTGGGTTCTGGTGTGCCAGCTAGTCTTCCCATGCATGGGAGAGCCAGAAACTGGAAGAGCAGGTGGCCGGCGCACATGCACATGCTAGGGGAGCTGCTCTTCCAGTTTCTGATGTTTCCCCATGCACACATTCCCATTTTGGCACTCGGTGCCGAAAAGGTTTGCCAACACTGGCCTATATGATTCCGTGAATCAAATCAACTTTGATTCAATTGATTTGATTTCTAATCAAATCTTCCAACTGAAGCTTCAGATAGTGTTTCTGTTAGCCTTGCAAGGTAGTCTAGACAAAAAGCACAACCAGGAATCTATCTACTATTATGATAAGATTATGATAAGATTATATTAACAAAATAAAAATACCCTCTTACTTTTATTCTTCAAGATGAGGAGCATGGTGGCTCTTGTGGATAGGATCTGGGTTGGAGGTTAGCAAGCTCATGTTAGAGTGCTATGATAGTGTGGAGTAAGCTCTCGATCTTTGCTCCAGCTCCTGACAGGGACATGAAAGCAGCCCCCCTGGGCAATAGTGATGTTACCAGCTAATCCTAGAAGCACTCAGTGCTTCTGACATGAATGTTAAAAAAAAATCTCCCACAGACTAATGAGGGGAGTCTCTTCTGAAGTGCTGTTATCAGTCCTTCTCTTCCAGACTCAAATTTTGTTTATCACCCCATTGTCTAGGCTTTAGCTCTTCCTCCTGTCTCCCAAGATGATTCTCACATACCACTATTGTTTCATTGAAACAATGTTGTCCTAATTCATTTTTCTGACTGAGGCAAAGATATTAGGTATGTTTTTAGTCAATTTTCATATATGTTTACATCGGTAAAAGCTGAGGGCACTTGCTCTTAATATATACAGTGGTTTCAATACTAGCAATGGATTTTACTCTTATTCTCAAAACTCATGACTCTGGACAAGAATAACAAAATCTCACAAGACTTCAGGCAAGAGAACCAAGTTCTCATGAAACTTTAGGATGACAATTCTGGAATCTCATCATATTTGGCAATCTTGCCCAATTGTGGATATATTTTAAAATTATTTATTTTACATCTGTGGAAATAAAATGAAAACCAGTTTTAATGTATAAGTTAAAAGCAGCAGGCTAGAAACTGGGAAACTGAATTCTAGTTTTGCTTCATGCATAAAGCCCTTTGGAAGCAGGCAATGTCAAATCACTTCTGAAAATGTTGCCAGGAAAACTGCAGAGACTTGTCTAGTAAGAGAAGAGGAGGAAGAGGAGGAGGAGGAGGAGGAGGAGGAGGAGGAGGAGGAGAAAGAAAGAAATTGATGTATGAAATAGTGTATATCTTTGCATATACTTCTCCAGTATAGCAAAAAAGTGAGAATATGCAGTACAATATATTAAGAAACCTTAGATAGGACTAAAGCTTTTGGCAAGCATCTGAAAATACTTGTTATTGGAATTTAAACAGAGGTCATTCATGCCCTGGAAGAATCCTCTCAGAGCCAAAGGATTTTAATAGTAAGTAAGGATCCAGATACATCCTTGGCACTAAAGATCCCAGAGAAACAGGATGCTTATTATGTACCTTGGTTTCTAGACTACACTGCCTAAATATTTTGGATATTGTCATCCCAAAATATCTGTATGGTGCCAAGTTGATTGAAGCTGTGTGGTTGATTGCTCCATTGCATTAAAAGAAATACAAGGTGAGCTAGAAGTGGTTTTCACAAGTGCTTGCTTCAATTAAAAGACAAATAGATATAGGAAAGAAATTTGTTATCTGTAAAATATTTTGCAGTCCTCTGCTATTCAGTTGCCTTTTGTGCTATGTTGTGTTTATAATTTCAATGAATGTATTTTCTTTCCTTTTCCTGAAAATATTGTACTTCTTGCTTTTAACTTAAGGGACAAAAATTCTTCAGGCCACCCATCAGTAAACCCATGCAGGATAACACCACCACAGCATATGAAATGATTCTTCCAGAATCCAAAATATAAATAACTATGACATCTTGTTATCATGGATGGGCCATTGAGTATATATAATTTTGTGAAGAGAATTTATCTGTAGCACTTCTGCCAAGGTAAAGCCCTCAAGCATCAACTCGTAATTAAAAATCAGAGTATGGATATGGTTTTTTTAATCCTGATTAGGAGATGCTTTAAATAATTAGAAAAGTAATTCAGCCAATTTTAATGATTCACACATTGCTAGGGAGCAGCTAATCCTGATTTGCAACATATCCACACACACATTATCTCTGCTAATGAAAAGTTTGGAAACTTTGCAGTGCGAGCGAAAAACCAAAAATACCTCCTGATATAGATGTATTAGATATTTTCATTTAATGTACAATATGCTACTCCAAATCTGTTGCATTTTAAGGATATTAATCAGTGTCCATCAGAATCTTTTAGACCTGGGTAGTTTATAAACATTATTAAATAGCAACCAGTTTCTTTCAAAATAAAGCTACTTTAATTGTTAATGTGGCTGACTTAAGGCTTTAACTAGTTGCTGTGTTCAGCATTATTTAGTATGGTAAAGTGCAACATTATATTCACAAAAACTTTTAAACCGAGACTTTTATTATTGTTTGAAAATAGAAAATAATCATAGTCAGAAGGATAGGACATCTTTCCTAGGGATTAGATTGAATCAATAGTCATTATTTTGCTTTGGCTTTTAACATCATCAAACATTACCATGCTGGAATGCTTGATAGATAAGACATTGCAGACACAATAAGGAAAACAAATTAAATCTAATCCTTTCACTGGTCTGTGGAATGGTTTATGTAGGGGAAAAAGTCATTATTCCTATCTTAATTTCAAGCAACATTTAAATGTTCAAAAATAGTTGGTGGTTCCAATTCATCAATTCGAGTCAAGGTGATGTGGTGATTAAAATGCAGTATTGCAGGCTAACTCTGCCTACTGCCAGGAGTTTGATGCTGATGGGCTCAAGGTGGACTTAGCTTTCCATCCTTCTGACATCATTAAAATGAGGACCCAGATTGTTGGGGGCAATATGCTGACTCTGTAAACTGCTTAGAGAGGGCTGTAAAGCACTATGAAGCAGTATATAAGTGCTATTGCTATTATATTGCAGTTATCTTTTCTTGAGGAGAATTTCATGCTACCTTGGTAAAGATACTGATGCAAAGATAAATAATGACTATTTGTCTGTGACAGTGATATAAAGATAGATTTTGCAAAGGTTAGTAAAGCAGTTATTAAAATGATATCCATATTGACTAGACATGAAAATGAAATCCATATTGTTACACAAGTATTTATAATTTATAGTCATTATTCTATGTATAAAGCATAGAATTTTATAGGATAAATACATATGGAATTAGGATAACCTCTTTCCTAAGAAAATTTCATCAGTTGTGATTGTTTTCCTCACATGCCCATTCTGAAAGTTCTTTGAAATCTCCAGCTAATTCATGATTTTGTCTGCTCTTTCTTAGGAATCTTTAGACACATACACAATCACCATATTCTTCTTTAAGAAATTCTTTAATTACTAAGTAAATGGATTTCTAATCCAATATTACCTGTCTTCCATTTGTTGCAGAAGTGAGCTTTGAACCATTAAGTCAAAAAAAGATAAACATAGAACTCATTCATCTGTTAGGTAAAATATATATTTTAACAGTTTGAAATTTCAGTGTCAAAACACATTTTATTCAATGATTAAAGATGATATTTTTTTTAAACATTCATACTACCAATCAAGGCTACTCTATAGAAAATAAAAGACTACAATTATTCAGTTAAAGCATTCTACATGCTCTTCATGGAGGTTTTTGCCCAATAAATTGTCTCTCTCTATGTGTATTTAAATACTGATTTATCAAATCTTACCCATTAAAATATTATTTACCTTCATTACACAGTCACATGAAACATTGCTGTGCCATTGTCCTGATTATTCTTTTGTTTGTTTTATCTTAAACTGTAAATTTGCAAGGAGTTCATGATATGAACCATGATTTGCACCAAGTTTTGTTTCTGTTGACTACCGGTAGGTAGAGTTTTTCATCTTTTCTTTCTTAATTAGAGACCAGTTTGATTTCACTTTTGTCCATTTGGTAAAGCAGCTTTTAGATTTTTGGAAGAAGATATTGGCTACAAACATTTATTTTTTTGCTAGAATTCTGTTAGTCTGTATCTGTGATGGCAAACGTATGGCATGCATGCCACAGGTGGCATGCAGAGCCATTTGTGCTGGTATGTAAGCCACAGGCAAACTTACCTCACTGCGCATGCGCTTGCCTCACAGCTGATTTTCAGCCTCCCAGAAGCTTGAGGAAAGCCTTGCAGGCCGAAAAATAGGCCCGTTTTGTCACTTCCTGTATTTCCGGAAATACCGGAAATGACAAAATGGGCCCATTTTTCACCCTGCAAAGCTTGCAAAAACTTTCCTCAAGCCTCTGGAAAGCCAAAAAAGGCCTCAAATGGGCTGAAAATCAGCTGGGAGGTGCAGTGTAGGTAAGGGGGGTTGCGTGCACATCCACAGGGGGTCATTGCCCTCTGGGTCATGCTCATTGCCTTCTGGGTGTTGGCACATGAGCGTGCAAGTGTATAATTTTTGGCACAGGAGCCCAAAAAGGTTAGCCACCACTGGTCTATATCTTGCTTTGTTTTATTTATGTTACCTCACATACTATTTTATTTCTGACTTTATTATTCGGATCTTCCATAATTAATTTCCTTTCCTTTTCTTCTCTTCCCTTCCTTTTCCCTTTCCTTTCCTAGTTGCCATAAAATTGTTCAGCTTCTGCATATTTGGCATGTGTAGTTGGATCATGGAGTTGTCATATTGCTTGCTTGCCTGTGTTTCAAATTGAGATCATTCTATTATTTGAGGACAATTGTATTTGGACATTAACTTTAATACCAACTTTGCTGGTATTATCAACTTTGTTAATAATCATGGTTTCATATCTTTTTTGTCCACCACAGGAAATATGTCACTCTTCTGATGTGAAGTGACCCATTCCAATCCATTTCAATTTTCTGATTTCCAGAATGTCAGTATTCTTTCTTGACATTTTTTCTTTAACAATATGAAGCTTGCCATGGTCCATGGCTCAGAAATTCCACACACCAGTGGGGTAATATCTTTGCAGCATCAAACTTTCATTTTATTTCTGGACACATCAATAGATGGTCATCTTTTCAGCTTTAATTAATGACTATTCATACTTGTCCACTACTCTTTCCCAGGAGGTTGTCAACTACTTTCTGTCATGGTTGGGAAGGAATGGAGCTCAATATTTGGTTTGTTGTTGACATTTTCCAGGTTTTGTATAAAAAGCAGAGAGTTAAAAAGCAGACAATCAAGAAATAATTGTCCCATGCCAGCAATTACAATAGAAGTTTAAATCAAAATTCTTATAACAACTATACATTTCATCCAAGTATAGGAATATGATAGTTCGGGAAAAAGAAACAAGATTGTTTTAGAAGTCAGAGTTCAAAGTTTTATGTAGACAAATCCTATACACAGGAATCTGAAATGACTAAAGCCTTGCCCCATATTATGGAAGTCAATTTAAATTTGGAAAGCTGTATGCACCTTAAAGCTCTAATATGTTGTTTTTGAGAAGTAATTCAGTATTCATGGCCCTTAAAACATCTTCCAAGCAACTATGCTATTATTTTGTATCCAAAAAGAATTACCATATCAGGTGCAACTTTACATTTAAAGAGATAACTTGCATTATAAGTATATATCCCAAATCTATCTACGTAAAGCCATCTCTTTTTTTAAAAAAGAATTGTTTTATACTTAAGGCAAAATATAAGATGAACATGTGATATGAATAGGAACATAATACTTCATAATTAAAATGTTTTATTGCTGCAGTCTCTTATGAAATTATATGTTCTGTTAGAGCAAAAGAACATGTCTTTAAAAAGCAGCATTAATGAAAAATATAAAGTTACACACCAGTCTCTGAAAATTAATGAAATGTTAATTTCATAACTTGGAAGGGAGGAGAACCACATTTTTGGGTTGTTTTAACCTCAACAGGACTCATACACTCACTTTGCAAAAATAATCATAGAAACAAAAGGGATTTGTTTGTCTACTGGATACCAATTCAAAGTGTATCTGAACTTTATGCAAAAGAAGATGCAGGAATAAATATTCCTGCCTATTTAAACAAGGACAATTGTGGTAGTTGTACTAGTTACTGTGATGAGGAATCAAAACAAATAAATATCAATCCAACTCCAGTTTATGAAATTTCTTTGTTGAGAGCAAGAATCATGTACCAAAATGACCTCTAAAAACTTATCATGAATACTGACTGTTATACTATTATACTATGGCTACATATAAAACTATAAACAACAGCTACAGCCTAAAGAACCATGGACTTTGAAGATCTAGGAAGGACCTTGTGAACCTGATATCTCAGATCCATTTCTCACATTTTTCCTATATATGGAAAGGCATTGGAATGGATAAGACCACTGCAAGTGAGTAACTGGCTACAATAGTAATGTCAAAAAGAGAGACTTTTTGACTGGGATCCTTTTTTTGAATTATTTGCTGCCATGACATGGGTGAAACTTACAAGAAATTGTAAAGCATGCTTTGCTGAATAATAAAAAATGCTAAGGAGATTTTAAACAGATTCTTGTGGGATATGCAAATAACAGTTGTAACCCTAAGATTGTCTATTCTAAATTGGATTATATTCCTCAAAAGAGGTGTATGCAGTTTGGCTATGTTCTTGTCATTAGAGGCCCAAGTAGTCTCTAGTTTGAGTATGTATTGCAAGCATCAAGTGGTCCCAGAGCAGTGTTGTTGTCAATCCTGAAGCTGACCTGGGGGAAGCCATCTTGGAGCTTCAGTGTTGCCACACTGGAGTGAAGGATAGGGAGTGGGGATTAGAGATAGCTGGGCTTGTGTAGTCAAAATAAAATACTTTCTCTAGAATTTCTGCTGGGAACCAAGGCCATTCTTACACCTGACCAAGGGAAGGAGGAGTGATGTCACCAGACCAGCAGATGCTGCACTGATTGGGCCATGTGACTGATTGTTTAGAGTTGAGGAAAAAACTTTTAATTAGGTGAAAAACAAGGAGCTTTTCATAGTTGGTTTTCACCAGATTTGTGTCAATTTGATATTTCCAATAAAGCTATTCTTTAAGGAATCTACCTGCCTCGGAATTCTTGTTCGCAATGGATTTATTATTTGGAACCCCGACAGTTGTTTGTCCATGAACATGAATACAATCAGGGACAGCTTTTCAAGCAGCTGCACTAAGGTTTTATGGACAACACAACTACCTTAACACTTGAAGGAATATATAGTGTGAAGCACCCCTTTCAAATACTTTGCACAGTTCTCACCATAAATTACCATCTACATACTGTTTACTGATTTTTTTTTCATATTAGATAGCTATTCTTAAAGTTACAGAACCCAATAACTATTTATAGCTATTTATATGTATAAAACTTTAAATATGTAATGGGAATTTCACATTTTAATACCTAAATAGGCATCACCATTTTATTTGGAATTGTAAATATTATATTTGGCGAACATGGTTGAACATGATTTTTTAAAATTCTCTTATGATGCATCACAATCTTAACAATTACCACAACCACCATACCTAAGGCCTAAAAAGCTTATTTTCTCATCTAAGAAAATGTTAATTTGGGGGTATGTGTGACAGGAAATCATTCCTACATCTGGATTTATGATAGGAAGATCATGACTAATTTCATATGTATCAATTCAACACTACGAAAATACAGGTGCAAGCCTTCCACCATTCATGAAGTATATATAACTAACATACAAATACATATTCACACAATTTATCACAACAGTGCTTTGCTGGCACAGATGATTCTGTTTGGAAGCACAGAACAAACTGTGAAAAAGTCATTCTGTGTATTGTTTGATCAGCAACATTAAGATGTGTGAAGATGATGTGGAGTTTGCTGGCTGAAGAATTCTGGGAGTTGAAGTTCACACCTCATAATGTTGCCAAGGCTGAGAAACACTGGGTTTGATGAAAACCAATCAAAAGAAGTTCCAAGAAGAAGTTATCTTCTTGTAAATGCCCACATCCAAAGTCTTTGTCTTAGAAGAAAGAATGAACACAGGTATGAGGAAGAGAACTGGGTGCCTCTGCGTATTCAGTAGTGATGGTATCTGAATACAATACATCATAGAACAATAGCTTTTCAGGCAACAGAAAAATGGCAATTAAAATCACAGAGCTTGATGAAAATTATAGCTCCTCCCCCCCCCAAGGATATTACAATAATTTGGATGAATTTTTCTTCAAGATATCACAATAATCTTGCCTCCTTCCTGAGTCTTTCATTTTTATTGTTGTGTAAAGATATTGCCAATATTTCAGAAATGATTTTGGGGGGCTTCCGGTTTGTCGGCTTCGCGAGCGGCAGGGATTTCTGGCTGCCGATCCCCCTGCCGCTAGCCGTTTTGGGGCTCCGACCCAGCCGGTGCGAGCTAGGCTGCCCTGCAGGGGGCAGCTGAAGGTAGGGGGTCCGGAGAAGGGACTGGGGTGTTGCAGACCCCCTCCTGGCCAGCAGAACCCCCTTTTCCCAGGACGGTGCAGCGGCGGTCCGTAATGGCCGCCACAAAGAAGCTGGCAGCCGGGTAAGAATGCGCAGGAGGAAGTGGAGAAAGTGATTGAGAGGAGAAAGTTTTTCTTGGCTCCTAGGACTCTAAGACATATTTAATAAAATTCCTGAAAAGTATGACTTTCTGAATAATACCTGCCAGAAGAGGAAAAAAGCGGCTGCTTGAAGGTGCTGAAAGGATAGCTTTCCCTCTTTTCCTACGGAATAAATAACTGGATATTAAGAAACCTATTTTTTAGGTGGAAATTGGTTTTAAGCGATGAGTGGGAAGAGAGGATTAAAAGAAAATATTTGTATGCTAAGATTTGTTGGAGCAGATGCCTTAAGGATTTGAAGACTAGAATATATTGTAACAAGACTTTAAACAGATTATGGACTTTCTTTCTCTTTGATTGATATCACCCCAGAAGGAGAAAGTGAGAACTCTGCCTTGGTTTGGACTGATTGATAACTTTGGGACTGTTCTATCTTTTTATTTTCTTTTGAATATTCTGGTTGTTGTAAGAAGAAAGAAGGAAAAGAAAAAAAGAAGATTTATAATGGCTCTTTCTGTTGAGGAACTAAGAAATGGTGTGGAAGAAGCTTTCCTTTTCTTAGAAATGGCGCTTACTAATTATCAACAAAAATTACAACAGATGAAGACAACAGAGGAACAAGAAAGAAAGGAAGGAGCCATCTTTAATGAATCTCAGAATTTGATCCAGAAAAAAGGAAGAGAGAGAAAGAAAAGAAAAGAAGAGAAAAGAAGAAAACTAAAGGATTTAAGGGACTTAAGATCTAAAAAACATTTAAGAAAGGGAAAAATAAAGTGCAAAACCAATATGATGATTGTAAACAAAGGGAAAAGAAATACGACAGAGAAGGGAAGCCGGTAAGGCAGAGGCTAGAAGAAGGGGGTAGAAAGGTTTGTTGGGAAAAGAAAGAAAGGGAAAAGGTGGAGAAAAGCTACAACGTTTTGAAATTAAATGGAAAAAAGGAATTTTTATGGATAATGGATAAAGTATAATTTTTTTTTTAAAAAAAAAGATTTTGCAAGGTACATAAGATGAGATGGTAGTATTGCAATGGTTTAAGAGTTGATAAGAGATTAAAATGTTAAAATGTTTAAAAATGATTGGTTTTAAAACTTAATAATAGGAGAGGTTTAGAATATTGTTTTAATTAAAGAGTTTAATAAAATTATGGTATTGATGTTATTATAAAATTTTTATTATAGTATTTCTTTTAATATTTGGATTTATTCTCTAATTATGCACTTAATTGTGTTGGATGTATTAGTTAGATAGAATGTACCAAGCAAAATCTGATTGGGTATTAGATATTATTTTAAAGATTAATTTGATTAACTTAGGGGGAGATAGAAAGGCATCATACTCTGATTAATGATTTCAGGAGAAACTGATTTTCTTTTTTTCATAAGGGATGAGACAAAGGGATGATAAAAATGGACAAAAGATACAAATATAATGACTTAAACTAAGATGATTAATTAAGGTAGAATTAAGAAGTGTGAAATATGTGGAGAAGTTAATATAGAAGGCTTAGAATGGTAAATAAAATAAGTAATGATATGTAAGATGAGCATGAATATAATTGAAGTCCATGAAGAGAGAGACACCTGGGTCCAAGTTACTTTCCAAAAGATATTTTTTTATGTTTTTGTGTGTTGTGTGTATATGTCTTTTTGGGGAGAGAATTGGTAAAAACTTGTAGAAATATAGAATGAGAATAATGGTAACTAAGTCAGAAAGAAACAGATGAAATAATAATAATGATATTGAATAAGAGTAAAGAGAAGTAAAGAGAAATTGAATAAGAGGTTTTGGTATATTATATGGAAATGGTTTAAAACAGAATCATAATTTATCTGACTTGTTAAATTTACAAGGGAAAAAGGTTTAAACATGTAATGAATAATGATAATTTGTGTGTTTTAAAAATTAATAAAACTTGTTTTAAAAAAAAAAAAGAAATGATTTTGGCTTACTATTTTAACTTACCACTGAGCTGCCTTCATGACAGATGGTGTTCAGTTATGCAGAAGACACAGGAGAAAGTAACTGAAGACATGTGATGCCATTGTCTGTCATGTTGCAGTCCAGCATTAATACTTAGGCTTCCATTAAATGGTCTGTGCCTCAATATCAACTCAGATATCAAACTGAATGTGTCATCCAAAAGCATAAATTAGTGTAAACT
This sequence comes from Notechis scutatus, assembly GCF_049901735.1. Classification (NCBI taxonomy): domain Eukaryota; kingdom Metazoa; phylum Chordata; class Lepidosauria; order Squamata; family Elapidae; genus Notechis; species Notechis scutatus. Next base: position 40,558,229 of record NC_142014.1, read on the forward strand.
GTATATTTAATGTGCTGTGAATCTAAGTTTGTTGCATCATTATAAGCTCAGTATATACAACACCAGCAAGTCAAATGCAGTAAATGTCACAAATGACATAACATCAACTACCATGTATCTTAGGATTCTTATGTATTAAAAAACAGTATTTATAACAAATGAAAGCCCTAAAACAGTTTAAGACAAGAAAGAAATATTGAGTATATAATTTATATTGAGTATATAATTTAACCCCAAAACATAGATTAAGATAAATATTTATTTCTAACAAAAATGACTGGATGAAGATACTATCCATACCCAAGCTGTGCCTCAAAAAGCAATAATATAGCAAGCAATCTCAGGCCTGGGCCATCCAACTTTCAAATGTCATCTCTCGATAGGGATTCGCCATCCAGTTCCCAGTCCAATGAGATCTAAATGCCAAGGGCACTTTCAAATAAAAAGTTATTGATGTGGCTAGCCAAGAAGATTGTCATGGCTACCATTCTGCTAAGCTATGCATCACAAGTTAACAGCCTGAGTGACATCAGTAATGGGGGGAGGGAGCAGTGCGGATAGGGATGCAGGGAGGAATCGAAACCAAGCCGTCCCATCCCATGGGAAGCACCAGCCATCTCAAGGTCATATTAAAAGTCAACGAGCATGCAAAGACAGGAACTGTTTCCCAAACAATTTGTCAACACATAATTGGACATTGCCTGATAACCAGGGAGTTGGCCAGGAACAAGTGAAAGTTAACTGAATCTTTTGTGCATGGAAATCTCAAATGCAGCTTTGCCTCTTCTGTAATCCCATTAGCTTTAGTAAAGTATACTTTTGGCTAATCATGGACCAGGAGTCTTTCTTTTCTAATCGATCAAGCTGGGACAGTTGACAAAGTCTCTAAAATGGCTGGTTCAGCACAAATCAGTTTCCCTGTTAGAAAAGTATTTAATAACTTACATGCTGCAACATCTCAGAGGGACTTTTCCAGAGCTCGTTTCAAACAACTGGGCTCCATGGTAAGACATTGGAGGTTTCATGAAGTCCCAACTGAAGAAAAAATGTGCATTTGTGGAACACCAGCAATTCAAGATACTGGACAGATTTTTATTGACTGCAAATTGTACTCTTAAGAAAGTACTCTGCTTATTCACACCTTATAATTATAATATTATAATATTGGGACACCTAGGAGAATTATTGCAGGGAACTAAATTGCATATCATCAATAAGGCTGTGTTCTTCATTTCAAAGGCTATTTCAAAGAGAATGGGAATACATTGATCAAATTGGAGTTAACTTTATAATAGATGTTTGGTTTTCTTTTTATCTATTTCTATTTTATCAGTTTTACTGCATATATTTGATACAGTTAATCAACTTAATTTATAAAGTTTTCTTCTTCTTCTTCTATTTTTCCTTATATTATTTTATCTTACTTTTTATCTTAATCATATCTACTATATTTTATTCTATTTTATTTCACCATAGCTATTTTATCTCAGTTCAGAGTATCTTACCTTATCCCATTTTACTGTGGCTGATGCTGATGTTTGATATAGTCAATTGACTGATCAATAAAGTATATCATATCATATTGTATCAATAGATGGATACATTGCTATGCAATATTTAATGGCCTTTTCCTATAGTTGGGGTAGAGTTTTACTGAAAGTACATAAATTAAATTATAGCTCTTTGCTTTTGGCCTTTATGATAATGCCACATATAGTCTATAACCAGGAATAATAGACCTCATTCAAAATGTACTAAATGAGTTAATGCTAAAAGATCCAGTTTTATAACCTACTGTGCAATTTTGAAAGGAATATTGAGCAAGAATATGTGCTTACTGAAACTAGAAATCCCATTCTAATACAAATACATCGACTTCAATCACCTAACCAGTTTGCAATAAATAGTTAAAGACTTCACTAAGGTGCTGACGCTAAGGAGAATAAGTGGCTGCCCTCAGTTTAGCTGTGCTTTGATGGCAATATTAGTTCTGTTACCATCACTTTTGAAAATATAGATAACTGCTACTTCATGAAAAGGGGAAGTGTTCACATTTCACAAAGACTTATTCCCCTAAATTGCATCCAATTGTTTTATTTGTATGTGGTTTTTTTTAGTTCTTTACAATTTAGTCCAAAATCTACATAAGGAAAGAAAGTCTGAAGAAAACATATCACTATTTCTAAATATTGAAAAAAGAAACAAAAGGCAATACACAAAATATCTGCAACCATTCTGAAAAATATGATTTTAGCAACCTCCCAATTACATTTTGATATATTTGCATTTTAGACCTCATATGACCTTAAATGTTGTTCTCTAAAAACAGTCTGATATTTAATGCTGTAGTTATGAAGTGTTTTATGAGAAACCCTGATACACTCTCTTTAAAAAATTACAAAAGGCCATTCAATAGATTGGTACAAATTCTGCTTTCATAATAGCAGGTTTCTGCAATGTCAGTAAAGGACAAAAATGAGTAAGATGTCACATAAATAGGAAAATTCTATAAAATTAAAATGTATGAATCCAGGGTTTTGTCAGAACAGCCTGTTAATATAAAACTATTTGGGGCTTGCACATAGGCAATGGTTAAGATTAAAAAGAAAATTGTGCACAATTTCTAAGAAACAGATGTTTACAGTTCCCTGGCGCCTAGCAAAATATTATTGTGTGGCCAATAATATTTGCCTTTCTTTTTCCTAAGGATATGGGGCTGGATATACATCCTTCCTAGAATGCCATCATTTTTACTGTGTACAAGATACAACAGCAGTAAGATATTGTGATGTGAGTATGCTGCCTCTTCCACATTAAGAGAGCCCACAGAACCAGATATCATCCTCTTAAAACATAATTGTGTTTTCAACTTAGGCCACTTCCAAAGTACTTAAATCTATTAAATGTGTACAACTCTGAATCTGTGCCTGCCTTATCTGTTTAGGATATTTGAAAATAATTATATTGGTAGAATTCAGCCACCGACCTCTTCACAGGGCTAATAACTCTGTTCAAGGTGCTCTGAAAATGCCGCTCAGAATATTTTCCTGTTTTTAATCACTTGCTTAGAAATTAAAATATTTTCCAATAAAGCACCAGAGGAAGAAAATGTTAACTTGTTAGATTTGTTTTAAAATTCTAAATATATACATTTTTTGAGCATACAGCTGTCTCCTGCAGTTTTAGAAAACTTGCTTTTGTAAATAAAAACTGTGCCAATCCTCCTAGATTTTACAGGGGGAAAGTATGATCTATTTTTTATTTCAGGGAAACAAAACCAAATATACAATTCTGAACTCAAGTGGACTTGTTCTCCTCTATTTTCTGTTGAGTACAATTGAATATTAGCTCACCTGGCCTTAAAAGCAACTACCTATTTTCATCAATATGACCGTCTGTCATCAGCATGACAATGAAAACAGAATAGCAGGGTCTGTTTAGTTAAGCTCTCAAAGCTGAAGTTTCCTTGGATATATTGCCATCAGCAAAACAACCCATTGATCTGTGTCTTTTCTTGTTGTCTTTCCTCAGCTGAGAATACTAGGGGCTCTTTCAATTAAAGTGACAGTCACTAGTCTTTGAGCCTGGCATAAACTGGGCTGTCCCCAGGACAAATTCTTATTTTCACACTGTAATGACAATCTGTCTGCTCCTTGCTTGTTAAGGGAATGAATTGGTATATTTTGCTGGTTTTGTTTCTGTCCCACCAAGTGTTACCATCAATCACTCTATTTAATATGGGATGGAATCAGAAGTGGTATTCAGCAGGTTCTGACCACTTCTGGAAAACCGGTAGTGGAATTTTTGAGTAGTTTGGAGAACCGGCAAATACCACTTCTGACTGGTCCCGCCCCCATCTATTCTCTGCCTCCCAAGTCCCAGCTGATCGGCTTTTGTTGCCCTGCACAGGAGAAGAAAGAAGCAGATTAATGGGGTAGGGAAGGAATGGGATTTTGCAGTAACCTTTCCCAGGAGTGGGGAGGGAATGGGGATTTTGCAGTATCCTTCCCCTGGAGTGGGGTGGGAATGGAGATTTTACTTTTTACCCTGCTACACCCACCAAGAGGGTTTACTTTTTACCCTGCCACACCCACCAAGCCATGCCCACCAAGCCATGCCCACAGAACCGGTAATAATTTTTGTTAATCCCACCACTGGGTGGAATGAGTTTAGATTAGCCACCCTGTTAGTTATCCAAAGAGCAGGTGTCAGGTTCTAAGAGGAGGTGAAATGCTTAGTGAAGTAGGAGAGATGTGCTCTTGCCTGACATAGTTTCTTCCCTGTACCTGTAACCTATCAATCACACTATTTCTGAAAGAGTGCAAAATTAACATTCAAATAATGCTCAGCCAACGGTACAAAAGGCACAAGCTGAAGTGAGAGAATGCAACTGGTAACAAGAAAGTTCCTTTGGATTTTAAGGGAAAGACAACTTTGGCAATGATTGAACAAGGAATCCACTTCAAACATCATGGTCAATAATATCCTATCTTGTGTGCTGGCTATATTCCACCCCCATCTATGCTCCCATCTATGTAATAAAGCCTGTCAACATTACTGCATGGATGAAGAGCATGATTCATTGCCATTATTTTTATGCAAAGAGCTGTGGTGGTGGAGTGGTTAGAATGTAGTACTGCAGGCTACTTCTGCTTATCACCGACTGCCAGCTGTTTGGCAGTTGGAATCTCACCAGGCTCAAGGTTGACTCACCCTTCCAACCTTCCGAGTTGGGTAAAATGAGGACCCAGATTGTTGGGGGCAATATGCTGACTCTGAAAACCATTTAGAAAGGGCTGAAAAGCACTGTGAAGTGGTACATAAATCTAAGTACTATTGCTATGGGTTTCCTAGCTGGGGCTTTTAGTTCAGCTTGAGTAGAGATTATTCTAGTTACATATCTAATGACTTAAATTGTCCAGGTATTAATTGCCTTGATAGTATTTCTGCCACTGAGTTTAGAGTTCAATATCTTTTTTTCACTTTTCATTCATTTTCGCTGCTAACCTACTTCTTGACTTCAGTGTGCTTGATGTTGTCAGCCTGAAAGATGCTACCATCAAAATGGATGACCAAGTTGAAATATTGAACAACACAAGCATAAGAGCAAATTCTAAATTGAATATTGTTAACTTGTATTAAAAAGAGTAATGGTTTCAAAAGTTTAATATATACATATGTCAATTAATCTCATACCCAGGAGACTTCCCATTAAAATATGGTGGATTTCTTCAAACATCAGGGCTTTGGAAGTGCATACATGACCTCAAGGCTGTCTTTTGGGGTTTGTCCATCTGCTAGTTACATCTAAGATTTTTTGTGGTTTTCAGCAAATTTTTCAATTTACAGACATCAAGACTTTTCCTTACAGATCTCTGTATTCTTGTTATCTCTTTTCTGGCTGCCTAGAGCCATTCTTTGCTAACATCTCTGATTTTCAGCTCTCCAACTGACCTCATTTTTGCACAGTTCTTTCTTTACAATATTATGATTTTTCAGTCCTATAAATGTTCCCATTCATTTTCCATTCAGTCTAAATGCTTACAATGCTTGTAATGATTTAATGCAATTTACTGTATTTCTGTAAATTGTAAATCTCAAGGGTATAACTTTTGGTTCATTGAGGCCACCCTAAGCTTATGCAGAATATCAAGAGCTAAATTCCTGAAGCCAGCAAGAACAAGATTCAGTCAAGCTGTGCCTTTTTTTCCTTTTTTTCACTTAACCATAAATTCCAGTAACTATTAAAAAGGGCTGATGAGGGGGGAAGACACACATTCAGTTTGGGGCAATTAAAATACCAACAAAAGGGGGAAAGAAAAACAATAACAAAAGGGAGATCAAACTATTGTGATGCAAAGTCCACTCCATGTATTTATTTATTTATTTATTTATTTGATTTGCCAATTGTTTACAAGATAATAAGTATAAATGTATACATAGTTGTGAATACATGAAATGGTTACATATAAGAAAAATAAAAGAATAGGAGAAACAATAGGACAGGGACGGTAGGCACGTTGGTGCGCTTATGCACGCCCCCTACAGACCTCTTAGGAAAGGAGTGAGGTCAATAGTAGACAGTCTAAGGTTAAAGTTTTTGGGATTTGGGGAAGAAACTACAGAGTCGGGTAGAGTATTCCAGACATTGACCACTCTATTGCTGAAGTCGTATTTCTTGCAATCAAGTTTGGTGCGGTTTACTTTGAGTTTGTATCTATTGTGTGCTCTTGTGTTGTTATGGTTGAAGCTGAAGTATTCATTGACAGGTAGGACATTGCAATGTATGATTTTGTATACCATGCTTAAGTCAGACCGAAGACGGCGTAATTCAAGGTTTTCTAGTTCTAGAATTTCAAGTCTGGTGGCATAAGGTATTATACAGCAGTAGAGGAGTGGAGAACTCTTCTTGTGAAATATTTCTGGACTTTCTCAATTGTGCTAATATCAGATACGTAGTGTGGATTCCAGACTGATGAACTGTATTCGAGTATTGGTCTAGCAAATGTTTTGTATGCTCTGGTTAGTAGTGTGATATTACCAGAGAAAAAGCTACGTAGGATTAGGTTAACAACTCTTAATGCCTTTTTGGCTATGTAGTTGCAGTGTGCTCTAGCACTTAGATCATTAGAGGTGAGTATTCCAAGGTCCTTTACAGAGCTTGGGTCATCAACAAGATCTTGACTATTCAGCTTGTATTTTATTTTCTGATTTTTTTGCCAATATGTAAGACAGAGCATTTATTTGTTGAGATTTGAAGTTGCCATTTGTTTGACCATTCGGATACATAGTCAAGATCTTTTTGTAGGGTAGCAGTATTGTCTGTGGTATTGAACAGCTTTACATCATCAGCGAAGAGAACGCAATTGCTCTTAATATGATCACAGAGGTCGTTTATGTAGAGTATGAAGAGAGTTGGTCCTAGAACACTGCCTTGGGGAACACCACTATTGACAGGTACTGGATTTGATAGGACGCTCCCGATTTTGACCATTTGTTGTCTGTTTGACAGGAATGCTTCTATCCAGTTATTCAGTTGTCCAGAGATACCATAGGATTTTATTTTTAGGAGTAGTTTGTCGTGTACCACTGAATCAAAGGCTTTACAGAAGTCTATGTAGATTGCGTCTATTGTTTTGCCCTGGTCGAGTTGTGTCGTCCATATGTTTTTGCAGTGTAAGAGTTGCAGATTACAGGATAGTTTTTTCCTGAAACCAAATTGTTTATTGGAGAGTAGGTTATTTGTCTCTAAGTGAAGGATGATGGATTGGTTAATAATTGATTCCATGACTTTACAGGTGACGCAGCATAAGGAGATTGGCCTGTGGTTTTCAACTAGGCTTGGGTCTCCCTTTTTGAAGATGGGGATGACTGTGGCTTGTGACCATAGGTTAGGCAAGGAGCTGGTTCTGAAAGATTTTTCAAAGATTATGCTTAGAGGTTTGGCTATGGCAGAGGATAGCTTTCTTAAGAAGTAGGCACATATTCCGTCCGGTCCAATAGATAGAGATGGTTTTAGGTTGCGTATTGCTTTTTCAACATTGTCTTCTGTGAAATCGATATGATGAAATCGATATGTATAGCTGTATACGAAGTCAAAATGTAAATCTGAAAGAGAAGAACATCCAGTGTGATGTCACAAAGACAAATTTCATCATTTTGGTGTCACTGAGATTAAGTGCAAAATCCAATGGCTAACAGGTCTTATAAAGCCCCCCCCCCGCCCCATGATAGATGCACATGTTAAAATAATTTGATTTTTTGCATATTTCTTTAAAGATATAGTAAAGTATGTACTAGGTGTTTAACAATGTTGTATTGCTTCATTACTGTCACACTAGTAGTGACATGGTTGGTTTTTAAATTTAATAAATAGATACAAATTAATAAATGTCTGTTTTATTTTATTTTTGGTGTTTAATGACATGTTGGAAGACTAATTTAGCACTGTTTAGATATAGTAACCAAATAAAATTAACTGAGCACCATGCATTGAGATTTATATTGCTGTACAAAACTAATTTTTACCTCTAATAATGTCTGAAGAATGAGTACTAGATTGTTTGTGAAAATGTATAGCATATCAAAGAAAAAGGAATATTTAATATTATTTTCCTCATAAATATTCCCTCATAAATCAGTTGAAACATAGGATTTGATGTGATCTTTTGGGAGAGAATGGGGAGAAAATGTAGTGAAATGGTTATAACTGTTCTTTGCAGTATTAATTATTCCTATGTGGATCAGCAAGAAAGAAAATTGCCATCAGACTTGGTAAGTCTTGAAACCTGTTTTGCTTCCTCCATGATTCTTGCTTTTGCAGTTCACAATTGGATGTGCTTTGTTGTCATGCATTTTCCAAGTTCCTCACAGAAGTGACTGACCAACTAGCATGGATGTTCATTTTATCTCCTTATTAGTTGTATCCTCTTTTATTTTTTAGGGATATTCGTTCTCCCATTCTGCTGTGTCTCTTTTTTGTTTGAGGTCCAATGGTGCAGAATATTTTATGTATCTCTTGCTTCTGTTTATCTCTGTCTATCCACTATGTTTCTTCTTCTGGCTGACTGTCTTCTATCTGCACAGTCACTACCTCTGTCCATTCTTATTGTAATGTTTTCTTTATGGAATTGATAAATCCTTATCTTTTGCAACAACTGAAGTTTGACTATTTGCCACTCTAGGTTCTGCTCTAATCTTGTGTTTTCAAGCCAGGTTGTTTTCAGGTAGAAAGACCAATGCCTCACAAGTTTTAGTCATCATTGATGACTAAATTGTACTCCTGTTCATCTTATTTGCTTTATAGAGCACCAGAAGTAGAAAGGCTTTTATTTCTTATTATTCTCTGGGCAGGTTCCTACATTAGCTCAGTGTAGGCTAACAAAACAAATATTAGGTTCTTCCCTTAAAATTCCCTGCTGAATTTCCCAAATAAATTCCTGTGAGCTTCTCCCAGTTCACTCACAGAGTCCTACATTATTTATTTGTCATAATTAGAAACTGTTCATCTCCCTTACAGAGGGATTCTCTGTTATGAAGTAGTAACAGATTTTGATGATTCTCCATGTGACATTCTTTCAGGTACTTAAAAAAAAAACGCTGTCCTGTTCTCACTCACTCTTCTTTTCTCAAATGTAAACATAATCAATTCCCTCATAAGATTTGGTTTATTTATTTATTTATTTATTTTATTTATTTTGATTTGTCAATCGCTTACAAGATAATAGGTATAAGTATATACATAGTTATGAATACATGAAATGGGTAAATATAAGAAAAATAAAAGAAACAATAGGACAGGGACGGTGGGCACGTTGGTGCGCTTATGCATGCCCCCTACAGACCTCTTAGGAAAGGGGTGAGGTCAATAGTAGACAGTCTAAGGTTAAAGTTTTTGGGGTTTGGGGAAGAAACCACAGAGTCAGGTAGAATATTCCAGACATTGACCACTCTATTGCTGAAGTCGTATTTCCTGCAATCAAGTTTGATGCGGTTAACCTTGAGTTTGTATCTATTGTGTGCTCTTGTGTTGTTATGGTTGAAGCTGAAGTATTCACTGACAGGTAAGTCATTGCAATGTATGATTTTATATACCATACTTAGATCAGACCAAAGATGGCGTAATTCAAGGTTTTCTAGGTCTAGAATTTCAAGTCTGGTGGCATAAGGTATTCTACAACAAGCAGAGGAGTGGAGAACTCTTCTTGTGAAATATTTCTGGACTTTCTCAACTGTGTTAATATCAGATACGTAATGTGGGTTCCAGACTGATGAGCTGTATTCGAGTATTGGTCTGGCAAATGTTTTGTATGCCCTAGTTAGTAGTGTGATATTACCAGAGAAAAAGCTACGTAAGATTAGGTTAACAACTCTTAATGCCTTTTTGGCTATGTAGTTACAGTGGGCTCTAGCACTTAGATCATTAGATATGAGTACTCCAAGATCCTTGACAGAGTTTGGATCATCAACAAGGTCTTGACTATTCAGCCTGTATTTTATTTTCTGATTATTTTTTTTTGCCAATGTGTAAGACAGAGCATTTATTTGTTGAGATTTGAAGTTGCCATTTGTTTGACCATTCTGATACATAGTCGAGGTCTTTTTGAAAGGTAACAATATTTTCTGTGGTGTTGAATAGCTTTACATCATCAGGGAAGGGAACACAGTTGTTCTTAATATGATCACAGAGGTCATTTATGTGGAGTATGAAGAGAGTTGGTCCTAGAACACTGCCTTGGGGTTACACCACTGTTGACAGGTACAGAATTTGATAGGACATTCCCAATTTTGACCATTTGTTGTCTCTTTGACAGGAATGCTTCTATCCAGTTATGCAGTTGTCCAGAGATACCATAAGATTTTAGTTTTAGGAGTAGTTTGTCGTGTACCACTGAATCAAAGGCTTTACAGAAGTCTATGTAGATTGCGTCTATTGTTTTGCCCTGATCGAGTTGTGTAGTCCATATGTTTTTGCAGTGTAAGAGTTGCAGATTACAGGATAGTTTTTTTCTGAAACCAAATTGTTTATTAGAGAGTAGGTTGTTTGTCTCTAAGTGGAGGATAATGGATTGGTTAATAATTGATTCCATGACTTTACAAGTGACGTAGCATAAGGAGATTGGTCTGTAATTTTCAACTAGGCTGGGCTCTCCCTTTTTGAAGATGGGGATGACCGTGGCTTGTGACCATAGGTTAGGCAAGGAGCTGGTCCTAAAAGATTTTTCAAAGATTATGCTTAGAGGTTCTGCTATGGCAGTGGATAGCTTTTTAAAGAAGTAGGCACATATTCCGTCTGGTCCAATAGATAGAGATGGTTTTAGATTGCATAGTGCTTTTTCAACATTGTCTTCTGTAAAATTGATATGTATTAGATCATTGCAGTTGTCTGTGGTTTGACTAGGAAATACTGGGCATGATCCATTGCTGTTTACAAATACTGAGCCAAAGAATGTGTTAAAGATGTTGGCTTTAATGGTGTCGTCGTTGCAGTCTTTACCATTAGGTCCTATCAGGGGTGGGATGGACCTTGAGTCTTTTAGTTTGTTGTTTATAAAATTGTAGAAAGCACGGGTGGAATTGGTGCATAGAAGGTTTTCCTCTTGTTTAATGTGATAATTGGTGCATTCAGTTTTTATCTGGTGGCATACATTTTTGTATCGGCTTTTGAAGTTGGCAATGTGACCAGATTTGTTTTTCTGCCAGAGTGATCTCTTTTTGGATTGAAGTTTCCTTATTGTTATGGGTAATCTGTTTTTTTGTTGTTGTTGTTGTTTTGGGAGTTGTTATTGGTACATATAGTTTGATGACTCTTTTGACTTCAAGTAAAAATACGTTGTAATGGTCTTCAACAGTATTGCATCCAGTGAATAGAGATTGCCAATCAAGGGATGAGAGATCATTGTCTATAAGATCATAGTTGCCTTTTTTGAAGTTAAAATTAGGGATTACATCATTGTGATGATTTTTGTGTGGGCGTATGTTGAGACAAAAGTGAATCATATTGTGGTCACTGTTGAAAAAGGATTCTTTAGTTTGTATTCCATAAATTAAATTCAAACTATTGCAGAAGATGAGATCGAGGCAGTTGTTAAGTCTAGTATTGTTGATTACTAGTTGTTCCAGTCCCAGATTTGTAACAGCATTGTAGAAGGTTGCATGTATGGGTTCAGTTGTACATTAGTTTAGGGTCCAGTTAATATGAGGTAGATTGAAGTCACCAAGAAAGATAAAAGTGCATGGGCAGGATGTGAATTTAGCTTATTTATATGTTCGATGTCATAATCAGGTGCTCTGTAACATAGTAAGAATCAAAATGTGATATTTAAGGACAGTTCACAGACGATGGTCTCAGGAAGAGCAAGCTCTTGGGTAACTTGGATATTTTTTAGATGTAAGGACTTTTTACAGAATATAGCAATACCACCTCCTCTATGAATTTCACGATCTGATCGGTAAACATGATAGTCTGTTACTGTGGTAATGGAGTCAGGGAGAGATGTGTTGAGCCATGTTTCACAGACAAATATGATGTCGAATTTAGCCATATTTAGTAAGAGGAGAAATGCAGGTATTTTATTCACAAGGCTTCTTGCATTGAGTAGCTTGCATTTTAGGCCAGCTGTAGTTATCTTTCTCTGATCATTCCTGTTACCCTTCTCCACAGTACACTATTCCACTTTTTCTGAATTCTTATCAAAGAACTGCCCAAAACTGGATACAGAACTCAAAGTGGGAAATGGCCACTGTAGAAAACAGCAGTATTATACCTTCCCATGATTTGGAAATTATGCATTTGTTATGCCATCTAAAACTATATTTGGCTTTTTAGTAGCCATGTCATACCACAGACTTGTGTTAGCTTGTTTGCCTTTGATTCCTTTATTTATGGTATTTATTTATGGTATTATATATGCCATTGTTAAGCTATTGTTTGTTTGCTTTTATTTTTACTTTATGCATGTTACTTTTTTACTTATTCTATTATAAATTGGGGAAATGATTGCACATGATTGTGCAAATCATGCCTAGACAGAAAAAACTTTTGTCCCAGTTTTGTAGCCAGGAGTCATCCAGTGACACAGTTTGGAAGAAGATTTAAAACAGGAAACAAGAGCATATCTTCTCATAGTCCATAATTAATTTGTGGAATCCATCATCACAAAGCATAATGAGGACACTAAGTTGGTTAGTCTTAAAAGGGAACTAGATAAAATCTTGGAGGACAGGCCTAACAAAAGCTGTTGGTCCTGAAATTTCATTGTGTAGCATGTGTCCCCATATTGGAAGAGTAATTGTCCATCTCACACATGTGAGGCAATTGGCCTCACAAAAACAAAATGCTTGAATAATATGATCCTAAACCAGTAGGACTTATTAAATAATGCAGACATTGCCTATTCTGATATCATTGAACAATCTTGTATTTAGTTTTTGTTAAAACAAGAGCATCAGCATTATATTACTTTTGTCCCACAAATTCTCACTGTTTTCACTTGGCTTTTAAATGTTTTCTGTTCCTTTAAGTCAAGTATAGCTGATCCTCTTGTGCCTTTTATTACCATTTGAAAGCCATAATTTTCATCAAGACAGATCAGTAATTTCCTGGAAGGTCCATGCTTCAAAGAGTTTGCCTCCTAACAGATGTCAGGAAAGTTTAAGTTCCCATCACTGTTACATTATGCCTTTTGAAAGATCTGCAGTTTGTGTTTGGAAAACATAATCCTTTTTTTTTCTCCTTGGCTGTAGCTGCTAGCGGATAATAACAATGATACAATTTTTATTCATCCTTTCACTTGTTTGAATTCAAATGCTTTTAACAATAGTACCAAGTTCATGCTTTTACAATTTTGTGCAGATGCACATATTTTAAACATATAATGCAACTAGTCTTCCCTTTCTATTGTTTCTGTCGCTTTGCAACACATTGTGTCATTTGGTTTCTATATTCCAATTCTGCAAATCACCTGTCTCCGATGAAGTCATTTTTGCCTTTCTGAAATAAGAGTTCAAACTCATATTTTGAGCATTAATATATAAACAACAAAGGCCATGACTTTTATGAATCATTCCTCCTGATTTTTATTGAGTGTTTAATAATATAGTCTCAAATTCTTACAATATGTCAGTCTTGCCTCAATATGGATTTTAAACTCACCATTACATATTTTTTTCTGCACAAAAGAAGCAGAATAGATCTTTAACTGTTCCTGTATAAAAATCATGCTATCAAATGGTATTATATAATGACTAGGATTAAGCAGAATATTGATATATGTACTCATATGCCACTTAGAAAATGTTAGCCTGAAATAATGAAATGCTTAGGGACGTTTTGCTTTTAAAGTATTTCCTCATAGATTTTAATCACTCCCTTGGAAATTGTAGTGTGAAAAATATTCATTTAGTAAGATGAAGAATTTCTTTTAAGATATATACAAGCATACATATAACATAACAGAGTTACTTAGATGAGATGAGCAGTATAGAACTTTGATAAAATATTAAATCAATCAATCAATCAGGTAAATAATTCAGGAACATTTTTTGTCCATCACTAAAAATAGGCTTTATGAAATCCACCACTTTAATGTATGTTGTTATGATTACAACAGACATGGGATATATTCAAAGCCATGAGCCAAGATTTAATAACTGAAGCAGTTTGTAACATATTTGAAACATATAAAGGAAAATATAATAACTGAAAATTTAAAAGGGTTTTTAAAGTCTTTATTACTGAAGAATGACAATACCAGTTCTGGTTCTTTATAAGACTATAAAGTATGATACTTAGACATTTCTCCTTGATGTTTACCATGATTTTTTTTTGTAGAATTTCCCCATAGCAGGGGTAGCAATTCCCAGAAAGGTACAGTGCTAAATTGTGAGATTTGTTCTCTTTGCCTTTCCCTTCCTAATATCTTCTAGACATTGTTAAATTGTAACAATTCTGGAAATTTAAATATGAAAGATTTGCTGATAATGTACAATGATTCACTGTTTTAAATGATGATAATTGAATAAGGTTTTACACTGTGAAAGTCTCCTTTTTTGTATATTTTTTTATTTTAAGACAAACATATACAGACAATACATAAAAAAACATAAATCCATCTTCCATTTTGTACATACAGTGTCAGTTGGTTTAGAATCTTTTGTGAGATCCTTTGATAATCATTGTTTACAATTTATATCAATCTCACATTGTCAAACTAACATATGCTTATCTATTTATCAATTATTAATTATCCTGCTATTTATTCCATCAATATTGTATTATGCTGTCATCCAATGTGTTCTGTACGATCCATTAGCATACTTGTAAACCCTGATTGGCCAGAGCGCACGGCAACCTGATTGGCCGAGCAAGCCGCACTGATTGGCCCGCCGTGAATCCCCGCGATTGGTGGAAACTAATCGCGGGAGATTCAAAACGGTGCCATTGGCCGTGGCCGCAGCGGCCAGGCAATATAAGCCGCCGCAAATCTCCTGAACCCCGAGTCGATCTCGGGACTAATAAAGAGCTGAAACCTGGTCACTGACTCCCGACCCTTCTTCCAAACGGCAAACTTAACACTGGCGACGAGGATGGGATCGCGGAACTGATACCCACCAAGCACGTGGCACCGAGGCAAACGAGATCGACGAGATGGCCAGCATCGCACCGCCCGCACCCTTTAACCAAGCTACTGAGGACTGGGAATCGTATATTGATCAGTTCCTGATGTTCCTAGAGAGTAGCAATCTCAAGGATGCAAACGGGCAGAAAAAAAGGGCTGTTTTCCTGACACACTGCGGGCCTGCAGTGTTTAAAATGGCGAAAGCCCTCGTGAAACCCGAGGATGTGAAGGCGATGGACTGGACCGACCTCGAACCGCTGCTACGGAGCCACTATGCTCCCGCCGTGCCCACCCTCATCAGACGGCACGACTTCTACCGGCGTGACCAGAAACCGGGTGAGAGCATTAGCGATTTCGTGGCAGACCTGTGAAATCTGGGAGGCATGTGCAGCTTCACGGACATGGACGAGGCATTACGAGATCGCCTCGTCCTCGGGCTCAGGGATCCGGTCCTACAAAGCCAGCTGATGGCAAAAGGCGACATGTCCCTCACTGATGCCCTTGCCGAGGCCACCGCAGCCGAGGCGACCCGAAAGTCAGCAGCCTGAATGCGGAGACCAGACACCGGGGACCGAGCCACAACCTCCGAGGCAACCCCGACGGCCGAGATGCATCCAGAAGCAAGCCGCCGAGCAACCACCACCACCCACCATGGCGACCTCGACTCCGCCTCCGACACCACAGATGAAGAGGAGGACATCCATCGACTCCAAACAGAACGAGACCGGCACGAACGGCGGAGTTGTAAGTCGGGACTCCAATGTGCCGGGTGCGGGGGCGACCATCCTCGATCGGAGTGCCGGTTTTTCGACGCGATCTGCCGGCAATGCGACAAGAGAGGCCACATCGCCCGAGTCTGCCGACTCAAGAGAGCTTACAGCCCCGATGATGAGACAACAGCGGCCGGAGACGGGACGGCACCCCCAGGACAAGGGACCGCCAAACCGAGAGTCGTTGGAACCGGGACGGATGGGGCCGACGGAATGGCGAGAACCGACAGAGAGAAGAGACCCACCAGACGGTCGCCATCGCCATTCATCGAGCGCTGATGCCCGAAAGGTATACGTGGAAGTGGGCATCGAGGGCAAGCCATGCAAGATGGAGGTGGACTCCGGGTCCTACCTCTCCATGGTTGCATGGCAGGAAATCAAGCACCTGGTGCCCGCCATCCACAAGAGGGGGCTGGAAAGCCAGAAGTTAATCCTAAAAGACTACCAAGGGAACCGCATTCCCGTAGTCGGAACAGGACACTTTGAAGTTACATTCAAGGGGCGCACAGCAAGGCTTCCCCTGACAGTCATGGACAGAGACCGACCCAGTCTTTTGGGACTACAGTGGTTCGCGCTGCTCGGGATCGAAGTAACGGGCATTGACCACGTCGCAGAGGCAGACTGGGAGGAACAACTCGCAAGGGACTTCCAGGAAGTGTTTGACGGCACCCTAGGCAAGTACCGAGGGCCCCCTATTTCCTTCAGCTTAGACCCCAGCGTCCCCCGATACGCCTAAAACCGCGGCGGGTACCTTTGCACTCCGGCCCAAGATCGATGAGCAGATAGACAAGCTCATCAAACAGGGGGTCCTAGAGCCAACCGATCACACCGGTGGAAACCCCCATAGTCACCCCAGTCAAGCCCGATGGGTCGGTGAGAATCTGCGGGGACTATAAGGCCACCCTAAACTGTGCCTTACAACAAAGCGCCTACCCCGTCCCAGTAGTGCAGCACCTTCTACATTCACTGGGGGAAGGCAAGGTTTTCGCGAAACTCGACCTGGCGCAAGCCTACCAACAATTACCGGTCGATGCGGAAACCGCGGAAACCGCTGAGGCGCAGACCATAGTAACCCACCAGGGGGCTTTTCGCTGCAAGAGACTCCAGTTTGGAGTCAGCGTAGCACCAGGAATTTTCCAGAGCCTCATGGAGAGACTCCTGCAAGGAATCAAGGGGGTGTTCCCCTACTTCGACGAGGTACTGGTGTCAGCGGCCAACCAAAAAGAACTGGAGGGTCACCTGAGGGAGGTACTACAAAAATTCAAAGACGCGGGGCTGAAAGTCAAAAAGAAAAATGCCAGCTACATACCGAGAGGGTCGAGTTCCTAGGATATCTCCTAGACCGGCACGGAATTCACCCAACCGAAAAAAAAATCAGAGCCATCAAAGAAGCCCCCAGGCCAAGGAATAAAACAGAACTGCAGGCGTTTCTCGGGCTGATTAACTTCTATAATGTTTTCCTACCCCAGAAGGCGACCGCGGTGGAGCCGCTGCATAGGCTGCTGGATAAAACAGCCACCTGGACCTGGGGGAAACGAGAGGAAGCTGTTTTCAACCAAACCAAGGACCTGCTCACATCGGATGCCGTCCTCATCCAATACAACGAGACCCTCCCGTTGACAGTCACGTGCGACGCATCACTGTTCGGGATCAGGGCGATCCTCAGCCACACACTCCCGAATGGAAATGAAGCACCCATCGCATTTTACTCGAGAACCCTATCAAAGCTGGAAAGGAACTATAGCCAACTCGACAAGGAAGCCCTGGCAATCATCGCCGCCATCAAAAGTTTCCACGAGTACCTCTACGGCAGGACATTCACCATCATCACAGACTACAAACCGCTGTTGGGCATCCTGGCAGGAAACAAGGCCACCCCGAACATTCTATCTCCAAGAATGACAAGGTGGTCTGAATTCCTCGCCGCCTACAGCTACCGGCTGACCCATCGACCCGGCAAAACAATCACACACGCAGACGCCTTGAGCCGCACCCCGCTACCCAACCTGGATGCCGACCCAGCACCCACAGCATCCACCCTGAGCATCGAGGCCATACCCAACCTCCCCCTAACCGCGTCAGACATTGCCCACAAAACAAATAAAGGCAAACGTCTGGCGCGGGTGTTGCAATGGGCAGAGAAAGGGTGGCTGGAAAAAGATGACAACGAGACATTCAGGACTTTCAGGAACAAACAAACGGAACTTTCCACACAAAAGGGTTGTATACTATGGGGGGACAGGGTTGTCATCCCGGAAAAATTACAAAAAAGGTTCTTGGACTTGTTACACGAGGGGCACCCGGGCATCGTCAGGTCAAAAGCCCTGGCCAGAAGCTACGCATGGTGGCCAGGGATGGACAAACAAATCGAAGCCTGGGTGGCAAACTGTAAGCAATGCCAAGAATCCAGGCCAAGCCCACCCACCGCCCCAATCCTGGAATGGGAAACCTCCAGGGGACCATGGTCCAGGATACACATAGATTTCACCGGACCCACAAAAGGACCCACATTCCTCATAACGGTAGACGCTTACTCCAATTGGCTGGAAGTAAGCGACATGAGAACTACCACCACCGAGGCCGTCATCAAAGAACTCAACAGACTATTCTCAACCCACGGCTTCCCAGATGTAATTGTGTCAGATAATGGGTCTACGTCACGTAGGACCATACCAAGAGGGGAGGGGTGTTCTGTATGATCCATTAGCATACTTGTAAACACCGCGCCCTGATTGGCCAGGGCGCACGGCAACCTGATTGGCCGAGCGAGCCGCACTGATTGGCCCGCCGCGAATCCCCGCGATTGGTGGAAACTAATCGCGGGAGATTCAAAGCGGTGCCATTGGCCTTGACGCCGCGCGCCATTGGCAATATAAGCCGCCGTTAGTCTCCTGAACCCGAGTCGATCTCGGGACTAATAAAGAGCTGAAACCTAGTGACTGACTCCCGAGCCTTCTTCCAAACGGTGAACTTAACACAATGGTTATATATGTCTACATTATATTTTGTATCAATCGATTAAGCTTCAATAACAAAATTATCTATTCTGTTACCTTACCATGTCTTTTTATCCAACCATTGATAAAACAAATCCCATATCATATAAAATTGCTTGTCTTCTTGTTCTCTAATTTCAAATGTCAGTTTACTCATTTCAGCACAGTCCATAATTTTTTTAATAACTTCCTCCTGCATAGGTATTTTGTCATTTTTCCAGTTCTTTGCAAATACAATTCTAGCTGCTGTTAAAACATTTACAATCAAATATTTCAATTCTTTATTGTATATGTCCGGTATGACTCCCAATTAAAAGATCTCTGGTTTAAAGTCTATATGTTGTTTTATCATTTTTTCCAACCATGTGTGGAATTTATTCCAATATTTCTTTGTGTCCGAACATGTCCACCACATATGATAATATGAACCAGGTATCTGATAACATTTCCAGCATTTATCCAATTTATTCTTAAACATTCTCGCAAGTCTCGTCAGGGGAAGGTGCCACCTGTAAAACATCTGATACAAATTTTCTTTATATGCAGTTGACATTGTCATTTTATAATTTTGAGACCACAATTTTTGCCATGTTTCTAAATCAATCCCATATCCAAAAATTTTTCCCCAAGCAATCATCGTTTCTTTGACTTGTTCCTCCTCCAATTTAAATTCTAATAAATGTCCATAAAGTTTTTTAATTACCTTTTCATCAGCACCCATCAAAAATTTATCTAATTCAGTCAACTTGTCGTAAATACCTTCTGTCTTAGAGTCTTTATCAAACCTAGGTTGTATTTGCAAATATGAAAACCAATTCATTTTTACACCTTGTTCTTCCAACGCTTGCATAGATTTAAGTTCACCCTTTTCATTCAATTTCTCCCCATATCTAACAGTTTGTTCCTTTTTATATATTATTTGATAAGAAAAAGCTTCAATAGTTGATATCCAAGTAATATTGTCTTTTAATCTTCTCCCAGTTCAAAAGCAATGCCTCACAAATATAATGTCTTCTAAAATACCCCTGTGTTTTAGTTCCCTTATACCAGAGAAAGGCATGCCATCCCAGCAGCAAGTCATGGCCTTCTAAAGTCAATAATCTACTGTTCCTTAGTGTTATCCATTCCTTTTACCCACATCAAACTTGTCGCCTGGTAATATTGCTCCCAATTGGGGAAGGCAAACCCTCCTTATTCTTGCATCTTGTAACAGTTTTAATTTTATTCTTGCTTTTTTACCCGGCCAAATATATTTCAACACAATTCTATTTAAATCTTTAAAAAACTCTTTCCCTAGTCGAATAGGAATTGTCTGGAATAAATATAAAACTCTAGGCAATATTAATTAAATATCAATCTTAATTGTAGATATTCTCCCAATCAATGATAGTTGCACTTTTTCCCATTTTATCAAATCTGTTGCAATCTGCCGTTTGAGTTTAACATAGTTATCTTCCTTCAGTGTACTACATCTTGGTGTAATATGTATCCCTAAATATTTAACCTTGTTCATGACCTGTATTTTTAAAATTTCTTCCAACTCTTTCTTTTGTCTTGCTAACATATTCTTTGTAAATATCTTTGTTTTGTCTTTATTTATTCTAAAACCTGCTATTTTTCCATATTCTTCTATTTTTTCTATTAATTTGGGTGTTGTTTCCAATGGGTCTTCTAATATAAATACCAAGTCATCTGCAAAAGCTTGCAATTTATACTCTTCCTTTTTAATTTTCATTCCTTTTATTTCTTTTTCTTCTCTGATATTCCTGTTCAACACTTCCAATGTTAACACAAACAGCAGAGGTGACAATGGACAGCCTTGCCTTGTCCCTTTTCTTATATATTTTATATTTTATTTTCTTCCCCAAACCCCAAAAACTTTAACCTTAGACTGTCTACTATTGACCTCACCCCTTTCCTAAGAGGTCTGTAGGGGGCGTGCATAAGCGCACCAACGTGCCTACCGTCCCTGTCCTATTGTTTCTTTTATTTCTTTTATTTTTCTTATATGTATCCATGTATTCATAACTATGTTTTTACTTATACCTATTATCTTGTAAGCAATTGACAAAAATAAATAAATAAAATAAAAATAAATCTATGGATTCTGTTAATTCTCCATTAACTTTGCAGTTTGTTCATGGTATATTGTTTCAATGGCTTGGATAAATTTTTTACCAAAGCCCATTTGTATCAATTGCAATAAAATAAATCGCCAACTCACATTGTCAAAGGCTTTTTGTGCACCTAGAACCATCAAGGCCATTGCTTCTCAGGGTGTGCTTCATAATATTCCAGAGTATTCAAAATAATTCTCACATTGTCTTTGATTTGTCTCTTTGGCAGAAATCCATTTTGATCAGTATGGATAAAATTATTTAAGTATCATTTTAGTCTTTCTGCCAAAATTGAAGCAAAGATTTTATAGTATGAGTTCAACAGAAATATAGGTCTATAATTTTTAACTTGCTGCAGGTCTGTACCTTCCTTCAGTATAAGTGTAATGTATGCTTCTGACCATGTTTTTGGTATTCTGTTCTTTAACATAACTTCATTCATTACTTCTAAAAGGTGAAAATTCAATATTTCCTGAAAAGTCTTGTAAAATTCCATTGGCAAATCATCTGGACCTGGTGCTTTCCCAACATTCTGTTTTTTTAAGGCTTCTGTTAATTCCATGATGGAATGATGAAATAGTCTCCTTTAAGTGGTATCTCAGTTCAGAGTTTTTATCAGCCATCTTCAGTCTCTCTCTGAATAGTGAGATGGGCAGTATATAAATTTAATAAATAAATAAATAAAACTTACTGTATTGATTGTATTTCAATTAATGTTTTGATATATGGTGATGTATAGAGTGCTTTCTGTTTATCCTACTTAATGGCTATACCTATTAATTGTTCGGGGACAGGGTCGAGGTTCTTAGCTACTATTGTCATTCCTAACCTTTTCTTCATTAAAAAGAAAAGGAAGAGAGAAGACTCTACCTTTTTGGCAACATATATGGCAACCATAAACAAAATAAAAACATCATAGAGAAGAAGAAGAATATTTTAAAATGAGGACTTCAGGGGAGATCTATCTCAGGAAAGGTATATATTCTTATTCATAGTGGGCAAAGAGATGTCATACAAGAAATTGGTACCTATGAGTCATCCAATCAAACTCAAAATTTAGAACTGTTGACTTATATAGTTCCATTTAAAGCAAAATATAGGCACAATTTTGACTGATGGTTACCATGGTAAATCAAAGAACACAGTGCAATCCAATCAGGGAATTGTTATATGAAATACATTCATATATCCATTCTTTCTCACTGTCTCAGATATTTCTCTTGAATATTAAGGAACATAGAACAATAAATTTCATAGGTTTCAAATGCATGATTCAGCAACAGATGATGCTAGGCTATAGTGCTATTGTAGCAACTGATATTATTGATATTATGAATTGCATAAAACCAACAATTTTATATCTATATTCTAATCTATTATTTAGCCCATCCTTTGAAAGCAATGGTCTAGAAGCAAATATATATAAGATTTGAGGAAAATAGGTCTCACATCTCTTATCCATGCAGCTACCTGCTTCATAATATTTTATCAGGACCAGTCATGCTGTTAGATAATGATGGGTGTCATGAAATGATAGCACATACCATGAGGGTAGTTATTTCATGCAATGTTGTATTTATTTATTTAGTTTGCCAGAGAGTGGTACTTGTGGATTTTCTGTCTTAGGAATCAAAATAACTCGGTTATGGTTATTATGTATAATGACTCTGGGAAGAGAGAGGCTATTTTCTGTTCCACCTCAAACAACAGCATGTCTCTGCCTTGTGTCCTGAACTGCTAATTACTGGCAATTGAATAGAAAATAATTCCCTGTAGGTAATGTCTTGCATGTTTTTCATGGGTACATGTTATTTATTTGTATTAATCTAATTTTCTTTCAAAAAATCCCAGGGTGGGATCTTCAGAATTACTTTCCAGATAGTATTTGCATAGCAAGATTCTTGAATGTATGGAAGTAAATACTGTTTTAATATTATAAGTTATTTATAGATTGGATTTTATCAAAATCTGATCTGATAAAATGGGAATCAGTGGTTTAATATATACAAGACCTATATCTTTTTTTGTGTTCAGTAAGATACTGTGAAGAGAAGAAAGGGCAGAATCTGGAGATGGAGTGAAAAGGAGGATCAGCCTAGAATAGCCACAAGTGAATCAAGTCCAACTCCCCTTTTCGCTATTGTTTGTCCTCTTCTGCCATATCTAGGCACTCTTCATTCACTTCATTTCTGAAGCTTCTCAGAAAACTAAGAGCTCTTTGTGACTACAGGTATAATTTATTTACACTAAAACAGGAAGGAAACAAAGCTTCTAAATCAGGATTTTGCTAAAATGTAACATAGGCTGTAGTTCATAGCAAATCCTAATAATAGATGAATTACAGGGTAGTGGCAGAGGTGGTATTCAGCAGGTTCTGATGAGTTCTGGAGAACGGTAGTGGAAATTTTAAATAATTCAGAGAACCGGCAAATACCACATCTGACTGGCCCCACCCCCATCTATTCTCTGCCTCCCAAGTCCCAGCTGATTGGCTGGGTCTTCTTTTGTTGCCCTGCACAGGAGAACAGAGCTGGAAAGCAGGTTAGTGGGGTGGGGAAAGAATGGGATTTTGCAATAACCTTCCCCCAGGAGTAGAGACCAAATGTAGATTGTACAGTATCCTTCTCCTGCCATGCCCACCAAGCCATACCCACAGAACCAGTAGTAAAAAAAGTTGAATCCCACCACTGGGTAGTGTGTAGTAAAGTATATAAGTGGCCATCTTCATGCTGTGGATATATAGCAAGAGAAGTTTGGCTGAATACAGATTTCCTTATCCCTTGGGTGGACACACAAATGGTCTGATTCACTATGTAAGCAGTAAGATGAAGTAATTTAAAATGCAGCTGCTCTTAATGTCTGTGACAGATGGATATAAACAGAAAACTATGGATCTATCCACTGT
Organism: Notechis scutatus; assembly: GCF_049901735.1. NCBI lineage: Eukaryota > Metazoa > Chordata > Lepidosauria > Squamata > Elapidae > Notechis > Notechis scutatus. Next base: position 40,582,136 of record NC_142014.1, read on the forward strand.
CATTTCAGTGCTATTATATGTACCAATATACATAAACTGAAAGATAAATGATGAGACAAGTCCCTTGTCTTTGTAAAGTTCAGCCAAGTACATTGTGGAGACCTTTTCTTAGCTTCTGAACATGATCACAAGGGCCATCTTTCAGCACAGACAAAGATAGATTTTATATTCATTGGCACATTTGTACCTCTCACTTGGAAACTATGGGACTGTCTAGAATAAGAAATGTAGTACTTTTAAATGTTTAAAATGAAACTGGCATCCTTTATGGTTTTCACTATGGATTTGTTCCAGTAATAAAATCAGTTTAACCATACAGCCAGAATTATTCTTGATACTAAGCTGGCAGATTTAAAAAAAAATCTGCATTCACTTTACACTTACTATTTTCAAATGGATATACTTATTCATGAGAAAATGACAAAAACATATTATTATTTTTAAACATACTATGCTGTATATCATGAAAAGTATCTGAAGTTTAGGCTGATACAATCCCAGGAAAGAATTTGTCATCGTATTTTTAAAAGATGTGTTCCATTGTCAATATACATAAATGCTTAATTTATAGTGATGGAACTTTTGTGTCAGTCTACTGTGACATTGTCAAACTCTGATCAAAGTCATTAGTATTCCCACAAGAGTGCATGCTTTGCAGCATGCAGAGAAGCACCTTTGTGAAATGGAGACATGAAAAATATTAAACAGGAATTCTTAGGAACTAGCGGGGAATGAGAGCTCTTGGCTAGAGAGAGGCTGATGTTTAACAGAGTAATAAAGTCTTGAGTTGAAGATGAAGAAAGAATAAAGAAAAAGAAAAATAAGAAAATAATAAGAAAAAGGAAGAAAAAAAACCAGAGCTCATGGAAAATAAGTATTTCAAGAAGACATTTCAATGAAAAAGAGGATGTAGCTGTTAGCTGTGGGAGGGATAGTCCACTGACGAGATACGGTAAGTTTAGAGAAGTGATTGATACAGAAAAACTGCAGTCAACAATCCAGCAGACTAAACATCTGAGAAATTTGAGGCAAAGGTAATCTGGGAAATAAGTTTGCAAGGGATGGTAGTCATTTTCCCTAATAATTAAAGTGGTGGCAACTGCCAGAACCAGAGAAGGAGAACTTGAAAGCAGCTTTAAGGAATGCATGGAGGGGTCAAAATGAGAAAATGTATGTCAAAAGAGAGATTCTCACCTTCGTTCAAAGAAAATTTCCACAGAGAATAGGGGGGGGGGGGGGGGGGGGGGGGGGGGGGGGGGGGGGGGGGGGGGGGGGGGGGGGGGGGGGGGGGGGGGGGGGGGGGGGGGGGGGGGGGGGGGGGGGGGGGGGGGGGGGGGGGGGGGGGGGGGGGGGGCGGGGGGGGGGGGGGGGGGGGGGGGGGGGGGGGGGGGGGGGGGGGGGGGGGGGCGCCCGGGGGGGGGGGGGGGGGGGGGGGGGGGGGGGGGGGGGGGGGGGGGGGGGGGGGGGGGGGGGGGGGGGGGGGGGGGGGGGGGGGGGGGGGGCCCCGGGGCGGGGGGCCTGGGGGTTTTTTTGGGGTATCACTTGCTCATGATGTCATCTTTGGACCCCTCCCTGACAGAGAATTATAGGCCAGTTTTCAATCTCCCCTTTCTGGGGAAGGTTGTCAAAAAGATAATTTGATGACAACGTCAGACAGACTTGGACAATGTGGATCATATGGAACTGTTTTATTCTGTCTTCAAAGTAGGATACAGTATAAAGAAATATTTTCTGTTATGGTCAGACTTGCAGACCTTTGGCAAAAGGTGTAGGGTGGTGCATCCCTCCTAGTTCTTTTTTTTCTCCCAGTGGCTTTTGATATTGTTGACCACCTGGGCCAATTGCAGAGATAAGAATAGGAAGCACTGTGCTCTAATCCTCCTTTCTCAGCAGTCAGATCCAGTCAGAGTTTATGCGGGAGGGAGATTGCATCTGAGCCTCTCATAAATGGGAGTGTCTTAGGGCTTAATGCTGCCTCATCTCCCATTCGATATCTACTGGGTGAGGTTTGGGATGCAATATCATCAGTATACCAATGATGCCCATTCTATATCTCTGTATCATTCCAGTTTTAGCATATGTGGTATTCAACCCCAAATAGCACAGATGAAACTATTCAAAGTATTGTTTGGAAGCTGTTGAGGGCTGGATGAGAAGGGACAAACTTAAGCTTGATCCTCATAACACTGAGTGGCTGTGGCTTTGAATCCTCTAGGTCAGGGATGTCACCTTCCTTGGTCTTGGCTGGGGCTGCATTTCCCCAGTCCAGACTAGTGCACAATTTAGGGGTATTTCTGGGTTCACAGATGCTGCTGGAAACGCAGTGACAATATCACCCAGAAGGCCTTTGCACAGGTACATCTTGTGTGCCAGTTGCACTTGTAATTCAGTTGGGAGGCACTTAAGAAAGTCACTCATGCTCAAGGTATCTCATGTTCGGATAATTGTAATGCACTTACAGAGACTGCTTTTGAAGATCACTCAAAGTTACAGTTGGTTCAAAATGCAAGGGTGTGAACACTAACTGGCACTTCTCTATGTGCCATGTGATCATGCTCTGCAAACTGCATTGGCTGCTAGTTGACTTTCAAGTGCAACTCAAGGAGCTAGTTATAACCTACACAACCCTGTATAGCACAGGGCCATGGTGGCGAACCTATGGCACGCGTGCTGGAGGTGGCATGCAGAACTATTACTGCTGGCACGCAAGCCCTTGCCCAGAAAAGGTCTATTGTGCATGTGCACAGGCCGCCCGCCCACCAACTGATTGTCGGGTATCTGGCATTAATGTGCAGGGGCAGGGATCATGCGCACATGCACAGAAGTGTGCATGGTGGGTCACACAGGTCATGCGCGCATGTGCAGGGGGCATGGGGAGCACACTCATTGCCTTCTGGGTGATGGCACGCGAGCGCACAAGCACAAACACAATTATCGGCAGAGGACCCCAAAAAGGTTAGCTACCACTGGCATAGGGCCTGGATAACTGACAGACTGCTTATCAGCAATCGTTTCTGCCTATCTAGTGCATTCCAGCAGAGTGGGTATGTCTCAGGTCTTCTCTGTTAAATATTGCCATCTTGTGAGACTTAGGAAGTGTGCTTTCTCTGATGTAGCCCTCACTTCTAGGACAGCTTTCTTCCACAGATAAAGGTGGTATCTTCTACCCTAGGGTTGTGGAAAGCCTTGAAAACCTGGCTTTTGTCCCAGGCCTAGGGATAATGTTTGTGATTGTTTAATTATCCCAGGTTTGTTTTGTGGGCTTCATTAGCATAGTATTTTAGTTTTGTCTGCCTGTTTATTTAATATTTCTCCCTGTTTTTATGTTACTTTAGTTTTGTGTGCCTCCAGGTCCATTGAAATTGGATAGTCAATAAATTTAAGTAAATAAATTCAGAAGAACAGTGAAGGTTGAGAGTAAGGTCATCACACCAAAGAAGATGGACAACTGCTGCAGGCATTCAGAGCGACCAACTTCAAACATAAATGCTTAAAGGAAGAAACAAAATAAGTCTGAGGAAAGAAGGAGGAGGGAAGAGAAAGTGGGAGGACAAAGAATACTAAGAATAAACACTAAATTGTAAAACAATAAAAGGTGGAAAGAAGTATTCATAGAAATAAATAATCATGAAGGAGTAAGAAGAGGAAGTGAAATGAATTTGATATTTAGGCGAAGAAAGCTATTGTTGAATATAGAGAAAGATTCAAACTTAAATCCTGATATCTAACAAAAAATAACTAAGTTAAAATAAGGCAGAAAATAACAAAGCCTTAGAAAAATGTAGGAACAAGGTTTATAGCACACAGGTAGGAAATCATGTGAACATTAAAATATTATGTATAGTTTGCAGGGGTGGGATTCAATTTTTTAAACAACTGGTTCTGTGGGTGTGGCTTAGTTGGTGGGTGTGGCTTGATGGTAATGTGACTGGCTAGGTGTGGCCAACTCAACATCACTCACATCGAGGCACGCATCTCCTCGCCTGGCCTCTCATGACTGTGGGGATGCCGCAATAGTCGTAAGCGTGAAAAATAGTTATGTCACTTTTTTCAGTGCCATTGTAACTTTGAATGGTCACTCCACACAAGCAAAGTACCAGCAAAGGAGGGGGAAAAAACTCCAGAGAAGTTCCAGAGACAGGAAGTCTAGTCCTGCCTAGAATGTAAAAAGGGTTAATGGAGAGGCAGTTTCTGTAGGCAACACCAGAATGTTTCCTTCCTGCCTTCCTTACAGGATTAGGTCAGTAATTTCTTCTAACAACCGGTTCTCCAAACTGCTTAGAATGTTAACAACCAGTTCTAGAGAATAGGTGCGAACCTGTAGAATCCCACCCCTGATAGTTTGGTATAAGAAGTACTTTTTAAAACAAAGGTTGATATCTGTTTGCAATGGATTTTTTGTTATGCTCCATTTTTGCCCACAACTTGTCTATTATAATTTTTGAAAGTTGATATTATGCATGAAGTGCTTTCCCTGCTCATAGGTACATAATTTTTTTAAAAAATCATGCAAGATAGAATAAAGAATTGTTAGATATGGTGAGGATAAAATATTTTGGCTCCGGTTTAAAGTGAGAAAGAAAGAAAAAAAGAAGTTTAACTCTTCCTCTCCCTCCCTCCCTCCCCCACCCACCCCCCCGAGTACATGTGTGATTCTATCGGTGTGTGCATGTCTTTCTTCCCCTCTGGGCATTGCCAGATGGTCAGCCTTTCCACCACTCAACATTTCTTCCACAATTAAATGCAATGGGGATAACTTGCTTAATTCAAATATATTCGAATTTCAGTATCTATGTGAATAGGCATATGTAATCATTTGTGTTTCTGTAGTACTCATAGAAAACCTACAGCTTTATTTGAGAACTATAACACTACCAGTGCTTGGATGCTAGCTGTAACACATACCTCCTCCCACCTACTTAGTTTTGTACCAAAAGAAATATCCTTTCTCTTTCATTAAATATAATATTATTTCATAATATTAAATTGCTGGTGTTTGTGTGGTTCCTACAGTGGCATGATTCCTCTTTATGCTTGTGCAAGACTAATTCTATCTTTGTGACTCCTTTTTAGCCTTGCCTTTGCCCTACAGCTGGGAGAAAGATGGTCTGACATAGAATGACATCAACTAGCAAAATATTTTTACCTCTGGAGTAGAATTCATTGCAATGAAATGATATTTTTCTATTTAGTATTAAGCCAAGTACTGTATGTGCCAGAGAAATACAGAATAGTAAGCACCAGGTCATAGTATCACATGATAGGGAAGAGCATTCTTTAATAACTATTGGAATTACAAACCAGATAAGAGACACTCTTTAGCTTGTTATTTATGCTGGTCCTTGCCTTTTTCTATATTTTGCTGTGTCTCTCTAGTCTTGCATTACTGTTATTGGCTTCTGGTTTAAAATTTTTCAGTTATAGGCAAACATTTTGATCTGAAGAGTAGGTTTTTTTTGAAACTGTAATCAATAATTTTAGAAATATTAAATAGAGAATGATTCCAAAGATTAGCCAAAACAATAATACAAGCCAGAAAAAAGTAGCATGTATGCATGTGATATAGATCGATGTAACTGTTTGAAATAGATAGATTTTGAGAGCCAAATATTATTTGCTGTATATTTCATTTGAAGATCGTACTTCCATAAATAACCAGATGAGCTGAGCCTCACCTGTCTTGAGACCACAAAATGAGCAAAAGATTAAAACTCTTTCACAACATGGTATTAAGTCACCATGGAAGGCTATGTGTGTCGGTTAGTTATTTGTTTAAGAGAAATCTATATGAAATGTTCTGTGTAGGCTAGCCCTATTCATCAGGTAAAGCAATAAACATTACAAGTACAAACAGAATTTAGCAGATCAAGCGATACTATGCTCATAGAATAGCCTTTAGTTTCATTTTGTTTTTACTATTTAACTATTTGACAGCAGTCAAGAAATAGTCTGGTAGTCTATGGAAAAAGTGGTAGTCTATGGAGATTCCCAGTCATCCAGGTCATGGTTGTCCCAAAGGTGCTTTTTTTCAAGAGTCAATTGGATTTTCTGGTTTTTCTTTGAAGACATTTCACATCTCATCCAAGAAGCTTTTTCAGCTCTGACTGGATGGTCAGAACCCTTCCATTCCCCACTAATCAGTCAGAGCTGAAGAAGCTTATTGGATGAGAAGCAAAATGTCTTCAAAGAAAAACCAGAAACTCCAGTTGCCTCTTGAAAAAAAAGCATCAGGGTTGGAATTATACTGGTTCAGACTGGTTCATGCAAACCCCTTCCAATGTTCAGCTTGCTCTGAACCAGTGGTGGATTCAAATTTTTTTACTACCAGTTCTGTGAGTGTAGCTTGGTGGGCGTTGCAGGGGAAGGATACTGTAAAATCTACAGTCAGAGGTGGTATTTGCCAGTTCTCTGAACTACTCAACATTTCTGCTACCAGTTCTCCAGAACTAGTCAGAACCTGCTGAATACCACCTCTGCTCTGAACCGGTTCACTGTGATGAGAAAGTGGGCTGGCCTGCCTGCCTTCCCCTGCTCTTTACTGTGCTTTATGCCCTTGTTTAGAGCACAGCTGGTTCGCATGGCAGAGCGGTTTGCCATGCCTCAGCTGTTTTCTTCACAGGCTGCAGTTGAAGGTAGTTGATTGCAGTTGATTGACTTGCCTTTTTTTAAATGCAGAGTACGTGCACAATCACCGAACCAGTTGTTATACCAGTGGAATCCCACCCCTGAAAAGCACCTTTGGGACAGACTGGTAGAGTAGACATGAAGGCCTTGGAAAAAGATCAATAAGGTGTGTCTATCTGTATAAATCAGAATAATACTTAATAATAATAATAATTGTATTCTCTGTGACACACTATGGAAGTAAAAGTTGGACTGAAGAAACAGGCTAGAAAAATATTGATGCTTTTTAATTTGAGCATTGGAGAATATCCTGTATAATCATGAAAGCAAACAAATTATCAAAGAGATCAACCCAGAGTTCTCACTTGAGGAATGAATAACCAATCTCAAATTTTAATACTTTGGACAGATTATGCAAAAACTTATCTCTCTGGAAAGGCTCTAATGCTAGAAAGATAAGCAGCAGCAAACTGGATGGATTCAGTTGCATTGGTGATAGTGCCTGAAATACCTGATTGTTATGGAGAATGCTATATGGTTGTTAAAAGTTGATACAAATATGATAGCATGTAGTCAATCATTCAATCAAATTAGCTCATTGTGTAAATAACATTATGCAGCTGAAAAAATATGATTAGCAGTCAGAGTGTATAGGACGGAATAAATATGCCAAATTGCATAGTTGGGTTCTTAAGAAAGAAAGAACCATTATTTATTTCAGACCTTCAATTCATCTCATGTATTCCTAGTTATTGGATCTGAATTGCAGAAATCAAATGACCACTAGATAGCAACAACAGATTAATACAACTGTATCACCCTTTAGCTAGATTTTCTCAGACTATACTCTTATTTACTGCTTCTTTTGTCAGTCTAGTACAGTGTACCTCAATGGTGGCAACTTTAAGATGTCTGGACTTCAACTCCTAGAATTCCCCAGCCAGTAATCATAAAGATGCCAAGGTTGAAAAACACAGGTCAAGTGTCTCCCAAGGAGTTTGGATTTCAGCTCTCATGCTTAGTTAGGAATATCTAACTCTATCACATTGAAGGCATCTTTTAGAGAGAGGCCAGTCTCCTCTCTGGCAGGGATTTTTCATTTCTGAAGATTTTCCCCCAGAGCTTCGAAGGTTTTTTTTAATGGAGGCTTTAGGAACATAAACTGGAATTTCCTTCCTGCAAAACATGTTATATATCCTCCATTTGTGAGGCTTTATGGTGTAAAAAGAGGAGTGAAAATGGGGAACTAGAAACAATTTATAGAAAGGACAGTGATACGGATAAACAGAGAATATCAGTGTGTCCTTGTCAGATGTAATTTGTCACAATTTCCTTGGGAATACACAATTATATGTTTATTCCAAAATACTAACAACTACGAAGTAAAACAAAGATACAAGGTTAATAAAATTAATCCTTATGAAGCTGTTTGGTGTTTTCAAAAAGTAGGAAAGCCTATTTATCATAAATAATAAAACTCACTTTGTTTCTAGGAAGGGCAGATCTGAAACCTGGCATGTGCAACAATCTCATATGTACTAGAAGGATCCCAAATTTCATCTCATCCAGTTTATATTACTGCCAATGTACTTTTAATTATGATTTCCTCAGAGTCAATTAGCAAGGTTGAGATCACATGAGGCATATATTTGATATGCAAAACAAAATGATCTGCATAATTGAGGCTTTCTTGCAGCTGATTCTGTATGAGCTGATAGTCTGGGTAAAACTAACTATACCAGCTGTCCCTTGTGATAGTCGGGAGTGCAGATACCTTATATTAAGCTACACAAGCTATCTCTTGCTACCTTACTGGCTTCCTGCTATTTGATAACTATGATGTGACTTCAGTAATTAGTAGCAGTGGCTCTGGTAGCTTTTCTTGCTAGAAAACTAGCAGACAAATAAATGTCTTAAATTGGCAGCTTGTTGGTTTAGTAAACTATGAAGTAATTTCACAGTTTTTTAATTTCATACCATAATAACTAAGAGACACAATGAAGAAATAAAGAATCAAATACCTAATAGGACTATATTTTTATTTCTTCCAGAATTTTATATTTCTTTAAATAAAATAAGCTATCCAGGAGTTCTATTTCTCAGGACCATTTGACATATTTATAGAAGACATGACTGCTGCAAGCACATTAATTATGCAGTTAGCCATGGTTGTTTGCAACTCATTGTGCAGGCAAAGCTAGGATTGTTTCCATTTAAGCTTAATTAAAATATAATGGTCATTTCATTTCATTTTCATTTTATTATAACTACAAGATCAGCATTAAATACCATGGTCTTGGTCTGTTCAGCTATGGCTTATCAGACCGTTTCCCATCTTCATACCCCCTTTTCTCTTCTGTCCTGCTTTTCTATAATACATTTGGAGGAACTATTTCAAGGATTTAATAGAACTAGTTTTCATTTATATATGAACTGGAAAATTTCCAACTGCAGACTAGAAATAACTATATTTTCCTTTACTTTTAAAGGCCAGGATTAGAAGAATGATTAAAGTCTTTCCCAACTAGAGTTCCATGAGATATTCCTCAGGGTTCTGCTTCCATGTCTTCCATGTCTTCATCTTTGAAGCAAATCAGTTATGTTCAAACATATTGTATGCAGTCCATAAATAAATATATACATATGCATTACTGATGTCTGTACTAATGGCTTAAAAAACTCCAGAAATATTTAAGGAAGGCCCACAAGACAATGGAGGAGGGAAGATATAGACATATTTGTACTAAAGCCTGAGAAACCATGATCATTCCAAGATTATACTTTTTAAACCAAGTTATGATGTCTGAAATGTTCTTACATGAAATCACATCAATTTTATAAAATATTTTGCAAATATTTTGACTACAAATAATTGTATAACTTTCTGTTTATGTCTATATTATATCAAATATAAGTTAAAAGATAAGGTTTTATTTATTAAGAATTGTTTTAATCAAAAAATTTAATCTACATCAATAATACATGTGTATATATTTATTGGACTTCATACACTAATGTTTTAACACAACTGATTTGTTTCTAAATAAAGACAGGTGATAATTCTATTTTATAAGCATTCAGCTATAATGATATTCTGAGATATATTTTTTAAATCACTCATAGATAAATATTAATGTTCTTGATAGTTATGTATTTTTACCAGGACTGTGGGAATTACATTACACACACACACACACACACACACACAGAGAGAGAGAGAGAGAGAGAGAGAGAGAGAGAGAGAAGGAAAGATCTGTTATATCGTAACAGATTTGATTGAAATTGAAATTCCTGCATTTGAAATTCTATTACACCAACCAATTTTCCCACGTACAGCTGATACCAAAACTATGATATTGAAAAAGCTTCAGATAGGTGTATGGTGTAGGATGAGAGCTGCTAAGAATCTGAAGAACCCTTAGTGTACCACATATATCCATCATTTCAAGAGCTAGTCTGGAGAGATTTCATCCTATTGTAAAAATGTGGGTTAAAAGGGGGGAATGAGCAAGGAAATATACTTTTTCCTATATCTGATTTGCCATTTGGAGCTAGGAGAACATTTGGAGATGTTATATTTCTTCATTACCTAAATGCTCAAACCAACAGATCTGATTAATGTGTAAATCATACATTTCAGACAGTGGGGGAGAATACCTATATATTTAACTTTCCTCTTGATTTTAAATGTTTTAACTTCAGAGATTTTTCTCTTCAGTTTTTGAACATATGCTAAAAGATGTGTAAATGATAGAGAAAACTTCTACATGTAAATATAAAAGTAATCCGTAGAGTGAAATTTTATTGATATTGAGCAGCTCAGAATATAACTATAATGCTTTTGTACATATCTCTTCCACATTTATCTAAATACTGTCAGGTTTCAAAACAGGTTATATTAACTCTGCATTTGTGTTGAACATTCAGAATGGAGCTGAAGCTTGCTCAGCCATATCATTCTTTATGAGTTTGGCAGCTGGAAAGGATTTAGTTGCTGATATGTCTGCTTTGTTTTCTCAAATGGGTATAATAAATAGCAAAAGAAAACTGTCTCAAATGTAGTAACGTCAGTAAGAGGCAGGGATTGAATTCAAATAAATGAGAATGACTAAAGGAAAATGGAAGGATTAAAAAGATAAATGCCTTATGTTGCATCAAAGGAATTAAACCTGACAATTTAGAATTCATTGACATTACTGTAAAAGTACCCCACTTTAAAGAATATTTTCAAGAAAGTGGGTTTTTTTTAAAAAAAGTTAAAACAAAATAATTTCAAACTAGGACACTTTAAAATTTATATTGCAAAGGTATCAATGAAAGTATGAGTCAGGTTAATGATCTAGCAAAAAGCAAACTTAAGAAATTCAGACTGGGAAGCTTCTAGTATGAAAAAAAAATATTTGGTGCTCCTCAACCTTATGTTTTGAATTTTTATATTTATTCAATGCTCATCATTACTGAGCATCTGTCACTTTTTATACTGGTCAGATTATGATTTTATTTTTATGTTTGAGGTATTTAGGATACCAATGATCTGCAAATCAGTAAATATAGTGAGCATTACTTTTAAATACGATTGTATTTTTAATCTAAAAAATTTATCAAAAATTATTAGGAAGTAATAATGGAGGGAGGGAAGGAGGGAAGGAGGGAGGAAACTATACAGGAAGTAAAAGAAAGGAGATTCATATTGAAATAATACATTTGTTTAGCTTAGGGCTTAGCTGTACTGAAGGAAGGGAAGAAATGGATATAGTTTGTACTTCAATATGAATTTATGTAATCTCACATTTTTTTAACCAAATCATGTGCTAAAATTTTGTTGAATGAAGATGGTAATGGTGAAGATGTTATTGTTACTATTATTATTATTATTCCCTTCTCTATGCCCATAGGGCAGGGGTGGGCAAACTACGGCCCGCTGGCCACATCCGGCCCGTTGGTCTGTCCAATCCGGCCCGCCCTGAAAAAAATCGCAGGGCGTGGCGTATTGCCCTGTGCCGCGTGGCCCCCAAAGCTGCAAAACAGTGCGGAGCGCTCTCGGGTAGGAAAGAAAAGAACTTTGCAAAGGCCTCGGCTGGGAGTTCGAAATCACCTTCGAGTGCGACCTCTCCGAAGGTGAGTCCCCGCCGATCCCCCTTTTTCCGGGCTTCAGGCTTAAACTTTGCAAAGGCAAAGTTTGCAAGCTGGAGCATCTTCCCGCCGAGGAGTGGGAAGGTTCCGCCCGGTGGGCGGGCGGGCTGCTTAAACTTTGCTCAGGCGTCACTTTAAAAGCCTGCTCCCAGCACCCGAGCAACTTCCCAGCAACTTTCGGCTTCCTTTAACTACATGGGTGCTCGCGCCTGGCCCCGAGCCGCCGGGCGGAGGGGAAGCCCGGTGGGCGGGCAGGCTGCTTGAGGAGGTGACCCGGCGGTGCTCCGGCAGCAGCAACAGGCAGTTCCGCCCGGGCTCCGCTCAGGTGTCGGCTGGGGCTGTCAGGAGTTGCTACCGCCGCGCAGCTCGCGCGGCTCCAGTCCCGTTCTTGGGAAGGAAAAGGCAAAACCAGGAGCCGCTGAGCCTGAGCCTCCGGTGCCGCTGCTCCCGTTGCAAAGCACCGCCGCAGCTCTTCCTTTTGCCTTCCCTTCCCAAGGCAACGCGGACTGGAGCGCTGGAGCCGCGCCGCGGTAGCAACTCCTGACTTGGGGCCTCCGAGGGGAGGGGAAGGAGGAGAAGGGTGGGGGAAGGGTGGGGGCGATTCCCAAAAAATCTTGTGCTGACCCGGCCCGTCTGTCAAATTTTAAAAGTCAATGCGGCCCCCGAGCCAAAAAGTTTGCCCACCCCTGCCATAGGGCATTTATGATGGCTACTTGGGAATACCCTGTACTAAATTGCTTATATTCATAAAAGTCATATATCAAAATGTTATATTATAAAAATTGTTTGCAAAATCTGGAGAATGTAGATTATGAACAAAAATGCTTGACTGTGGATAAATGTGCAACAGTATGCATTATTTTAGAACAAACTTCAACAGCTCAGAATTGACAAATTCATAAAAATGAGAAACTGAGAAAAAACTAAGTTGCAGATTCACAAATAGGAAACTAAAACTGACACATTCATCCATCCTAGTTGTACGGTCTCGTGGTATAACAAAATGAACTGACAGGTTTGAAAGCTGAGTTTGAGCAGTTAAGATGGAAGTGACTCTTCTCAGATAAAATCAGAGAAGGCAACACAGCCTCTATAAGGCTTGGTGAAAGATACATAAGCTTATAGAGAAAAACCTAACCTTGTTCTATGTGTATCTAATTATGTAGTCTTTAACTGATCAAAGTTATGTTAGTGTAGCAAGGTTGTTTTTTTGTGTGCGTGGCAGTAGTGGGATTCAAAATTTTTTACTACTGGTTCTGTGGGCGTGGCTTGGTGGGTGTGGCTTGGTGGGCATGGCAGGGGAAGGAAACTTTAAAATCCCCATTACCTCCCCACTCCTGTGGAAAGGTTACTGCAAAATCCCATTCCCTCCCCATCCCACTAACCTACTTTCCAGCTCCATTCTCCTGTGCAGGGCAATGAAAGAAGACCCAGCCGATCAGCTGGGACTCGGGAGGCAGAGAATAGATGGGGCCGGGGCCAGTCAGAGGTGATATTTTCCGGTTCTCTGAACTACTCAAAATTTCCACTACAGGTTCCCCAGAACTGGTCAGAACCTACTGAATACCACCTCTGGTGTTTGGTATATGTATATGTACTTTGTAACTGTGCGATGGCTCAGAAGTTAAAGACACTGAGCTTGTTAGGACAGCCCAGGTTTGAGACTCGGCTGGTGAGTAATGGGTTGAGTTCCCATTCTTTGCCTCAGCTCCTGCCCATCCAGTAGTTTGAAAGCATGCAAATGCAAATAGATAAATAGGTACAGTTTGATGGGAAGGTAACAGCATTCTGTGCACCTCAGCGTATAGACATGCTGGCCACTTTAACCATGGATAGGTAAAGCCTTTATCTTTACCGTATATGTACTTTATGTAAAGTCTTGTTTTTCATCTCTATTTTTTTCCTTATACCTGCTAACAACCCCAGATTTATATTTTATGGAGCTATGCAAAGCATTCAAAGGATCATTTGGGGATTTGCATGACAAAAGCAATCCTTCGCAAGTACTGCTACTTATTATAGCTGTTGCTTCTAGAAGTTTTTAGACTGTCTGCAAATAAATGTGCATCCAAAGACAGTACTTCTACCAGGACTGCCAGCAAACCAGTTCTGCATCAGTAGTCAATGGGAAATCTCTCAAATCAATCTATGTCAATTCATTTGGAGGAGGTTTCCAGTGTGAACCATGACTGACTGGATGTCTCCATGAACAAACAGATGTCTCCACAGAATAAACTGTGAAGAATGAAAAATTGGCAAGTAGACTGGTCCTTCAAATCTGTCTGGAGCCTAGAGTGCTGTCCTGCAGAATTGAGTGCCAATATTTTTACTCTTAACAGTGATAAAGCCTTTCCTAAGATTTAATCACTTTATGAATATTAGAGACTTTCAAAATAGTGAATTTAATTTGACACCTGGTGAGACCTGAAAAATTTAAAATAATACTGTACACAATTGGTAAAGAACACAAGATTAAAAAAACATTTTGATTTAAGAAAATTTTAAATGGATTGAGAGATAAGAGAGATTGGGAATATCTGCAATCCATATTAAAAATTGAGGCTTGATGAAAAGTTCAAACAGATTCTTATAGGAAATTTAAAAAAAAAAACAGGCAGAAAAGAGTTAAAATACCTAAGCCAGCTATAAAATTTTATCTTACTTTTTTTTTTAAAGAAAACATGGACTGAGATATTAATAACAATACAGTAACTATCTCAGAAATGATAAAAATTTCAGTGGATAAAGTTTTAAAAGCTAGTGAGAAAGAAATTTAAAAAAACTTTTGCCTGACATATATATTATAGAATTTGAAGGGGTGGAAGATATAACAAATTGAGATTACCAAAATGGGAATACAAAAGGCATATGAACAAAAGATCTGGACATGGAACAACAGTGACAAGAAATCCTGGATGATGCCTCTTTATGGGACCTATAAAGTAAGTTAGTCAAAGATTTAAAGGTTCTTTTTAGATGCCAATAATGTGGTGAAAGATAAAATCCTGTGATGCTATTGGAATGGTTTAAGAATCAAGATTATGTAGAACAAAAAGAAAGAATATGAAGATGATTTTTTAGCAAAAAAAGGACCTGGCTACTTCAGCATTTTTCATGTCCTTGAGTGCCCTCATGAAGTACCTTTTTAGATATGTTGCATAACCTTAATATTTAGTGAAACCAATGGCGTGGTTTCTAATTCTAGACCAGGGGTGTCCAATTGGAGGCCCATGGGCCGGATGCATCATACTCAGACCACGCCCACCCCATCTCCACAAATGGGGAAAACATCATGAAACATCACGTGATAGCAACGTGACATGGCAAGTTTGAGACCCATGTTCTAGACCAGGGGTCGCCAACCTTTTGGACCTCAGGGACTACCAAACTCATATTTTTAGATTCCAGGGACCACTAACTGGTTCTGTGGGCATGTGTATTTCTGCATCTTTTCAACCTATGCATGACAATGTTTCTATATTTTAATGAAGTGATAATTTGTGGGTGTGGCTTGGTGGTCATGTGACTGGCTTGTATGTAAATATTATAAATATTTATACAAATATTGATTTTTTTATAAAAAAGGAACAACTTTTACCCAAAATCAGGCAAAGCAGGCAGATTGAGTTGCTCACAGAATCATTCAGTGATCTATCTATCTGCCATCAGCTATCTATCTGCCATCAGTCTCTCAAATTTGCTTGCCATGAGTCTGCACAGAATTTGCTTGCAAGCAAAACTTCAGTCCTAAGAGAGGTTTGGCTGTGCTGAGCCGAAGATCTAAAGACTAGCTAGAAAGCAAGAAATCCAACCATTTCCTGCTTCCTAGGTAATCTAAATCTCCTGGCACAGCAGAACAGATGATGGTTGGACAAAGGAAAAATAGCAATTTAGCAGGCAAGTTTACCAGGTAAGGAGTGAGTGGGCGGGGAGGGTTCCCGCGGGCCATGTGGGCAGCACGGCACAGCCTGGATTAATTGTTTTGTGGGGGTGCTCTGGGGGTGAGATTTCTCTGTGGCCCACCAAAATTTTGTCATGGCCCACCAGTTGGCGACCACTGTTCTAGACCATCACCTTCTTGTATGCATCTCAGCACTATACTGTCTATCCCTCCTTATTATGTCCAGAATTTAAAAGTTCACTGGTCTTTCTAGCACTCATGCTGAATAAAGTGGCAACAGACCACTAATCTTAGCTCTTGAGAACAATTAATTATCAATTCAATATGGAGATATCAGTCATCATTTGTGGTATGGTACAACAAAAGATCAAAGACAAATTTTTGGCCACAAAATCAAAATAAAAAATAAAAGAAATGAAGAATAGTTGGTTAAGTGAAGAAATAAGCATTCTAGATAAGAATGTGAGAAATAAGCAACACAGACAAGGACATATCAAGTTACCAAGTCCCAGATATGGAATACTATATAGATTTCAGAAAGCATTTGGCTATTCATTAGAGTTGACAGAAAACTAGGACAGAGATTTAATTAGGGTATCGTATGATCAGAGTGACAGGAGCGATGAATTATTTTGGCAGCAGAATGCTGAACAAAAGTAATCATATTAGTGAGCTTAATAACATGAGATAAAAATCAAATGTGAGGGATCTAAAATATTATATAACCAATAGAAAACAGAAAGAATTCAGTGGAGATATGGCAAAACACAAGTATATGTGATTGTGCAAATTGGTTAAAGGTGAACATAGGGCAGTGATGGCGAATGTTTTTGTTGTGGTGAGCCGAAAGTGCACGTGTGCCGGCACCTACAATGCAATGTGCCCTGCTCCCCCTGCATATGCACACACAACACCCCCACCCTGCCTCCTTACCTGCACTGCTCATGCACGCACCTCCCAGATGATTTTCAGCCCATTTGAGGCCATTTTCACCCTCCTGGAGGCTCGAAGGAAGCCTCTGCAGCCTTGGGAGGCTGAAAAATAGGCCCATTTTGGTATTTCTGGAAGGCCTGTTTTTCGGCTTCCCAAGGCTGCAGAGGCTTTCCTCGAGCCTCCTAGAGGGTGAAAAAGGCCTCAAACGGTCCAAAAATCAGCTGGGAGGCACACACATGTGCAGTGCAGGAAAGTTTGGCTGGGGCTCACATGCCCGCGCAAATGGCTCTGCATGCCACCATCACAGACATAGGGGATACAGCTCTTATTTAATTCTATAGACCATAGAATTTGTCTTTACGAAGCTCAATATTAGCAAACACTTCACTTGGTATTCTTAACAATAGTCATGTGAGTAAGAATAAGATTAAAGAAAGTAGAAAGCTCAAAATAACTCATTGAATTATGCCATCAAATAGGGATTTTAACTTGGTCTTTGTAGTTCCAAGTCTAACAGTAAAGTGAACACTGATGTTTGAGGAACAGAAGATATGGGTACTTAAAAATGCACATGGTGTTGCAAGAAAGTTAAGAATCTTAAAAGAGAATTGAGAATTGATATCCGAATTCATAGATTGAGAAGGGGCTACAGAACATTTATACTATTCCTTTATTGGGACACCAAAGCATGTCCCTGTCTTTTTCTGAAAAAACAGCTATGCAAATATCTGTCTGTTACTTCATGATCTGAAAAAAAAAATAGAAGAGACAATGCTTAGTCACAAGATTATGATGATGATTGCCATTCCACTTAGAAAAATCTTCATATACAGTATTTTGAGTAGGATGATGCTATTAAATAAAATATTTATTCTATTATTATTATTCTATTTTTCAATTTGGTAATGGATAAGAGAGCAGATCCCGTGTGTATCGCCAATACCAAGACTTAGATGGGTGAAGATGAGGATTTCCCCTTCTTGGAGAAAAGACCATTAAATTATCAGGTGTTGCATTAGTCACAGAGTAGAGCAGATGGAGCAGAAACTTTCATCTGGAAGATTCTGCAGGTGACCAAAGATACTGTTCTACAGGTAACTGAATGTAAGATTGGGCTTAAGGAACAAATAAGGAGTACTGCTATTATATCAGACTCCCTAAGTCCTTCATGAGCTATTGCCCACCATGACAATCAAAGGTTTGCACCAGGTGATCACAAGTCAGACTCAGGTTATATTTGTTTTTTTTTTTAATCTTAGACTACCTGAGGCATGATCTGAGGTAGGCAGAAATTCTATCAGTTCCTTGTTGTAGTTATGCACTGAGGTTGATCCATGAAACACTGCTCCTATGAGAGCTGCACTAGCTGGCAATTAACTACTTGGTTCACTTTAAGTTAGTGATTGTCACTTTTAAAGCCTTGCATGACTTAGAGTCTGGTTATCACCATTACCCGATTGTTTAATTTGAATTTTATGTTCAGGAAGATCTGGAATAGATATTATTTTAATCACTGAAAGAATGCCAACTTCAAGGATGCAGATTCAAATAATGCTCTCCTTCCTTTGGAAAAAATGATATTTATTTTACTTCTTGCTTACTACATTTCCAACAGTCCTAAAAACATTACTTTTCAGAAAGGCTTTTAAGGAGCCTACACCTAAATAGTGGCACATTCCATTCATTGATCATAATAAAGGCATTTGAGGAGAGGTGCATCATGCTACATCTGAATAGCCGCACATTTTATTTATTGGTCATAACAATATTAATTGATTTTTGTTTTGAATTTTTCTCATGATAATATTATAAGCTGTTCAGAGTCTTCCCTTATGCTACATCATGTTGATGTCATTTTCCTTTGCCTGCTCACCTCCCATACCTACAATTAGCAATGAATAAGGAAATATGTAACATTCAGACATTCTTTCTTCCAATCATCCATTTTGGTTTTAAATAAAAAATGGTCATTAAACAAGATCTCTGGATGCTTTAATAAGATTGCTAGAATTCTCCCTGATGCCCCCTCAAAGACAGATCCAGTGATTAATTAATTTCTAATTAGATGATATTATTTCTTTGATGTAGTTGAGATTAAAAAAATTCTTTATCAAATGAGTAAACTATTACATGATCATTCTCATGCAGAATTTATTTCTTATATTCAGTGTACAAGCAAAGCTTAGGAAAGAAAATTGGCATTACAAATCATAGAAAGAATTACTTTCTCTGCCTGAGCTGTTACTGATGCAGCTCTCTTTATACAGCTGATATTTCAATGTAAGATATTTTCTCCATTACTATTTATTTATTCATTCCTTCATTTTGCTGGAAATTGTTACAGGTTTTCATAAACTTATGAAAATATTATTAGCTCAGACAGAGGAGTCTTTATAGTGCACACAAATCAAAATCTATAGAGTCAAAGGCTTGCAAGGACATAATATTGTATCAAATCAAAGTTTTATTACGGTCACAGACAAGCATACACAATATTGTATAAAGTCAGAAAGACCTCAGGTACAACTTCTTTTACACTTTCATACTTCTTAGATATCGAGTTCTATTCTGTTCCAGAAACCTTTTCCCCAACTCATATATCATCATCAAAACACCTTTCAAACTCACTTTGATCTTGGATTTTTTATCTGAGGATACAGTTGTAGATTTACTTATTTAAGAGATTTTCAATAGAAAGTTCTGAAGGAATGGCTATCTCTCATCATTTGGAATCTACATGAAGGCTTAGGACATAGCAAATAATACTGTTGTCATGGTAACTATCTATCACCCTGACATTCTACCTCAATATTTGAAATATGTTTAAACGCGCCCCCCCACAACCTTCCTTGTAGAATCCACCAGTCATCTCTAACATTCACTGCACGTGAATTTCTGACTTATGACCTGATTCCTCAAATCCTATTTGACATTTTTTACTGAGTAGGCTGCAGTAGCTGACAACTATCCACAAGCTAACCATATTGACAGACATAAAGATAATTTTATAATTGGCAAACTGTCTGCCAGGAGGGTTTGCCAAATTGCCAGATGCCTATTGGAATATGTGTACTGATGCTTTGCTTTTGAGTCCTTTAATTGCCTTGTTAGAAAAGGATTACATGACAACACACTTTACTACAGTTGTTATCTATGGTGTTCTATGTTCTAGAAACATAAAAAGAAAATGTTATCTACCTCACATCCATCATAATCTAACTTACATGTTAGTCAATTGCTTTGTTCTAATGATACCTGTCAATCTCCTGTATGCTTTTGGAGATGCTCATGGCAGTGGCTAGTGGCTGATATATATTTATATGGATGAATTCATCTATAATGACTTGACATTTGTTGAGTAGCCATTGCAAATCACATAACTGAAAAACGACTACCTTGTTTTATTGCAAAGGGAGAGCTATACAAGATCACTTAGTATGTTAGATGAAATATTGCATAGAGCAAGAAAGTATCACTACTATGGTCCTACAAAAATGGGAGGTCCTATAAATTTCTTTGAAAATGTGATTTTCAAAACTTCTTATTGTCCTCATGGGAACCTATACAGAGGATAGGAAACCATAGTCAAAATGGGACATGACAAAACAGACTGACTTCTGTGGGCAAAGTAGATTGAATATGCTCTTCTTATTTATTCAATCTACATGCTGAATATACAGTACATTGAGGGAAACTGAAGTGGAAGAAGCTGAACATGATTTTAAAATTGAAGGAAGATATATTAATAGTGTCTGCTATGCTGAAGACACTGCTCTGTTAACTGCAGGTGCCAATATTCTACAAGTCCTATTAATGAAAGTTGAAGAGTACAATAAAAAATGGTACTAAGATTAAGCATAAAGAAGATCAGATTCATGACAACAGATAGAACAATCATACTTAGGAATCACAATGAAGATACAGAAGTAAAGTATAGCTTCTGCATTTCAGGTTCAACTATCAACAGCAAAGAAACCAACGATCATCAAATATGCCATTGATTATCACAATAACAGCTAAAATTATTCATATTTCTAATCTATACTTACAAAGATCCTAATTGTGCAGGCAATGGTTTTCCCTCTGGCATTCATTGAAAGTAAAAAGAGAAAAGTATTAATACTGTGGGATAAAACCCAAAAATCTTTCTCAAAGATTTGAGAAAATCTGGCTATCTTGGGTATCCAAGAAAACAAAACATTAGATAATCGAACAAATAAATGCATGATTATCCCTTGAGACACAGTGACCAGAGTCATTGGTTTGGGCACACTATAGAGAATGGGTTTAGCTGAAAAAGCTATAGTCCTTGGAAAGATGAAAAGAAAAAGAAAGAAAAGGACAACCAGAGTAAAATGGACTGACTTGCTTAAAGCAGCAATGAGTGCACTGGTGGAAGACATGGAAGAATAGACATGACGCAAGTATATCTATGTGATTACTAAGAGTCAATACTGATTTGATCTCATAATCAATAAATCAAGACCTATAGGTGAAAATTAATTGAAGTAATGGAAATGCATTCATTTGCATTATTCTAACAAGTGCTATTCTGTTTAGTGTTAAGCAACCTTCTGCAAAGCTCAAAAAGGGTAAAAAGCAATAAGCAAAAATAATTAAAAAAAGAAAATAAGAGACATGGAAAATAAATATAAATTTATTTACATCAACACTACTCACTATACATATTTTCCTGATCTCATATGCTGCCTTCTTTACTTTAAAGTTTACTTTAAAGTTATTAATTTTGTTTTTGTGGATTCACTTCTTTGAACTGTGACTCTCAGTTACTTTTCCTTTCAAATGGTTAATTCTTTCTTCATATATTTGTTTTGCCATTCAGTCCTTACTCATTATCTCTTAATCTTCACCCGCACATACTTCCCAATTTATTTTCCTTTTTCACTTTTGTGTTATTATCATTATTATTTTTTTCATCCCCTGTTGTTAGCAACATTTAATAAGTTGCTTGCTATTCATTAAAGCATATCACAGCGTTTTGAGGCTTCCAAAGGAATCTGGCATTCTAAGAGTTGCTTTAATTTTATTCAGGCAGCTTCTTAAAATAGTGGCATTGCTCACGAGCTCATATTGGACTCTAAGCTGGACATTAAAATAATATTGTTGGTTTGACTTAAATCCTTAAAGTTCTTTTTCTTCTGTTTGACCTAACTAAAAATTGTTTTTGTTGTTGCTAACCGTATTAGTAAAGGTAATACTGTAGAGGATATCATTATGTTTTGGTGTCTCACATATTTCATATTTTCAAGTTTAAGCATAGTGCACAATGCATCCATCCTGGCTCTTCTTGACCTCTCAGCAGCATTCAATACCATCGATCATGGTATCCTTCTGGGCTGGCTCTGGGTGTTTGCAATGAGTGGCACTGTGTTATGCTAGTTATCCTCCTTCCTCCATGTCAGTGTTAGTATGTGGGAAGGGATCCAGGCTATGGCCTCTATTTTGTGTGGAGGGGGCTCAGGACTTCATTCTCTGTTATTTCCTATTTAACATCCACATGAGACTACTGGGTAAGGTGATTTATCAATTTGAAGTGAGTTATTATTGATATGTGGATGACACTCAGCTTTATATCTCTAGGCCCTTTGAGATATGCTGTGGATGACCTATCCCAATGTCTGGTGGCTGTTCGGGTGAAACAGGCTCAACTCAGCTCTAGCAAGATTGAGCGGTTGAGGGTATTTGGACATCCAGACAAAAGACTTTTTCCATCTCTAGTTCTAAATGGGAGACAATACACCAACAAGTCCCAATGCACAATCTGAGGGTCTTTCTAGATTCACAGCTTATCCTTGAAGAACAGATGGCAGCTATAGTTAAGAGACCCTTTGCACATCTTTCGGTAGTGCACCAGTTGCTCTCATTGCTTGCTCAGAAGGCCTTTTCACTGCCACCCATGACCTTATAACCTCCTACTAAGATTACTGTAACACTGTATATGAGGCTGACTTTGAAGAGCATTCAGAAACTTCAACTCGTGCAAAATGCAGCTTCACGGGTAATAAATGGTGCTGGCTATATGGCACATATAATACCACTACTTCGTGAGCTGCACTGGTTGCCAGTATGTTTTCAGGTGCAATTCAAGGTGGTGGTTGTCAACATTAAAGCTCTACATGGCTTGGAATCAGGTTACCTGAGTGATCTTCTTTTTCAAAGTGTTTCTATCCCTCCAACTCATTCCAATAGATTGGACCTGCTACAAATTCTGTCAGCCAAAGAGTGTCAAATGGCAGGAACTAAAATACAGCCTTTTTCTGCCGTAGTCCCTGCTTTACAGAATATTATCCCCTTGGAGATTAAAATGGCCCCAATTCTGCTGGCCTTTTGCAACTTTAGAAACTTGGCTATAGACCAGAACTTGGAGATTAGAATGTGTGAAGGGTCCCATTACTTGGCTTTACTATTAGTTGATTTATCATCATGGCTGCTGTTTGTACTTATTTATTTTGAGGATGTTTTCATTGTTTTAATGTTTTGAATGTTTTATAATTTTAGAACTGTAAGCTGCCCAGAATCATTTGCTTGAGTTGGGTAGCTATAGAAATTGAACAAATATTAATAACAGTTCTGGTGCTTTGTTCTAAAATTTCTAAATGATTCCTGATTGAAACAAGCTACTTATTTTGTTAAAGTTCCTTCGTGGATTTGTTTGATGGCAAGTACAGGCACATTTAATATGCCCTTTCTGAAAGACATGGATATTGAAATATTGAACTTGGTGGGTGTGAAAATTGTATGAAACTTTCACAGCATGTATAATTTTGGAAGACCCATAATTCCAAATCTTCCAATTAATGATTTTACATGGGACAACTACTAATGATGTAGTGTAAGTTGTATTATACAGCGTGATGTTTATTAGAATATTAATACTTGCCAAATTAGAGGGTTATTTTTGTATTTCTGATAAAAAGGGAAAAATTGGAGGATCCTCTGCAATTGAAACTGGCGGGTTTAAGCTTAAGTGGTCTTGGTATTCAACAATTTTTTTTTAAATAACATTTTATTCAGTTTTCCACATATTTATATTCAATAAATTGTTAAAGGACAAGAAGCTGCTTATAGTTGCAGAACAGGCTTCTGTTAGTATCATTACAACATCTGTTTCCTATCTTTTGGGATGTTGTGACTATCAGGGGTTGAAACAACCCATGTGTGATTCTCTTTATTGCTCTACTTCTTTTTAAATTACAGGAAATATCTTTTCAGGGTTGCTTTGCTATCTATTTCTTTGAAAAATTTCTATTCTTTATACAATAGCTACCTTTTCCATAATAATGCTCTCCCAGGTAAAACCATTTCTGAATCCAGTTCAGAATAGTTCTATCTTACAGGATTTTTTTTAAATGCTTCTCTTTCTCTCAGCTTTTCTGTAAGCAATACACTAGAATTGCTTTTCTGTGGGATGCATAATTATTGTTGAGATAAATGATTTAATTACTATGTATTATTTCTATTGAAGGTCAGAGTGATAATGTCTCACAGGAGAAAATTATGCAAATGGTATTTACTTTAGTATAAAATGCTGTTGAATTACATTTTTGCTGTCATATCAGGTTAGAGACTGATAGTCTACCATTCTCTGGCAAAACTTTAATTCTTATAGAGAAGCTGAATAATGACTTGTATGTGCATAGGATTTTATTTTTAATTATTTTAGTTTCATTCTAACAACTCGCCTAATATATCTAATATGTTGTTCTGTTCTAAGAAACAGGAGAGAAGGAAGGAGAAGAAACATGGTAGTTTGAAAGGAAGTTGTAGTTATAGAAGTATAATTTTGTTTCATGGGTTTAATCAAATTTAATTTTGTCTTCCAAGATTAAACTGATCTTTACATTTTTAGTTAACTGTCCATGTTTATTTATTACTGAACTCATGTAACAAACAATATTTTACCTTCACTTCATAATCATTCATGTAAACATTACCATTGTCATCTTAATGTTTAATATTAACTTGGATTTTTCTCTTTCTATATTTATTTTTGATTATCTTTTCTAAATCTTACTTGTATTTTCTGTATATGTCAAACTTACTTGTCGTTTCAAGCAATAGTGAGCAATCTTTGACCCAAATCCATATATGGCCCCATAAAATGTTTTTTATTGCCTGGAACAAATACCAGCAATTTAATTGCTAAAAATCAATTTTCCATCATTTTGAAACAGAAGCACATCAAAATTGTGATGTATGCTCTCAAATGGACTTAATATGATGTTTTAAACCCTTGTTTAAAAGACAGTTCCTAAAATCCTTCTGAAAAGAGAAAAATTACAACAATCCGCATGTATAAGCTTCCAAGTTATCATGATAAATCCTATTGTTGAATTGCTCTACCTCTCCAGCCCCACAAGTTAGAGAGCAAATATTTGTTTTGCGCTTTTCCAAAGGTTTTTGATGATGTAATATATAGCAACAACATTTTGTGTAAGGAAGTAGTAATTTGAATCTATATTTTTAAATCTTCAAAAAATACAGTACAGTCTTATGAATGTTAAATTTAATGTGTATTTATATTATTTTTGTGAAAGGAAATACTAGGACAATTTGGAAATTTAATCTTGAGGAGTGTTTTGATTTTTCATTCCTCTTCTCTTCCTCTCTTCCTCTTCCTTGTAAGTCAGTATTCCCATAAAGAAAATGGGATGGTTTTGTTGTTTAAGTTGTCATCCTTGGCAAAGTTAGCATCCATAGGAAGTACTTTGACCAGCGAAATCAAGCCTAGTCAGGAAATCAACACAAAAAAGGATTCAATCATATTTGCAGTGCTGCCTAATCAAGTGCTAATGTAGCACCAATAAAGTATATTTATGTCAAAATAAAATTGTCATGGAAACTAGGAGGGCATGATTAAAAGTAATTATTCCAATGAGCATGTAGCCTTTATGGATCATTAAAAGACCATTCATTTTCATACTATAGTAAGCAAGAAATCTCAAAAGCCAGATATAATCTCAAGTGCCAGATTGGTTGTATTAGGATCAATATGGAACTGAATATCATTGAACCACGTCCATGCTTTCATTGATTGGAAGAATTAAGTCTAATATTACTGGAAAGTTCTGTACATTAAGTCCATCACATACATGGACATACTGACTGAGCACATAGATTTTGTAATCTGCTATTTAGGTAGATCATTCCCTGAGTGGCATGGTGGCCTAGGGGTGAAAATACTCAACTCCCACTTGGACGTTTGAGAGTTCAATTCTAGGCAGCAGCAGAAGTTTCTCTATCAAAGCACAAAGAAAAAATATCTGCTGCAAACTCTGCATAGTCGTCAGGAAGGGTATCCAGCTGGTAAACGCTCAGCTCCATTTAGTTGCCCCAACTCCACCCCAAATAAAGGGATTAAAGGGTCATAAAAAGAAAAAAACTATTGATTTTTAAAAAGGAAAAAAGCTAAATAGATGATTCTCTGCGCTTGAGTAATTCTGTGTCCCTGGTTTGGTACAAAATCCCAATAAAGGATAATATTTGTAGTACAGAGTTGAATTAAGGGGTCCTTGATGCTTTCTGAGTTTGGCTGTTTTCTTGCAGAAGTTTCATTACCCAAACTAGGTAAATACTATCAGTGCATCTAGCACTTATTCATCACTCTAGTTTGGGTAATATAACATCTGCAAGAAAAGTGCCAAACTCAAAGAGCACCAAGGACCCCTTATCATGCAAAGTAGTATTACCTCTAGCTATTGCAGGCTTTTTGAAGGGGCAGTTATCGTAAAAAATCCACTTAGCCCCTAGATGGTAGCAAAATGATACTGATAATTCTTGCTATTTATTGGTTTTTTGCAGAAACCAAGGAGACCAGTGCAGGGCCCAAAGAGACAGTGAGAGAGAGGAAAGTTGTGTTGTACCATCTGGCAGCCTTATGGTCTACTTGCTTGTTACATGAGAAAAATAGTTTCCATGCAGGATTGGGTTTTATCTCTGCCTTTAACAGAAATCATCTACTTACCAACCTTAAGATTTGTCACCAACAATGGCCTCATCCTCCTGCTTTAGTGAGGTTGAGAAGAAAGAAGAAATAAGGCTCAGAAATATCATGAAAGAAAGGGAAAATATGTTGTACTATCTGGCTGGCTGACTGACTGACTGACTTTCTTGCCTTCAGTGGAAAACATCTCCTTCCCAGGAAGCAGCCTTATAGATAACTTCCAAACAGGCCTTGTGCCTGAGCTGGCATTTATTTTTTAAGGTCTATATAAATATCAGGCAGAAAAGGAAGGGATCTGTTCTATGAGTTGTCTCTGGTTTTGTGTTAGAAGGTGTATCAGAAAAAACACTGAAGTCAGGAGAAATATAGAGGGAATCTAGAAGGTACAGTGAAAAGAAGAACAATGGATCACTGGGTTCCATTCCTTTCAGATTTCAGCCTACCACAGAAGTCAAAGTGACAGTGATGTAAAATTCCAACTCTTTAATACCTTGCTAGAAACACTTTATTATTCAGAATTTCATCTTGTATAAAAAGCTTTGCAGGCATCAAAGACCCCTAGCTAGTGGGAAAGTATGTTTGTAGGCATTTTGAAGAAAATATATCCAGTTCTATCTGCTGGGCTACTCCAAGCAATAAAGGGTGGGCATCTGGAGTGGCCATGGTCTGCAGGAATTGCAACTTGCTGATCAGATGCTACAGTGACAGACAATCTGCTGAATGCTGCTGCCTTTGGGGCAGGAACTATGTCTAACAGTGTGTCTTTTAAAACTTCTGGGAAAATTTTGGCATGTGCTCAATTCATTTCTCATCCTGGCAGAATTCAATGTTCCTATTCAAATTGCCCATCAGCAATAGCATAGGAGATAATGTTTCAACAGCCATGTATCAGTCACAATTAATATCTATTCCTATGCATCCAGCATAACAGATCTAGTATTCTTTTGAGATAGATATGACATTCTGAAATTTGAAAAGCCCTGTGTAACTCCATTGTCAAGGACAGAATATTCCATGATCAATTTTAAACTGTCAATACAAATGTTTGCAGTGATGGATGATAGATTAAAATAGTCCAATTGTAAGAAATCCTCAGAAGCTAGGAAAGAAATAATATTTCAAAATAAGATAAACGAAGAGCAGGTGCACATTTCTATTTTATCTAATGAAAGAGCCATTAGCCCATCAATTAAGCACCTGGAAGAAAGAAGTTCAAACAGAGTTCACCTGAGTCAATTCATTCATAAACAAAAGTTTGAGTTTTGCTTATTTGGTTTCTAATATTCCATATTTTAATATCACCATCAGCTTTTTTTTTTGCCTAGCATTAAATCTGTTAATAAACTTCATATGAGTCATTGCTTTTAAAGGATTGACACCAATCTAGGTTGGATGTTGATTTCTGAATGTGTTTGGGCAATTTCTCTCATCAACTGTCAGTGATGCTGTCAATGTCTTGGCTGATCTGTTGAATATGAGTACAGCTGAGGCAATGTTCATTATTGTTCCTAAGCACCATCTTCTCTCTTGCAGAATCATATTAGTTCCTTGGCTTTAAAAGAGATAAGAGTGATAAATTAGATTGAACATGGATTAGATTCCAAATGGAGCTAATGCCAGGATGCAATAGACTGACATCAGACAGGCCCATATCAAAATCTTTTTGAATTTTTATTTTGCTCTTAAAGCCAAGTAAGGAACATTATTTCTGTCACGAATAACCAGCTGTTGATTTACAAGAGAGATGCTTTGGAGCATATTTCTGTTATGTGAGCCTTTTCTTTCTGTCAAATTGGATATTGGAAATCTTTTTTCATATAGTTCCCTGATTATGCAATGCATTTTTTCAGAGTTATGTATAACCGCTACTCTATCAGATTTTATAAAATATACTAAAGGCTTTGCCAGACTTTAATTATTAAATTGTTTTAATAGCTACTTTAGTATCAATGTAATTTAAATTTTTAACTATTTATACATTTTTTGTACTTTTCTATTCTGTGAACCCACTAGAATCAAAAGACAAAGTATTAAATAGTCATGCTTCTAATAGCACAGCACATGTGTATCTGATAAATATACAGTATGTATCTGATATAGTATAGATAAAAACAGAAGGGGTTCATTAAATAAAATGAACTGTTATGTTACAATTGCTCTTTATGTTATGGTCACAACTCAATGGAATTAAATATTAAAACTTAATTTGTTACATTATAGAATTGTCATTTGTTGCCTCTTGAGAAACTGATTCTTTACTTACTACAGAGTTTCAGTACTCTTGGAATATATGTTTTGTGTCGTTTCATAACATCTGATCAAATTGATTTTCTAACTTTTGAGATTCTTCAGGATGGATTCTAGGAAAGACCATGTGATATTTGTATTCTTTCTGCTGTGATTGTAGTATTTTAAAACAGTTCCAATATAATAATGCAATGCTGATATTTTTAACAACTTTAATACAATCTCAGCTGGTTTGCAAGCTACATACTTGGTGGCACTATATACTCTGTAAGACCAGACTAAACTCATTAAGTCACTTATTATCTTAATTATTGGGACAATTCTTTACACAAGTCCCTATCTGAAATAAGAAGATACATACCTGTTTCTTCATCCTACAGTTCATCCCTACAGAATGTTAGAATAATCTGAATTTTGTTCTGACCAAGGCTTCCTGAGACAGTAACAATGTCATGCTGTTCCCCAAAACCTTGTTTTTATTTCAATGGCTGTGAATTATATGCATTCACAGCCCATAATGAATCCCAAACAGTTTATGAATAGTCCAACAGAAGTCTGCCACAGTCTTTCGGGATAAGGCTGATAAGCACCCACCTTTATCTCCCTTGAAATGCTGCCAACTACTAAATTGCCAATTAGCTGTACAAGGCCAAAAGGAGCACAAAGTCAACACTGAGCTTCAGATTTTAAACCGACCAGAACAAACAAAGTTGCTTCCTGCAAAGGCTCGTGTCCCTTTGCTCCTCCTTCATGTCTTATGGGAGGGGCCAATTATCTCCAAGCCTTAATCCCAAGTTGCCCCTTTTGTCTTAACTGTTCTTGCCTTCTGGCAGCTCTGTGTAAGCGTGCACTGGGAATAGGCTCCCCCTGTTCCTTTGCCTCATTGATATCAGATTCTGGAGGCTCCAGAGTCAGCACATAAATCTCAGATGGTCCTGGCCCAGGGGTGGGATTCTACCGGTTCCCTGTTATGATTCTACTCAGTTTGGAGAACTGGCAAATCATGCCCCTGGCTGACCCCAACCCTTCCCCTCCCGGCCACTTGCCTCTGATGAGGCTGAAGATATGTTGCTGGAGCTGCGGGGCTTTAAACCTGGACCAAGAATCCCTTTCTCTCCTCCCCCCCATCCCATCCCATTTGGACGATACTGAGTTTTGCTGTTGCTGACATTCTCCTCCGTGTTTCCTAAATGAGGTAGATCGAATGGGAAGTGGCTGGTGTGTGCGCGTGTGAATTTAAGCCTCCTTCCTATAAAATCCATTCAGAAAGCAAAGGAGCAGATATTATTTCATTCTGCTTCAGCCCAGATTGCTGGGAGATAAAGTAGTTTAAAAGTATTATTTAATTGACTAATTCATTGGCTTCCCAGCACTTGTAGCACTGAATATCTGCTTGCCTTTTGCTGAAGCCCAAGAATGTTGGATTTCAAAATAAAAGCCAAGGTGCTCAATGCTACAAGGAGAAGTTCCAGGAAGCGTTGTTGGAACTGAACTGGGCTTTAAAGCATTTTAAAGTAGCCTGGAGTAAGTATCCCTTGGGGGGGGATGGACTTTAATATCTTTAAAGCTATGTCCTTGTGATAAAGGGGCAGTTTATATTACATTTTATAGATTAATCCACTAGTAGAAAATAGATAACATCCATTTGAGGTCAATCCATGCATTTAGTGAGGAGGGAGGAGGCGGCGGCAATATTGAATCAGAGCCTTGGTACAAGGGGCAATCCAATAGAAGTGCCTTGATGGTTCTATCCAAGCAGAGATGGGAGTGTGGTAAGTATGGGATCTTATTAAATCAATTCATACAGAGATACAGTGCTCAGTATCTTTAAAGTTGGTAATTCTTTCATGTTACTGATTTGGGAGTAATCAAATGATCAGGTCTCATGCTGCCTGGGAAATTCTGGGAATTGAAGTCCACGTGTCTAAAAGTTGCTAAGCTTGAAAAACATCAGAAGTACAACTTCTTGCAAGCCTGGGTTATTTTCCTGCATTTTGGGAATATGGAAATTATCCTATGTGCCTGGTGCAGAGATGCAGCTGAAATTTAGTTATAAAACCATTTGTTTAGTCTCCATTTAAAGTTACAACAGCACTGAAAAATATTTCCCCCCACGGACAGAGAGAGAGAGAGAGAGACAGACGGAGGGAGGGAGGGAAAGAGAGGGGGAGGGAGGGAAAGAGAGAGACAAGAGACAGAGAGAAAGGGGGGAAAAGAGAGACAAGACACACACACACTCACAGAGAGAGAGAGAGAAAGAGAGAGAAGGGGAAAGAGACAAGAGACACAGAGAGAGAGGGAGGGAAAGAGAGAGAGAGAAGACAGAGAAAGGGGGGAGGGAAAGAAAGAGAGAGACAAGACACAGAAATGAGAGAGAAAGAAAAAGAAAAAGAAAAAAGAGGGGGGAAGGGAAAGAAAGAGAGAGACAAGAGTCAGAGATGAGGGAGAGAAAAAAAGAAAAAAGGAGAAAGAAAAAGATGAGAAAGAGAGAGAAAGAAAGAGAGAGCTAGAGAGAGAGATACCTGTTTAAAAGAAAAATGGCCCTTTGAGTGTTTAAGGTTGCAGACCTCAGGTTAGGCAAACACCATGGTCATTAAATGAACCTTGTGATCATTAAGCAAACACTGTGGTTGTTAAACAAGTCCATTTTCCCCAAGTCAATTTTGGACATTTTTAACTGGAAACCAGAAGGAATTGTTGGAAACTGGCAAAAAACATAGAAAACCTCAGTTTGGGATGTTGTAACTGATGGGATGTCATAAGTGTGTATGTGCGTGTGTGTGCACGCACGTGCTCATGGCTGTCAAAACACTAAAAACAGGTCAAATAGCTCTAGGGAGGTCAGTCGTACACTTGCTAAGCAACTAGCCATTAAGGGAGGACCACTTACATTTGGTTTGCCAGTCACATGGCTACCTGCCCGGGCCCCACCCTACCCTCTCCAGGGCTCCCCAGGCCTTGGAAACTGGCAAAAAACACTTGCTAAGCAACTGGTCATTAAGCGAGGACCTGGGCATTAAGCAAGGACCACTTACATTTGGTTTGCCAGTCACATGGCCACCTGGCCATGCCCAGTCAGCAAGCCACTCCCGCCCCAGTCACATGACCACCAAGCCACACCCACAAATTAGGCCACGTCCACAGAACCGGTTGTTAAGAAATTTGAATCCCACCCCTGTACTGGCCCCATCTCTGTGTCAGATGCAGATCCCTCATCCAAGCCCTCCTCAGACTCCAGGACTGGCTCATGTTCCTCTTTACTGTCTGCTGCCAGCTCCACAGGCCGCCAGCGGACCACAACAAATTTAAATAGAAAGACATAAATATTATAAACTAGCTTTGCACATCTTTTTACTTCTGAACAATAAATTCTTTCTTTAATTAATAAGAACAGTTGAAGCAGGAAAAAAAATTAAATAACAATTTCTTTTTGCTATGTATAAATTATATACCTGACCAATTATACTAAAGTGATTACAATATGTGTGTATTTATACTGTATACTGTATTCCATTAGTGATTACAGTCTATGCATACACACACACACACACACACACGTATGTATATTGTATATTAATAATTACAAAAAATTCAGTCATATTAAACAAATTGAAAATTATTAATTGTTCTCCTCCCATCCACCTGCCCACCACACCCCTACAGATGAAGGCTTCAAGTCTCTTCCTGAACACTGTCAAAGAGGTTACAATCCAGATTGTTAGGGCAAGTAAATTTTATAGTACCAGACCAATAAAACACAAAAATTTAAAATACAGTATATTAAACACAATTCAATACAAATATGAATTTAAGATGCAGGAGAAAAAGAGTTCATTTATTCTAAATGGATGACATAAACATACATAACAAGGTTATCTATTTATTTGTGATTTTTTTGTAGTTTTGTAGTTTCTATTTAAACATTAATTTTGTTTTTCTCTGGCTTTCTTCCTTTTTTACTTTCATGTGTGTATCTTTATTTACTTTTTAGTTTTTTAAATTATTTCTAAAAAATTTAAATTATTTCTAAATTTTTAATTTAGAATTTAATGGTATCTATAATTAATGGATTAATGGTATCTATTATTACAGATGAAGGTTCAACCACTGAAAAAAAAACGTTGATTGTAAACATACCTAAATCATACAAACATCTATATCTATATCTCTATATATCTATATCTATCTATGAGAATGAAAATTCTATTCAACTGAAATAAAAAATTGGAATAGCAAATATACTGTATGGTATGTGTAATATTATAATATCTATGTTTATAAATGTCAGCCATCTATTCAAAAATGCATATTTTCTTAAGTTAATCTTTATGCTGAGAAAAAGTTATACTTCTACCTACCACAAAGAAACTTCTGCCTTTTATACAATAGTTATAGTCAAATAACCATTCTTGGTCTGTACATCATCTAGTACATTACTGGTGTCAGCAAAATGTTTAATAGAAATGGTAGGAGAAACCCAGATGGCCTGGATAATAAGGATTTGAAAATGTAGGCTCTGTAGCGTTGTTCAAAAAATTAAATAAAAATCACATTATGTTCTCTCTTGTGATTGTGTTGAAAATACCTAGCCTGCTTTTAAATGTCATCCATATTTATCAGACTGCATGGTTCTTGACATTTAGGAATATTTTTCTCAGACTGTAACTGAAGCTTTGACAAAGGGAGCTAATTATCAAGGGAGTAGATTTAAAAAGAAAGAGAAAGGAGCAGCAGGCTATGGCGATATGTGCATTATCAATCACTCCAAATGCTCCCACAACAAAGGCCTGATTGGTCTATATGTAGAATTTAGTTCCACTAACTGATCAAAACTCTTACTGAAGCTGTACACTGGCAAAGCAAAGATAAAGTCACAGAAGATACTTGCTAACCCCAAAATAATTGGTGTTCTCTGTCATATAATCCTATATATACATGCTCGGAAATAATAAAGGGGATTAGTAGTAGTTCTGCCATGTTCCAGATATAGCTGGTTCACATTAATCAAAGCACATGGCATATGTGGTTGATTCAATCCAGACTTAATACTTATGAGTCAGTGTTGACTCTTGACAACTGCCTGCAAAAGTTCCTGAAATTAGATTTCAGAAGCGGGTTGCCATTTTATTCTATTTAGGGCTGAGAGAAAGTGACTGGTCCAAGGGCCACCAATTATGCCTAAAGTAGGGCTGGGATTGCCTGTATTCCACATTCTAGCCTAGTGCCTTTTTATTTTATTTTGTCAAGCGATTATTAGATTACAGGTATAAGTATAAACATGGTTATGAATACATGAAATGGATATGAATAAGAAAAATATGGCCTTAACCATTAAACCAAACTGATTTTCAATGTAGGCCTTCCTGGGATTAAAAAAAAAAAAATTATACCCGATCCATATCTTCATTGGCTAACAAAAAATAGCATTATAATATAAAAAACAAAAAACAATGTTATATTTAACATTAACAAAAAGTTATAGGCCTACTGAAAGAGAAAACTTCATCCCCCTCATTTCTTATCCTTTTTTCTCCTTCTTTTCTTTCTTTTTCTCAGATACAAACCATTTCTCTGATTTCTCCTGTTGGATAGTCCTATCAGGTTCTTTAACATCATCCATTCTTTCCTTAATTTTCCTAAGGAAATCATTCCCTCTTTTTTATATTTCAGTGGTCAGAAACAGTTCCAGAGACTCTCAGCTGTGTCTCTTTTCCAGATAGTTGCAGTAGAACTCTGAGACCAAGCAAGATCAGAACAAGCCCCCAAGAACAGATTAGTTCATGACAGTAGAGATTCAACTGATGTCCACCCCCAAACTCAGTCTAATACACATGGATGGAAAAATGAGGCACAATATTTTCAATCATGTTCCTAGTATAAATATAGATTGCATTTTATATTTGGCTCTTGCTAAGTTGTTAAGGTGCTGAACTAAAAACTGGGAGACTGGGTTCTATACTTCCTTAGGTATGAAAACCAGCTGGGTGACTTTCAACAGTCACTTTCCCTCTAGACAAATTCATCTCGCAGTGTTCGTTGTTGCAGGGAAAATAAAAAGACAAGTATTATATATGTTACCTAGAATTGTGCATATAAAGACAAGAAATAAATCTAGTAATAATAGAAAATAACCGCATATTTCTATTGCTTAAAAATAACTGGATCCAGAGAAATATGACAATAAAGAGATCAGGCAAAAAGAATCCAGCACTGAATCGCTTCTGATTACTCTAAGACTCAAATTTGTGAGATCAGTAGAGCCCCCTATAGAAAAAAGGAGGCATTTGTAGACACCTTGTTACTTTGTTCAATCTGGAACACATTTACAATGTATGACCCTTCACAACTTCATTGCTGGCATGTTTGTTAAGATATCAGCTTTATTTCCAACATGTGAAGACCTTATCTAAACTCTTTAATTAGCTGAACTTAAAAACAAACAAACACCAGTTTCAGAGTGATGACAGAGGAATTTCTGTCTGTACATTGAAACAGAAGGATCAGTTCTTCCTAGATAGGGGATGTCACAACTGTTTTCCTAGCAATGCTTTTTAAATGTGGAAAAATAGATACATACAGCAATCCATGCCCTTAATCTAATAGGGAGTATGGCCCTTAGATACCTAGCCTAAAAATGATTAATATTGAATATAGTTAATACAGAATACAGTTAAATATCTCATTCATAAGGCATGTTTTTTTTTTTAAAAAAAAAACACCTTTCCAGTTAAAGCAATGGGACAGAATAGCTTAATTCTGCTGTACTATGCCTTCAAATCTCAAAATGGAATTTCCATTCTGTCCAGAGTAGACTCCAAATTCTGATACCCTGTACCTATACCTAAGGAATGCTCCGTTGGGCTATACTATTATTACAATTTGTGCTGCAATGCTACTACTACAATTTTGCTTTATAAGCTTATGTGGCCAAATTATTCAATAGCTTACACAGTAGATCCAGAAGGAAGACATTTGTATTTCCATGCTCAAATAAGATGTTTGTCATTTCAATTGTGAATTATAGGGACAAATGAATAGATTCCTCTTGCTTCATTCTTAACATGAATAGAATCAATGAATATCATGGATATTTCAATGTTCTTACAAAGGAAATGCTAACATAACAGCCTGGCTATACATTTAGATTTCATGATTAATGGCCTCTCTGTTGCCTAGCAATAGCTCAGCTGCATTAACAAGAATTACATGTGCTGATATCCAATATTTTATTGATAATTAGATTTCCATATTACCCACATACACATTCAATTTGACATTCTCTAAGATACTTAGGTCAAAATTTTAACCAAGTCATGGAGAATTATAATTTGGTTCCTATCACAAAAGTTACAATAGATTAATTCCTTTTAACAATGTTCTCTTTGGTTTAATCTGAGTTATTCAACTGATATGTTATAAATAAAAAGTCTGTATATGTGTGTGTGTATTCTTAAAATATATGCAGTCTAAATTTTATTATTAATAAATAGATTAAAAATGAAAAATTTCAACCCATACTACTTTTTAGTTTTTTGTTTTAGTAAAATACATGATTGTCAGTGCTCTGCACTACTTTAATTCTAGCAGTTTTCAAGTTAGTGCTGCATGTAATTTGGTTATCTGTTTTTCTATTGTTCTGTCTCAAGTTTACGATTCTATAAAATTGCAAATATCT
Source organism: Notechis scutatus (assembly GCF_049901735.1). NCBI lineage: Eukaryota > Metazoa > Chordata > Lepidosauria > Squamata > Elapidae > Notechis > Notechis scutatus. Next base: position 40,618,613 of record NC_142014.1, read on the forward strand.
CTAGCACTCTTATTCCTTAGAATGAGACTCACTAAATGTGCCGATTTATTGTTAAATTATAGATTTGTTCATGTTACTTTTTATGACAATTTTTAAACTTTACTACCATTTATAATGAATATAATGAGCCTTTCTTAATAAGAAGGCCACAGCCTGAGGTTTGAAGGGCATGGCTTTCTATTGTATAATAAAGTTGATGTTAATGTAGCTTTAAAAATCATCAATTAGAAGCACTATATTGAGATTATGGTTATATAAACCCAGATTGTGCTCCAAATGCATTTATGTAGCCTTTTGTAGGGGAAAAAACCACAGATAATGAGAGCTAGTTAACTTTTTGACAGCTCTTACAACAAGAGCATGGAGAATATAAGATGAAATCAAGAGATGAATTCATTGCAGATTTAGTTTTTAATGATTTCTGTATGCACAGTTAAATAAAAGATTTAAGATAGATCACGGTACAATGGATAGCAGAAGACAGAATTTGAAACTGAATTATGTGTGAATTCTGAACATGTAATTACCAAAAAGCATAAACTTTTGCTGAAACTTGAAACAGAAGAAGAGCAAATGAATGTGTTAAGGCTAAGAACATTGCACATAATACACTGATGGAATAATGGGAAAATATGAGGCTAAAAGGACTGAAACTTATACTATATTATAATTAAAAGATACCTTTTATACAATAATATATATCTCAGAAATATTATCTATAATGTATAAAGATATTCCAAATGTTTATTGTTTGTTTGAAATTGATTCATTTTAAATGCTTTACAGTATACTGTTATAAAACTATACTGGTATAAAATCAGGGGTGGGATTCTACTGGTTCGCACCTATTCGCTAGAACCTGTTGTTAACTTTCTAAGCAGTTCGGAGAACCGGTTGTTAGAAGAAATCTCCTTTTGTTTTTTCCCACTTTACAGGCCTAATCCTGTAAGGAAGGCATTCCTTACATTATGGTGTTGTTGCTTACAGAAACTGCCTCTCTGTTAATCCTTATTACATTCTCGGCAGGACTAGACTTCCTGTCTCAAGAGCTTTTTTTTCTCCTTTGCTGATACTTTGCTTGTGTCCAGCCCAAAATTGACATATGTGTAGCTATTTTACTTGGAAACCTGACAACTTGACTTTCTTAAAGGGGAAGGGTTGTTTTAAGGTTTTTACACTGCTGTGGGGATGAAATACTCCCCTGTTGGAGTTAGCACTTTGAAGAAATAATTGAATAACGAAACAGAGCTCCCACAAAGAAGCTTTTAATGACAAGGAACCAAGATGAGTGACATTCATTGTGGCTTCTTGGCTAGCTAGAAAGATTGACATTCAAATGTGAGTTTTCATACCCTTTCTGAATTTTGGTCTAAAATTTGTTTTTGGTGAAGTTTAATTCTGTGCTTGGTGATGTTTAATCCTGTGTTTATTGATGGGATAATTTTCCCTATTCAGCTTTGTTTAGAAGGAAATTCTCTGTTCCCGAAAAGAAACTGGGTTGAGAAATCTGGCTAGTTCCTGTGTCTATTTGTTCTGATAATTGATTTAACAAGCAACAACTACTGTTGTGATTTAATTATTATTAATTGTATTGTGTTTGAATTTTTCCTGCCTCATGGTTTCTTTTTCTATCTGGGGAGGGAGGTCTTCCTTCACTGTTTTAGTGGTATCTGGCACTGTCCTTTTGGGATGTACTTCCATGCTTGGCACTGATTTTTTTACTGCCTTTCTGGGAACCATGTGATCTTTCTTTAAATCTGAATGATTTTCTTAGGGTATCTTGTGAGGTGAGTGAGACCAGCTGGTGTCTTTAAGTGGTACAAATGGATCTAAGGGTTGCTTTTCCTGGATGTGTTCTTTCTGGAGAGCTTAAATGGCCTCTCTGCTAAAGGGTTTCACTTTATGAGCAAGAGTTGGCTGCTGATAGTTATCATTGCATTTTAACTATTTTAATTCCTCAAGGTGCTCTGGCACCCTGCCTGATTTTTAACTCTGGCTTGCAGGTACTTTTAATCTAATGATTGGTATTTATGGCAGCTTTTTGCAATCAAAAAAACTTTTTGTATTTTTACACAGGTAATCCTTGACTTACAACAGTACATTTAGTGACCATTCAAAGTTACAAAGGAACTGAAAAAAGTATCTTACGACCGTTTTTCACACTTACAACCATTTTTCACACTTATGACCCATTGCAGCATCACCACAGTCATGAGAGGCTAGGCAAGGAGAAGTACCCCTCGATGTGAGTGATGTTGAGTTGGCCACACCCACCCAGTCACATGACCACCAAGCCACATCCACCAACTAAGCCACGCCCACAGAACTGGTTGTTAAAAAATTTGAATCCCACCCCTCTATACAATGGTTATTCAAAATGTACATAGAAAATATAATTAGAATTAACCTGGCTGTTTTTATAAGCCCTCAGTGTTAATCACAAAAAAGCAGGGGGTTAATAGCAAAAATGTAAATTGCATTATCTAGGCAGAGTCTTCAAGAATTTCATGTTTAATTGAAAGTATAAAATGAAATAATTTCAGATTTTATTCAGATTTTTAATTCATGTTCAGAGTTTTACTCCAGATGTTTTTTTAATATATAGATGGGAAAACATCAACACTTTATGTCTCATTCTACCTATGAGACAAATATGAGTGAATCTGAATGTTATTTCCTTCCTTTCTTCTTTCCTTCTTTATTCATTTACATCTCAATATTCCATATCTACTGGAACTCACAAGTTATTGTTACTGTATTTCGTTTCATTTTGAATGTATTTTTCTTCTAATTCACAAGTTACCTGGAGAGTCTCTTAGGCATGTAGACACTTAGATCTTCCAGACAAATGATTTACAGCATCAGCCAGCCATCACCATGGTAATAAATCACAGATGCGAACAGGCTTTATATTGCCACAGCAATGACTGGGTGACAGGATAAATTGTTAGTCTGGAAGACCTCACTACCATTGATTCTGATGGTCCTGATTTGCTTCCAAACATACAGCTATTCAGCCACTTGAGTTCATTTTTGGAGAAAATAATTCTAGCTTACAGCAATAATGTTGTGTCAGAATTGAAATCTCATGTGATGTATTGGGGAGAAGACAAAATAATATTAGTGAAGAAAGAGTGGAATAGCACTGATTCTAGAAGAAGGATGAAATATAGAACTGGATACATTTTATGAAATGTTCCAGTCAAAACTATGTGAAAGCTTTTATTTTGTGACATAACACACCAGAGTTAATGATGTAATTATATACAAGTTGTACTAAAAGTCAGATCCCATAGACAAAGACAGGCCACATGAAGAAAATTTTATATAAATGTCCAAATTGGCTGCCATTTTCTTCTAAACATTTCCTCACTCATTTGACATATTATATTTAAACTAAGTACAGTATAATTTTCTTTGGGGGGGGGGGGGAATAGTGAAAGCTATTGCTCTGTGTGTGTGCCTGTGTGTGTGCGTATGTGTGCATCTTTATTTGTAAAGATTATTTGTTACATTTGTAACAAGCATTTGTGTAAAACCAATGAACGTTGATTGAACCTGCATGATACCCATTCATGGTAAGGCATAGTAGCATAAAATTCATTTAGGAATGATTCTTAAAATATGAAGTAGTTCTAAAAACAATGGATTGTTTATTTACTTATTTATTTGTTTATCAATCAAAAGAAGAGGGAGAACTGCCCTTCTCCCTCACAGACAGATTCTCTATGATGTACAAATAAAATGTTAAAACATGAATATAATATAGCAATTTAAGCAAATTTAAGCATTTAAAATAGAAACAAAAATAGTAAAATTCAACTTTAAAAGGTAATTAAAAGGCAGGAGTAGGGCCTTTAGGACTGTAACCAGCCCCATGACTGCAAGCTCTTCTGTGATTCTCAAGCAAGATAGCAGAGCCAGATCTTTGTATATTTTTAAAAATTGAGGGCTTGTCTTCCTTCTGGGGAAAGAATGTTTCCAATGTGGGAATAATGGCAGAGAAGCTTCTGTTCCTGGACCACACCAGCTGAATTTCTTTTATTCATGGGTCCACAATATACCTTCCCTGTCTGACCAGGTGGGACAGGCTGATATAATGGGATGAAGACACACATTTGATGAGGTGATGACCATGAAGTGTAAAAGCCCAGAGTATATGAGAAAAATGCTAAACAGGAATAGACCAAATCTTATGCAAAATTATTAAAATGTAGTTCTTTCTATAGTTCTTTACACTCTTCATATAGAATGAATATGGGGCAATTCCAGTTCAAGTTTTCTGGAACTCAAATTCAGCCTTTTAGACTTTGAATTGAGTAAAGATAAAGTGAAAGGTGAGCAGAAAATTATAAATATATATTTCTTTCTATGTATCATAAGTCTCTACATAAACAAGAAAAAAATGGTACTAAAGATATAAACACACTATTTGTGAAAATGTATACTGAGCTTGGTCTTTTACCCCCCGAAGACGACTGCAGTGGTGGTTTAAAATGGCCATCCCGAAGAGGAGGACTCAGCTGAATTAAGATTTGTGCAGGAGGGAAGAAAGAGGTGGATAACATCTGAACCGGGACAACTGGGCAATACAACTAAACAAAAGTACCCCGGGATTAAGGTAACATGGAATTTTTAAGAAAAGAAAAGTGAGCGGCGAAATTACAAAGGGACAGGGGGGAAAAAAGAAAATATTTTTGACAGCTAAGTGGGGCTTTGAACCGGGAAAGGAAGAAGCCGGAACTAAAGATTTAACTAAATGGGACTAAAATATTTTGGGAATAAACAGGCATAAAATAAAGCTGGACTTAAGATTGTCAAAAAATAATAATAATAAAGTTTACAAATTGGAGACTGGACTGTGCTGGAATATTGAGGTTCGAAAAACCCTAAATAAAAAAATAGGGGGGAAAGGTGAAGATTTTGTATAATGGAGAGTGCCAGCTTTTGACAAAAACTTGAGCTCAAACAAAAGGGAAAGCGTCCTGTTTCTGAATGAACTTGTGTGGATATAACATCAAAGAAATATTGAAACAAAGTAATAATCTTAGAAAGTGAAAGCAGATCCAGAATAAAGAAAAAAACAAGGAAAGACTGACTGTGGGATTGATTGATGTTCTATACCAAGACCCTCGGCTGGAATAACTGAGAACTTTAGAAAATTGAAAGAAGAAAGAAGGAAAGTAAAAGTGGTTGTTGTTTTTTTTGTGGAATTTAACGATCATAAAATATAAGAGTATGTAATGATGATATCTCTTCGGGAGTTAATATCTTTTAAAGGCCTACCATCCTTGCTGTTTAATTCTATTCAGACAAAAAAGGAAATAATAATAGGAAAATTAATTTCCCCTCATTATAGTCTATGAATATTTTATTGAGTAGAACTCAAATCCTTACTAATAATTTCAAATTAAAGCATGTCTCAGATTAAAAAAAAAAATCTTACCACCTTTAGGTTTCAAATCTGAAGTAGGTCTTAATTTGTATACAGCTAATACTAAGAAATATACATAAAATGTTCAGGGTCTTACCTATTTTTTAACTGTTATTGCTTACTCTAGGCTTTAGAATAATTTGAACTATTTAGTATTCAATTTAGTATTTTAATAACTTGAGCTAATGTCAATGATGTTATATTTTTTGTTAAGCTTATATGACGTTAATGCTGGTGATTATTTTATCATTTTACAAAGGAACATACTTCCTTGCCATGAGGATATTTTGTGAGTCAATTTTTGGAAAAGATTAGATAAATATATAAAGGTGTTTTCCTTAGTTTGGATAAGTGTACGGTTTTGCTTAGTAAGTCATAAGAAACATCCATATGGAAGCTTAATCGTTTAAGCTTTATATGCTGTTGATGTTTAATACCTGGCAACAGACTGTTCCTTTAAACCAGCTGCCAAGAACATGGAGGGAAAACCTGTTTTGTTTCTTTTGTACAGCATTGGTAAGACAATTTAAAAAGAAGTACAAAGAAAAGTATATGTCATCATCAATTTAGATCCTGGACAATTTATCTTAATAACTTGATTAATTTTTCAATCTCCATTGTCACGTCTTCATTACTAATTAATGATAAAGTAAGGTACTAATATGATAAAACTTATAAGATTAAAAGTTTTCACATGTTCTAGATTTTTTTTGAAAATTAATTTTATGGTAGATTGCTATTGACTAAGCTGCTCGTGCATTTGTCATAGTAAAATCTAACTCAAATTGCCAGCAATTATTGCATTGAATTTTCTTTGCACAATTTACTTGCTGGTTGGCTAAAAACCATGGATATATAGTTTATGCAATTTGCTTCTATTCTTTGGGTGTGGAGACATTGGCTCATCTGAAGCAAAAGGCTGTTATCTAGAGAAGCTGAAAGAACCAGACAAATACATAGACAAGAATCTGGCAGACATGATTCTAGTATCTCACTCCCAGGGTAACTATTGCCATGGAGAATGAGAGTCCTGCCATCCATTTCAAGGAAGAAAGAAGTTATCCTTCAGGAGTAGCCCATTTGATGAAGATAAACAAAAGGTTTCACACAATGGATACACCCTTATGGACCAGGGAGGCTTATGATTGAATGATAAGGATATTAAAGGGCAAAATAACATTAGAGACAAGCAAAATTAATTATGATACATGCAGATATCTGTACTGATACTGACATATTAAATATTGAAATCTCAGAAATTGTGAAAGATACTTGAAACAGAAGATTTATATTTTTCTGAGAAGAGAAATTAATTCTTGGGTCTCAAAAATAATAAATGTTATATCTACAGTATCTCTCTCTCTGTTTATTTCTATCTCTATATCTATCTGTAAAACATTTATTAAAAGACAAGAACAATGCATTTATGAATAATAACTTTCTGCATCAAATAAACTTTTGCATATTTCAGAATCACTGGATCAATAGGCAAGACAAAAAGAAATTTAGGGTCAGATCATACACATCATAAAATGGACAGATGCAAGCAAGAATTCCATTGTTCTGACACAGATTTCTTTTTTAATGTGATCACTTCTTACATATTTTAAACTTAGTCTGGATTGAAGGATGAACATTGAAGTTGCCAAGTTTGTTGTTAACAGCAGAGGAGAGGAGAGGACTATATAACTAAGTATAAGGTGTAATGTGATGTGAGGCAGCATCTTGGCAGTCATGAACTTTGGGAGAGAGGGGCTTCAAACAATGATAAAGTGATAAACAGATCACTTTATCATTGTGGATATATATTGTTAGACTGAGTAATCCTTTGGTATAAGCCAGCAGATTTACTTCTCTGTTCTTCCATTATAGATTACCATTTGCAAAAAAACAAAAACATGGTTTTTTCTACATTCATTAACCGGAATATTACATCTTAATTTTCTGAGTATATATTTAGCTTGCTTCAAGCAGGTATTGTTGTTTGCTAGGCATTGTCATATAGCATCTGATAGCTAGCTATAAGAAGTCTGAATTCAAGATACTGGCTGTCAACTAACACAGCAAATGTGAACTTGTCAGCATAATATCAATATATTTATTTATGGCAGAAGTGTTTTAAACAAGAAAATAGAATACAGAGTAGAATAGAATAAAATGTCAGCATATATAGAACATATGTTAATACATGCAGACAGTTATTTTTATGTTAATACTAAAACTCTTCATTGGTGTAATTTGATTTTCAATATATTCTGTGTATGTTATTGTTTCACAGATATGAGTTTTCTTTTCCTCAGCACGTGCCTCTAAAAAATGTCTTCTCAGTAACAATAATAACATCCTTTTTCAATCCAGACATGCAATAAACCCTGAATAAGGATTAACTCTATGTAAAAATCAGGAAGTCATTAGAGAAGAAATGGTTTGTATTGATAGATCAACACATTTAAAACTTTCTGAGCAAAGGACAATAATAAAACCATGGGTAGTTTCACAAAAATGTAATTAAAATATCTAAAATTTACAGGGAAGACATTCCAGTTGATTTACTAAGCATTTATTTGTAGTTCTCTTGCAATACCTCAATACCCTTAATACCCTAACTAACCCATCAAACTTAAACATTGGCAAAAGGATGCCCTTTTGTTGCAAACACAGTGAGCATTTACTATTTTGTCACTGGAGAGCCTTTATAGCTGAATCTTTTAAACAAATCTTAACTATTTGTAATCTAATCAGTATAGTGTCTGCTCCAATCTCCTTTTATTTTATCCTAAAAAAGCAATTGGCTAAGCTTGGTAAACAACATAAGCCTTGCCATGCAACATCAATTTTTATTTTGGTTCTCTACTTGAAAGCTATAAGACCAAGCTGTGTAAGAAATGCTTCATCAACATTTCTAATTCTAAAAATTAAAATCCATACACACCCTTCAAAGGAAGCAAAAATTCAGTCAGAAAGCTGCAGTTCTGTTAAGACGCATTAACGGCTGGTAATATTCCATTGTACCATTTGGCCAGTAGCAAGAGCAATCCAATCTTTCAAGATGGCAGTACTCTCAGAATAGTCAATTGGCTCTCCCAAAGAAATATAAGCCTTAGGGCTTATCAGTCTATCCTTCTTAATAACTGTGAAGAGGTGGTATATATAGCCATCCAGTTGCCTTTCAGAGTGTGATAGGTGGTATATAAATTTAATGAAAAAATAGATGAAAGTAAATAAACATTCAATAAAACTTTAGCATATAATGACATCACTATATAATAAGCTAATTTAGAATGAGGAAAATTCTAAATTTGTTGGCAGGCATGTCTCTCCCTGCCAAATTTCAAAAAGAAAATATTGATTGGGAAACAAAATTGGTACAAAGACAGCTGCCAACAGGGCCCATAAAGATCAATAAATAGATATCAAAGAGTGATAAGCTTTTAGGGAGTTTCAAAGAACATTTATATCTACTCTGAACTTGCTCATAATACATTCAGTCCAGCTTTAATTATGTGTACATAAATATTTTCAAATATTGCTGAGACTATTTAGTGCAATAAAATATATCCTTTCACTTGACCTCTTAATTACATTTTGTGGGGCCCAAATAAGCTTTGATTATATTTCATAAACTAAAACCTGACCAAGAAGGACATTATTGGAAACAAATATTAATTCACAAGAATCTTGAAACTTGGTTTGGATCCACTTTATTTATAGATGTTTCCAAACCTGTAGGGAGCATAAAGTTGACAAGTTGGTAAACAACTCAGAATATAATGGAATTTCCTATAGTCTATCTTGTCATAAAATTAAGCTGTGCACTGAACTCAAAACGAAGTGTGAGTTTCAAACAGATTGCAGTAAATTGAGATAAGTACCAGAAAGCATGGCTCTCACCTGGCTCCTTTTCAACTATTTTAATAGAAATTATTATAATCTTATAAGTGTTTATTATATCCTTCTATATGAGAGTAGAACAAATATTACTCTTCTAGGACATATTCTTCCTACTCAATCAAGAACACTGATTACTTTCATTCCTGAAATTAGTATAACATACTTGAATTCTTTTGTTTATGCCATGGCTAGTTAAAGTTAATTGCATCAGTTTTAGCTTGGTCATTGTATCATTGTGAGCCAATACAGATATTGTTTTCACCATCCACCTATGGCAAATTAACACTTTCAGAAAGAACCAAATTACACCTTAGTGGCATTTTAGACATTTTATAGGCATACTCCCAAAAGAATTAAAAATGTTACATATTTTTAATTATGCTATGTTGATACAATATTCAGGAAAGGTTTAAACAAGAAACAAGAAAGGTTTACAAATGCCAGAGTTTTCACAAAATTATTTCTTTCAAACTAGAAGTTCTATGGAAAATATACAATAATTTAAATGAAAATACTAAAAAGAAAATAGGAAAATCTCTTACCTTTTCTCCCCAGTTTATTAAACAATTACTTAATCCTGGTTCATTTTAGCTTTTCCATAATTTATGATACAAACTATTAAATATTTAAAAAATGATAGCAAAGCATAATAATACCAATTAGAGGATATTTTTATAGTTAGAAAAAAGGAATGTAAAAAAATTACAAAAAAAAAATATGAGATGGGAAGAGGGAAGGTCATCATGGAAGAATGCAAATAGGCATGGAATGCAGAAATGGTGTCAGGATACCTAATATTTGATGGAGAATGATAAGACAAAAAAAAACCTTCTTCTTTACATATATTCAGATCAGGCTTGGGATTCTACCTGTTCGGACCAGTTCTATAGAACTGGTTGTTATGATTCTGCCCAGTTTGGAGAACCAGCAAATTGTGCCACTGGCTAACCCCAACTCTTCCCGGCCGGCCCATTCATTCCTTACCTGGTATGTGCACCATCAAACTTGCCTGCTAAATTGCTATTTTTTTCCTTTCTTGTCCCCCAACCATCAGCTGTTCTGCTGTGCCGGGAGATTTAGATTAGCTAGAAAGTAGGAAATCATTGGATTTCTTGCTTTCTAGCTAAACTAAAAGCAGAGCTGAAGCTTCCTTAGGACTGAAGCTTCTATTTTTCAGTGCAGACACAGGTAGTAGGTTGCAGATACATAGATCTCTAAGTGAACCTATGATTCTGTGAACAACTCAATCTGCCTGCCTGCTTTGCCTGATTTTGGGTAAAAGTTGCTCTTTTTTATAAAAAAAATCAATATTTACATACATGGTATGTTGTGAGTTAATTTTATGAGTTTGCTTGCAAGCAAATTTTATGTGACAGACTCAGGTAGCAGATTGCAGATACATAGATCTCTAAGTGAATCTGTGATTCTGTGAGCAACATAATTTGCCTGCCTGCTTTGCCTGATTTGGGGTAAAAGTTGTTCTTTTTTTAATAAAAAATTAAATATTTACATAAATATTTACAATATTTACATACAAGCCATGCCCACCCAATCATATGACCACCAAGCCACACCCACAAATTAGGCCATGCCCACAGAACCAGTTGTTAAGAAATTTGAATCCCACCCCTGATTCAAATTAAAAAAGAGAAAATGAATCAATATTCCATTTTAAAAAGATAGCCAGATGCAATAAATAACAATGAAAATACAGGCCTTCTATTTTGAATCTCCCCCAACAAAAGGGTGCATATTCCTTCAGGCAATTGGAAAGGTAAGAATAAAACAGTAGTTTAAAGTTTGTTGATAGACACATGATTAAAAATTAATTTACTTACAAAGGATTAGGAGCAGGGGTGGGATTCTACCAGTTTGCACCTATTTGCTAGAACCAGTTGTTCACATTTTAAGCAGTTCAGAGAACCGGGTGTTAGAAGAAATTACTGGCCTAATCCAGGAAACATTCTGGTGTTGCTTATAGAAACTGCCTCTCCATTAACCCTTATTACATTCTTTGCAGGACTAGACTTCCTGTCTCTGGAACTTATCTAGAGTTTTTTTCTCCCCCTTTGCTGGTACTTTGCTTGTGTGGAGTGACCATTCAAAGTTACAATGGCACTGGAAAAAGTGACATGACCATTTTTCACACTTACAACTGTTGCAGCATCTCCACTGTCATGAGAGGAGATGCATGCCTCAATGTGAATGATATTGAGTTGGCCACGCCCAGCCAATAACATGACCACCAAGCCATGCCCACCACCTAAGCCACACCCACAGAACTGGTTGTTAAAAAATTTGAATCCCACCCCTGATTAGGAGTCAGATAAATTGTTTCTTGAAACACTGAAGGAATTTACTAATCATTGGGGTGAAGTTTTCTTGTTATCTTTGAAAAATCTTGGAGAAGTGGCAAGGAATCAGAAGACTGAATTTTATCATGTTTTAGTATCAGAAAGCAAAAGGAAGAATACAGGAAGCATAGATCAATCAATGTATGATATGAATGCCTGAGAAAATTCTAGGTAAATTGATGAAGTAATTAATCTTTTCACTTTCTGCTAATGCCGTTTAACACCCCAATTCTCTGGACACAGGGATTTGAATTATTATACAAAGCAGTGAGCTGGGCTTTAGCATTTAGTTAATGCCAAGAAATCCTTAGCTACCTTATTTTTTTAAAAAAAAGAAATAACAACATTTTACAGGATTGTCTGCACAAGAAAGCAAATCTTCAGCCAAGAATTGAGTTTATTTAGCAAGGTTTAATCCTGCTAAATACTACTACTATATGAATTAGGCTAAACCTAGTATGTAAAATGCAAGTGCAATTATGATGAAATTGTAGGGAAAAAATAATCTGAAGAATGAGGTCAAGCCTACTGTTCATAATATTTTACAATATTTAAGCTATGCTCTGCAATTTAAAGAACTGCATGCTGCATGAATAATACAGATGGATCTTCCATCGTTCTTATCCAAAAGATAAAATCATGATTGCAATGGCAATTCTATGTTCATTTTATTGAAATATAGGATAACTCTGTTCACTGTCAATACTCCAAATTGTGGAGCAGGAAATGACCATTTCTACAAATGTTCACTCATTTTTCCAGTACATCAAAGATAACCAATATAAACAATCTCTAACTAAGTTAAATCTAATTTTCGTGTAAGATGCCCAGTCTTATTGTGCACAATAATGATGAATATAATATGAATATTTTTCCTTTTGTAAATATCTTTGTTCAGAATTGCTGGAAAGTTACTTTATGATAAATTTGTCTCCCAATAAAGGTGGTTTCCTTCCCTTCCACAGGCAGAACTTTCATTTGAAAGCATAATAATGAGCCAATTTCTATGGAAATAGTGCTGTTATTATTTAATCAGTCCTCTACCTAAGTGATTCATGAACTTCTTGTTGAAATTCAATATCCAGTTCATGAATTTCTGAGGAACTCTGAAGAAGAAAAAGAAAACTGCCAAGTCACCAAGTTCTAGTAAATTATTTTGTCTCAATGATTAATGCTAGACAATTTACTTCAAGAAAGGTAGAAACTTTTCAGTAAGGTAAGACAACACTTACTTATCAGTGCTGTTATCAATTCTAGAGATTTGCCCTCAGATATTATATCAAGTTGTAGATTGCACAATGCATTGTAAGACCACATTTGGTTATACCAGAAAGAGGAAGATATCAAGCCAGTTTTAAATACATTTCAATTCTACTAAGTTCAACTTCAGGGAGCTAAGCATGTTCTTAATATGTTCTAGACTGTACTGTACATGTATAAAACTCTGTATAAGTTAATAACTCAGTTTTGCTTAGAAAGCATTGGATGTTATCAGGGTGATGTTAAGTGGATTTTAGAATAGCCTTACAAATGACCTGGGACAAATTCAGTAATTGCAGAATGGGAAGTACTGAAGTAACTACATGTCTGTCTTCTGGTCAAATAAGCAAAGTAGAAAACACAAATAATGAAATTTCAAGACAATTGGTCCCAAAGGCTTTTTTTCTCTTTCTTTTCCACATGTTAGATTTCTATGGATTAAAAAAGCACTATACTTAATATATTTCTGAAATCCAGAAATGTTGTTGAAAATATTGCCCACAACTCTAATTATTAGGAGCATTGCAGTAAACATTTCCAACTATTTTCCAAACCATGCTTGCTTGTTTGTTGTTGTTAAGAGTGGGAAGAGCACATTATATATTAGAACTAAACTATTTATGGAAACTGAGGAGTTTCCTCTGAAAGCTCTCTAGTTTAGGTAAGCCTTCATTGATAAGTACTAGGTTTCACTGATAAGTACTAGGCTGATTCATGTTCCCCATCAGAGGGCAAGCATCTTAAACTCCCTACTTATCCATGTCTGAAGCTCCCCAAGAACGTAAAGAAAGATTGTGCAAATCATTTATTGCAGTTTCCCTAATATGCGTTACACTGGGGAGTAGGGAGTAATAAAGTCAGTGACAGGTACAACTGTTTTGGTTGGCAGTTTTCAGACCAGAAAATTATGGTTAAAAATTAACTGTTGTTCCTTTAAAAGGTGTTAACCCCGTTATGGATAGCCATTTGCTGAATTGGAACTTGCACTACCTACAAGACTGAAATGTGTAGACCAGTGATTTTCATGCTTGGCAATTTTAAGATATGTGGACTTCAACTCCCAGAATTCCCCAGTCTTGAGGATGGGTATTGAAGAATGTGTGTTGAAGTCCACAGATCCTAAAATTGTCCTGTTTGAAAAACACTCTGCTAAACAACGCTTTTGTGTTGGTTTCCACAGGAGAAGAGATCTGGATGTCTCTATGCATTTTCATCTTTAGAAGCCATCATTTCTTCAGTCAAAGAAAAGAAGGAAACATTAAACTGATTTGTAACCAACAGAAAGGGTAATAAAAATATTTTTTATACATTGAAACCTTCTGATTTTAGTTTCTCGTTTTTCTTGTTCTTCCATTTGTTACTTTAAATCTAGAACAGAACACAGTTAATATTATAACAGGCCTAAAGGGAATCTTACTGTTGCTATACTATGACAAAGCAGCCCATTTATATTGCTTATAAAATGTTATAAATGCTTACAACATTTGGCTAATGTCAAGTTATTATAACTGTATGATCATAGATTTGTTTTTTCTCTGCAAATTTCCCCTTAGCATTCAACTGATTTTTGAGCATTGTATCATTTTGCTAATATTTATTTATAACATATTCAAAGGTACTTCCTCTCTTGCAGGATATATATTTTAAGCCCCATATCAAGCCTATACCTCTCTTTCTGTGTGTATAAGCATTTTTATTGTTCGTTTTGTAGATTTTACTGAATTACTTTCAATCAAATACACAAGACTTTCTAGCCTGCTATAATGGTTCACCTGTTTTACTGTGCACCTTTTGTTCAGATCTGTATAGTTATGTTCAAATGATATGTATTTATACTTCACTTAACAAGGCAGAACACTGGTGCTGGGTACATTTCCCAGTAAAAGTGCCACTTCCAGTAAAAATGCCATCTTTTTATCCCATAATAATTTAGGGTCTTTCAAAAATCACAAAAGACAGGAGAAGATATATTTTGCAGGGAGCAAAATTTTTCAAAATATTATATGCTTCCCTTCCTTCTCATTTGGTGCAATAACAATGTTATTGTAAAAAAGAACAAAACAAAACAAAAACCACAATGATTGGAAAAAGTGTATTCAATTCATAGAATATATATTTGGGTGCGGTCTGTAGTCCTGTTTCAGATACAGCTGCATGTCAGCATATTCTCATCTTTACTTGAAAGGATGGTTCCATTCCAAATGTTTAAAATGTAATATACTCCAATAAATATCCAATTTTATGATGCAGAATCTGCATAAATTCAGAATGTAAAGTTTATAACTCTTATCATTATTACAAAATACCAACAGTACTGCAGATTTCCTTTGGATAACACAGCAAGAGATTGAAAAGATACAGTCTTAACTCTGTCCCTTCAGTAAATACTTCAGTTAGCCTAAATATTATTCACATAAAGTTTAAATGGGAAGATATCTCATCTTAGGATATTCTACTCACCCATTCAGTCCTATTTTCTGTATTATAAGTAGAAGGCTTTACCAATATCTAACTCAGAATACTTCATCTGAAAACTCTGGACTTTCTTCATGGTCTTCCGTGGAACTCAGAACAATTAGGATTAATAAATGCATAGAATTTTGTGCTATAACCCTCATCAGTTCGCCCAAGAGTTTTATGGTTTTTTGGGGGGAATTGAAAAGACTACCAGGACTTTCTGCCTTTATTCCATTCAATAAAGACAGTTTTTAAATAGCCAAAAAGATTACATTTTGTAGCAGTAGTTCAGTGATTTTAGTGAGGTGGAAGTTGTTTTAAGACCTTCTGTTTCAGTTGTCGATTCTTTATCAGCCCTATTCTCCTGTGATGAATATCTGAACCAATTCTGTACAGATGTTGAATGAGACATGACTGAAAGAGACTCATTATTACAAGGGTGTTGTTTCATCTTGATTATTCTTATCAGTGGTGGCATTCACCCTTTTTTTAACCTGTGGTGCTATGAGAGTGCAGCATCCATAAACCACCAATTTTAAACTTCAAAACTGACCTTGTATTCAGCACTGGTGAATAAAACAGCTAAGGTGTGGCAATCCACTCTGCCGCACACATCCGCTCTGCCATGCAAATCAGCTGAGCTCACAAACAATAAAGCAGGGATGGAATTCAAATTTCTTAACAACCGGTTCTATGACCTTGGCCTAATTTGTGGGTGTGGCTTGGCAGTCATGTGATTGGCTGGGCATGGCTAGGTGGTCATGTGACTGGCAAACCAAATATAAGTGGTCCTCGTTTAATAGCCAGTTGCTTAGCAAGTATTCTAATTTATGACTGACCTCCCCAAAGCTACTTGACCTGTTTTTGGTGTTTTGACAGCCACGCACACACACACACACACACATACACACACACACACACAACCAGTTACAACATCCTACATAGTCTCGTGACTGTGGTTTTCTATGTTTTTTGCCAGTTTACAACAATTCCTTCTGGTTTCTGGTTAAAAATGCCCATTGAAGAAAATTGACTTGTTTAAGAACCACAGTGTTCACTTAATGACCACAGGGTTTACTTAATGACCATGGTGTTTGCCTAACCCAGGGGTCTGTAACCTTAAACACTCAAAGAGCCATTTTTCTATTTTCTTTTAAACAGGTATCTCTCTCTGTGTGTCTCTTTCTTTCTCCCTCTCTCTTTCTCATTTCTCCTTCTCTCTCGTCTTTCCCTCTATCTCATCTCTCTCTTTTTTCTTTCTCTCTCTCTTTCTAATCTTTCTTTCCCCCTCTCTCTGTTTCTCATCTCTCATCTCTCTTTCTCTCTCTCATCTATAACTGCTAAGATTGGAAGCTGCTTTCTGCAGGCTTGCAGGCTAAATTTTGCTGTGCCGAGAAAGACTCTCTCATCTCCCAGCTTAAGCAGCTGGGGAGAGAAGCAGCCGCTGACCCAGCCTGAGCCGAAATGAGCCTCTCCACATGTTCTCCTGCTGCTCTTCCTGGCAGAGCGTCTTTCCTGGCAAGCAAGCTTTCTGACCCGGCCTGAGCCAACACGTGCCTCGCCACATGTTCTCCTGCTGCTCTTGCTGGGAGAGCGAGAGCGATCGGCAGTGGCAAATAGGCAGCCAGGGCTTGCAGAGCCTTACTCATCCAGGTCAGATCAGGCAGTGGAGGGCAGGCAGAAATGGCTGGCCTGGCAGGTGAGCAAAAGCATACTGCAGGCAACGATGTTGCAC
The DNA here is from genome assembly GCF_049901735.1 of Notechis scutatus. Taxonomy (NCBI): domain Eukaryota; kingdom Metazoa; phylum Chordata; class Lepidosauria; order Squamata; family Elapidae; genus Notechis; species Notechis scutatus. Next base: position 40,635,744 of record NC_142014.1, read on the forward strand.
ATGCGTGATAAGGACTGACTGGGTGGGGAGGGGCGGGCGGAGAGGGGTGGGGGCAGCCAGTGGTGCTATTTGCCGGTTCTCCAAACTGCACATAATTGTAACAATTGGTTCTATAGAACCAGTCCAAACCGGTAGAATCCCACCCCCTGAAACACAGGATGGCAACTCTAAAACAGGGCAGGAGTGAGTGGACAGGGCCACTGCTCACTAGCACTACTGGTTTGCTAGAACCTGGCTTTTATTTTGCTGATTCCCATTTCTTAAAGCAGAACTACAAAAAGAGTGATCCAGAAGCTGTGTCAAAATCAGAGGTGGTATTCAGCAGGTTCGGACCAGTTCTTGAGAACCGATAGCAGAAATTTTGACTAATTCGGAGAACCGGCAAATATCACTTCTGACTGGAGATTTTACAGGATCCTTCCCCTGCCATGCCCACCAAGCCACACCCATAGAACCAGTAGTAAAAAGAATTTGAATCCCATCACTGGTCAAAATCTTTTTTGCAACTGTTCAAAATCAGAGTAGGGGATTCAAAACTATTGGTCCCTTTCTGTGCTTTTCAATGGGTTAAACAGAAAACAAGATGTCTTAAGACTTGCAAAGAAACAGCATTTCCTTCACTCTTATGTTCCTTAATGTGAGTGAGGGGGGGGGGGGGAGGCAGAAATAATTGTGAGGACTGGACCTATTTTTAAGTCTAAATGAAAAGTCTGGCACAAGCCTGGATTTTCTAACCTTATACCAAATTGGAGCCAGAATAAATGCTTTGTCTCTTGTGGGACGAAATCACGACCACTTGTCAAAAGAGTGATCTCTTCCCTTTCAATGATAGCTGCAACTGAAAGTGTAAAACAATTTGTATAAAGTGATGTTTGTGGTACAGAGACAGGTCCATTTGAGGTTCTTTGGTGTCTTAAAATGTTTATGGAAAGGGAGATGACTAGTGGCTTTTCCACCATCTGGTTGACATTCCAAAGCTTATTAATGCAGCAGATTTGTACTTCTAGCCATCTGTTACCCCCACGCCTATTTCTGCTTCTCAAGTATCATCAGAACTTCAAGAGACAGTCTTGTCCTCATCCATCTACCTCCACTCCAGTGATTTTGTGATGAGATAGAGGTGAATTGGACCCTCTTTTCCTTCAATATGTATTTCATGACAATAAATGAGCTTGCAAAAGCATTATGAAAATTTATGTGAATTGTTTTAAAAGGCACTAGTTAAATGTTTTAAAGAAAAATACTATGATAAATGTTTTAAAAGTTCTTCCCCACTTTTTAAAGACCAATTTTTTTTTAGGGTATAACATTTTCTTTCTTTCTTCAGTTTTTTTTTCCTGTGTTCACAAAAGCAGTAGATGTTCCATTTTATAATAAATAACTAGGTGCTGGTTTTAAAATGGTCTTAAGATGTTTACTGGTAAATGAATATAAAAACTAAAGAATTCAACTGCCTAAAATTCATATGCAGTCAGCTACAACAATATCATGGCATGCCACCTGAGACTAGTTAAATCATTATGCATCACTTAGCAATTGTCTCCTACTAGTTTCTGCCCCATTAATACCACATTAAAGATCCACAGCTTAGTTCACTTACTTATTCCTCCATATTAGATGAATTTTACAGTTCATTGCTTTTTAAATGCTGTCAATAATAGTTTCTTTTACTGACCAATTGCTTTGATTCCATTCATCTTCGTGCTGGAGTCTCTGTTTCTGATCTTGTGTTGTCTTTTGCTTCATTTTTGTGGAGGTTCCATTTGAGCCTCATTCTGTGCAGCTGCACAAAGTACAGACCTTTACAACTGATGAGAATTGCACTGAATGTCAGAGCCATGCATCAGTAATATATATGGAAAGATATAAAAGCAATATTAAATTGATGTCACTGGAATATTGAAAGGGATAGCACACTTTTTGCAATTTGTGATAAAATTATAAAAAATGATTTTAAAAAATGACATGGATTAGAGAAAGTACACATATCATCAAGAGAGTAAAAGAATTGAAATGGAAATGGGCTGATCACATAGCAAGAAGACCTGATGGCAGGTGGACCAAGGCAATCATAGAATGGATCCCACTTGATAAAAGGCATCCATGAAAGAGACTCAGAACATGATGAATTGATGTGATCAGCAAGTATTGTGGGCCCAATTGGCAAAAGAAAGCTCATTAGTTAGAAACATCCACAAGAGGCCTTCATCCTGCAGTGTAGAGATGACAATGGTGATAAAATGATTGATAGGTATGTAGGTATGTAGGTATGTAGGTAGGTAGGTAGGTAGGTAGGAAGGAAGGAAGGAAGGAAGGAAGGAAGGAAGGAAGGAAGGAAGGAAGGAAGGAAGGAAGGAAGGAAGGAAGGAAGGATAGAGAAATGATAGTGATGTTGATATATAGAGATGTGGGATTATCTATTAATACATACATATACACTATAGTACATATTCATCATGCTATTCCTTTTAGGTATCAGCCACATTATGCATTACACAAAAATAGGTTAAGATATGGTAAGTCAAAAAAATCCAAAATATGGGATAAAAGAAAAATACTAAATCTCCTTCATATTTACAGTATTCACTATACTTCTGCATCCCTTTCTGTCCTCAAAAACTATCATGATATACTCATATATTATCTATTACACTAATGCATAATGCTAAAAAGAATATTTTTGGGAGCTAGGCCAAAGGAACATGAAACAACTTGACATGTTGTACAAGAACAGTCCAAATCCACACAAACAAAGTAGGATCTTTTTTGTAGAGAGTGAGAGATACAGGATTTCAAGAGGTGGGAAGATTTGGCTGAACATTATGCACTAAGAGGATGTGTAAGGAAAGCAAAAATATAAGTGGGACTGTAGTGTTTAATGCTCAGGAAGAGAACAGAAAGCTTTGCCAAAAACAATTATTTATCAATAATTCTATATATTATCTATCTATCTATCTATCTATCTATCTATCTATCTATCTATCTATCTATCTATCTATCTATCTCCCTCCGCCCTCCCTTCCTCTCTCTCTCTCCCCCCCCCCTTTCCCTATATCCACCCACTCATCCAAATTATGATTTGAAGAGCCCATCTATGTTCTGGAAATCTAGATTGTCTCCATAATGGTAAGCAACCAATCCAAGATTTTATTTACTATAAGCTTGTAAATCAAATGGCTGATATTATTGTATGTTGTCATGAGAAGGGGAGTTATTGTATTTTTTATTTTTATTTTTTATATTGTGTTTGTATTCTTTGTAAGCCACATCACTGTGAGTGGGTAGGTGGCCGTATCAATTTTCTAAATAAATAAATAAAATATAAAATTTAAATATGAATATAAATTTTTTAAATAAATAAAGAGTTATGTTGTGTATTAGTCCTTGGTACCTGCATCTATGACTTTCTTTGCTTCCCAGCTTGTAAGAAAATGGCTGGCTAATATTAGAATATGTGTCACATGTGCATATTGTTAGTTTAGCAGTTGGTTCCATTTCAGAGTTTGCTGCTGCAGACACAGTTGTGCATTGACTGGAACATACCAAAAGCTCCAGGGGATTGCCAGATGAGAGAACCTGTTATATTTAGAAATATGCAACCTCCAAACCAATCATCAAGCTCAAATCATCCTGTACTTCTTTTATAAACACTAGTGCAGCCCTTTGATCACAACACAAGAGGACACATATAAAGAAACATGATCTTATAAAGCAATTTAAGCCCTGTTTTTAGTAAAGAATCAACAATGTGCATTAATTTCTTCCATATATTTCCTCTGCAGATTATTCTGACTCTAAAGTAAAAGTGAGCAGCAATTTTTAAATTAAGAGTGAGATTCTCACTTATTCAGCAAGACAATTCTGCCTTACACATTATTTTAAAATAAAACATTTTAATAAATAATTGAAATTGGTTCACATCTTTTCTAAATCTTGAAATGGTGAGGATGGGGGAAACCAGCAATGACAGAAGCAAGGTTGATTGGGGAACACCTGATAGATAGATAGATAGATAGATAGATAGATAGATAGATAGATAGATAGATAGATAGACAGACAGACAGATATATGTTATTGTGTGTGTGTATGTGTGTGTGTGTGTGTGTTGAGAGATAGAGGTGTGTGATTTGTACATGATTTTTTGTTTGGGAGAAATAAGTTTGATAAGTGCTGTATTAATTTTAAATTGATTTGTATAAGTGCAGATAGATCACTACATACAGGCAGCACAAACATTTTAAAATATGACATGATCTGATTTATTTTCTCTAACAAAAAGAGTTTTTAGAAGATACTCAAAACTACCATAGATAAGAGAAATGCCCTGACATTGGCTGCTACTAAATAGTTCTGTGCTTTACATAATTGTAATCTCTACTCATCAATGAAATCTTGTTCTTAAATTAAAAATGCATTACTCTTCTTAATAACAACATCTATTTAAGAGATTAGTTAGTTGTCACCTAACAATATAATGGAAGCATTCCATTGGCATTCTACTCAATTTTCTTTTGAAATAGCACAACTGACTTTTAATGGATATTTTAATGGACATTATTAACTAGAATATTGTAAAATTAAAAATTGAGTCAATACATTTACTTAATTGGCAGTTGTTATATGAAGTCATTGATCCTAAAACCTCCAAGGAATAACTAAATGGAGAGTTAATCATCCCAACCAATGGAAGAAATATTTAAATAGCAATATCTTCAAACGAAAAAAAAAATCACAAGTGATATATTTAAACTGTTGATAGTTTTAAAAAGTAATAAGCTAATACCTCAGTTCTGGTACAGTTGATAACAGTGGCTATATTTGTTTATGCTGTTCTTTTCCAGGCTTTCAGATTTCTGCCTACTCTGGGTGACATAAAGATTTTGTGCAGCTGATGTGTTTGATAACTTATATTACTTGCTGAAGTCAGCCTTGAAGGGATTTATTTTAAAGAAATACTGGTGTTCCTTTGGAACAGAAGGTCTCTGACTTTGTATGTTGCTAAAACTGCAAAAAAACAAATACTGTATTTGATACCAGACATTCACAAGTTTTTTTATAAAATGTAGGACTATCAGACCTGGCTACATAACTTCGAATACCACAGAAAATTGTGATTCTTTGCTGCTATCTAGTGGACATCTGGGCTTTTGCAACTTCAACCTGACAGCCTTAAAGGAACTTCAAAATTGGAGCAAATAAGAAAGGATATCTAGACCTCTCTTGAAGATGGAAATTTGCACTAAATATAAATTAACCTAATCCTATTTCTGAATATAGAACTAGTTTCTTTACTTTTAAACATCCTAAAGCATTTAGTTAGTTCTCAAAGCTAAACAAAAAGACTATCTCTCAATTTGAGCTTGACTCTTGATATTCTACAGTCACATAAGTGCCCATAGTGACAACAAGTGACAAGGATTTGTTATGATGCAAGTCTTCCTATGATATATTTGTGTCCAACAGTGTAACACAAGTGCAAAGGGAAAGAAGTATCACATTGTGGTATCACATGTTTCATTGTCTTGGTGTCATTGTGGATATTTATTGAAATTTCTTATCGAAAACAAAAACATATATGTATGTATGTATGTATGTATGTATGTATGTATGTATGTTATTCAGCTTTGTTCGGGTATTTTCCCACGTCATTGTACTTGTGCTTTTAAAGTTGTAGCAACGTTTCGGCAGAATCTCATCTGCCATCATCAGGCTTCTGTACTGTGTTTGTCTGTGAGTCAGGCTTTTACAGCCGTTTCAGTTTTAAATTTGGGGCTAGCCTACTGCTGTGCCAGAATGGGTTTTTTCTTCATCCTGATTGGTTGTGAGTCTTGGTCTGTGTTTATTGGTCTTGGAGTTTGCTGTGTTCTGCTTGATTGGTGTTTCTAATATCTTCTGTCTGTTTTGTAGCTTTTTTTTTGTCTTGATTGGCTGGCAACATTGTGTTTCCTGTATTGGAGGCTTTTAGTGTGGCTTGGCTCCAAGTAAATAGACGTCTATCATTTATTAGGAAGCTAGGTTTCATCTGGGTGCCTGGTTGGGGTGTGTTTGAGCTGGAGGTATCAGGGGGATCTGTTTGTGCCCAGGTGTTTGGTTGGCTTGTGGTGTGGAGATTTTTTTGTTTGTAAGTGCAGGCTTCCAGATAATTGACAGTCTGGTGGAGTCATCTCTTCTATTCATGCTTTCAGGTCTTTTTTCAATCTCTATGGCTTCTCTGATAATTCTGTAGCTGGGGTTTTCTATAGTGCTAGGGTTTTGGTGCCATTGAAGTCGATGATATGACCTGTGGCTTTCATGTGTTGGACTAGTGAGGAAGTGTGTTCCAACTTTTTTACTGCATTTTTTTGTTCATCTAGGCGGGTACTTATTCTTCTATTGGTCTGTCCAATGTATGTGGCAGGGCATGATGCACAGGGGATTTCATATATGCCTTAGTTTTCCAGGTCAATTTTATCTTTGGGGTTTCTGAGGATGGCTGCTATTTTTCTGTCTGTTTTGAAGGCAGTCTTGATGTGATGCCTGTGTAGTATCTTACTGATTTTGTCTGTAGCACCTCTTATGTAGGGCAGGACAGCTGTTCCATAGGTCTGTTCATCTTCTAGGTCCCCAATATGTCTCAGTGTGTTTTTGTGGATCAGGCCAGTGATTTTGCTTTTGTGGAAGCCGTTAGCTGTCAGTACTTTAGTCAGGGTACATAGTTCAGTCTTTATGTGGGTCTTGTCTGCCAGGTGTTTGGTTCTGGCAATTAGTGTTTTGGCCACAGAGTTTATCTGTGCTGGGTGGTGGTGGGATTGGGCATTGAGGTAGCGGTTGGTGTGTGTTTTCCTCTGGTATATGGTGTGTCCTCGTGTGCCATCTGTTTTTTTGTAGATTAGTACATCTAGGAATGGTAGTTGTTTGTTTGTTTCAGTTTCCATGGTGAATTTGATTTTGGGGTGTGTGCTGTCTAGGTGTGTTAGGAAATTGTTTAGGTTTTTTTTTCTATGGGGCCAAATCACAAATGTGTTATCAATGTATCTTAACCATAGTTTGGGTTTGTGGGTGGCATTGGCTAGGGCTCTGGATTCAAATTCTTCCATGAACAGGTTTGCAATGATGGGTGACAGTGGTGATCCCATAGGGGCTGCTTCAATTTGCTTGTATCTTTGTCCTTTGTATATGAAATATGTGTTGGTTAAGCAGTGTTCTGCTAGTTCCATGAGGTGTTTGGGTGGTTGGTATTTATTTTTGATGATTTCGAGAGTTTCTTTTATCGGGACTTGAGTGAATAGTGAAACCACGTCGAAACTTACAAGCAGATCTTTTTGTTCCACGTGTAGATCTTTGATCATTTCCAAGAGGTAGTATGAGTTTTGTACATGTGAAGCTGCTGCTTTGGCATGGGGATGTAGCTGCTTTGCTAGGTATTTGGCTAGGTTTTGTAGTGGTGCTCCTCTGAAACTGACTATGGGTCTGAGGGGTATGCCTTCTTTGTGTATTTTGGGGAGTCCGTATAGTTTGGGGCATCTGGAAAATTTTTCTCTTGGGATGATCGTCTGTTGGATCTCTTTGCTCATGTTGCTGGTTATGATTTTCTTCTTGGTTATTTTTTCCAGATATGTGGTTGGGTCTGTGTTTATGGGTTTGTATGTGGAATCTTGGAGTAGGTCTGTCAATTTTGTTTCGTAGTCTTTTCTATCCATTACTACTGTGGCATTACCTTTATCTGCTGGAAGTATGATTATGCTGCTGTTGTTCCTTAGGGCTTCAGGGCTTTTAGTTCCTCTTTGTGCAAGTTGCTTTTGGCTGATTTGCTTGTGCATAGGATGTTAATGACTTGGTGTCATATTCTATCAGCTTCATCTGTATTTAATTTAGTTAGGCTGGATTCCACTCCACATATGATGGATTCTGTGGGGATTTTTTTGGGTGCTATAGCATAATTGAATCCTTTGGTTAGGACATCTGTTTCTGTTTTGGTGAGTTCTCTGTTGGAAACATTGTATATTAATTGTTTCAGGTGTTGTTGGGAGTTGTTGGGGGCTTTCTTGTCATGTTCTAATTTCGTTAGTTTCTTCAGGAGTTTGTCATTTTTGTAAGTGGTTTCAGTTTCAGCTCTCCATGTTGTAAATTGTTTTATCTTGTCCCAAAGTAGAGGGTGGATTTTGCTGCTCAATTCCAGGTGTAGGGTTAGGAGATCTTTGTTTAACTGATCGAGTTGGAATCTCTTTCTGTGGAGCTCGTTCACAACACCTGAAATTGCCAGAACCACTCTCCTAGAAGAATGAAATAGTCTAGGAAATATTAAAAAGGCAGAATGTTATATTTCCCTGGATGAGAAAAGGAGAAACATGTTTTAAAGACAAGCAGCTCCCTGCAGCTTCCTGCCCCCTGCCCCCACTTCAGCTCAAGGATGATGGGATTAAGACATGGCCCTCAGGACATGATAGGATTAGCCCTTTACCCATCTCATCACATGGCACCTAGGAAGATTACATCACCCAGCAAGATTCAACCAAGCTTTGGATTCAAGACAACCTACAAAGTTGCCCCTGCATGGCTCCATGGGAGTATGACAACTAATCAGGATACATTTCTTGCCACAGGAACAGGAAGCAAGTTCAAAGCCCAACAGTGGGTATAAATCTCTCCCCCTCTCTCACCCATGTGCACTTTTTTGCCCAGGACCTCCATGTGGTCCTATCCACCATTAAAACCATCCCTCCAACCAGTTTCCATGTTTCCAGTGTCTTTCTCCCCACTTGGAACTCAACCCAGATGGACATTTCTTCCAAAAGTGAACATACCCTCCTCAGCAAAAATATAAAAATGATTTGAAAATTGTGTTCTGATATTTTGGGGCAAGGCAGTTACTTCTCAGCCAGAAATGTCCTAATGATTTCTCTTTCCTATATTATTCGCATGTAATCTCCTTTTGCTTTTTTTTTTCAACATTATCTCTTGGTGTATCTTGAACATACAGGCATCCACATTCTCCTTACAAGATTATCTGCATTCATATTCAAATTCTCATTCACTAATATTGGACCAAAGCTGATATGAATTTTCCTTCACTCATTTTCATGAGACCTTTTGTAGGAGTGCCAATGTCTCCTGTATGAATGGACTATTGTTGTAAAATCATACAGGACACATTATAAAGACTCACCTCTTTAAAGAGAGATATGCAGCATTAAATAAACAAACAACAAACAAATAAGCAAACAAACTTCATCCACAAAGACATCACAGAGGATTGAAGGTAACAGCTTAAACTATATGTAGTCTTCTCTTACTCTTATTTGTGCATAACTCTGACAGAATTTAGCTCTTTTGTGATTTAAATTATTGTTGTTATTATTATTAGTAATACACTTTAATATACTTTATTTTTATTGATTATTGCTTGAGTATATGTTCAGCTTGTATAATGGCTATGTCAACTGCATATCTAATATTCCAGCTACATTAACCACCAGGAGGCACTGCATGACTTCTCTCTTTGTTGTGATTGGCATTTTCTAATTTTTAATGATTTTTTAAAAATTACTAATAATTGTCTATATTTTTAAATGATTATTTTTATAATGATTTCTTTTAATATTGTGGTTTTATCTGATTGTTGTATGTCTCTTAGAGTCATTTTTGGTGGGGTGGGCAGCTGTATAAATTTGAAAAATAAATTGCCTGTTTTGTCCTTTAATAGCACTTTTCATGTATGAATAAACAGCTGCAGTTCTATAGGATTCAAGCACTCAACCAGGAAGTGAACTTAGACTTAACTTAACTTTAGTTAAGCATTAGTTTTGGGAGACACAAAGGTCCTGTAACTTAACAGTCTCAAGAAAGGATATCTAGAAGCTCTCACAATGGTGTATACAGCCCATCTTCCTTATGTTTTCAGTGCAGAGAAATACCAATATTGCATTATGTTATGTGTCTATGTAAGGAGCTTGTGTGACTTCCACCCTATAATTTCTCAACTGATAGGTCTTCAATGTAGGACTGTGTTATAAATGCTGGTGATATTTGGCAATCTTAGATTAAGTTTATGAAGGTTCAGAATTTAAGACATAAATGTATGTTGTTAAATCAAATCAAATATTTATTATGGTTATTGTCCAGCATAACGATAGCGTAGAGTCATTTTAAAAAGCATAACACTCAAGAGTGAAAATGAAAATCTAAAAATGATAAAAGCTATACAAATATAAAAACTAAAATTATATATCAAAAGCAAAAATCTAAAAGAAACAGTAGGCAAATTAAATATATATAAATATGCTAGATGTCCAGAGTCATTGGATACAAAATGAGTGACAATAAATTTCACAATTAATAAATATAATAAAATAAATTGGTATAGGGGAACAAAAAAAAGTTAGCATATGGAAGATTTAATCAAATTACAAAAACTGTAAAATGGCAGGTTAGGATCTGATTAGATCTAGTTTAAAAAACTCATAAAAGTCTTTTATAAAACTTTATAAAAGTCATCACCTAACTGATTTTGGATGCTGCTATGACCTACCATGTTTCTCATATCATAAGGCCAGGTCTTATTTTTTTTTTGAGCCCCGAAAAAACGGCTAGGACGTCTTTTTGGCGGTTTCTTCCCCCTGCACACCCTTTCCTAGGGTGCCCCACGGGCAGCTATACTTCATCACCAGTCACTTCTAATGGCCAATCATGGCGGAGCATGGAGGGCTCCCTACCCTGCCAAGCGCCTTTGCTGCAGACCCAGATCAGTGGGCGGGCAGCGGGGATGTCCGCTGGCAGCATTTCAGCCACTTCTCAGGCCTCCGTAGCTTCCATGGTTCCCACTGGTGCTGGCGCCTCTCTCCTCAGCACCGTCTCCAACAACAGCATCTGAGTCACTCTCACTTTTTCCCTATCCCTGTAACAATAGGAAAAAAAAATTTTTGAGGTACCTGGGAGCACCGCGCGCTACGTTTTGGTTTAATCCCAAGTGGCTGGGTGCTACCCTTGGTGCTCCAGCCTCGGGCTCTGCAAGTTTCCAAAAGTCCCAGTGCGCAGCCCATTCCTGCATTCCAAGCGTGCCCAGGCCAAGCTGCAGCTGTCCCTCTCTAACCAGCGCCATCTCCAGCAAGTGGCAGGAAACATGGAAGTGTTTCAGCCACTTCTCGGGTGGTGGAGCCACCTCCGTAACTTCCACGGTTCCTGCCGCTGCTGCCACTTGGTGGGGGTAGGGAGCCCTCCGTGCTCTGCCATGCTCGGCTGTTAGGAGCAGCTGATGGTGAGGCGTAGCTGCCCGCGGGGCACTCCTAATGGCAAGTTCCCCTGCCTTTCTCCCCCAATCTCGCATGTTTTAAAATAGGCCTAAATTTGGGGGGAGGGGCTTAATTTCATTTTATGCCTAGAAAACATGCTGGGTCTTCCTACTGGGGGGGGGGGGTGTATTGTTGGAGAAACACGGTAGTTACGTTACATATTGTAGCAGGATGATATCTGAAATCAACAGAGTTTTGTAAAATTGTCTTTTGAGCCTTAGGTTTTATGTAGTAATGCTAAGATGAGACAAGTCTGAATATGTCTATAATACAGGCCCTGAAGAAACACATGTACATGTTGTTTTTGTGTTTCCAGTCATGGAGGCATTATTTCTCAAAGTAAGGTATGTATATACTTTAGCCTCCACTTTCATAAAGTTGCAGGATGCCATTAAAAATAGATTAGAGACTTGAATGGGTTGCTTAACCATTTGGAGGGTATAAATTGTGGTACAAATTGGAGAAGGGGTCCAATTTGTGTTAATGAATTGGCTTTAGAGAGTTTGAGAGTTGCAGGTATGTGGTTCACACCTCTTATCCTAAGTATTTCACAGGGTAACAGATAAACGCCTCTGTGGGTTTTCATCAACATAGTCCCATAGCCTTTCCTACTCCAGCAGAATCAGGGACTATCCCCAGGTATTTGGAACAAGAGAACAAATAAATTTTGTGGCCATCTCTCCTCCAAGAATGACTCTTGGGCCTTTTGGAAATGCCGTGACTTTATTTGCCTGATATTTGAGTTCTATGTCATCTTCCTCCCAGTGCTATAGTAATGGCTCTTTTAAGGCCAGCTGTTGGCATTCTTGAAAATATTGCTGCATCATCTGCATAGAGTAGAAATACATTCCAGCAAGTTTTGGAGTGTGAAAGTCCAAGGTCCTTCCAGCCCTGCAATTTTATGATTGTGGAAATTGTATGTTGGCATTTACACATGTTTAGCCTTTATAGCATGCAACTTTTAGATAGCTATCAAAGCTGACTTTAAGAAAAATTAGAACCACAGACTTTGCTGTTATACCCTACTGCCAGCTCCCACCCCCAAACCCACAAGCCCTTTTCATATATTCGTTTATGATGTTTGAAGAATCTGAATGTCGGCGATTGCATCCTCTTTTTGTACCTGTTTTGACCATTAGAGTAAATGTCAAAACCTATTTATATTGTATTTATTAAATTTATATGCCACCTCTCTATCACCAATATGCTGTTCCTGTGTCTGTTTCTCACTGTCCTATTATTAGTTACATGAGTTTACTATGTTTGAGACACAAAAAGGAACTTCCACCTCCCTTCCTTTCTTGTTTCTCTCTCCTTCCGAAATAGTTTTGATAAAAGTAAACTTTTTCTGTCTTTCATATTTTTCAAGATATCTTTTTTTTCTTCAGATAAAATGAATGTCTGTTAACATTCATTGACAGCTGGTTTAGTTAATATTCTACAGCCAAGATAACTATACTATGAGGCTTTTACTTTTAAATGAGATACTATGCTACTGTATTATTTAATATTCTTTCAGCACTTGGTTTATGTTTATGCTTATTTTTAGAGCACTTCCTCTAACATTAGCTCCTGCTGAATTCAAATCACATTTGCTGAATGAATGCATAGCACTAGGTCCATTTCTTTGATATGGCAACTTTCCTGAGCACAAACAAGGTTGGCTGACTCTGAAAAATCATCTTTCTCCCTAAGAAGACAATGCTTAGAGATGACTTTTATTTTTCTCATACAAAGCCCCACAACAGAAAGCTTCAAATGGCATACTTAAAAAAATATTATGCTGCTGGAATTGCAATTTCTTTTTGCCAGTTCACTTCTTTCAAACTATTAATGATGATTATTCCCAATGGGAATGATCATAACAAAACAGTTAGAGCATTATAAAATTGGCAATAGTATACTGGATTATAAAATTTAATAACTGCAGTTAGAAAAATAACCAGCAGATATATTCATATAACATGTAACTAGGTATCTAAAATATCAGTATGCATTCTTCTAGTCTAGTCAGTACTGGAATATGAGAGGTCACTTTTAGTCCCAAAATGTACCAGAGCAATGTTCAGTCTAAGTAACTTCATGTTGTAAGCATCCAAAAACCCAGTCCTCTGTTAAAATCAGGCAGACAGAAGTGTAGAGAAGTGGAAAACATAAGATGCACACTGCTTATATTTTCCAAAATGATAGTTCTTGACCGGGTTAATAAGATTGTGTGCTAACAGAATTATCACTGGATTAGTAGCCAACTAGGTTAGCATATAGTAAGAACTTAAGCAGCGTATATTAAAGCAGTGAATGACATTTGGCTTATTGTTAAAGACAGAGTACTTACTATTTTGAAATGCTTGTACCAGTTATATTTAAGTTCAGATATGAAAAATAGATCATTTCTTTTTAAAACAATGAGTCACTTTGGATAAGAAAAATAACATAAATATAATATCAGGTTCAATATGGTTTCTTTTTCTCTCTTTTGAGACTCAGTAGCTTTAGGTTTCAATATTGTATTAACTCCACAGACTTTTATACAATGTGGATATATTTTATTCCCAAATATGAAAAATGTAATTGAAGGCTTTGAATAAAAGGCAAGCAAATGCATGCATACCCATGCTCACAGATTCAAAATATGACATTTTGTAAGCTGTCCAGAATCTTTTTGGAATTGGGAGATCTTAACAAATAAAATAAATAAAATAAGTAAGTAAGTTTGGAAAAGGTGATCTTTGCAAATGCATTTATTCGTCAGAAATGACCAATTTATGCTGTTAAAGTTGAGGTCTTAAAACTTATTTTCAGGTGTGTTTTTAACATCTTAATTGTGAGATATTTCTTGTATTCTCAAATAATTTACCATATAACTTTAGCTGCTTGCAAATATTTTTGCAATTCTCTGGATTCTCCTCAATCAATGTCTGATAGATGTGGAAGTTAAGGGTAGAACATTATGTGGCAATTCTGAAGTTCAGAATGTATAGGTAAAATAATATATGAAATAGGTGAGCGTATTAAACTATAATGTTGAATTCCAAAACTAAATTGATACATGACAACTGAATTGATTCATGTTATATTCCTATACATACAAGGCAGCAGTGGGATTCATCCAGTTCATACCTCTTCGGGATAACTGGTTGTTAACTTTCTGAGCAGTTTGGTAAACTGGTTGTTGGAAGAAATCATTAGAGCAGAGAACCGGTTGTTAAATTATTTGAATCCCACCACTGATACAAGGTATACACATCTTCCTGGTAGAAAATATAGGTAAGAGCTAGCAGTTCTGCTCTAGGCTATTACTCATACTATAGTCCCACTGAAATCAATTATTATTTATTTAGTGTAAGGCATACAATGGAAACCTACAAATGCTAGAAGATAAATTATTCCAAAATAGTTTTAAGTCTGAGATGAATAAGACACACGAAAGCAAGTTTAAATTGCAACATAAAATAAAAATGTAAATCCCTCTTATTTGATAGCAATAGCTTAGCAAAAGCAATTGCACTTAGACTTTACAGTGCTTTTCAGTCCTGTCTAAGCAGTTTAAAGAGTCACCATACTGCCCCCAACAATCTGGGTCTTCATTTTACCAACCTCGGAAGGATGGAAGGCCCAGTCAACCTTGAGCCATATTAGTTCTGAAAAGTTGTTGTTCAAGTTCATTTGAAATGTATTTACACATAGTCCAACTGCACAGATTTTTAAGATTTGTTGAACAAACTAATATCAGTTCTGTTGCATTTTTTCTCCCTTTTTTATGCTAGTATTTTAATGGTGTCCAATGTGCGAGCAGCAATAACAGACTGATGTACAGTCGTAGTACACATGTACTGTATAGTTTAGAGTTGGCACATTGCATGATTACAGATTCTAATTTGATTTTGGGCATATTAAATAAATTGTTTACAAAAAACTTGAGCAATAATTTTCAAAATTATATCTTAACTACAGGACCATTCCAAGCAAGCACATGCAAAGTAAGCAAGAAATAAGTATATATAATCCTGCCAACTGAACAACCCTATTTCTCCAAATCTCCTTTATTGATATAACCAGTAACGATATATCTGCAATCTAAAAACAGCTATTTCACATCCACAAAGTCAGATTTGCCCATGTGACTGATACTTGTGAGGAAAACTATGGGCTTTTTATTTGTCATGGTTTTGGTGGTAGATAAGTGAGAGCTAGCATGGTATAGTGATTAAGGCAGCAGGCTAGAAACTGGGAGACCATGAATTCTAGTCCCATGTTAGGCACAAAATCAGTTAGGTGACTTTAGGCAACTCACTTTCTCTCAGCCCTAGGAAGGAGACAATGGCAAACCAGTTCTGGAAAACCTTGCCAAGAAAACTGCAGGGAATTAATCAGGTTTAATCCTAGAATAAGACATAAGTGAATGGAAGAAAAAAAAAGTGGGAGTATTTCTGGATTATTTTTAAAAAGATATTGTATGTTTTGTTCACTGATTTCCTTTTCAATGAGCCTACATTTCATGGTAATTTTTAAAAAAGAAATCTATGTAATATTTTGGTGAGTTGTACATTTTTTTCTTTGCATTTGTGATTATAGTTGGTTTCTTTTGTCAATTTGTATTGGGATTATATTTTGTGTGGTATGTGTATCATTTGCTTTTCATGGACAAGTTTGGTGTTTGAAGATCAAATTCCCATTTCTACCTTTGTGCAGAGGGGGAAAAAACCATAGCCAAGAAAAACAAGGAGAGATTAAGAGGCTGGAGATAAAAGCAAGAGAATTTAATACATGAACATGAACATTTTCCTTTTATAGCATCGTCCTTTTATAATTTGCTTTCCTTCCTCTGACTGGTGAAAGACTTGAATGAAACACACAAATAAATTAGATATAAGCCTGAATTCCAGGTTCAAATAAAGATGACCTGGTTACAGGTTTTTAAAAAGTTAATATATTTAAAGCAACTTTAAGCTGTGACTTCTAACGAGGATTCACCACAAAATATATATCAAGGTTCATTGCCTGGTGTTGGTTCCAGAGGTCAAATAACACACAATTAGACTAAATAAATCTTTGATTACTGTTATGCATGAATCAGATCACAGCATGATTCCCTACAGTTCAAAGATGTACTGTGAAAATGACCAAATGTAAAATGTTCCCAGATTTTTTGAAGTGGCAGAAGCAAAATTAATGAGTGCTAGAATGCCATTCCTTTTAAAAAACTGTTTTGCTGTCAAAGAAATGGATACGTCACTTACACAGGACATTTTTTAAATGATTCCTTGAACTGTGACCAATCTTTTTATGATATAAGGAACTCTCAAGGTTATAAAGGATAGCACAGTTATATTTGTTTCTGCTAAGGAGTTTTTACTATCAGTGTTACTCATATGTATTAGCAGGATTGATTCCTGGGTTAAAGGTTAAAGTGGAATGCCACATGATTTTTTTTTTTAATTTGTAAAATTTATTAGCCACTCATGTTATCCCACAGTAACTCTGGACAGCTTACAATGTTAAAAAAAATAAAATTGCATAAAATGTAACAATATAAATAAATACTATTTAAAAAATTAGCCTAGCTAAAGAGTATGATGGGAAGGAGTGGGATCTGTTGTTAATCTACTAATCATCTGCAATGTGAAACCCCTCCTTCCTTTGGAGCCCCAGGCCAAATGGCAGAGCCAGGTCTTTAAGCCAACTCAGTAATTGGAGAGCCAGGTCTTTAAACCAACTCAATAATTGGAGATAGGCAAAACATTATAAAAAACATAAACATATCATGTATTATTTTCTCAAATTCAAATCTTGAATAAAAATCATATATTTCATAACCTATCTTTTTACTTGTAAAGGGTAGTTACACACCTATAAATGCACTTTTATAGCTAACAGATTTTAAACATTAAAAGCAACTAAATATTCCAGGCTTTTATTTTCTACTGTTACATTCATCCCATCATATCTTCAGACCAAATCAAATCAAGCTATCTAAATGGTGAATGCAACAATGAAAGTAAGCTTTGGAGGGAGCATGCTCAGATTCATTCCAGCTAACAGAGTAATGCTTATCACTTTAAAATGTGGTGGGGGCTTTGTTGCTTCTTTTCCTGTAGTTTTACTGTATGAACAGTTGGCAAATAATTTCTTTGGAGATAGTCCTAAAGAAAACAAAATGGCTTTACACTTTCATTAATGGAATGGGAAGGGGGTAGTTGTGGGAAGCTATGCTGCATTTTAATTCTATGAGAAAATATCAATTTGTCTAAACTCCAGAAAGAAAAGAGCACTATCTCTGCTGCAATTTTTCTTCTTCACCTGAAAGCTAATCACACTGCTCTTATGTGATAAGCAAGCATCTCAGCTTTCAGGCATCCAAGCTGTGAAATAAAACTAAATATAAGCATCAGAAGGTCTAAGAACTATGTAGAAAACAAAGCATTAGAATTTGTTCACCTTGGGGCAAGCAACAGTTCTGGAGTAGAATCAGATCATTTTTCCTAAAATGGTCACACCAAGTAAAAGAATTATACATTTTCCCACACAAGTATTTCAAGCCTATTTAATCTTACCCCCAACAATTATAGATAGTTACTTCAGGAAAATAAGTAAGCATGTACGTGTATGGGGAAGTGTTGTTTTGTTTTGAGGGATAATTTATTTCTCTGAGTTGCTCTGAGAATCCATATTTAGATTGGAAACTGGGATTCAAAATATTCAATTCAATTAAAAAGCCTAATTTTCAGAGGTATGCTCCCAGTGTATCTTAAGAAATGCCTTGAAAACTGCCCCTCAATCTAATATATTTCAATCCCAATCTATCCAGAGCTTTAAATATTAAAATAACCATTCAAAATTGAACCTGAAAACAAGCTAACATTGCAGTTCTTTAAATACAGGCAATATATGATGCTTATTACTTAAGCTAATTATTAAACTACATGTGATTCTCCACTTATAACTATTTGTTTAGTGACTGTTCAAAGTTGTAATGGCACTGAAAACAGTGACTTATGATCGTTTGTCACATTTACGATGGTTGTAGCAACCCCATGTTGGTCATGTGATCAACATTCAGATATTTGGCAACTAGCATGTATTTATGCTAGTTGCAGTGTCCTGGATCATGTGATCACCTTTTGTAATTATCTGACTAGCAAAGTCAATGGGGAAATCAGATTCACTTAACAACCATGTTGGTAACAACAACTGGTGTGATTCACTTAGCAACTGTGGCAAGAAAGGTCATAAAGCGGGGCAAATTCACTTAACAGCTGTCTTGCTTAGCAATGGAAATTCCAGGCTCAATTGTAGTCACAAGTCGAGCATTACCTGTAATAGCTATATTTTGCACTGGCTGTTATTTCTGCATAGTCTTCAAAGGTAGCCCTGCATAGAACATTTGGTGGTAATCATGTCATGGCCACATTTTTCAGCATAAAAAAATCTGCATAAGGCAATAAACAAATTAACATTCTGCTTGTTTATCTGCAGGCCAATTAAAGAAAAGTTAGGATTCAAGAATTCCAATGCTTGGAATCTTAACCCCAAAACTGAACAATCTCTGAGAATTTGGACTCAGGAACTTTAGACCATTGTGATTTTTATGGTTAAATCTCTGGGCTGATTCACAGAATCAGTCTGCTGCATTGCAAATATGACTATTAACTGTTTCTCAGGGGGAGCAGTGTATAACATCACTCTCTATTAATTTCAAGCTCATAAGGAAGCCCACCTTTTCCTGCTAAGCTTCGAATGTTGTTTTTATGACTGCTGCTGGCTCAATCAGTACGATAAAGTTTCTTCTTCATTTTCATTCCATTTCCTTTACCCCTTCAATTTGCCATTTTGCACAATAATGGGAATATCCCCAGGCTGCTGAACCAATAAAATCCTGGAACATTCACCATGGGATTGCTGAAAAATTAGACATCTTTAAAAAAAAAAAAAAAAAACCAAGTCACTTATAGAACCAAAAGGATGGACATTTTTTTTTTCTTTTAACTGGAAAAATGACTAGAGGTCCTTCAGTTTCCCATTATAGCCCAAAGGATGGTAAAATAAATTCCTCCTGCCCTCCTTCTGTTCCTTCCTTCTATACGTTCATTAGTAGATATGAAAGTTATGCACTTTTCTCTGAGTAGGTGAAATTCTGGCAAACAACAATTCTGCCAGCGTCTCCTTCAAGTTTAGAAGACAATAATAGTATAAAACTATACTGTGTTTTTATTTTTCTCCTTTTAAGGTTCTCTTGGTCTAAGACAGGGGTGTCAAACTTGTGACCACACAGCAACCTTTTCCCCCTTTGCTAAACCAAGGGTGGGTGTGGCCAGCATGTGATGTGGGCCACGAGTTTGACACCCCTAGTCTAAGATATTAGGTATGAAAAGAAATCAACAGAGAGTCTTATTTAAAGTATCAGTAGAAACCACATATCCTGAGAGATCCTGAGAGATGTAGTAACTGTGAGAGAGATCTTGGAGTCCTAGTGGACAATCACTTAAATATGAGCTAGCAGTGTGCTACAGCTGCCAAAACAACCAAAAAAGTTCTAGGCTGTATTAACAGAGGGCTAGAATCAAAATCATGTGAAGTGGTAATACCACTTTATAATGCCTTGGTAAGGCCACACTTGGAATACTGCATCCAGTTTTGGTCACCACAATGTAAAAATGATGTTGAAGCTTTAGAAAGAGTGCAGACAACAGCAACATTAGGGGACTAGAGGCTAAAACATATAAAGAATGGTTGCTGGAATTGGATAAGTCTAGTTTAAAGAAAAGAAGGACTAGGCATGACATGATAACAGTGTTCCAATCAGGGATGGGATTCTACCAGATTGGACTGGTTCTATAGAACCAGTTGTTATGATTCTGTGCAGTTCAGAGAACTGGCAAATCATGTCCCTGGCTGGCCCTGCCACTGTCCGCCTGCCCTTCCTCTCCCCACGTCAGTCCTTATCATGCATGCGCAACATTGCATGCATGCCCGACATTGCTGACTCCGTTCTTCCCCACCCAGTCACTCATTGAGGTATTTCTTTTGGATTCTGTACAGTTTCATGTATCTATGTACAGGGAAATTGATTTGCTATAAGTAAACTTAGATTTTAGCTGTCAACAACACTAATGAGATATTTTACATATGCTTTTATCTTTACCAGTATGGACAGGAAATGTATTGCCCAATAAACGAAGACAGACAACACTGTCTACTATTGAAACCTTAGACTGTCTACTATTGACCTCACCCCTTTCCTAAGAGGTCTGTAGGGGGCGTGCATAAGCGCACCAACGTGCCTACCGTCCCTGTCCTATTGTTTCTCTTATTCTTTTATTTTTCTTATATGTAACCATTTCATGTATTCACAACTATGTATACATTTATACTTATTATCTTGTAAACAATTGGCAAATCAAAATAAATAAAATAAAAAAAATAAATAGAATTCATAGGGTCAATCTTACCCAGAGATAAACTTTCTGCTTTGGACTTCAGGGAAATTGTCAGTTTGCAAAAAAGGCAAAACCTATGCCCTAGAAAGGCATATTGGTGGTGGTACTTTCTTTCAATTCCAACACAACACTGCTGTTTATTGTTACAGGCCTATCCATTCTGCTTCAAAGGAGCTTGTTTCCCTCAATTCAGGAAAGGGTTAGAAGCCCCAAAACAGTGCTTCTGTATTGCTTTTGACCACTTTCCGGAATTTGTTCCCCTCCAAGATGTGGCCAATCTTGACTTCAGTCACCTTTCAGACAACAGTGAAAACACAGCTTTTCCACACAAGCTTTCAGAGACTAACATCTATGCAGTGAGAGACCGTGGGAAGCTGGGAAAGAAATTGGGGGCTGGGAAACAGAGAGTAGATATAAACAATCAGGGCAGTGGATGAGTCAGTTCACAGCTTATTTATAAACAGAAACTTAACCCAGTGGGGGGAAAAAAACATTGGAAGAAGCATTTCAAATCACCCAAATTATCCATCTTAATTAACTCATTACATGAAAATAAGGTATTCCTCTTACAGTTTCCAAGATTTTGTATTTATCATGGACTAGCTTTCTTGATCTTACCTAGGACATAAGATGTGTTTTATTTCTTAACCAATAGTCAGAGGGCTATTGATTTTTCAGCACTATTAGTATGTTTATGGTTGCTATCCCTTTTATAATTTGATTTATAAAGTACCTAGAAATATATAACTATGAAATATAGACATACTGAAATAAAAAAAACATTTTTATCAGAAGAGAATGTAAGTTTTGGATGTCTGTGCAAAGTATATTCATGTATGATTACATATACATATAAATACATGTACGTATTTTGTAGAATTGTGTAGCAGAATAAATCTAGCAGCACTTCAAACCTTTCTGATCATCAAGGTATATTCATTATAGGTTCACCTCGAATTTTTTTTCTAAGAAATTATACTAATCTAGTCTCCACTTTTAAAACTAGGTTGAAATATTGAATACCTGAAACATCCGCCCCCTGATTTTGACATGTGTAAAGTAAACACTTCTGAAAACTAGGCCATAGTGCTGGTTTTCTCTGTGGCACAACAGAGATTCTATATTTATACTGCTTGTTAGGAAGCTCAGGAAGACATTTATATGTCATCATACTACTACTGAATCAAACAGGGTACAAATACATTCGAAAGCATCATTAGGTTAACAAACACTACATTTTTGTTTATATCTATAATTCTCCATAATTGCATACATTTATAATTCATTTATTATGTTCTATCTTAGTGATATTGGTTTTTTTTTTTTTTTGTCTTTTGAAGAGAAATTATTTATTTATTTATTTATTTATTTATTTATTTGATTTGTCAATTGTTTACAAGATAATAAGTACAAGTGTATACATAGTTGTGAATATATGAAATGGGTACATATAAGAAAAATAAAAGAATAAGAGAAACAATAGGACAGGGACGGTAGGCACGTTGGTGCGCTTATGCACGCCCCTACAGACCTCTTAGGAAAGGGGTGAGGTCAATAGTAGACAGTCTAAGGTTAAAGTTTTTGGGGTTTGGGGAAGAGACTACAGAGTCGGGTAGAGTATTCCAGACATTGACCACTCTATTGCTGAAGTCGTATTTCCTGCAATCAAGTAGTTCCTTTATTCTGTGGTTTGCCACTCAACACCGCAGTTCCAATAAAAAATTATCAATACATGATAAAAAAAAAAGTGACTGCAATGTTTCCTATTTAGAAATTAGAACATAACAATGGTTTAATTGTATGACATAAGGCATACATCATTTTGCAGCGGTTTTGCCTTACTTTCACTGGAAATATCTTGCAAATGTTTAAATGTAGTCATTAAGTTACATATACCCAAGAAGATAGGAAACATTGGTATGTCTCCAATTCCCTTAATTAACAATTAACATATTCCCCCTTTGATTCAACCATTTCTGATTCTTGGAGATTGCCCGGACATGTCTCTGCAGTTTTCTTGGAAATGTTTTTCAGAAGTAGCTTGCCATTGCCTATTCCCTAGGAGAGAGAAAAAAATGACTGGCTCAAGGTTACCCAGCTGGCTTTGTGCCTAAGGTGGGATTACTGTAGAACTCACTGTTTCCAGAATTGGGCAACCTTCCCAATGTGATGTCATCTAGCTGTTTGGGTTCTCCTACAGCAATGTTGACTGGGAATTTTGGGAACTGAGGATATAAGAACTGGAGCAAGTCAATATTTATTTGCAAGGCAGTCCCAGAAAACAATGTGCAAATTGCTTCATACTTTTGCTTATTTTCTTCTAGTATTTTTCTAAAGCAGGGATTTGTATATCTTGACTCATGGGATGTAAATCATATTCACAAATCACTATTTTACATATTATGTTTAATGGTTAATTCATGCACTTTTTATCGAGGCAAGGTTATCTACAAAGCATTCAAATTTCCAGTATTACAGATGGATTATTTCCTATTATGCTTTATTCATCATTATTTATCATCATTTACCTAAAGGGGCCGCTATCTGAACTAATCAGATAGGATCAATTCCTCCAAGGTCACATCTATGAGATCAAGAGATCATTTCAGGACCTCAGTAATGGACATTTTCAATATTTATTCCTGTACTTTGGAATTTTTTCCCTACAGAGGTTCAACCCACTTTTTCCCTTTTGAATTTCAGGAGAATACTTAAAATCTGGCTATTCCATCAAACACAGGAAGAGGGCATGCTGTGACTGAAGTCTTGAATCTGGTGAATGTATATAGTTTTGTGTATTTTCTTTTTTTACATAGGTTTGATATTAAATCTGGTGATAATAAGAATAGGCTTTTCTTATGTTATTGAAGGATCTCATTCTCCTCGTGGTTAGCCACTCATAGTTTGTATGAATGGCTACATATAAAGTGAATAAATACATAAATATGGGATGTATTATCGTAATTGTGAAAGAACAACACACATTTACCGTCATGCAACTGGATTTCCAAGTACTGTATGGATTAAATACAACTTATACAGCAACATACAGAACACGACATCCTATTGGGTTTGGGTGATATTGATGTCACATTTGTTTTAGTTATTCTGCTAATGCCAGATATTTATGTATGGGATTATAAAAATATTTGAAAACTCTTAAATATATGGAAGCAAGCTGTGACCACAAACATATGGTCTTCCATTATGTATAAACAGATCATCTTAGACAAAACTGGTAGATAAACTTTGTTCCAATTTTTTTCCAATCTTATTTTGACAATTGTAAATTGATTCTGGTCAGTGATCATACTTAAACCCAATTTTATGAGAAATAGCTCAATAAAAAGATGCTTAAAGATTTACAAGCAGATTGCACAGAGTGGGAAAAGAATTAAAAGACTGTAAGAATGAAAATAAAATCTTGCAGAAGGTCTAAGATACTTAAAAGAGAAGATTATTTAAACGCTACTTACAACATTATTTAACTGTTTAAATACATACTGAAATATTAAAACGCTAATCTAAAAGCTGATATAGTGTTAAAACAGTTGAATCCTTGATATATGATAAAAATAATCTTATACATAAAAGTGGTTAGCATTCTAACATACAATGTCAAGTAAGGGAGCTGTACTATACAGTGATTATACAATCCTTTGAACTAACTGCAACAGCAAATGCACAAAATTTTGTAACACTTCTAAACTTGATCATTAATTTGTCAGTTATGGTGGAGAAAAGATTACTCTGAGGTTTGCTCCTTCCATGCCATCTTCTCTCTTGGTCTTTTAATTAAAATCAAAATGTAGTACCGGTATCTATTTTTATCAATTTTAATATCAGTACTGGGTGATGCAACTGAAATAGATATACAGTATCTTTCTTCTGATGGACTCTGGCATTCTTTAAAAAATGGGTTACCTAATGATTTCAGCAGATAAACATTTCTTCTTGCAAAACTTTCTATTTCAGGAAATTAGACTACAAAGTATTCTATACTCAGCTTTTAAAAGATATTTTGTACTCCTTTTTTGGATGTTTCTGAATGATGCAATTCAACTACCACACAATGTAGCAAGGAATTCCACAGCCCCAAATCTCAAGATTTTTGTTTTAAAGGAATCATAAATGGATTAGTCATATTGGAATGAAGAATGGTTGTATTAAAAGAAATAACATTGCTTTTAAGCTTTAAACTCAGTATTTGCAGCAAACCCTAAGAAAAATATCCACCAGAAGTCTATAGAGGATCACAGATTACAGAATTGACTGGATGGTCAATTACTACTAGTGTTAGGACAGCATCTTATCCATTTTTATGGGCGGGGGGAGTTTGCAGAATAGTTATCAGATAGACATGATGCCAATCGTCTCAGAGAAGTGTTGTACCTTAAACTGAACAGTATACATACTATTCTATTGGGCTATGGGATATATTTTTATTGTGAAATTCAACATTTGATTGGCAGTTTTAGAAAGAAAACATTAATTATTCTTTATTTTTAATAAGCTGTGACAGAACATACAAACCCTCCCCCCCTTGTTTTCTGAGGTTGACAGATAGGGGTATCTGTATAGATAAGAACTAGGTGTAGAAGGAAATGAGGCTGCAGCTTGAATTCAGATCTTCAAGATGCCACGTGGATGTTATATAGCATAACATAATCTTTATCACATGCTTCAGTCTTTTTTGAAATATGGATTTTACTTTTATGTATGTTGGAGCTTTTGGTAACGTCGTTTGAATTGGACATTTGTAACAAAAAACTGAAAAAAGTGTGCTTAACTGAATATGCTGTGAATTACCTTTCATGAAGCGATTACAACATCAGTTCATAATGACCCACAGCTGTT
Organism: Notechis scutatus; assembly: GCF_049901735.1. Taxonomy (NCBI): domain Eukaryota; kingdom Metazoa; phylum Chordata; class Lepidosauria; order Squamata; family Elapidae; genus Notechis; species Notechis scutatus. The sequence continues at coordinate 40,661,305 of NC_142014.1, forward strand.
AAAAAAAACCCTCTGCAAATTGATGTTTCTATTTTGTTTTAACAGTGAACACCATATAGTCCATGAAATTCACACTGAGATTAATCTCAGTTGTCTCTGCAGAGAGCGGATCGGTGTGGGATATAAAACCCCACGTCCGGCCCGGGAGGGAGCAGCTCATTGTGTGAAGGAAACCGAGGCTCCCCTCCATCCCTTACCTGCCATATTTTACCCGTCCACACAGAAACACACACCCGAGGCTGAGAAAGGTTATCGGATTCAAGTGCACTTAAAGAGACGAGGCATGTTTTGTTTTCCCTTTTATACTTCCACACGTACACGCCGCCCAAAGAGCTGCTGACCCCCTCCTTCTGTTTCTTCTTTTGTTGCTTTGTAAATGCCAGACTGTAAATTGCCTGAGATTTCGACGAGGGAAAAGGAGGGGGCGTGGAGAGAATCAGGTCACCCGGGCGACTGGCTTTGCTTTGCATTGCACAGCTTCGGGTGGAGAAAGGGAGGGGGGCGGAAACACAGCCACTTTGTCAGTTGCAAAGACGGATTTGATGTCCTTGATTGTCATTCGAGGGAACTCCCTCCCCAGCCCCCTCTTCCCGGAACAGTCCGGCGTGGCAGAGAAGGGCTTAGGTGGGTGGGTAAGTGGATGGTTCAGCGAAGCGAGATTACGGGAGCCAACGCAGCCGGGAGCTCGGCGATGGTACCTCAGCAACGCCCACCTGTAATCCCAGGCGGCTGATTGGCTGCTGGAGACACCGACCCCGCCTGTCAGCCAATCGGACCGTCAGGGAAAGGCGAGGATGCTCTGCCTCTCTGTGGAGGGATTCCTGGAGAAGCTGCAGAGCGGTGATGCTCTGACTCCACTCTGCCACCCCCACCCCCAAAATTGGCTCTCTCTCTCTCTCTCTCTCTCTCCCTCCTCTTAGCCATCCAGCCAGCAGCAGCTGAAACTTCACCCCCAACATACAAAGCCAGCTCGTAGAGAGCAGGGGTGGGAGGGGGGTGCAAAGACTTTTCGGGGCGCGGAGAAGAGCTTACTCGCATCCCTACACTTTCCGCGTCTCCCCCTCCCGCTGCTCTCTTTTTGGAGGAGAGTGTGGTATTCTCTCATCCCAGGAGAGCCGCGCAGTACAAGACAAATCCTACTCGTCGCCCAGACGGGAACGCTGAAGGACAGGTGCCTCCTTGCTTCCCTGGTTGCCAGGTAAGGAAGCGCTAGGATGCGCTGGGTTGCAATTCCTTCGCCTGGTGCTTCGCGGGGCTTTGGATCCCGTTTGTGTCTCGGTGTGTGCGGGCGTGTGAAAGAGAGAAAGCCAGAGAGCGAGCGAGCGCAGTATATGTGCATGCGTGCGCGCGGGCGCGTACAGACACACGGACCCACATAAAATAATATGGAGCGAATTTGAGAAATACTGTGTAGACCGAGAAGAACCAGGGGCGAAGACCGAAGTAGCCTCCCGAAAGGGCAGTGAAGGGAGCACATGTTTCTTTCTCGAAAAGCGGTTTCCCTACTGCCTGCTGACTTGAAATCGCTGGGCTGGGTGGATAGCTGACAATCTCCACCCACTCTCTTTCGACAAGCCCTCCACCCACCTAGGTTTTCTGTCCTGGAGGATAAGTCAGCTGGTGGGTGTCGTGGGGTGAAATGGAAAGCGGGGCAGAAAAGGGGCGTCGGGGGGAGAGGGAAGAGGAAACCTGCCCACTATTCAACGGTAAGGGCCAAAACAGAGTCCGAAGCAAGGAAACTACCAATAAAGCAGTATGCAAAATCTTAGCTTCAGCTGACAGATAGAATTAGCTCCCGAAAGAATCGGCTTCGGATTTGTTTTTGTTCTTTTCTCCCGAGAGCCACAAAGGGGAGAGGGTGGAAATAGGGCGTGCGCAATAAAGAAGTTAATTGCAATTCGTTCTCAAGCATCAGTCTTCTGACTTTACTTTTCTTCTCCTACAAACGACCATTTGGCTAAGAAGGACTTGCACATTCAACAATTTCCAAAATCAGGTATTCCCTCCCTTTCCCCAATGGCTTGTAGCTCTGGATTTATCTGCATCTTTCTGGATTACTAAGGTTGTTGGCTAGATGCAGATATAGATGTTATTCTTCAGCAGTATTCCCAGGGGGGGGGGGAGGTGCAAGGCTTTTGTTGCAGTGATGATGGTACATGACTGAAGTGGCAGCTTTGAGATTTAAAAAAAAAAATGTTTTGGACAGATCTTCCATTAAATATTTTCAGGAATTATGACAAGATTTGTAATGTTTAGATTCTTGAAAACCTATTTTTTCTTCAGAGTTCCTCTTGCATTTTTTTCATCAGGATTATTTATGATTTGCTGACATTGTATATTCACCGTACTTTATTATGGTGTGATTTGAAATAAAATGTATACAGTACTTAGGTTTATTCATCTTGTTGGAACAAAGTTGAAGGAAACAAGTCAAAACTTTTGAGAATATGGTTTCTGTTTTCCTGGAGAATAACATGCCTCTTGCTTTATTAAAAAGGTGTAAAACCATATATGATACATATATTAAAGACACACAAAAATGAACCTTTCAACAATCTTTAGTCCATCATCATTTTTATGAACTCCTACTGCTATTTATTAAATCTAGCTGAGTGATTTCTATCAGATGGGAAGTGATAAAAAGAAATCCCTGTATAAATTTAGGTGAAAAGCTTTCCAGTGGAATCACAAATGAACAGGAAAAAAAGTCTGACCATAAACTATAGACCAATATTATCCATTGGAAACCTGCTTAGCATGGGAATTGTTAATTTTTCTTCTTTTAATATTTATTTAGATCTGAATTACTGATATATTTTAGCAGCAGTTTCCCCATTTTTCCTCCACTGTGTTTTTGTTTGAAAGCCAATCAGCACAATCATTTTATATACTTTGGTGCTATAACCTATAACTTACCGAAATTCGGGTATTGTGTTTTGAAACTAAGTCATTCTGATTTTGTGCACGCTTACTTTGTCTTGAGTACTTTTAATTAAAAAAGTTGTTTTTATGGCTAAACTATATTACTACCAAATTACATAGAGGAATTTGATTGATTCAACAAAAACCTCTATAGAGTTAAGAAGTATGCAATATCACATTACCAATACAAATATCCAAAACATTCATTAATGTAGCATTTCCCCCATATGTATGTGTGCTTTCTATGCATTCATAATGTTGTAATCGGTGTAGAAAACAAAACATTTGGGAAATATGAAATAGCTAAAAAAAAACCATGTCCCTTATAAATAAATAAAATGGATCTCTTCCAGAACAATAGATGTTTTAATCTGTTGCATGAAAAACAATAGAGTTTTACAAAGCATATTTATTTGAAGTCTTTAAGTTTTTAAGAAGTCTGTATTGTTTAAACCTTGCTTAATTTTATGTTTCGGCATTTATACTTGCTCAATTCTTCTTTTTTAGTTGTAGATAACATGCTAAAACTTATATGCCAGTTTTATAAATATTACTGTATTCTCTTATATTGGAATATTTAAAATATATGTGCCTTGAAAATAAAACAAAATCCTTTGAATCAATTACCATATACAATTCATTTAAGCATTTCCGCTAAAATCAGTCAAAGGCTGATTTTAGTGTAAGTTTTCTGAGAATATTTGCACACAAAAAAGCAAATACAGAAAATGTGGAGAAAAAAGTGTCATAGGGCAGAGGATAATGGCTTTTTGTTCAAAATTATCTTGTAATGTACTTGCAAAAACAATGAAATGATTCTGTAATCATATTTTAAGTCGAAACAAAATAATATTGTACCTTTAAAAAAAGGGTTTTTTTAAAAAAAGATTTATTTTTATTTATTTATTAATAATTGAAGCCAACATGCGGATTCTAATTTTAAAGGCTTATTCTGAAACTGGACATTTTATGTCATGTATCAGAATCTGGACCATCCTTCCCATTTAACAAATAAAAATATGCCATTTAATGCATCTGGCATATGGAATATGAACATTAAAAGTAAATGAAAAATCATTGGGATGGAATAACTTTGATACTAGTATAATTTCTAAAGACTTGCACAATTAGAGATCTGATGGGTAATGTAAAAGTAGAAAGGGTTGCTTTACTAGAATTAGAATATCCATATAAGTCTAGTTAGCATAGCAGGACTGTAAATATAACATGGAGGTTAATGGTAGTTGTTTGATTATATAATCAGAAAATAAGGATTTAAAGAAATCTCTTAAATTTTCTTTATGTTATTGGGAGAATGCTAGGTTTATAGCTTGAAAAATGAAGTTAAAGCACAAATTGAGTTACATGGAACATGTTGAAAAAAACAATGTATTAAAAAGAATTAGTAATCACATGAAAACATTCAAAATATTATCTCTAACTTTTGCTATAAAAGTAAATATTTTTTTTTATTTTTGACATCATAAAATAATTTTTCAGCACCAGTTTAAATATTGTAAGTCAATGATATATTTGTCTGATATATTGTAAAAGATATTATTTTCAAAGATCTATGTATTCATTTATCTTAATGCATAATTATGCATGAAACAAAATTATCTTGTTGGTGTTCCCAGCAATTTGTTTGGTTTGAGTATTAGTCTGTATCCAGAAGAGCATAATTAGAAATGCACATAGAAAGCTTTTCAGATAATGCTTGGACTTACATGTACTTTTGGCATTTATAAAGACTACTTCACCTTAAACAAGCTTAAGTGAGTAAATATAGTACAGTACCATATTATCTAAACAAATATTTGAGGGTTTTTGTGTATAAAGTAATCTGCATAACTGTAGATGTGGTTTTTTTTTAATCTAATGTGCTAGTCAATTTAAAAGCTTCTGGAAATTTTTCCTCTTCTACAAAAAAAACAACATGCAAAGAAATATAGCATTTACCTAAATATTAAAAAGTATAGTTTCGTTAATACTTTGGATGCAACACTAATAGAGATATTATTATTTTTGCTATCTTGATGTTCATCCAATATTTAGTTGTAAATGAAAAAAGGATAACTGTTACATTAATTAAGCAATATGCAAAAAATTGTCTAAAGATGTTGCAATTTCTAATGGATTTATTTAAAAAAATGGAACATTTCAGATGCAAGTTTTTCTGATGAAGTATTGAATTATGATACAATGATCCTTTTGACGCTTGGCTTTCATAGTTTGAAATTGTACTTTAGTTTTGCTTAATTACACAATTCTAAAGGTAACTCAGTAGTAATTCCATTGATCTTACAAATACTAGAATATGATATTTGATGTATAGGGAAGAAATGTAGTTTTATATTTATTCAGAATTCCAGGGCTTTCTTGAGTTTACCTTCATTTCTCTTCTAAAGGGAGCTTACTGCTTTCTTTTGAATGTATAAATATTAGAGAGCCTCATTCCTGGAGAAAAATCTTTCTGTGTGGTCCTTAGGCAATAATTAGTCAATCATAGTTTTGTTTTATATGCAGTGCTATTGACTGAAGAGCGAGAAAGAGAAATTAAAAATATTCAATGTGATTTATTTGGTGTATTATCAGTTATTTACTACTTGATGGTTCTTTGACTATCATTGGGCTTCAGAAATGTAACATATGGCAATAACTTGGGAAAACGTAACATATTAGATTACTGACAGGGTTATGACACATAACAAAGCAATTACAAAATAGAGCACTACACTATGGTTCATTTAACAGGTCATTTAACAAGGTTTGCATATTGATACAGGTAGTTCTTGACTTATTTCCATCATTGGGTTAGGGTTAGGAGTGGCACTTGATTTTATTATCTTTTTTGCCATGGTCACGACAGTCATTAAGTGAATCACATGCTTGTTAAGTGAATATGGCTTTACCATTGACTTTGTTTGTCAAAAGCTGCATGGAAAAGTGGCCAATGGGGCTCATGTGACCTTAGGATGCTGCAGTTGTCACAAATACATGCCAGTTGCCAAGCCCCTGAATTTTGATCACATGACCACAGAGATGCTAAAAAACTCCAAAGTGTGAGGATTAGTCACAAGTCACTTTTTCCAGCTCTCTTATAACTTTGAATGATTACTAAAGGAATGGACATAAAGATTACCTATAGGGTAAAATGTTTCAAACCATAGATTTTATTACTATGTGTGATAGTATCTTATAATTTCTTACATAAAAAATGACCATAATCATACTACATTTATTGGTGGTTGAAATTTGGTTGCAGGATTTCTAAAGACCATAAAAAGGAAGGGTGTTCAGGAACCCTGAAAGTTTTACTCCAATATCATGCACAGCCAACCCTAAGCATAATCATTTGAAAAGTTCTGCTGAATAAGTGTAAGTTGATGATAATTTATGATGAGACATTTTTCAAAGTGTAGACTTGTTTAATGGTCAATATTTAAGTGGAATAGATGAATGGATAATCACTCCTAAATTTTGTTTTCCCAGATTAGTGTATTTGTCTATAAACAATAATGATAAATATATTTGAATACATTTGAACTTTAAAATTATCCAATGGAGAAAAAAAAAAGCATGAGAATGGAAATGTTCAAAGACCTCAGTTGAAGTCAAATCTTTCAGGTAATTTGCTTCAGATTTTCAACAATTATATGATTCATTTTTATAATGTTGTTTTTTTGTTTATTAACACTTGTTAAAAAGTCTTTGATGATTTTCCCGATTAAATGCTAAAAGAAAAGTGCTGAGAAAATAGCTTGGACAAGAATAAACGCTTCAGGGGATCTAATATGTTTGCCTTGATTACTACTTTCCAGACTTCTGCTTTTTTTTTTTAACTAAATAGAAAAATATTGACCTTGTTCCTTGTTTAAGCTAACAAATAAAACTGTGAATAGTTACAATGTGCATGTTTACATATGTTTCATATTGCTTATAAATATTGACATATTCTTGGAACCAATATTTCAGTCTTGATTTTATTTTTATATACATATAAAGTAGTAGCAGAATGACAGGTAGTAGAAGGACATATAATCCTTCTCACAGCAAACACTTTTCAATTTTGTTTCACAGAAGTATCCAATGAAATAATGCTTCTATTAAAAGAGGAAGGGAACCACTCATTGGTGGATTACTTGTTTTCCAGTTTTAATCCTTCTTAATCTTGTGTTGCCTGGAATATCTAACTAGATAACTCTCTGCTGGGTGGGCTATCTGTTATTTAGAAGGACAGTTGGTTTGATCTACTAAATAACAATTTCATAAGTCATATTTGTCCTTCACCCAGACTACTATTAATGTATCTTATGATTTGTTATCTACAGTATGTTTTATATAAATTATATACATATACATATACATATACATATACATATACATATACATACACACACACACACACACACACACACACACACACACACACAAATGTGTTTACAATCAATTGAATCATACTTTCTCACATTTGTTTGTGAAACTCAAGAAACTATGCACACTATTGCACCAGCACCTTGTCTGACAATCATTTATTTGTTTCCATTGTGTTTGGTTATGAAAACAATATATTTTTACCTCTATAGATCTTTCCCTCATCTTGTTTTCTTGCAGGATTAATTCCACATGTTGAATAAATATTTACACTCATTCCTCATATTTAAGAAGGTGTGGAACAATTTTTGTGTAAACTCTGGCTCAGCAGCATATTTACATGTGGTCATCCTTTCCCAGACCAATGTCCCAAACATGAGTTGGGACTATAATACTTTGGAATTTGTCTTGTTAGCTTAAAATTTTGGCTTCTTTAGCCCCCCCCCCCAAATGGTGAGCCCCTGGTTGGGGAAAAAGCTATCAATACATTACTCCTAACATCTATTGTTTGAAGAAGAAAAACAGACCTCTGAAAATGAGCCCTTACATCAATTTTATTTACATATATTGTATATGATTTGTAAAAGTTTTTTTATTTAAAAACAAGTTGAACTGTTTAAGTAATGCAGAAAAATGCACAAATCATGTTCATGTTGTCAAATAATTCATAGTGCAGGCTTTTTTTTTCTTTTAAAAATTCTAGTATGACTTAGGTTAGTTGGACAATCTAATTAAAATGCCTGGCATAATTGTAAATCTGCATTTCAACATATTTCACATATTCTTTCAAAGACACAAACATTTTTAAAAGGAAGTTATTTTAATTGTCATTTGTTTTCTTGAAAGCAAATAAATATAAATAATAAGCTATTATTGATATTAATAAGCTTTGCAGATAAATTTTCTATCTGGAAAATGACCCAAGAGATATTTTGAGCACTAGTTGTAATATTAATACATGGAGGATGCTTTTGTTAGTTACATTATTCAGATCTGACAGTTTATTTTCTGTTTTGCCTTATTATAAGACAATGATATTACTCTTCAAAACTCCCAGCAGTCTTGTTGGAATTAAACAACTTAAATCCTTGAATTGGGTTTCAAATGATAATTAAAACTTACTGTTAGCTCATTAGAATTTTGGGAAGTTGGAGTTTATCCCATTTAAAATTATTAAGTATGTTCTGTCACCCAGAGATACACATGGGATAAGCATGTATAACATAGCCTAAAAAATATCTTCCCAATGTTTATGGGAATGATACAAGAACTTCTGAAGCAGCTTTTTAAACAGTTCCCCATTGACAAATAAGAGAATTAAATAACTGTAAGCACAGAATTAACTTTGGACATCTCTAAGAATCTTCTATTAATCCTAAATGTCTAAATCCCTCTGAGTTCAGTGGGTCTTGCTTCCATGTTTTAGTAGCTGTACAATCCCAACCTTAATAAGAGCCCCTATCTCTGGTGGTAGCATATTCAGTAGACTTTAGGCTGTGGATTCTGGAGGTCAGGTATAATTTATCTTCTCTATATCTTAGTAGAATTACCGGTTTCAGAAGGGAACTGCAGGCAATTCAAATCAGGATAAAGGCCCCAGCAGAGAGCAACTAGAGACAAAGCAGTCATGATTTTGTTAGCATATGACCTTGTTGTACTTTTGGCACTTCTGTTCTTTAAATGCTACTGGCTGTGATTCTAAAGCCTGAGGGTGTGAAAAGTATATTTAAATGTAGCGGAGAGAAGGGGATTGCAAGAAAACCAACTATAAATATAATGAAGGAACCTAGTTACACAGAGAAAAAGATACATAGGACTGTGTAGATTATGGCCAATTCATTTTGGTGACGTCAAAAGTACATTGTTTTGCTTCAATATGGCAAACTGTCTTGTAAAGGTGAGAAACTCTGTTTTAAGTATCCAGGTGATTCTCAGTCAATCCTCTCCTCTGATATTCCTTTTTACTTTTTAGGAAGAAGTATTGGAGTATGTTATAAAGATAATTTTGAAGAATATATTTCACAAATATGTATTATATAGAAGAAACCTGCAAATATAAGCACTTTAGACATTCTATAATCAGACATAAAAGAGTTATCAGAAATCCTAGACTGGCCCCCAAATATCTGCGTGAGACTTGCAAAGTCATCTATCACTGTGTCTGAGTGAGCCTGAAGGAGTTTTGCAACCTCCTTTTATGACTAGGTCTAGAAACTTGGTTGATTAATTTACATTTGTGATTTGATAAAGTTGGCTCCTCATTTTTAAAAACCTTGTATATTCTGATTATATGTATTCATGTGATGTGATATTTTCAGAGAGAGAAAACGCTATTGAGAGTCTTCTAGATGGAGTTTTGGGGCTAATATACTTAAGACCTATGCAAAATGCTTATGGGGCATGTTCAGATCAAGATACATGAATAGCCAGGAAATCTGCAGGATGATTGAAAGAAATATAACAACAACAGCATTCCCACTTTTTTGCACCAATAAATTATTAAAAAAGACATTTCAGTACAATATGAAAATAAAGCAGATGTCTCTTTCTAAAAATTATGGCACTAGATTAGTTTGTGTCATTATAATGTCTCTTTTTTGGTCTTATATCTTAAAGTTACAATAAACTGCCTTCAAATTCAAAGATACTCAAAACTCATTTTTTTTACAATGACAAATATAGTTCATTTTTATGTATTTATACTTTTTCTGATCTTTCCTTGTTATTAGATAAGCCAAGATCACTTTCATTTTTCCACCAATGTATTTCCCAGATCTATATATTTAAAAATGGCTTTGCTGGAGATTTATCTTTGGGAAGCATTTCTTGATGTAAGAGCACATTTCTTGATGTAAGAGCACATTTCTTGATGTAAGAGCACATTTTGAATCAGCCCTAAAGTGCCCAAAATACTCTTATAGAATTACAAAGGCAATATAGTAATAAAAATTATCTAATTCAGGATAGCATAAATAAAATAAGAAAACATCATTGTTGGTGTCCTCTTCTGTGACTATCAAAAAGAAGATGTGGGTTTCTAAAATCAAATTGCAGGTTTTTAAAAAATTCATGTAGTAGCATTAATGGAATGATTTAATTATTCTGACATCCGTTGAAAAACAAATTCTGCCAAGCATGATCCTTATGGGAAATTCATGACTTGTGTGCTGACAACTTTCTCACTTGAAAATGTGGAGGAAGGCACAAGAGGATCAGCCATCACTGATTTGATCCTAAAAATAGGAAAGACTTAAGAGACAAAGTGGAAATAGAGAGAACTAGAGAGAAATAAGAGACCAATTCTGGAACTTATTATTTCAATAAATTATTTCAATAAAGTCAGTGTAAAATTAAATATGATTCCATTATAACAGAGGCAAATAGTAAGGACCTGAGGGGTGAGGTAATTCCCAAAAAAGGAGATAAAAACCATTCTGAATAATTCCAGAGTCAGCAGTAGAAGCAGCTAATTTGCATAAAAAACTGGTCAAATTTGAAAAAAAGTATATAGAAATTGGGGAAAATATCACACTAATGAAGAATATGGAAGTACTGGTAAATACTTGGTGCAATATTGATAGGTACTTTGTGGCATAAAATTGAAGGTTGTTTGTAGGAAAAATTAAAGCAAAGGAAGACTTGCACACATTCAGCTTATGTGCCAGTTGTATTCATTCCTGGAATGGGAAGTTCTTCAGACAGTTGGACACCTACTAGTTCTTCAGACAGTTGGACACCTACTAGTTACTTCATAACTAGATTATTGAATTGCATTATATATTATTTAACTACATGGAAGCTACAGCTTGAAGATACCTGGAAGCTGCAGCTGGTCCAAAAGCCAAATAATATGAGCAGTAATGGGTACACCGTCAGACACGTTTGTGTCTTCACTGCTTCCTTGGCTGTCAATTGGCTTTTAGGGGCGATTCAAGGTGCTGGTTGCCACCTATGGAATCTGCTGTCCCTTATAAGGTAAACAAAGCAAGAACCAAACAACATGTAGACCTAAAGCTACTTTTATTAGAATAGATTACTAATATAACTTTTGTTAGCTTTGAGTGAATTCTTGGGGGGAGAGGGGAATCTCATATTTCTAAACAATATCCTTCTGTCTTTTCCTCTATTTTAATTATATGAGTCACCTGGAATCATTCTGGAATTGTGCAGCCTTTTAAAACCAATAAATAACCACAGAATAAGTTGAGGATGGAGACCAGGGGTGGGATTCTACCAGTTCGCATCTATTTGCTAGAACCGGTTGTTAACATTCTCCTCCATGCTGCACTGAGAGCCCAGGATGGGTTGACTCCTTCCTATAACATCATTTAGCTGAGTCTGTACTAAGATAAAAAAGCCAGCACCCGGGAGAGACCCCAGTTTTTGACTCAACTCCTTTCAGTCAGTAGCTGTGTCTCTGAAAGTGTTCTGTTAGATAGCAATCACCAGCGATCTTCAGTACTTTTTTCCTTGCTTCCAGCAGCTCCCAGGGATCTGGGCAGCTGCTCTTCCAGGAGAGCAGGGCTCTCTCTCCTGCAACGTTAGGAGCAGCGTTGCCAGAGCGCTGTGCAGGCAAGTTGGGCAGCGTCTGCAGACCTCCCCCACACCTGCAGTTTGAGCGATCATAAAAAATGATCGGCAAACTGATAGCAGCGTCAGCCAGCTGATTGTTTGGTCGGCGGCTGCCTTTTCCTTTGCTGACTTTACTCGTGGCTCTTTATAGCCTAAGGAGCGATTCTTCGATCTCGGAGCTTGTTTCCCCTAGTCAGTGGCCATCTTGGATTGTAGCCTTCCACCACGAGGTGAGTGGCCATTTTATACCCTAAAGGACTTAATAAAAAAAATTTCTAAACAGTTTCTTTCCAATGCAAGAGCCTTTATTCTACAAGTGGAGCAAGATAAGGCTCAGGCAGAGCTTTCCCCACCAGTGGAACAGTCTCTTAAGCCCAATAAGAGAAAAAGACGTAGGCAATGCACTCAATCAGTCCAGAGGGAGGTGGCTGCTAAAGTCAGAGCTAAGGCTGTAGCCCCTAAGAAGGCAACTCAGGCTGAATTGAGGGCAGAGAAGTGCAGACATGCGGCCCTGGAGAGGCAGTTCAACAGAACTATTCAACAGAAGGGAGTGCATGTTTCAGGTGATACCCGTGGGCCCCAGCCAAGCCCTCCCAGGGGAGGAGAAGTTATCTATGAGCATTTCCACCCTCCATCTTGGTCTCCTGAGGCTTTTGCAGAACAATCAGATCCTCAAGATCTCAGCAGATCTGGGCCCTATTTCCAACAGGCTCCTGGGCCCTATGCTCCTCCCCCTCCCTCCAGGCCTCGAACCTCTTCTCAATCTAGGCCTGAAGCCACCTTCACTCCCACAGCAGCGGGCCTTCGGCCTTCTGCCTCTACCTTTGAACATAGACCAGGGGAGATCCAAGATGTTGTCTCATTGGCCATTAGGCAGGGATTGGCTGAAGGCTTCAAGCAAATTCTTCGACCCTTGGAAAGGGTTCAGGCCCTTCTCCCTTCTCAATCTATAAGTTCCTTGCCTCATCACCCTGATTTACACAGGCCCCGGGACCTCAGGGTCCATTCTTCTCTACCAGAATGGGTACTCCTCTTGTTCAGAGCGTTACTCCTCTTGTTCAGAGCGTGAAGAGGGTGAGATTTTTGACCAAAATCTTTCAGAGGAAGAGGATTCTCGCCCAGAGCAGACATCCTCTGCATTGGTCTTCAAACCTACTCTCTTCAGGCCATTACTCAGCAAGGCCTTGGTCACTGCCAAACTGTCACTGGAGGAAGTGGCTCCTGAGCCACAAGGAAATCCCTCTAGCCAAGCCTTCTCCAAGCCTGTAGTGCATGCAGAGGTTTTGCCTTCTCCCACTTTGCTCCTGGACATGGTCAAGGAACAGTACGCTTCCCCTTTGGCAGGATCTCGCCAATCTTCTCTGGATAAGTGTTTCTACAACGGCAGCGCAGCCCTGAACAATGCCCTGGCAGTGCCTTCTGTTGACATTCTGGTTCTGGCCTCGTTCTCATCTTCTGGCACTCCCATGGAGGCAGAAGATATCCTGAAACTCGATGATAAACGTTCCAAACAGACCCTCAAGTGCAATCACCAGGCCACTGCATGGGCTGTTTGGGCTTCAACAGCAGCATCCTTCTTCACCAGGGCATCCATACGGTGGCTGCGCCAACCCCAGAATAGATTGTCTGCTTCTGACCTTCGGTCTCACCAAGACCTTAATAAGATTATCACAGCGGCAGAATTCACTGCGGATGCCATTCTCAATTCCGCCAAATTTGCATCTTGGGCCATGGCATCTTCAGTAGCAGCAAGAAGACTGTTATGGCTCAAAAATTGGCAGGCAGAGTCACGCTGAAAATGGAAGCTGGCTTCAGTTCCATTCGCAGGCAATAAGCTTTTTGATGATTCTCTGGAAACTTATCTCATCGAAACCAGAGATAAATGTAATATTCTCTCTTCCTCTGGGAAGAAAGCCGACTATCGCCCAGCTCCTTATCGCTCTCCTGCCTTTCGAGCGGAGACCTCATCCTGCTTCCCCCGCTCTCAGAGGCCGTACTCCCAACGCCAAGACCAACATGTGGAAGCATCTGGCAGGCAACAACCTTCTACTGGTAAACGGCCCTTTGGGGGGCAGGGGGTTGTTCCCTCTGTCGCTCTAAGTAATCCCTCGTTCTCCCCACCCATCGGAGGTCGCCTAGCCTTCTTTGCCTCCAAATGGGAGGAGTCAACGATGAACACCTGGGTGCTCAGCACTATTAGGTCAGGGTTACAATTGGACTTCCTAACGCCACCCCCAGAACATTTTTTGATCTGCCCTGTCTCTCGGGACATTTCAAGGCAAGCCCTCATGAATCAGGCCATTCAACACCTTGAAATCAGAGCTATTCAACCTGTTCCCCCCTCTCAATGGGGATGTGGGCTTTACTCTCGCCTTTTCATTGTTCCCAAAGCCTCGGGGTGGGTGGGGGGTGGCGAGCCATCCTTGATCTAAAATTTCTCAACCAATTTGTAAAATACAGGCAATTTAAAATGCAGACTCTGCATTCTATTTTAGGGAGCGTTCGGGAGGGCAATCTCCTCTCTTCCATTGATCTCACGGAGGCTTACCTTCACATCCCCATTTGGCCTCATCATTGCCAGTTTCTCTGTTTCTGTTATCAGAATACCCATTACCAGTATTGAGCACTTCCCTTCGGCCTCTCATCGTCTCCAAGGGTCTTCACAAAGGTTCTGGCAGCATTGGTGGCATCTCTGTGTTCTATTCCAGTGAGGATCCAATGCTACTTGGACGACATTTTGATTCTGTCCTCCTCCATCCATGCGGCCCATTGGGATCTGCAAATTACCCTGTCAAATCTCCAGAGCCACAGATTTTCCATCAACACCAAAAAGAGCCAGCTCTCTCCCACAACCAAATTGCAACACTTGGGAGCAGTCATTGATACCATGTCGTGCCAGGTTTTCCTGTCCCCAGCTCATGGAAAGAGCCTTGCAGAGATCATCAGCCAGATCCAGCAACATCAAGCTGTCCCCCTGTCGCTACTGTCCAAACTTCTGGGGAAGATGGTCTCCTGTATTGGCATCGTCCCATGGGCTCGGTTCCACTCCATTGGTTCCTGCTTCTCTACCAATGAGCAGGAACCAGCCACTCATCCATCAAGGTCCTGCTCCTACCACAAATCCGCAGATCTCTCAATTGGTGGCGTTTCCCGTCAATCTGGAAGGGACTCCTGTTCAGGGTCCCAGACAGGCTAGTGATAACCACCGATGCCAGCCTCCTGGGTTGGGGTTCCCATATGCAGGGCCAGATAGCTCAGGGTGTTTGATCCAGGTCAGAGCAGACCCTTCCCATAAATTGGCTAGAGCTCAGAGCCATTTTTCTGGCTCTCAAGCATTTCAGGCACTCGGTGAACGGCTCTCATGTTCTAGTCCTTACGGACAACATGGCTGCAAAGGCTCATGTCAACCGGCAAGGGGGGATGAATCCAAAGCCCTCATGAGAGAGGCTGTACGGTTGGGGTTATGGGAAGAGAAACACCTGTTGACGATTTCGGTGGACCACATCTTCGGGGTCGACAACTCCCAGGCCGACTGGCTCAGCAGGAGCCTAGTCGACCAGGCAGAATGGTCTATTCCTCCATCTCTATTCAGGGCCCTTTCCCTCAGATTCGGAATACCGGGGGTGGATCTCTTCTCCACTCCTCAAAATGCCCAAGTCACTAGATTCTTCACCAGGTTTCCTTGCCAGGGAGGGAGGGGACCAATGCTCTTCGGTGCAGATGGCCCAAAGGTTTTCTCTACGCCTTTCCCCCGCTTCCCATCATTCTGGTAGTAATTCGGAAGATGTTGGAGGAACAAGTGGAGCTCCTTCTCCTGGCACCCTATTGGCCAAGGAGGCCCTGGTTTGCGGACCTGTTCAACCTATCAGTGGCTTCTCCTTGGAGGATTCCAGCCCATCTAATCTCCCTTCATCAGGGGCTCTGCTTCATCCAGAGCCCCAGTGGCTCAAGTTGACCGTATGGCACTTGAGTGGCAGCAACTAGAGGAGGCTGATCTTCCAGAAAGGGTCATCCTTACTATCCTGGCATCTCGCAAACCTTCTACAAGGCGCATCTATGATGCCACCTGGAAGGCCTTTTCCCGATGGTGCCTTAGGGAGGGTCTCTCTCCTGCTTCAGCCCAGTTGGCAGAAGTTCTAAGATTCCTTCAGCATGGTCTGGAGAAAGGTTTGGCCCCCAACACCTTACGCAGGCAGGTTGCGGCCCTCTCCTCGGTTCTTTCATGGGGTTCGCTTCCTTCCTCATCCCATCACCCTTCAGTCAGGAGGTTTTTGAAAGGGGCTTCCAACCTGCACCCACCGGTGGTTCACAGGTATCCTTCCTGGGACCTTCATGTGGTCCTTAATGCCCTTACGAAGCCCCCTTTGAACCCCTTAGTACAGTGTCTCTCCATTTCCTGACTCTGAAGGTAGTGTTCCTCGTTTCCATCACTTCAGCCAGGCGAGTTTCTGAGCTCGCTGCTCTTTCCATCAGACAGGACCTTTGTTCCTTTCACAATGATAGGGTTGTTCTCCGTCTGGATCCCGCATTTATTCCAAAGGTTAACACCTGGTTTCACAGGTCCCAGGACATTGTGTTGCCTGACTTCTGCCCCCTCCTGACTTAGAGCAGCAGTGGCACACACTAGACATAAGAAGGGCTCTTAGAATATACATTAAGCACACTTCCTCCTTCAGGAAGTCAGAAGCCATGTTTGTTTCCTTTTTCCCTTCTCACTTGGGGCACAAGGCCTCTTCTACTATTAGCAGCTGTGACCCTTACAGTTTCCCGAGGTCTGACGGCGCACTCTACCAGAAGCGCAGCCACTTCTGCTGCCTGGGCGACCCAAGCATCCTTGGAGGAGATCTGTCGTGTGGCCACGTGGACATCCCAGTCTCCTTTCATCAGACACTACTGTCTGGATGCCTTTGCCTCAGTGACGGCAGCCTTCGGCAGACGGGTGCTTCAACAAGTGATTCAACAGTCGGTGTGATGAGCTGGACGAGGACCCGCCCGTGGACATGCAAGCTTTGGTATGTCCCATCCTGGGCTCTCGATGCAGCATGGAGGAGAATGGGCGTTGGTAGAGGTTACTGTGAATGCCCTTTCTATCTATGCTGCAAGAGAGCCCAGCCCCTCCCTTGATTTGAGGGTAAGACATATTTCTGTATTCATTTGTGCTTTCAGAGACACCTTTCAGACTGTCAAGTATCTTCGCCAAAGCTGGGGTCTCTCCCGGGGGCTGGCTTTTATATCTTAGTACAGACTCATCTAAATGATGTCATAGGAAGGAGTCAACCCATCCTGGGCTCTCTTGAAGCATAGATAGAAAGGGAGTTCATGGTAACCTCTACCAATGCCCATTCTAAGTAGTTCAGAGAACCAGTTGTTAGAAGAAATTACTGGCCTAATCCTGTAAGGAAGGCAGGAAGGAAACATTCTGGTGTTGCTTATAGAAACTGCCTCTCCGTTAACCCTTTTTACATTCTAGGCAGGACTAAGCTTCCTGTCTCAGGAACTTCTCTGGAGTTTTTTCCCCCTCTTTTGCTGGTACTTTGCTTGTGTGGAGTGACCATTCAAAGTTACAATGGCACTGAAAAAAGTGACTTATGACCATTTTTCACACTTACGACTATTGCAGCATCCCCACAGTCATGAGAGGCCAGGTGAGGAGATGCGTGCCTCAATGTGAGTGATATTGAGTTGGCCACGCCCAGCCAATAACATGACCACCAAGCCATGCCCACCAACTAAGCCATGCCCACAGAACCGATTGTTAAAAAAATTGAATCCCACCCCGATGGAGACGGATGATAAGAACAAATGTGCTTCTTCAGGTATATTCAAAAGAAAAAGAAAAAGTTGCAGCATTGTTTAAGTATTATTTGATTCAGTCTTTTCCAACTAGAGAATATATTTATGGATATGGAAGAACTGGTTAAAAGAACCAAATTCCAGCTTGAGGTTAAAAGAAAACCAGAGAACATTTATTTACATTGATCAGGCTTAAATCTACATGGTAATATAAATTACATCTTAAATCAGTGAATTAAATTAGCTATAATTTTGCTAAATCATTATGTAGTATCTTTGAGAAATTTAAGAGAATTGACAAAGTTCCAGAGTGATTGTAAGTACCTTGCAAAGAATGCAGTTGCCAGGATCCTGAACAAATTTCTAAAAACATGGTTTGGCTAGCTTCTTTAATAAATTGCGTGACTAAATTATACTGTAGAAATAATATGTCTTAATTTAGCAAAAACATATGACAAACTATTCTGTTTCCCTGGGGCCAAGCTAATCAAGTGTGGACTAGATAACAAGTATAGTGAATATATAGGTGGCTCAAACATAATATGCTCTTCATTGATTTCTCAGTAAATTGGGGGTAAGATACTAAATGAGATATCACAGAATTGGATCCTAGACTCAGCTTCAACATCATTAATGACACAAATGAAGAGGTTGGGTGCATGCTTATTAAATAATAGTTAATTGCAAATTGCATGCGAGTCAGCATGGTAGTTCAATAATATAATTCATTGCTGAGAGAGATTATTGTTTCCTTGCATTTACTTTAACCTAGGGGATAGGCACCCTTTTCAGGATGTTTAATTATATGAGGGTTGGATGTAATGGTGTGATCTAGGTTAATAAATTAACATTTACTGATCTTGAGTAACTAAATATTTACTGACTTCAAATTTCAAATTTACATGCCAGATAGATTGTATCCAAGAATATTGAGAATGTTATGAAAGCACTTTTCAAGTATCTAAAAGCTACTACGCAGATTCATATAGTTCAGTATTAATCTGGCTTGCAGGACACAGAACGATGGATTTACATAGTAGAAATCCAGATTCCAATTGAAGGCTAAATAACACTTTCTAACAGCAAGGAGAGATCAACAGTTACCATGGGAAATGGTGGGCTATCCTTTCTTGGTTTTTTCATAACTATAATAGATATTAATCTTTCAGTGGCACAATTCACAATTCTATGAATTGTATAAAGCATAAAGTTGAGCATAAAGTTGAATTTAATGTCTCACATGATTCTTTTGACTTACATGATTCCACAGCTAGTGAGGACTTTGGCCCAGCAAAACTATTCTGGTGGACCTGGGTATTCTATGTAGTAATAATAGATACTGTGCATTCAAAATTAGGAATAAGACTAGATTAGATTAGATTTAGATTCCTTTGTTTCCAAAATATCATTGTTGCATTGTTGTAAATGTGATTATTTTATCATTCCTTGGAAAATTATATCCTTTCCGTTGTCTTGTTGTGGCTTATACTATGTAGTCACAATGTTGATGAGAAATCAATTTCATTTGAAAATTGATGCTGCTTAAGCAAATAGCTAGATTTTTTTTTTTAAAGCATTTACAGTAGAGGAATCTGCTAAATATAGTTAAAGGAATAAAAATAAAAAATGTTCCTTCCATTTCATACTTTATCAGTGAGCTTCCATAGCTATTTTTTCTTTTAATCATTTGCTTTAGAAGAACATTAAACTTTTAAAAAATGACTTTTGTGTATGCAAGGATGGGAATATACAATTCTATCTGTTCAGCTGCAGACTTCCTCTAAAAGGCAGCTTTCTCTGCTGCCTTTTTTCAATAGCAGACCCCTGAGTAAATCTGCTAATTATGGTTTTTTTTATTTTCAGATAAGGCAACTTTGGAGTAATTCTGTTCAAAATTGGCAATAATTGTTTTCCAAGGATTAGTCAATAAGGGACCCTGACCACTTAGAGAATTGCCACTTGTAAACAGTCATGCCAATGCAGTATTGGGCTTCACATTTTTCTTGAAATTATTAATTCACTAGTCAGTTGAATACCTACGCTTTGCTACAGAACTATGTGATCGGGCTTGATAAATTGACAGTTAAAGCTTGAACATTAATGAGTAGTTACGATTCGCCTCTCCCCTCCCCTTCTCTCCCTCAGGCTTGCCCCACAGAGGCCTCTCCTATCTTATCCCCTTCTTACCCTCAGGCTCGTCCCATAGAAGCCTCTCCTATGTTTCCCCTCTCTCCCTTTCAGGTGGGGAGAGGGAGTAGAATGTCTAAACTCCCAGCCCACAGGCCAGATGAGTCATGTGCTGGCCACACCCATGCTCAAGTGGCAGTTGGAACAGAGTTCTTTTCAGGTGGGAAGGGGGAGTAGACTCCTTAGCATCTTAACTCCTTAGCATCAGAGCACGTTAATAATCATAATATAAGATATATTAATGATCTGATGGTCATTTTGAAAAATCCTTCCTTTGCGAGCACCTAGAAGCCAAAAGGAACATACATGCCAAATTTCAAGTTTGTAGCCTTTACAGTTCTGGAGATTTCGTGATGATGCGTGAGTGGTATTTTGCTTTTATATATATAGATACTGTGTTGCAGCTGGAAAGACTTTTTTAAACACCCTAAGATATAGAAAATACAAGTTTAAATGATAAATTCAAATATATCATATTTGGATGCATTATACAAAAATCTAGCCTCTTGAGAAATTTATAATGTGGAGAAAAACAGGAAAGTAGAACTGAGTGGACAGTAGCAACATGGATAGACTCAATTGCAGTACCGATGGCTGTTATCACTGGAAAACCTGAAAAGCACCCGGAAAAGGTCTGCTGTATCATGACTAAGATTTAATACCAACTTCTTATTTACAATGATTGTAAGATTCCTAGCATACAAAATAAATTCTTAGGGCTAATTTTGGCAGTCTTCAAATTCAGTAGTAGGAATAAACACATATTTACTGATGATGAGACAGCATCAGAAACACTCCAAAGAGAATGTCTACCTGACATGGACGGCCAACTTTTTTCCTGGTATGCTTTAAAAGAAATAATGCCAGTAGATCCAGGGAGGCACATTTCTGGATTTTTTTAGTGTTTCTTTTTAATCATGCCTTAATTGTATCATAGGCTTACCTTACCAATGTTTACTTAATTTCCCACCAAAAATGGCCTTCAGTTGAACTACAGTATTACCCATTAAATCTCTTGCACTGCATTAGCAATGATACAAAGCTTTTTATTCATTGCCTATAGAAAAGGAAATAGTAAAAAAAAATCCCGAAAGATCCAGAAAGGATCTTTTTACCTTGGTGGTCATAGGTTTTTCTCTGAAGATACCTAATCAAAGACAAATCATAATGCTGCTTTAGAATAGTATGTACAGGCTTTGATAGTTCACCCTTCTCCCCAATTCTGTCATGTAGTTCCAGTTGTCTACAGTAATCTCTGGAATAATTATAGTGACATTCACATTGGACAAAATTTGTGCAAATTAGGAAGTGAAACTGATAACTGAATTGTACAAGAGAAGCAGGAAGAGACAAGGGAAAGGGTGAAAGCAGAGATAATAAGGAGGTATGAGGGACCACATGCAGTGAAATCTCATTTAGTTGTTACATTTGAATAAAGACTATTCTTTAGTGGGAAATAGCTCATACATTTCAGTGCCTTTGTCAGTTGCATTCATGAGCAATAGCTTTCAAGGTCAAGGTTAATTAATTCTCAATTTAAATAACATCTTTAGAAAATGAGTAAATATTTTTACACTGAGTTGACTTATTTAAAATTGGAAATACTATAGTCTTTTTAAAAATGCTTACATGCTTTCTAATCTATTTTTTCACTGTAGAATACTTTATGATATATAATTAAATATGTAGTATCCTTGACATATCATGGGTCTAATGAAAATAAGAGGAAAAGATAATGAATCAGATCATATCACATCTGATATCAGCAGAAGTAACAGATGTGTGGAAAATCTGAGAAAAATCTTGGCACAGCAAAAAGGACGAGACCTGTCATTTTTCTAGTGTTTGGCATTACAGGACTACAGAAATCAACTTTTCTGTTTTCTTTATGGGTTATGTTTACAAGAAAAAAATACAATTGAATTAGAAAGGACAATAAACAAACATGCAAATTAACTGCTGGATTCAATCGAAATGAAATTAATCCATTTGTTTGTGTTGGAATGGTGGTCTGTGTATACTTGTATTATCTCATAACACAGGCAACTCCATTCCATTAGCATTCTGTTGGGCAATTGATCAGTTTTCTTCTATTTTTGACTGATTAAGTCCCATTAAAATCATAGGCTTGATATGACCACCTAGATTTTTTCTAAAATGATCTGTCTTTAACATATATTTTTTTAAATTTCTCAGTGGGGCATTCATTGCTATTATAAATGTACTTTGTTGCTGGTTGTTCTTTTTTTCCACTTCCTTTCATTTTTTCTAGCATTATCGACTTCTCAAAGCAATTGGGTCTTTGAACAGAGCATCCAAAATATGATAATTTGGGTCCAATCATTAGTGCTTCAAATGAAAAAAAATGGGTTGATTTGTTTTCCTGAGCCTTTTGCTTGTTTGTTTTCTGGATTACCCATAGCACTTTGAATAATTTTCTCCAATTCCACATTCACTTCTGTTTTTATTTTGCTTTTTCAAAGTTCAATTTTCATATCCCTAGAGTGTCAGAGAGGAACCTATAGTCTTTCTGTAGTCAATTAAGCACATACTGACTTTCTGGTATTCTCTGGCTGAACATCTGGCATTTCCCTTTCTATGTATTGGTCTAATCTGCATTGCATGATCTTTAGGATTATTAGCTAAGACCTTATCATTCCCTGTAGTTTTTGATCTGCCATGTATGGAATAAAAATGGTTTTTATTTTGTCTTTTTCCAAACTAAGTACATTTTTACCACAATATGAGTATATGAATAAATTGCGAATAAATGTAATAGCAACATGTAAAAACTGTCAACAGCAAAGTGGTCATTCAAAAACTTTTTAAAAATGAATTGAATTAGAAGTCAATTAAAAAAGTGCAAGAAAATAGAAAGATCTTCACCTGCTTTTAAATAAATTCCATAAAAGAGTTGCCAGAGGGTCTCCCTCTTGTGGATGAGCATAAAAATAGGCATAAAGTCTTTGCTGCCTTCCTTTCATCTAGAATATTTTGTGGAAAATATTAAGTATAAATGTTTTTATGATAAACATTTGAGAAGTTTTGTGTGGCCATTGGTAAAAGTGGTCGGCCGGGATTCTGATTATTAGGGACAGAGACATGGCTGTGGTGATTTTGGGAGTACTACCTTTATCAGGCCAAACTGCAGGAATACTTATAGTTAAAAAATAATCATATCTTTTTCTGAGTTTAATGTGAGTATAATTATTTGTTTGGTAATATGTATGTAACATTTTATACTTGAATGTATTTGGAGACAATGTATTTTTAGAGGCAGTTGACAAATCTGAAAAAATAGGATTCTGTTTATTTAGCAGTCAAACTATTCTTGCTTTTTCAAACATGTTGTAAACATGAACATCATATTGTTATGCCTAAAGAGGTTGGTGATTCTGGATAAATTTCTAATTGGCAAAAGCAAATTGAAGGGCACTTTCTTAATTAGTTCTCCAGTCCCCAAAGTTATGGTGCTGTGGACCCATTTGTTCCTTACTTGTTTCTGACTAAGAATGTGTGCAATTATACTGTAAATGCTATATCTTACAATACGATGTATTGATTGTGGAGTAATTTGCTGGCAAATATCCTGGCTCACTCAGGAAGCTTTGCTGTGAAAAGAACAGCTTGACAACTAGGAAAGTGGCGAACCTTGTTTCTTATACACAAGAGAACAGCTCCTTGATTGTCACAGATTAACAGACACAGTGATGGTACAATAGTTGTACAGTGAAAGGAGTAGACAAGCCTGCAGCACACATTTTGTTGCATTTATTTATTCCAACTAAACAGCTCTTGCCTCTAGTTATGTTGACCTATGTGAAATGCTGGCAGCAAGCTCTGCTTTATGCACTATTTAATTTTTAGATTACTAATATTAATTGTAAAGAAATGCTCAGGCATTGCTTCCAGAATAGTTGACATTTGGTGCTTTGCCTACAAGTCTTATTAATGCTTATATTTTAACCTCACAGTACAACTCCTAGGCATATGTGAATGAAAATCTTCCATTCTGGAATCTTTCCCACCCCATCTTCAGTTTTGCCATATATACAGTATTCTGCCTGACAGTAAAAATAACACAGTCTTTTCAAATCTACATTATATACATCATAAATGGATACATGATTAAAATGTTATATTTATCACTAGTAAAATAAATAAACCTGTGAGAGTGAATAAAATTTGTTTTTATTCAAAGTGAAGACAGAATTTGCAAGTGATGAAGTTCATTTTACATTTAAAATGATGCTATAAAGAATATTTAAAGCATGTTTTATATAATACAGGTATTAAAGTATATTTATATTTATGGATTATCTGCATATCTTTTTATTCTGAATCCCATGCTGATAGTATTCAGTGTCATTTGCTTGGTTAAAAACACAGCCTAATAGAAAATATTAGGCAAAACTATATTTTAAAATGCCCACATACTGACAGTGTTAACTCTGTCTACCGTATATACGATCATATATAGATATGATATCTAAAACCAAATAACTATATTTCTTCCAGACAAATGTTCAGATTGAAACTGTGGCCAACAGGCTGGTAGTATTCCACAGTTTTGTAAGAAAGCCTATTGAAGACCAAAAATTATAGACATAGCACATTGATTTTTTCAGTGAAAAGAATTCTTGAAGTAAAAGAGCAATAATATTTATAGCCAAAAGAACCAAATAAAATAAAATAGTAAGATAGTGTTAGGCATACACAACTCAATGCCCTCCATCATCTTAATAAAAGCTGCTTGCATATCTTTCATTCCACAAGAAATACAGACAAATAGACTGAAATTACTAAGTCTATTTTGAAGAAACCTATTACTTATTTTGGTTGCTACTGATACAACACATTTTATTAGCAAATCTTTTTTAAAAAAGTAAAAGAAATGTTTTAAAAACAAATGGAATTTTATAAATATCATTGAAATAAAAATTAAATCACTATTGAGCATAATCCAGAGCTAATTATACATTTAAAAGGTATTGCTACTACTTATTGAATTTAAGGACTAAATTCACATTTGTAATTAGCAGCAAAGTAAAGTAATTGTTTTTTACTTAAAATATATTTACACATGCACAGTGATGTTTTAGTAATCAAGGTTTTAGATTTAGAATTGGTTTTTGTATTTTGACTGATTGTTTGCATTTTTGAATGCAAACTTTACCTGCTAAGTAAAATGGATCCATTTGTTTCCAACAGTTAAATAGATTGTTATTTTATATCACACATTAGTTAGCAAATTCAAAATAAATCAGTGCAGTAGTATCTATTTCTGAAAGTAAAACTTGATCCTGAATGGAAAAGCTTCTATTCTTTTATTCAACAGAGACCTCATAAAGTAGAAAAAGGAAGTGCTTTTTCCAAGCCCTGGGATCCGAGATACCATAGTCCTACTATGAAGAAGAAAAGAAGATGGCACAAAGAGGAGGGAGAATGTGCAAACAATGAGGCTCATTCTGGCAGCAGAAATATCTTCTCAGGAAGTGTTAGAGCTCAAATCATAGATGATATCAGACAGGTGTCAATGAAATAAAAAGATAATGCTTTTATCTTTTTAAATTGCAAGTGTTCTCTGGGATTTAAAACAAAATGTAAGATTTCATTTTATTTCATATGAGAAGAAAGTAGCTTAAAAGAGGAAATAAATCAATTAAAATAGATCAATTACTCAAAGGTTGGACTTGGACATTAGGTTGGAAGTGATATTTCAACATTTTAAGATCCATTGGAATGGCTTCTTTGCTAACTAAACAAAAACCGTTTCAGTTTGTCAGGCTAACATTTTCATTAAGAAAAATTCAGAGGCAAGAGATAATATAAGAAAAGTAATTCTGAGAGTCAATTTTGCAAAAGTAGCCCAAATATAGAACATAGCTGTAAATACAAACCATAGTTTATATTTTCTCAGGATGCAAGAAATACAAAACTAGACCTGCTTTAGGACTCTAAATACTGTTTGCAATCATTACTCAAGGACATAACACATTTTTCTTGCTTTCTTCAAGAGAATTTTGCATTTTATATCTAGGTCATTAGTTCTACAAGCAAGATGCTACCATTAATTTGTTATGACTGGATTTATTTAACAGCTTTATTTTGAGGTAGTGGACAAATTTATGAATGCCTCATAGTAGATAAAACAAAACTACAACATTACATTTTTCCCTTGGGCATTTTGGTTTGTCATTAGTTTGATGTGTCATTATGTTACATGTATTTAGCCAAATAGCATGTGCCTGCAGTCAATCTTTCTCTTTCTAAGAATAGGTAGCTTACAAGTGTAAACTTAAGCTGCAAATAGGCAATGGCATACGTAGACTGATCTGATTAGGAATTATGGCGAAAGAATGGTGTGCAGAGTAGTGAATGAGGCAACAGTTGCCATTGTAACTGTAACTATGATCTTTGCTGTCCTCATGAGTCAGCATGAACTAGAAGTCAAGCCTGGTTACTCCTGGAGAATTGCCACTGGATAGTGGCCTTTTCTGGTGAGTTTTTTCTTCCTTGTAAGTAAAGGAGTGAAATAGTGTAAATATACATACCATTTCTGTACTGCAAAATCTGGACAACAATGCATAGATTTTTGCTGATATCTGGAAGCCATTCGGACTTTTATGGCCTACATAGGCCATGCCAAAAACAGAAGGAGGGAGATAGTGCATCCATGTGTGCAAGAGAGCGGGAGAGAAAACAGTGCAGAGACACTTCTATGATAACTGAGTCAGAATAAATGCTATTTAACATGATGAACTTTCTTCTGTGTGGGCAGAAACACAATGCATTGGGTTAATTTAACAAGCATGTATATGGAAGGGAAAATATCACATGATCTATTTGCTAGTGTCAACATTGACTTTTCAATATTATCCAGTCATATGAAAAAAGGTATGTACGGGCAATTTGAATTTTATCTGACAGATATAGTGTTATCTTTGTGAGGATAGGTTTTCTCACATCCTAAACTAATCCTTAGAACATTATCTCAGAAAAACGTCTCAGGAGGTGCTCTTTTAGATAACTGTACACACAAAGGCACTCAAAAGCCTGGTATTTTCATATCATAGAAATAAAACTTACTTTTATCATAGTGTAAATGATTCTTGAAATTAAATTTAGTTAGTTTACTTTATTGTCATTGCACCTCGTACAACAAAATCAAACACCATCTTCAGTACACATCATGACCATGACCATGAAAATAAACACAAACACACATCCTTCATTCTCCACACATTGAACCGAAAACCCCTGACACCGCACCAACACTGCACTATACAGCAGAATTCAAAAGAGCTACTGCCCTTTTAGATAGAAGCTGTTTTTCAGCCTATTTGTCCTTGTTTTTATTATTCTGTACCATCTACCAGATGGTAATAGTTAAAAAAAAAAAAGGGTTCCCAGGATGAGATGGATCTTTGAGAATGTTTTGAACTTCCTTAAGGCAGTGAGAGCTATAAAGCTCTTCCAAAGAGGGAAGAGGGCAATCTCTGGGCAATGATGTTAATCCTCTGGAGTGCTTTCCTATCTGCTACTGTGCAATTGGCAAACCATACAGAGGTGCAGTAAGTTAAAATACTCTCTATGGTGCAGCGGTAGAAGGTCACCAGCAGTTTTTCATTCAGTTGTTTTTTTTTAGAAGTCTCAGGTAGTATAATCTCTGCTGGGTCCTTTTTGACCAGTGCTGCAATGTGAGCACCCCAGGTCAGGTCCTCTTTTATGGTAACACCCACATACTTAAAACTGGCCACTTGCTTCACTTGGTCTCCATTTGCGAATTAGAATATGAAATTTAGGCCAGTTGAATGGTGCCACTTTAAATAATAGCAGTTTGTAGTAATTGATCCTAAATGTAGGATTTAAAAAATAATAATGGTTCCCTTTCTTGTAAAACATTTTTTTAACTTGAGTTAATGAAATTACTGCCATTATAACTCCTGCTTTGAACAGATACAGAGTCTTCAGTAGCTGTATACCTTAAAAACTGGGGGGGTTCTTCTGCCCATATGGAATGTGGTTGCAACATACGCTAGCAAGAGTGAGATGATAAAGGATCCTTGTTTTCATACTGTAAAGTGTTCTTTTTGGCAAAATCAGAATCTGAAATTCTTCAGAATTCTATATTGCTACCAAACAAGGAAGCTAGCTAGAGTACAGGTTAGTACATTGTAACAAGTTACAATTGTTGGATGTAGTTTGAAAAGTCGTAAGTGGCTAAGAAGTCAAGTCTAAGAGACAACTTCCTCATTATGTCCAAATAGAGACATTAAGATTTACAGAAAAGTGCTTTAACGATCCCTGTCCCCTAAATAAATTAAAAAAATCTATTTTGAGAGCACACAGAAGAGAGCCTTTCCCCATATCTCCTTGTATTTAGTCTCTCTTTCTTTCTGAAAATGAATTAAGTTTTATCTTTCCAAACATTATTCAACTTGCTATTCTGCTTTGGTTGGAAAAATGTGTGGAGATAGCATTGAACCATCCTTCAAGCTGCATAGCAGTGCCTCATTCCAACTATTTATTCTGATGTTGGAGAAGGTATAGATTCACTCAAACTGGTAGAATTTGGGAATTGCCATCCCCACTAAGTAGATCTCAGATCTCACTTTATTCTGTAATGATCAGGCAGCAAAGCAAACCTAATTCTTCACCCACTTGGTATCTGCAGAATGTCAGGAAGATGCACTGTTTAAGGTGACATGTTCCCCTTTGGGGATAGAGACTGGAAAATTAAATCCAAGCAAATTGTCATTCTCGGTTAATCATTTCATAAATAATATACTTGTATCTACTCTGACTTATAAACTTGGTGGGAAAAATCCAATAAGATGAGGGAGGTAGCTTCTTGTGATATTACCTGAGAAGTTTTTGAGCCTTTAGAATCTCCAGAAATGAATAGCTTCTTCTGTAATATTAGATCTGCTGCTTGTGTACTTGCCCTCTACACTTCCTGGTTAGTCAAAATAGCTAGCAGGGAAACAGGGAGGCTAGCAGGGGAACAGGGGATCCAAGCAATCTTTGGAAGAAGTGCTGATTTTTCTCCTTTATTCTCAAGGTCCAGGGGTTTGTAAGTACTTCAACCATAATGAACTCCCCCATTGTGTAGATCTTTAATCTGCTTCTGGTATATGGATATGCAGTTACACTTTTCTTCTTGTAATTAATTATCCCTGAAATTAATCATAGAACAGGGTTGTCAAGCTCAATTTCATTGAGGGCCACATCAGGGTTGTGTTTGACCTTGAGGGCCAGGTTGGTATGATCAGGGTGGGCATGGCCAGCTAAACATCACTCGTGTCGGGGTCACCTGTGGGGGTCTGAGTGCTCTGCCAGCGAAAATGAAGCTCGGGAGGTCCACAAGCTCCAGTTTCACTGGCAGAGGGTTGCAGGAGGCCGTCACAACCCCCAGAGCTCCATTTTCACTGGTAGAGGCACCACAGGCCAGTCCTTTGCTGTTTCCAGGGCAGCCCTGTGGACAGATCTAAGCACCCCATGGACCGGCCCGCAGGCCTTGAGTTTGACCCCCCCATCATAGAATGTGAAGGTGAGGTCTGAAGGTAATACTAGTGGTGAAATTGCTGGACTCCTCATTAGTTTTAAAAATTTCCATTTTTTTTTTGTCAAACTGTGTCTCATAATATGTCCTTTTAGATTTTTATCTTCTTTTCCTTTGTTATAGTATGATTGCTTGTCAAATCCATGAACTGGACCAGCTCCTTCTCCTATTGACATTCTACTATTTGAGAATTTTATTCATTCCATTATCCATGATAAGTAACTTGCACAGCAACAATATGTAAAATTCAGAAAAGTAAGACCATTTATTTCTTTTGAGACTTGTAAGATTTAAAATTTTACTTTCGGTTTTCCTCACTCCATATAAATCTGTTGACTATACTTTCCCAATCTTGCAGTGTTTTATCTGAAATTGAAATTGGCATCATTTGAAATGGAAAGTTTACATTAGGCAATATAGTCATTTTAATGATTACTAGTAATCCTAACCAGGACAGTTTTAGATTTTCCACCTTTCAAGTTACTTTTTTTTAAAAAAAGAAATCTGTCCATAATTTATTATTTTTGTCTTAGAATATAGATTTATTACTATCTGTCAGATGCAGTCCTAATATTTCACTGGATGTTTTTGTTACCTGGCAACCTGATTCTTTCTTCAAAAAGTCTCCTTATTGAGTTATGTATGTTGTTATTGTCTTTGTGTTTTTGCATTGTTTTTGTATCCTGAAATTCACCAAAACCTTTGTTTTCATTAAATCAGCCTTCTTTTCAATTACCTTTGATTTTTCATCAGGGTCTTCTTCAATGATTCTTGTATTAAATGTTCATTCAGCTCTAGCTTCATTATTAGTGTTTCCACTAATAATTAGTTTCATTCTGTTTAATATTGAATGATTTGTTCTATACATACCTTTTATGTGTAGATATGTGATAACTGATACAAAGGTACTTATTTAATATTTTTGGTAGATCTGGGACAGTTTGCCCCTAGAAAAATAGAGATATGTCTATTTATTTCATGGCTACAGTCATCAACTTTGTGAATTTTGAAGCTATCAGAAATGTGTTTCTACTTCTCTACCCTACTCTACCTTAATTGGAGTGGCATTGTCTGTTGACATAGTCTTCGTTTTTTGTTTTTTTTAAGATTGAGCAGCTGACCAATTTTTGTATTCTTTTCTCTCATCTTTATACAAATGTTCCTTAAGTCCTGCTGTGATATAAGCATCAATATTTGTGGATGCTGCTTGTGGATGTTCTTGAAGCAAGTCTAATTCCAATTCCTGTTTTTTTTTCTAGTCCAACATTTCTGATGCTGTATTTATTATATCAATTGAATAATTAGGGCATACAGTATATAATCTAGAACCATTTTGTAACCCCATATTCTATTCTAACCTTTGTTTCCTGGTTATCATACAGATTTACATACCTAAATTTTTATGAGTCATCCACAAGTTATTGTGATATACAATGTACATAGTTAAAAGCCTTTGTATAACCAGAAAAACAAAATTAGATATATTTTGGGAATTCTTTTTCCTTTTCCATCATCCATTAGATGCTGACAATGTTATATTGAATGCTGCTGCTGCTTCTTCTGGATTTCTTCTTCTGTGCATTGTGCAATCTTTGTTTCATGTATTGTTGAATTCTGAACTGGAAAATCTTGAGCATTATCTTACTAGCAAGTGAGATAAACACTATTGTTCAGTATTCAGTATATAATTCCTTATTGGCCTATTTGGTATTGGAATATGAACTGATATTTTTAGTCCCTTGGCCATTGCAATATTTTGCATTCCTACTTATAAATTACAGGTTGTAAAAATTTTAAATTGATTGGCTGATATAAAATCAACTCCTGAAACTCTGTAGTTAGCAGTGTTTTCTAGGACCAATTTAACTTTCTATAAAGTCTGTATATAGTCATGACTTTTATAAGGGAACTAGGACTCATTGAATAATGAGTATTCCCTAAGAAGGGAAGTCTACTGTTGTTACTGTTAGATTTGTGTTTTTTTTCCTAACATCCAGTAGCAATCTGTCTTCCTAATATTTAGATCTGTTGTTCTAGATAAAATCTTGATCTCTTTCTGAGTGACATTCTTTCATCTATTTGAAGAATGCTATATTCCTATCAATAATTTTTTGTCAAGGCTAAAAATACATAACTCCTTTATTTCTCTTAATGTTTCTCATTGTACTTTTCTGAACACATTTCAGTTTCTCTGTATTCTTCTTCAAATATGGTATCCAGAACTGCAGACAGTATTATAGATGAAATCTGACTGAAACAGAATATAATAGATATATCCAAAAATCGCATTTACCATTTTTATATACACATCTCAGTGCTGATTCATATTCAGTTTGCAATTCACTACTATTCCAATTTCCTCACAAGTACCATTATCAAACCAGGCATTTGTTTCCTACATAAAGAACTTTACAATTATCTTTCACATATTTTATTTTTACTTTCAGCCCATTTTTAACCAATCACAATCATTTTAATTTTATTTCTGTATTCCAGGGTATTGACTGTTCTAATTTGTGACCTCTGAACACTTGACAAGCATTCCTTCCACTTCTCCATTCAACTCAGTAATAAAAATGCTGAAGAATAGAGCAGCCAGTGCTGACCTTTATGGTAATAACACTTGATAGATCTCTCCAATTTTTTTTTAAGAACTCTTGTTAAGCACACTTTGACTATTGCACAGTTTTAAGCCAGCTGGCATTTATTCAGCTGCTATTTATTTATCTAATTTAGATAGCTGAATATCTTACAAATAAGTGACTCTGGGTAGCATACTACAAAATGAAATATCTAAATGAATATCTAAAACCACTATCCTTAAAATACAAAAAACATTTTAAAAATAGAAAAACAGATCTGAAACAAAGAATAATATATAAAGGAATAATAAGAACAACAAAGCTACCTCACTGGTTCACCCATTTCCTGGGGTCCCCAGTCCTGCTGGCATAACCAGGTCTTGAGGGATCTTCAGAAGCTTAGAAGGGATGAGCCTATCCTCCTATATTGCCTAGCTTGCTTATTAGCATGTTAAGGGATACTTTGTCAAAAGCTTTGCTGAACAAAATATATTTATGTTTACACAATTCCAAAACCTATTTAGAATGTTATCCAATAAAAAATGACATACAATTAGCTTTATAAACATATTTACAGGTTTATATTACTTTTTGTACTTTTTAAACATAATTTGTTGATGAATATAGCAATTCAATGAAAAAAGAACATTTAATAATAATCGTTTATTAAATTTGTATGCTTTTGACACTCCATGATTCTACACAGCTATCATATTCCCATCATTTATATGTTTATTTGAACTGTAACATTTAAAATGTCTAGAAAGTGCTTGTAAGATTTCTATTTTAGATAAAGATTGCTGGACAAAAATACTTAATGTTTCTCAGTAGAAAGCAGTTACCTCAGATAATTTGACTGTCAGGAAGAAGCATTTATTACTGTTGTAATGGAGAGATCCTTTTGAAACAGAAAGTCTTAATTGCTAAGACTAGATTGCATACCATGTATCTTGAAATTTGGGAGGGGGTTCTGTGATAACAATTTTAACAACCTAGCCTGGAATGGTTTAATAAAGATACACTTTGTTATTTGTTGTTCTTGGAATGTTTTGTTTTGTTCTTTGAAACCTTGGATAATATGAAGAATTACTAAAAAAAAAACAATTACAAAAAGAAAGAAAAAGAACCAAACAGAATGATTAATAAAGAGAATTCTTGTTGCTGATGCTTAAGTTTTAAAAAAGATTGCTGAAGTGGCTTTTATACTCTTAAACTAAAGTTGCTTAATTATTTCATGTCTCATGTTTAGTACTTATTATGAGCACGTATGTTGAGATAAATGTAATTTATCTGAAATTTCCAAGGCTTTTCTATACTTTAATTTTAATTTTTCTGCAAAATCATAAAATATTTATTTTACATCTTTATGTATATTCTTATGATAGCTTAATATAAGTAAAATGATGTCTCTAACATCTAGTATATCTATGTAGTCTTCAGTAACTTTCCAGTGGTTGATTTATCTAATTAAAACAATCAAGAAACTAATATGGCTTTAACTCACCTATTTTATAGCTCTTACTGGCTCTGATTTCAAGGTAGATATTTATCTTTAAAAATGATTTTAAAAAATCCAGCACCATCTAAAATAGAAGTTCCAACAAAAATAAATCCAAAGAAAAATAAATTAGGTGTTCATATTTATATGTCAATAGCCATTTTAAACAATTCTGCTTCTAATAATTCTTAGGAAACGCTTTTTCAAAGCATCAGTGCTGTGATGGGAAAACACCTCCTGAAAGTACAGAATAACTAACAGATTCTCCCAAGCACTGTACAAAAAATACTTCCAATCTTCAAAGAACTGTAAAGGAAGATAAAATGCCAAATGCTTTTTATGTAATTTGCTTCTCAACCTTTTTGAGGCTTTTCTGTATTCAATTGTTTTGCATGATCAAATCTTTTTACTTGAAATATTTCATGTATTTAAATCACTAATATTTTCTACATCACAATGAACATGTAGTTGTACTTTATACTTGGTATAATCAATAAGACTGTTGATGGGATGATGATTGGTTGGCATATTTTCAGAAGTCTTGATCCTAATATCAGTTGTTAGAATCATTAGTGGAAAAATTATATTAGGTACATATTATTCTTCTGAGTTTCTCATAGATCTCAATATAGTCATTTGCAGGTACAAAATCCTAGGCTGATCTTTGGTATAATCCACTGTGTTTTCTTAATGTGTAGAGAATGCCTGCTTGGTGTTTAGTTTTGAACTTCTAAGCACATTAACATTAGTTGGCAATTTATTTCTTAGTTAAATCTGTTGTCCTTTACACTTTGATATTCTATGTCTGTGTATTTGACTAAATGCTCTACAAGCAAGACACAAGTTAGTAAAGGTTGATCTTTGAGACTGCTTTGAGCATCATCTTCCAATTAAAACTGTTAAAATTTAATGTTTACTTTTTGGGGAAATCTGTTTATTCTGCATTTATCATGTGCTTTAGGGGAAAAGTATAGGTTTCTACAATGAAATTAATTTTAAAAAATAGCTGTGCAGAAAAATATAGCTTTAATTTAGTAAGGCTTTAATTTTTTGTGTGTGCATTTTGATTCTTTTGAATATGAACGATCAATTTTTATGTTAAAAAATAAGTGCTACAAAAATAAAATTAGATAAATTCAGAGTAACTTAATTCCTGAAAAAAGTAATTCAGTTCTGTAAAGTTGCTAAAGCAGTAGGAGGCAAAATTGTGAGATAAATGATATGAAATCTCAGATTTACAAATAACAATATGACATTAATATTTTTGGATACTTAGCTATTAGCTTGGAACTTTAATGAAGCTAATTCAGTAGAAATAACACTTTTGACACACTTCCTACTGTGAAACACCAACATAGATACATTTTTTTCTAATCTCCCTGCTGAAGGCTGATTTTCTCCTTGAAAGCATAATAAAATACCAGAATAATTAAAATCTACAGTAGAAAAGATTAAGTCACACAGGATTTAAGATTAATTCCACCTTTTCCAATTTCAGTATCATTGACCCCAA
Organism: Notechis scutatus; assembly: GCF_049901735.1. Taxonomy (NCBI): domain Eukaryota; kingdom Metazoa; phylum Chordata; class Lepidosauria; order Squamata; family Elapidae; genus Notechis; species Notechis scutatus. Next base: position 40,696,311 of record NC_142014.1, read on the forward strand.
ATGTTATAAAAATATATTGATCTACCTGAAAATCATGACATAATTATCCAATTTTAGTTTTTTGGGTTCAGAATGCTAGTATAGGTTTAAATTTTAATATAGATTTAGTATAAATTAAAGGATAATGAAGACATGTGTGGTAAAGATAATAAATGCTTGTGAAACATGCAATTCTATCCCACTTTTTGTAGCCTTCATACATCATGGTTTTCCATTAACTTGAGGTAGAAACAAGTAGAAAATGTTGCTTAGGCTTTAAAAATAAAGTTAATATTATGTTTTACCACCATCAAACACTCACCTTTCTTCAACTTTCTAGATTCTTATCTGAACTGAATCTATCTTTCCATCCATCCATGTTATTTATTAATATCCCACCTGTCTATCTATGTTTATAAATGTGTCAGTATATGTACACACTAAATTATGTTGATTCTTGTCTCATTAAAGTCATAAAGCATATTTGATACATATTCTGAATATTGGAACAATAGTTCATAAGTTATGTAATGTCTGCTCACTGTAGGTAACTATTTTTCAGAACACCAATTATAAAGATCGTTAAAATAATTTTGAACTGTTCAGCTAATGATACATAATACTATGATTGCAAAGAACTGATCCTAGGAACTGGTACTTTCAGTACTGTTCTGATTTGGTAAGTTGGCAAATGGGATAGTTCTTGCTAAGCATCAAGCCCTTCAAACATGAGGCATTTAAAAATTGAGCATATTGTTATTTATCAAGCAGTATGAATCATGTAGGAGTAGTGAAGCTTGATAAATAGAATATTAAAATATGTTAAAATACATTAAAGAACAGAATTGATATTTCTTTACTTCAGGATGATATGAAAGCAAAAACTTGAGTAAAAATAAGAGAGGTAAGAAAATAGAAAGAACACAGGGAGGGAGGGAGAAAGGGAAGGAAGGAAGGAAAGAAGGAAGGAAGGAAGGAAGGAAGGAAGGAAGGAAGGAAAAAAGAAAGAATTACATTTGATACTAGTAAAAACTTGCTTATAATATCTATATTGTACATGACTATGAGATTTATATATTGTACTGAGCAGTTTGGGAGCAGAGACAATGCTGCATGTATCCGTACTGTATAAAGATATCCTAAGACTACTATTGTATTTACCTTATCTGAACTAAGATAAGATGGCCATTATTCTTCTATAGGTTTTCTTTCCAAATAAGGCAAGGCAGATAGCACTAAAAGAAAGGAACTTCAGTAGTTGATACCTAATTTGTGGAGTTCTCTTCCCAAAATGAGTCAACTGGCTCTATTTATACTCCTGGGCATTTAAAAAAAAATGTAGTGTTTTAAAACTGTATTGCTAGTTTCGCTATTCTGATTGTAAGGTAATAATGGTCCCTTTTATAGTATCTTCATTATTATGGTGGGGTTTTTTAATATATCAGTTTGCCTAGGTTTATAGACTGTGTGTTCTTTAACCTCTCACATAATATAGAAGCACAAAAAGTTAAAAATCTTACATAGGCACTTTAGAGTGAATCTTTTCAAAATCAGTGAACCATCCTTCTGAGAAAGCATAGGAATAATATGCAAGGCTATATTTAAGTAGACATTGATAGGTGACCAAATTTTACTGAATATTTGGTAGTAATTCCAAATAATGTTGCATAATAGTTCACTGTGGATTATATATCATTTCTAAACCTTCTGAATCCTGTTTCATTCCTAAACTCAATTGTAGGCTAAATGAGCTTACAGTAGGAAGAGATCCTCCTTTTAAGAATATATGTTTAAAAAACATTAGTAGGCAAAATATTTTTGAAGTAAAATAGAGAGCAACAGGCAAAGAGAGGAAACAATAACATTAGAGATTAAGATCAGGAAATTGAACCCAGCATTGAAGTACAGACTACAAATATCCTAGGTGCCTATAGATTTCATACACAAAAGGAAAGATGTAGAAAAATAAATATAAAGAAAATGCTTTATATTCTCATGGATAATTGCAGATTGCAAGCTATTAAATATAAATCCACTTATATTAAAAATCTGGTTAACTTTTTTAATTGTGAAAAATAAATTGGTACGTAATTTTTTTAAAGGAAACTGCATTTGAGATCTGAGTAATTTCTTTCAAGTGTGTGAAGGGCTAATTCAGTCAATTTGTTCTTATGAAGTAAAACACTTAAACTATAATTCTTTGCAAAGTTTACCAAAATAAATGTTCTTATTGTGAAGATTCAGCTATTATTGGAATTTCTTAGTATTGGATGTGTACCCTCACTATCATAGGTGTGAATTTATAAAAGCAGAAATGATGCCATACTACTTCACTGTTGAATGTGAGAACTCTGGACTGCATGTGTGGACCCTACAGGATTCAGGACCCCACAACAACAGTCTCTTGTTTTCTTTAAGTGAACACCAGAAGAACCACATAAAAGTTAGTGAAAGACCGGCTAGTAGGAAATTGTATAATAAGCAAAAATGAAGTATTATTAATAGTTTCCTTTTCAGACATTTTTCATTTCCAAATGATTTCCTCAAGGTGCTTATGTTATGTTTTCTTTTATGAGTAAAAATTTGGGAAGAGAAAAATATTGAATAAAGCAAGAAATGAGGAATTAAAAAAAACTAACTTTCCTTTGTTTATGCCTCATTCTCAGCTAAGATTTGCAGAATAATTCGTGTAGGAATAATAATTCAGGGAGCATTTTTGTCCTTTTACCACGTTAAGGCTTAGTTTGGTTTAGAAATACATGCATGCATATATACATACATATACATATTTGTGTTAGTATGTAAGTATTGATGTATATATTTCCGTAATGAATTCTTATGAGCTTTTAAGAACCCTGATGTCTTGACATATTCTAAACCTTTGGGTAAAGTGAAGGTAGTTCATCTAACATTGCTGTTTTCATGGAGCCACGTGAATAAGGAAAGATTACTTTATAAAAGGAGAAAAAGCTTTGTTATTTAGCTAATTTAAAGAAATGGGGGCAGCATATAGCTGTGATTATTAAATAGCACTAGATTGTCTTTTTTTCCTATTCCATCAATTGCCATAGAAACAAAGTAATATATAAAACCTTCAATTGCATAAATGATTTCTCTTTGTATAGTTTTTACTTCTATTCATAACTACAGATTCAGAATAAGCCAAATCACAGGGGGCAAGTAATATTTAGTTTACTATGGCTTTGTAGTCTATTATTCATAGTCTAATTGGAGGAAATTTATAACATTTGAATTGAAAACTAATGTTACATGCAATATACCCCATTGTACATCCAGTACAAATCCAGTACAAACCTACACAGAATAAAATATCTTTGACTAAATAGCTGCAGTAAGGGTACAATGCAAAATGGGTAAAGTAAAAGTAAATAGGACCAGCATTAAATACCGGCATGGAGTATAAAGTAACATAATAATTTAAAAGAAAGAAGTATTTCCATATCTAATAAAAGAAAATATTTGTTGCTCAGGGTTGACATAAGGAGTCCTTGATGCTCTCTGAGCTTGGCTGTTTTCCTGCAGACATTTCATTACCCAAACTAGGTAACAATATCAGTGCTAGTAAGGAGTGTTATTTTCTGTCAATTTATATTCTAGTAACATGCCTGTCAGTGTTGGTTGGGGTGGTCTTAGAGATTTGATAGGGCTGTTTACTGTTGGCTCTTTGGCATCTACAGATGTCTGTGTGTTTATTGATGGCAGATTTGTCAGAGTGCCAGGCTACAAGCTTGCCAAATGAGAAGTTATCATTGATGGTATGATTAAACATAACTTTGAGTTACCGGGTTTTAGGAAGATTTTTATTCAAAGCATCATTAGTTGTAGGCAAGGAGTTGGTGTTCTAACTATATTGGGTTCAAAAATTTAAGGAAGAATTGTTTTATTTTACTTTATGATATTGGAAATAATATGAACAAGGTATCTAGGTAACTCTTAAAATAGTAGTAAAGTTGACCTACATACAGTAAGTTTTTCTAGGGATTCAGTAGTAGCTATAAACTTCAGCAATAATAGTTTGATTGAATCAGATTCAATAACTTTGTAAGTTACAGCTAAAAGTTAACATACTGTTAGGAATTTTATGTACATGTTTAATGTATATTTATGTACATGTTTAATGTATATTTATGTACATGTTTAATGTATATTTAATGAGTACAACATTTTGATTAATGTTGCTAGAATACATCCCACAACCTGTTTCTATCAATTTAGCATTAGTCATTTATTTGATGACAAATCATTGCTTTATTTTAGAACAGACCTATCACTATAGATTGTGTGTGATTCTAGCAATTCTAAGAAGACTAAAAAAATAATTCATCTTCTAGAGCAGTGATCCCCAACCTTTTTGACGCCGCGGCCCGGTACCGGCATCAGCTGGGCGCCGCGGCCCGGTACCGGCATCAACTGGGCGCCGCCATCTTTTTTTGACGAAAAAGTGCTTCCGGTGAGCTTTCTACCCGGAAAAGCTCATCGGAAGCACTTTTTTACCAAAAAAAGATGGCGGCACCGAGCAACCAGCGGCCCGGTAAGACTTGTTCCGCGGACCGGTACCGGTCCGCGGACCGGCGGTTGGGGACCCCTGTTCTAGAGCATAGAGAAGTCATTGGGAAAAATATAATATTGTTCTATTTAGTGGCAAATAAAAGTACAGAATTTGGACTTCTGCATTATGTCTTTAAAAGGTGACATAAGATATAGGTGCCAACAATGAAAGACCATTCTAATTAAGTATTTCCCTCATTTGGTAGAGGAGAGAATAGTATTTAAATATATGAATGTATATTGTATTGCTTGCTTCTATGAACTGCTTCTGAAATGATAAGATATTCATAGTCTCTCAAAGGACATTTTGTGGGAAAGCAGCCTGTCATTATTATTCAAATGTGTGTATATAAGTATTAGCAACCACAGTCAATACTAATAAAGTACCATGCTTATAGTTATGTGTGTGTGTGTGTGGGGGGGGGGAGATTGCCTACAGTTTCATGTGTTGCACCATACTGTATCAGAAAATAGGGATTCTGTTGATTTAGCACAATTTACAGCCCTTCTGTTTCATTTCATATATAAAAATCACTGCAACCTATTTTGCATAACTAGCTTTCAAGATGGATATGGTACCTATTTGATTCTGTTTTCAAAAAAGATCTACCACATTTCTGTTCAGAAAACTGATTATCTTGAAACATTCCTACTGGTTATGTGTCATTAATAAAATGTGGTGTTTTAAAGTATCTACTTCAAAAATTAAAGTGTTGATCAACAATGAGAGGAGTAGCTAATTCTTTCAGAGTCTGTGTTTAGCTATAAACAATATGTGGTAAAAGATTTCATCTGTATCGGCATAGATACAAATATAGATACAAATATATATATGTTGTCTGTGTCATTACCTTCTTGGATGGTTTTTAGGTGATAAATTTGAAAAAGCCATTAAAAAAACCAATTTATCAAGCTGCTGGTTATTTTTTTATAATAAAACTACCCTGAACACTGCATATTTCAGTGTTAGTGCCAGTTCTCTGTATTGTTTTTTTCTTTCATTTTTCTCCAGGGAATACTTCTCTGTGGAACAATCTTTTCTCTTCTTTATAAATGCTGTTTATAAACACTGTTATCTTCAATATCTGGGTAGAAACAACAGTAGCCACACAAAAGTCCTGCAGTTTGCTTTATGGCAAAAACCAAGACATTCGTTACCTTAGGAACAATACAAAATAATCCCATCAGGAACCACAAAACAGAATTTAATTCCTATGGTTCTCTCCACATTTGATTTTTTAAAAACTTATAACAGCAACAAAACAAATGTTTATTTGACTGTCTAAGTGCACAGCTGGTGGCTTCCACGTGTGTTGGATTACAACTTTCAGAATTTCTAGGCAGCATTGCCAGTTTCTGCTGGTGACTATGATTTCAACACATCCATATAGGGCTAGAAGGCTGGTTTGAGATGGAATTGGAATCATTAAATTAGATTTGTATATTGTAGTAAAACATGCATTGCTGAATAAATTTGCTGCTTCACACAACAACTGTAACTAAATTCCTGTTTGCAAATACAAAGACTGGATTAACACAACACACTAAATCAAAACCCAACAAACCACTTTAATGTTTATGTGAATATAGCCTATCAGTTAATAAATATACTCCATAGACTTCATGAGAAAGTTTGATTTTGAATGCTTACAAATCTAAATTTTCATGTTGACATTTACAAATGTTACTGAACAAAGATTGTTACTTCTTTCATGTAGATCAGTGGTCCCCAACCTTTTTTGTACCAGGGACCAGTTTCAAGCACAAACACTTTTTCAAGGACCGGGGGAGGGGGAAGAATCGAGTTTGGTGGTTTGCTTGCAGACGTTTCATTACCTGACTAGGTAACATCTGATGTTGTTACCTAGTCGGGTAATAAAACGTCTGCCAGCAAACCACCAAGTTCAGGAGCGCCTCGGCCCTGCCTCCCTCAGCCCGATCCCTCAGGTGTCTCCCTCCCTCCCTCAGGTGTCTGCCTCGTTCCTCTCTCAGTCGCTCTCTCGCTGCTCCACCAGCCCAGGAAGAAACTGCTTCAAAGAAGCCGGGGTGGCTTTTCCCTTCGCCGCAGCTCCTCCGAGCGCCCGTTTACCCCCACCCGCCCGCCCGCGCGGTTCAACCCAGTGCTCCATTCTGCCTGCCTGTTTGCCTGCCTTCGTTTTGGAGCAGCTTCGGCTGATAAAAAGAGGCGAATAGTTATTATTCTCAGCCGAAGCTGCTCCGAATCAACCAGAAACGAAGGCAGGCAGGCAGGCAGAACGGAGCACTGAATTGAAGCACGCGCGGGCGGGTGGGGTGGGGGTAAACGGGCGCTTCGGAGGAGCTGCGGCGACAGGAAAAGCCACCCCCCGGCTTCTTTGAAGCAGTTTCTTCCTGGGCTGGTGGAGCAGCGAGAGAGCGACTGAGAGAGGAACGAGGCGGGAGGAAACTGAAGCTGCTGAGCCAGAGAGCAGGACAGGCTTCGGTTGCTTCCTCCCTCCCCTTCTTTCATTTGTGTCCTTGATCCCCGATCCCAGCAGCATTCACCGAAGGCGAAGAAAGCTGCCATTTTTTTTTTATTTTTTTTTCTTTGCGGCCCGGTACAGAGTGCTCCACGGACCGGTACCGGTCCGCGGCCCGGTGGTTGAGGACCCCTGATGTAGATATTGCAACAAGATGCTTAATTTTTCTTCCAAAAACTGAACCATATCAAAGAAAAATAAGCAGAGAAGACTCAAGTATTTGAAAAGTGAGTTCTCTTAAGATATTCTCTTAATCAGCTTTCTTTACACAAGCATTTATATATACATATACATATACACACATATAAACACACACACACACATACACACACAGAAGACTGGGGAGTGAAAGAACATTGGGAACAGTGTATAATAAAGTGGCAAATATATTCTTAAGGTTTGATCTATATTTTCACATTGTATTATTTATTTACTCCATCAAAGTAATGACACTATAAATACTTAACCACAAATTAGTTATATGCAACCAATTATACAGGATACTGCCAATTTTCATAACCGGTCAATATGTATAAGATAACCGATATGCCTAAAGGAAATATATGTCTAAATAATCTTAAAGGTGAAAAGTACATGTATTTTGAATCTAGCACAGTGTTTCAAAGAACAAGAAAATAAAAATGCAACATTTTACATTGTATATAACATCCTATAATGATATTTTACTAATTAAAAATATTTCATCTTTTTGTTCTTCAGAGATACAGTTTTTCTGTTTTTAAAATATATGAATTTATACAAGAAATTTAGAACTAAAAAAGTCTATAAGCATACCATATATTAGAATTCATGTATTTTAATATTTTAAGTTTAAAAATAGTACAGATACTCCTCCAGTTGCAACCACAATTGAGCCCAAAATTTATGTTGCTAAGTGAGAAATTGGTTAAATGAGTTTTGACCCATTTTATGACTTTTCTTGACTTTCCTTGCAGTTGTTAAGTGAATCACTGAGGTTGTTAAATTAGCAACAGTTTTAAGTGAATCTGGTTTCCCCAATGACTTTGCTTGTCAGAAGTTTGCAAAATGTGATCACATGATCCCTGGAACACTGCAACCATCATAAATGTGAATCAGTTGTCATGCATTCAAGTGTAAATCATGTGACCATGGGGATGCTGCAACAGTGTGAAAAATGGTCATAAATCATGTTTTTCAGTGATGTAACTTTGAATGGTCATAAAATGAACTGTTCTAAATCAAGGACTGCCAATACAGAATTAATCCAATTGTTTAATGCTAGCAACCAAAATATTTCTTGCTGCTTTTAAAGCATTTATGAATTTTGTTTCAGCTTTTCATTGGTATAATACTGAACACTAAGCATAACTTTGATTTATGTGTATTCCTTAGTGCTTTCTGAGCCTGGTTGTTTCCTTGCAGATATTTCATTACCCAACTAGGTAACATCATTAGTTCTAGAAGGGTGAATTTTTTCTCATTTAATATAATAGTGGCTTGCTGTCAGTGTTGGTGAGAGTGTTTTTATGGCTCTTTCACTGTTGTCCATCATTGTATTAATCTTGGTGATAATCTCTTATCTGAATTGATTGCTGGCAAGGAGGTGTTTTGGGTTTTTGTTTCCATTTTAGCTACTTGATCCTCTCTTTTGAATGTATGTAGATATTGTTTATCTCTATGTGCTTGTTGATAGCTGATTTGCCTCAATGCCAGGCTTCCAGGAATTCTCTAGCATTTTTGGATTTAACTTGGCTTAGGATGCTCACAATTTCCTGGTTCAAACTATTATTAAGTACAGTCTATCCACATGTTGTGAGATTAAGAAATTTTCATCATGTCTCCTGACTGCTAGTAGGTGTTTAGGGATGCAATCAAGTAGTCTCCTGCCTGTTTTTTACAGACCTTACACTGTAATCCTGGTGTTAATCGCTGCTTATCCGGGTGTTGATAGCTGATGAAGAAGTTTTCTGGTCTTTTTATTTCCTTTTTAGCTTATTATCTTTTTTGAATGGTATGTAAGTGTTGTTTATCTTTATATGCCTGTGGATGTCGAATTTATCTGAGTGTCAAGATTCAAGGAATTCTTAAGATTTTTGGATTTAGCTTGGTCTAGGATGCTCACAATTTTCCTGTTCAAACTATGATTAAGTCTATCCATGTGTTGTGCGATTAAGGAGCTTTCATCATGAAGGCTAGTTGGTGTTTAGGGATCTGATCAGCTAGTCTCTTGTCCATTTGCCCTACTTAGTGACTGTTATACTCCTTACGCTGTATGTTGCAATTAAATCCTGTTCTTTTATTCCGGATCCCTTAAAAGATCTGCTGGATCCTTTAATTTACTTAACATGCTTTGGAGATTTCTTCTTGTTAGCATTTTAATATATTGGGAAACTTTGTATTATTTTTTGAACAAATCATCAGTATAATTAATATACATACAATATAGGTATGTGTTGTGTGCGTGTGTATGTATGTGTTAATTCTGATTCTGTGAACAGTTTTGCCTGATTGAAATTAGTGGGGTGGTGATTCTGTTCTTTGAAGTGTATCTTATAGATTGTTTGTTTTAGTAAGAGATTATATATAATATATTATAAACTTGGATTAATTTCAACTTTAATTTATTGAAGTGTTTTATAGTTTCAGACTAAAGTGATTACTAAATCGTTACTTTCAGAAAAACTAGATTAACATATGAGGTCAGACTTGATTCATTTCTTCAGGCAATGCTTTTCTCACCTCAATCCAACTATTTGTGATTGTTATTCTTTGCTTTTAAAACTCTTATTTGTATACATTGAAGTCTGACAACATTTAGCAACTATACAATGTTTTCAGAGATTATTTATTTTCAAGTTAAATCTTGGAAAATAGAAAAAGATGTGAAGGAAACAAATCAAGTTATCAGATACATATCATTTAAATTCTGATCAGGTTAAAAATGAGAAGATTATTTAGAGGAGAATTTAAGGTTTTCAGGATCAGATCAGATCAGAACACAGTGTGTCATTTAAAATCCTATAATTAGGCAGTCCACAAAGTAATTTTAGAATGTAAAAATAACATATATTTTCACGGCAAGCATGTTATTGGAGATCTTTTAGATAACGGGCACTAGTTCTTCGATTACTCTCCCCCCTCTCCACTTCTCTCTCACATCCCTATAGGAGCTACTAGCCTTCTATACAACTGTTCTACACTGATAGAGCAATTCATTTCATGTGAACATCAGGGACTAAGTACTAATCAAGGCAGTGTTCAGTAAACCATATCTGAAAGAGTGCTTGTTCCTCTGGGCTTAATGTGGATAAAATGTTGAAAACCGAAATTGGGAAATGAGTCTTTTCTGATAAGAAAACCTGCCATGAAGTATGAATTAATGGCAGTGTACCAGATTTATTTTCCTGAATGCCTGATTATATTATTGAGATTGTTATGGTTTAATTTTTTGTGGAACCTTCTTCCTATTTGAATGGTGAAGGAAGGGAATGAACAAGTTTTTTTTCTCATCAAGCCTTTGTTGCTTAAATTAAAAAACCAAATTATTGGATGCGGTGAGTGTGTGGAGAGTTTGTGACGGTGTTTTATTCACCCAGAGAGCATTCTCTTTTTGTAAAGATTTACAAAATTCCTGAGCAAACAGATCTTCAAACCAAGAGGACAGATTGCTTTGTAAGCATAGATCTTTTCTCTCCAGGAAGTGTAGCCATGTACAATCACATTAGTGAAACAGCTGCTCTCTTTGTGTGGCTCACCCAATGGATTGGTGTGAAAGTTCCTAATGAGAATAAAACCAATTAGCTGATTAGAAAGAGTGCATGAGAAGCACACTCACACAAGATGTCTTCCTGCAGCAGAAGTCCAAAATATGTGACGAGGCAAAGGTTTGTATACCACTGGTTAGCTTGTCCAACAGTAAATGCTACGACATAGCTCTTTTTTCTCCCTGTTGAATACACATTTAAACAGCAAAAAGCAGAACATAGATCAAAGTTAATATTCAGATGGTTAACAGAGCATGTGATACTCAGATCTGAACATTTAAAAAGTTTTAGAGAAGGATGGGGTGTTTTTTTTTTCAAAAATATCTAAAGGGGTGAGGTCTACTATTGACCTCACCCCTTTCCTAAGAGGTCTGTAGGGGGCGTGCATAAGCGCACCAACGTGCCTACCGTCCCTGTCCTATTGTTTCTCCTATTCTTTTATTTTTCTTATATGTAACCATTTCATGTATTCACAACTATGTATACATTTATACTTATTATCTTGTAAACAATTGGCAAATCAAATAAATAAATAAATAAAATAAATATAAATTTATTGTTGGTTTATCAAAGCAAATTTAGTAAAAAATAACTTAGTATTTTCCAGGATCAAAGCTGAATTTAATACTTGTAAATCAAGTGTTCAAACTGATTAGTGATCTCAATTAGATACAAAAATTCAAAATTTAATACAAAATAAACTTCCTGAACAGCATTTTAGGTCCTGTTTGCCCAATATGCTTAGCAGAATTGTATAGGAATATTGTGTTATGCAAATGGAAAACTAACTCAGTTAATCATTAGGGATCATTTTTAGCCTCCAGTTTCTCTGGAATTAAATTCAGAAAATGGCTGACCAGCATATTAACAGAATCCCCTGCCTTATATTAGAGAAGTAATGTCCTAGAGACCAGTTGTTACTCTTCATGGCCACATTGATCCCATTTATAATACTGCAAATTTATTTTATGGAGGAAGAGGCAGGGGGAGGGATTATGAAGGAAAACCCATGATATGTCTGTCTTTATGGAGATTGGGAAGATTAAATAATGGTCAGTAAAACAAACACCTGATTCATATACTGTTCAAGGTCAATTGTTCTGCAGTTCATTCAGCCAACAAGTTATATAAACAAAAGTGGTTTTAAAGTGAATATGTTCAGAGAACTGGGTATCAATTGGTCTATGATCAATGTTTCTAGTGAATAAAAAACAAATTTAAAATATGCTGCATTATCTCATGTAAAATTGGCATGTTGACTAAATTCTGGCTTATTTTGTATTTTTTTCTGAAAAGAAGCAACTAAAATCCTGCATCTAACATAATCATCAGTCTGAATCGCAACACTAAAATTAGAGTACTGTAGTATTATTTTGCAGATGGATGGATTAAAGCCAACAATTAGTTTGCCCAAAGCTACTAAGTGTATGTAATATTTCAAATATTCAATGGGATGTTGTGGATGGTTTCAAACAAAAGTTGACTAGGATTTCCTGTTGACATAAACCTTGCCTTGTAAAATTAAATTGGTTGTACTGATGCCAACTTCCTGTATTTTCCAGGAATATTTTTCACAGATAGCAATTGTTTTTCCTTTTTGTCTGGGAAAATAATTCACTTTTAGATTCATTTCTAAATGAAATATGAGGCTGCAATATCTGCCATGTTTATTTTCTGACCTCTGTAGTATTTGTTACCGTATGTTATTCTAGCTCATTTCCTTTTGGCCAGTTTGAGCTTTTGTCTACAGAACTGGCTACAGAACTTTTTCCCATTCAATTAGCAAGAATGAACTTCTGGGAACCAAATATATCAAAAGGAATCCTTTATTGAGATAAAGCTATATTGTGAAAAATAAATATATTCAAAATATTCTGTAAATATTGCTTAATAAATATCTACAATAATTGAAATCCACCAATATTTTAATCAATATATTCAATTCATTGGCTGAATGTTTTTATTCTAATTTAATAATAATAAATATGAGAAGCTAACCAGCTGAAAAGCAAGGTAAACAACTATAACAAATTAGCTTGTGACAAAAACCTAATCTAACTGTAGTAAGTAGTCTTGCATTTAAATAAACTAAAACTAAACTAAGCTAAAACATACATTGATGCCATATTTTAGAGATTACACAAGAGTCAAGATGAAGTACCCCCCCCAAAATTAAACAGAATTTAACTGTTGGATAATTTTATTTCAATCTACTTTGTTGCTTATTTTCAGTCACATAAAATCATTTTAGACACACACACACACATATCTTTTGTCATGTTCTCATCATATACTAAATAAATTATAATTTAATATTACATATATGTAAATAATATACATAATACAGTATTTTGACAATAAACTGATTGTCATCATTGATCAAGTACATTGTCAGTTAATTATAGATGTATCACATAGATTAGATGTTCTTGTGTGATGTGTCACATTAGTTTTTGCAACACACACACACACACACACACACACATACACAATATATATTTGAAATTCTACTCTTTTATTCCTTCAGATGCTTCAACTATTATAACATTTTTCCAGTATATTTTTTTTAATTGATTTTTTTTTAACCATCTGGTGTTTTCTGTCCCAGTACTGGCTTCCCAGTACTCATGTACCAGTATAAACATTGGTTGCTTTTTTAAATCAAATACGATATGTATTACCTTTGAAACAATAAGTATAAAATAAATTACATTATTTTTTGATCATTTAATTTGGTGGAAAGAGAACAAGAGAAGAAGGCAAATTTTATTAAAATATATTCTGTCAAGACCTTGAAAATAAATTAGCCATTTCTTCACATTGCTTTAACTCTTAATTCCCACTTTGTGTGTTTTTTGCCTCTAATCGTTAGGCAGTTTTCTTCAAATTAACAGCCTTTTTCTAAAAATATTTTTGTCATTTTCAATATTTATTAATGGCATAATGATGTTATTTTGTTTTAATTTTAGCTTGTCACTGTCAGCAAATGATAATCACGGTTCCAAATCATGTCTATGGAATGATATAATGTATATATTATGAATAGATATTATGGATAAGCACAATATCTCTCTGCCATTCATTAAAGTAGTATCTCTTTTTTTAAGATGTATCACACCCGGTCTTCACAAGCTAGGCTTTTAGTGGATGGGCCAAAGATATCACATAGCTAGAATAATTAGATTTTTCTATATAGGTCTTCTGCCCCACTTCTATGTGAGCCCAAAATTGTGGTGTGGCTGCTTTAAGGAGTCAATTTATTAAACTTACTAAAACTCTTAAGCAGTGGATCTTGAATGGTATGCAGAGAGTGTTCCAAGGAATTGTTTTTGTCGTATGTATTGTACAGGTATACTAGCAGTTCTCCTGTTATCTCTGCATTGCTCTTGTTATAAAACAGAAGGATAGCTATTTAGGAACTTTGCTAGTTTCATTTAATTTGCATTTTGAATTCAAACACTTGTTTAATTAAATAATAATTTAACTAGAGTTATCAACTCAAATAATGATTTATAAAGTCTCCTTGTTCATATTATTTCAGTGAGCTGCTTTCATGCTTATTTATACACAGAAAAGTGTAATATTGCCTGCCCCCAACCCCCCATTGCAATCTTTGTTCATTCAATTTGGATTACATGTATAACTTCTCTGGTCTTGCTTTCCTTTTTCTCATTTCTCTCATTCAGAGTGTGGAAAGTTTATTACTATAGAACTCAGGATCTTACTTGGCTGCAGTTTTCATCATTCCTGACTAGTAGCCAGGGTGCTGGTTGGGAATTGAGCCCAATAATGTTAGGAGAGCCATTGATTCCCCATTCCTGATCTACACTGACTGATTCTGGCTCTAAAATTAATATAGCAACCTTTGCTAGCAATTCTTGGTAATATCTGAGACATTGGGACTATTTGAATGTCTTCATCACTAAATTCTATTTCTTCAACATTTGAATTAAAGCTGAAGCCATCTGATAGCTAAAGAGGAAATATCCAAGACTTTTATAGTGCTTACCTATTGAATAGTCAAGATAAATCATAACAGAAACAGATAGCTCTTTTATCTGATTACACTTTTATCTCAAGTGTTTCCACAGTATCTTGAATTAGATCAAAGATAACTATCCAGATGCTCTTGCTGCATTGTATAGGAAAAATGGTCATTTCAACTTACTCTGCATTAGGTTTCTTTAATGCAACATTTTCCCTCCTAAACTACTTTATTAGTATTGAATATCAGCTATACTGTGGGGAATATATTTGAATGAAAATACAATGATCTGACACAGTTATGTTTATATTGGTTATATTGCCCTGAAAAATACTTTGCCTGAACATCTCTTATGGCATGGATTATGTTGCAAGACTTTTTTGAATCAACTCTGTTTCCCCCCAATTTTAAATAAGAACTTTTAAAATTGGGTGTAGAATGTGAGTCAGGTTATATGTCATTTGGGCAAGTGAACGATATTGACCTCGGGGATCAAAGGCTTTCTTTCAAATAGTGCTTTCAGAAGGCTGGAATTAGTGGGTACACTTAATTTTCCTTAGATATATGTCCTTGCCATGCAGTCTGTTCTAACATCTCAAAAAAGAATAAAAATGATAGAAAGATACAAGGTTAACACTTCTTAAAGTTTATAAGCACTGAATTGTGAGTTGTTGGAATCCAGTGGAGATAAAAGAAAAAAAGAAAACTGAGATAAGCTCTAGCTATCACAGCAAGGAGGAACTAGAGGCTATAGCAACCATGTTGCTTGCCCTGAAAATAAGGCGAGAGTAACAGCACCATTCTCGTCCATGCTACTGCGAGAGCCCAGGATGGTTATGACTCCTCCTGATGACATCATCAAGCTGGGTCCATCTAGTATAAAAGTAGAAGCCTGTGGGAGAAACCCCCCAGCTTTGACTCAGCTTCTTTCGATGACCATAAGCTGGTGTCTCTGAAAGCAGTTTAGTTAGCAGCAAAAGCGAAAGCTATCTTCATCATTGGCATAGCTCCCAAGGAACTGGTGCAGCTGTGCCTTCAGGAGAGTGGTGCTCCACTCTCCTGCAATGCCGAGAACTCAACCGAGGGAGGCTGTAAGTGAGGAGTAACCCTTGATCCTCCCCCACAGTCTTCCCTCAGCGATTTCAGCCACCACGATCATAAAGATCGCATCGGCGATAACAGCGCCTCTCAGCTGATCGTAAATTTTCACTTTATTGCCGATTTCACCGTTCGGGGCTGTCTACAGCCTAAGGAGTGATTTAACCCCTGCGTAGCCTGTAGCTCTTGCGAGCGGCCAGTTTGAAAGCTGCTTCTTCTAAAGAAAGCAGCGAGTGGCCATTTTAGGTGGCATCATCCCCCAAAGGTCACCTTCTATTATTCATAAGCTCCTATTCAGGCTACTGCATAGACAACACATAGTGAGGATCACTTCCAGCACCTTTGTGTCTGTTTATGCATACTATGGGTCAAGACAAGGCCCACACAGAGCCTTCAGGCCTGATCTCTCAGGCCCCCAAGCTGGAAAAAGAAAGAGAAGGAGACAACGCTCCCATTCTGTTCAAAGGGAGGTGGCGGCCAAGATTAGGGCCAAAGCTTTGGGCCCTAAGAAAACATCCCAGGCCGAATTAAAGGCAGAGAAATGAAGGCATGCAGCCTTAGAAAGGCAGTTCAACAAAACTATTGAGCAAATGAGGGGTCAACTACAACAGGCTTCCCAACCAGCCAATCCTCCAGTTGTTCAGCTAGCTACTTCTAGGGAGAGGGAAGATACCTCAGCTCCTCTTAGCCACCTCCAATCCTGGTCCCCAAAGTGACCTGAAATCCAACCAGGACCTCAAGACTTGAGCAGATCAGGTCCCAACTTCACCCAGACTCCTTGGGATCTTTCTTCTTCATCTATCCCATCCGTGGCCCAAAGCAGCTCTCGATCAAGACCAGAGGCCACTTTTACTCCAACAGCAGCAGGTCTTTGGCCCCCCTGACCCTCCATCGAGTGGCAGATCGTCTGACATCAATGAAGTAGTCTCCTTAGCCATCAGACAGGGTCTGGCAGAAGGTCTTCAACACATCTTCAGCCTTCAGACAGACCTCAGCCTTCCTTCCCGGCTTTTCCCCTAGTGCAGATTCCCCAAAGGGGACTACCTCGCCATGTAGTACAAAGGGCCCATCTTTCCTATGCGGAAGGAGTGGACTTCACTCAGGGAGAGTATGAGGAATCATCTGAGCACATCCCCTCTCCTGATTCTGATCTGGAAGAGGGAGAAATCTGGGACCCCAACCTCTCGGAGGAAGAGGAAAATCTGAGGCCTGATCAGCCTCCTTCAGCTTCTGTATTCAAATCCGCTTTATTCAAACCTCTCCTACATAAGGCACTGGTAACAGCCCAGTTGTCAGCGGAGGAAATTGCCCCCGAGCCTCAAGTGGTACAATCGGGGAATAGGGATTCCCTCTTCTCCAAACCCATTGTTCATTCGGAGGCCCTTCCTTCCCCTATCATCTTTCTTGACTTAGTCAAGGAACAATTTGCCTTCCCCACCCATCGTCCCAAGGACGTACTAAAGGCAGAGGACAAGCACTCCAAACAAACACTGAAGTGTAACCATCAAACCTCGTCTTGGGCCATCTGGACCTCGACTGCAGCATCATTTTTTACAAGGTCTTCCATCCGCTGGCTATGCCAACTTCAAGGCTGCATACCTCCATCTGACTGTAGGTTGCATCAAGACCTCAATAAGGTCATAGCAGCAGCAGAGTTCTCGGCGGACGCCACCCTCAACGCCGCCAAGTTCTCTTCCAGGGCCATGGCATCATCAGTGGCAGCTAGGAGACTGCTATGGCTACGAAATTGGCAAGTGGAGCCCCGACAAAAGTGGAAACTAGCTTCTGCCCCATGTACCAGTGAGAAGCTGTTTGGAGATGCCCTTGACCCATTTGTTGTTGAAACAAAAGACAAAAGGAAAGTTCTTTCATCAACAGGAAAGAGGGCAGGCTTCTGTCCTACCCCATATCGGCCTCCCTCATTCAGGCCTGAAAATGCTTCTCACTTCTCCAGACCTCAGAGAGCGTATTCTCAGCATCAAGATAAATGCCATGAGGCTACCAGCAGACAACAAACTGCGGGTAAACAGCCCTTTCATGGGGGAGGGGGTCGCTCCTTCTGTCACTCTAAATAATTTCTCATTCTCCCTTCCCATCGGAGGTCATTTGGCCTTCTTTGCTTCCAGATGGGAGGAGTCAACGACGGACGCCTGGGTACTCAATACAGTAAGGTCGGGGTTACAATTAGAATTTCTATCACCATCCCCAGAAAAATTTCTACTCTGCCCCATTTCTCGGGACAGTACATGAAGGGCACTTATGAAATCATTAGTCACCTGGTCGATATAAGGACCATTCAACCAGTCCCTGAATTACAACGTGGACGTGGGCTTTATTCTTGGTTTTTCATGGTCCCTAAGGCCTCGAGGTGATGGCGAGCCATTCTCGACCTAAAATTTCTGAATGAGTTTATCCCATATAGACGCTTCAAAATGCAGATTCTGCATTCTATTCTGGAGAGCATTCGGGAGGGCGATCTCCTCTCTTCCATTGATCTCATAGAGGCTTACCTCCACATTCCCATCTGTCCTTATCATTGCCAGTTTCTCTGTTTCTGTTACCAGAATTCCCACTTCCAGTATTGGGCCTGCTCTTTTGGCTCTCGTCTGCCTCAAGAGTCTTCACAAAGTTACTGGTGGCATTGGTGGCTTCGTTCCGGTCTGTTCCAATGAGGATCCAATGCTACTTCCCATCTTGATCCTGTCATCCTCCACCCACTCTGCCCATCAAGATCTTCAAACCACTCTCCATTACTTCCATCAACTCCAAGAAAAGCCACCTCTTCCCAACAACCAGATTGCTCCATCTGGGAGCCATCATCGTCACAACTCTGTGCTAAGTTTTTCTGTCTCCAGCCCAAAGGTAGAGCCTTATCGAGATCATTCAACAGGTCCAACGTCAACACACTGTCTCCTTGTCACTGTTGTCCAAACTTTTGGGCAAAATGATCTCATGCATAGGCATCATTCCATGGGCACAGCTACACTCATGGGCTCTACAATGGTTCCTGCTCCCATTTCAATGAGCAGGAACCAGCCACGCATCTGCCAAGGTCCTACTCTCTCCAGAGGTCTGCCTTTCCTTCAAGTGGTGGCTTTCCCCAGCCCTTTCGAAGGGTCTCCCGTTCAAGGAACTGGACAGACTGATCATCACCACCGATGCAAGTCTCCTGGGTTGGGGAGCCCACATGGAGGGTCTCATGGCTCAAGGGATCTGGTCCCGATTAGACAGGACTGGGCCCATAAACTGGCTAGAACTCAGAGCCATTTACCTAGCCCTGAAACATTTCAGGGACAGGATTGTGGGGTCCCATGTGCTAGTGTTGACAGACAACATGGCTGCAAAGGCGCACGTCAGCCGGCAGGGGGGCACAAGGTCCAGGGCCCTCATGAGGGAAGTTGAAAGGTTGGGGAGGTGGGCAGAGAGACATCTGCTGTCTATCACAGCAGACCACATATCAGGAGTTGACAACTCCCAGGCTGATTGGCTGAGCAGGAGCCCAGTCGACCACACAGAATGGTCCCTTCCCCAGTCCATTTTCAGGGATCTCTCCCTCAGGTTTGGGACCCCGGAGGTAGACCTCTTTGCCTCTCCACAAAATGCTCAAGTAAACAGATTTTTTCACCAGGTTTCCTTGTCAGGGAGCGGAGGGGACCAATGCACTTCGGAGCAGATGGCCCACTGGTCTCCTCTACGCCTTTCCTCCTCTTCCCATCATTCCGGCGTCATTCAGAAGATGTTGGAGGAATGGGCAGAGCTGATTCTCCTAGCCCCCCATTGGCCCATGAGACCCTGGTTTGCAGATCTGGTGAACCTGTCTGTAGCTACTCCCTGGAGGATTCCAGACCACATGATCTCACTACATCGGGGGCACTGCTCCACCCAGATCCCCAGTGGTTCAAATTGACCATGTGGCGCTTGAGCGGCAACTGTTAAGAGAAGCCAATCTCCCAGACCAGGTCATCCTTACTATCCAGGCGTCTCGTAAATCTTCTACAATGCATATGTACAATGCCACCTAGAGGGCTTTTTGTCATTGGTGTCACAGGGAAGGTCTCTCTCCTACAGTAGTGGGGGTCCCACGGGTCCTCTGTTTCCTCCAGGATGGCCTTGAGAAAGGTCTGGCTGCTAACACTTTACACTGCCAAGTAGCGGCTCTTGCTTCAGTCATCTCCTGGGATTCCTTTCCTTCCTTGTCCCATCATCCTTCAGTTCAGAGATTTTTAAAAGGGGCTTCCAACCTCCGCCCTCCTGTGGTTTACAGGTTCCCATCCTGGGACCTTCACAAGGTCCTCCAGGCCTTAACAGAACCTCCCTTTGAACCCCTCAGAAAGGTGTCCCTTCAATTCTTGACCTTCAAGTTGGTTTTCTTAATCGCCATCACTTCAGCTAGAAGAGTGTCAGAATTGGCTGCTCTATCTATACAGCAGGACCTCTGCACTTTTCATGCAGAGTTGTTCTTCGTTTAGACCCTACCTTTGTACCCAAAATAAATTCTGTATTCCACAGATCCCAAGACATAGTAGTTCCTGATTTTTGTTCCCGTCCACACCCCGCCTTAGAGCGCAAGTGGCACACCTTAGATGTTAGAAGGGCTCTTAGAATTTATATCAAACACACTTCAACGTTTAGAAAGACAGAGGCTATGTTTGTATCCTTTTCCCCTTCCCACTGAGGGAACAAGGCCTCTCCTGCCACCTTAAGCAGGTGGATCAGGGCTCACATCGCACAGGTCTACAAAGCCAAAGCTCTGCCAGTACCACACGGCTTGATAGCACACTCCACTAGAAGTGCTGCAACTTTGGCTGCCTGGGCCAGCCAGGCACCCCTAGAGGAGATTTGCAGAGTGGCTACATGGACATCCCCGTCTCCGTTCATCAGACACTACCTCTTGGATTCCTATGCCTCTACAAGCGCGGCTTTTGGCAGACGGGTTCTTCAGCGAGTGGTGCCTACTTTGGAGTGAGAGACTGGACGAGGACCCTCCTGAGGACATGAAGGCTTTGGTATGTCCCATCCTGGGCTCTCGCAGCAGCATGGAGGAGAATAGGCGTTGGTAAATTTACCTGAGAATGCCCTTTCTATCACTGCTGCTAGAGAGCCCAGCCCCTCCCTTGTTGTGTCTGGATTGTGGTGAGGTAGGTTATGGTTCACGATTCTGTTTTGGCTTTCAGAGACACTCACTAAAGTCTTACAAGTATCTTCGCTAAAGCTGGGGGGTTTCTCCCATAGGCTGCTACTTTTATATTTTATACCAGACGTCATCAGGAGGCGTCATACCCATCCTGGGCTCTCTAGCAGCAGAGATAGAAAGGGCGTTCTCAGGTAAATTTACCAACGCCCATTATAAATACAGGGCATGTTCCAGAATGAAATCTACCATGTCTGCTTGCTAAACAGTATGGAAGATATGAAGCAATTCTTCTGGAGAGATAAATTTTCAGATTTTGCTCTGAAAAATAGCATGGGGGGTGGGAATTGCTTGTTCATGAATGTAGAAATTTACAAAAGATGCTGTTAACACAAGGCTTGCCCTGATTTTTTTCTAAAATCTTCCTGGATGCTTTGAATTGTCCATTTTTTTTGGCTGTTTTTTTAAGGCAGGTTTGTTAGGGATAACATTGGTTACCTAACTTAGTTTGGCTAAATATAATATATGTTTGTTAGTTTAAATGTGTGTGTCACTTTAAACTGTAAGCCAAGTATTTGGGTGCGGTTGTAAATCTCCATAAGAGGGAGCAAGAGAGCTCACTGTTCGCCGGCTTTTACTGGAATGCTGACAGAGAAGGATTGATGGTGATTACTGCGTGCGTTTGCTGAGAGAAGAAAAGAAGGTTTGATTTTGCTTCATATCTCTGACTGCAAAAGAGATACATCACTGGACTGATTGTTTGTGAGTTGAATGACCTATTTTCTACACTAGGATACAAATTAAACATAAATCAATAAAGATAGAAAGTTACAGGATAAATATATCATCACCACAGTATAAAACACTGGAAAGATATAAAGCATTAAAATGATAATAAAATAAATGGTGTTCACTCAAAAGACAGCGAGCCTTAAGTGAGAGGTAAATTCCTCCAGGCATCTTACAAATCTTGGCATTGCAGTTAAAAGCTGGGAAGGCAAAAGAGAGTTAAAAGTTAACAGAGGAGTTAAAAGCCAAGAGGAAGATTTAATTCTAGCTTCATATAACACAATAATAGTTTGTGGTTTGGGGAGAGCTGGTAAGGCAATCAGAAAATCTCGGTAATAAGGGAATGTTCAAAAAAGGAGTGAAAGAAGAAGAACATCATTCATCCTTCTCCTATTAATACTGTAACACCCAGTACAATATATGATTAATACAATTATCCATTTAGTGTATGACATATGGACTGCTTTGATTATGCTATAACTCTTGCTGGAATAAAAACTATTTAATTGCACAGTGTATCTGTCTTACTGAGTGTAAAGCTACAACAACACTTTATCTCACACACACTCTCTGTCTGCTAGACTGCCGTTGCACGTTCTGCTAGGGTGTTGTATCCCTAACACTGGTTATGGGCCCAGGTGCACAGTCAGTCTAACCAGTATAACAGGCTTGTGAGTGAGAGTTTGTGTAGCAACACAATATTGTAAACAGAAAGCTGTGTTTTTTAATTAATATAGTTTTATATCCAGATAAATGATGGCAGGAGTCAATCTACAAAGTTTGTCTCACATATCCAAGCTGGATGGAACAAACTATGTTTCATGGTCCATGAAATGTAGCCTACGTCTACGAAGAGAAGGTTTGTGGGATTTAATACAAAAACCCACCAGAAGTAGATGCATGGGATCCGGAGGATGAGAATGATGCCCAGAAGATAAAGGAATATCAATTGAAGAATGAGCAAGCTCTCTGCATAATAGGACTGACTCTCTCTGACCAACAGCTTGTCCATATACGTGGGGAAGAGACAGCTGCGAAATGTTGGGAGAACCTAAGGAAGATTTATGTTCGGGACAGTGTAGGAGCACATATAAATCTTACACGGAAACTGTTCAGAACACATCTTCAGAAGAATGGAGACATGCTAAATCATATAAACTCAATGAAGAGAATTTTTCAAGAACTGCATGAAAAGGAACTTATCTTCACTGAACTGCACCAAGTTTATATCATTTTGTCTTCATTAGACCAGAGCTACGATGATTACGTAACTTCGCTTGAAGTGTTGCCAAAAGATAGTTTATCTTTAACTGACATTACTGGCAGATTAATTGAAGAAGCCAGGAGACGGCATGAAAGGGATCAACTCAGAAGTGAACCATCACAATGTGAAGAAGAAAAAATATCTCCGTCAGCGTATACAATTAGAAAATGTTTTAATTGTGGAGCAAAAGGACATTTGGCTAGATTCTGCAAGAAAGCAAAAAGCCAAAGAGCCAGCCAGAATGCTAAAAAGCATCGAAAGAATAAAGAAAGCATAGAGTTAGCCATGTATAGCAACGAAACTGTGAATAGTAATTTATGGGTGATAGATAGTGGAGCATCTCACTGCATAACAAAGGATAAGAAAAAATTTGTTAAGATGTCCACAAGTTCACAGCAAATATCGTTAGCTAATGGATGGAAACTTAAGGCTAAAGGTGAAGGTATAGCATATTGCAATAGCATAATAGAAAATGTAAAAATGTTATATGTACCACAACTTAAGTTTAATTTGCTTTCGGTGAGAGTTTTAGTTAAACTAGGTTATGTAATTACCTTTAGGGGAGACAATTGCATAATTGAAAAAGATAATAAGAAAGTGACTGCAACTTTAAGAGGTGAATTGTATGTGTTAAATGATAGTTTAGAGGTGGCTAACACAGTTTATGATAATGTTAAACCTCACAATGAATGCATACATCTGTTACACAGACGTTTGGGGCATATAAATTTTAAGATGCTTAAACAAACAGTAGAACAATCTAATGGTATAAAACTGAAACCTTGCAGTAAGTATTTGCAATGCAATGTATGTAGTGAAGAGAAAAGCAAGGTGATATCAGCAAATAGAGTAAATGGATTCAAAACAAAGGAACCTTTAGAGGTAGTATTTGCTGATATTATAGGTCCTAAAAAACCAAGTGTGGGAGGTGCTCGATATATTCTTAGTATAATGGACCATTATTCTAGATATGGTTTCTGTTATCTAATGAAAAGTAAAACTGAAACTTATCTAAATTTCTTTAATTGGCTTAAATTCGCTGAAAGAAAAACTAAAAGGAAATTAGTTACACTTATTACTGATAATGGTACGGAATTTACAAACAATAAATTCCAAGATAAGCTGAAGTTGGCAGGTGTAGAACATAAGAAGTCTGCACCATATAGGCCACAGCATAATGCCTTTATTGAGAGACGAGGCCAAACGTTACAGGCAATGGCTCGTACAATGATCTCAGATTCAGGATTACCTGATAATTTGTGGGGAGAAGCAATAATGTGTGGGAATCATATACTGAATAATGTGGTTAATTCTACAACTGGTGAATTACCATTCACACGGTGGCATGGCAGAAAACCTGACCTAAGCTACTTGCACACATTTGGAGCACCAGCATGGGTGCATATCCCTACACAACTGAGAAAGAAAGGGCAACATAGGGCAAAAAGATTGATTTTTGTAGGATATGAATCTAACCATAGATCATACAGATTCTGGGAACAAGGTACATCTAGAGTTTACTGTAGCGCTAGTGCACAATTCCTAGAA
Organism: Notechis scutatus; assembly: GCF_049901735.1. Lineage (NCBI taxonomy): Eukaryota > Metazoa > Chordata > Lepidosauria > Squamata > Elapidae > Notechis > Notechis scutatus. Next base: position 40,720,918 of record NC_142014.1, read on the forward strand.
CATGTAGGATGGGATAAACTGGAACAAGATTCAAGTAAGGAAGTAATTATAGAATCCTACAAAAGGCCAGAGAAAACCAGTAATAAGAAGAGAGCAATTAAAGAGGAAGTAAGGGAAGAGCATATAGGACCAGAGCAGGAAGAAATACCAGAACAGGAAGAAGTAGATAATCAGGAGCAGGTAGAACATGTAAGTCCACCTGTAAGCCCTGTAATACCTAGACGTTCTACACGTGTAACTAGACCACCTGATAGGTATCAAGCCAGTATAGTTTGCCAAGTGAGTAAAGTTCCTACTAGTATAGATGAACTTAGGATGTATCCTATAAAGGATCAGGAGAATTGGCAAAAGGCAATGGAAAAGGGAGTTAAATTCATGAAAGGAAATGAAGGTTTATGAAGAAACCAAAATTACCTCCAGGTGAAAAGTTCATTGGTTGCAAATGGATATTTAAATTAAAAACTGGTAAAAATGGGACTGTTACCCATAAGGCTAGGTTGGTAGCTCAAGGATATAATCAAACGGCATGTGATTATGATGAGGTATTTGCACCAAATTTAAAGGCTACAACTTTAAGAGCAGCGTTAGTATGGGCAGCTAAGAAGAATTATATAGTTAACCATTTAGATGTGGAAACTGCCTATCTGCATGCACCATTGCAGCACACTATATATTTAAGAAAACCAGTAGGTATTAAAGATGGTAAAAATAATAATGACTATTGGAAACTGAATAAAAGTCTCTATGGATTGAAACAATCTGGTTATGAATACAACCAATATATTGTAAAAGAGCTAAACAATATTGGATTTAAGGCAGGTTTAGCTGATCCATGTTTATTTAAGAAAGAGACAAATGGAAAGGTATCATTATTATTGTTGTTTACAGATGATATTGCTTTAATAACTAAGACTAATAATGAAGCTAGTGAGATAATATCATTATTAAGTAAGAGAATAAAATTAAAGCATTTAGGAGAAATCAGACAGTATTTAGGATTGACAATAGACAAAACCAATAGTGGATTTAAGATATCACAAGTAGATAAAATATACCAATTGCTCAAAATGTATAAAATGGAACTGTGTAAACCGGCAAAGACTCCAATGAGTCAGGAATTTTGTCGTACTGATGCTCAGAGTTAAAAATTTGATAAGACTATTAGTCATTAATAGGAAGCTTATCATATATAAGTAATTGGTCAAGGCCAGATATTGCATATGGAGTTAATCAACTGGCAAGATTTAGTGCTGAACCAAATGAACGTCATTGGCAAGCGCTAAAGCGTATATTATGGTATCTTAAAAAGACAATGAATTATGCATTGTATTTAGAGCCAAAAGATGATTTGATTTTGAGTGCATATGCTGATGCAAGTTTTGCAACAGATATAAAAACAAGAAAATCAACTTCTGGTATGGCTATACTATTAGGTAAAACACTGATTGGTTGGAGGTCTATTAGACAGCAACATATTAATATGTCCACAATGGAGGCAGAATTTTCATGTTTATCATTACTATGTACTGATATAATTCTGTATAAACAGTTATTATTAGATATGGGAGTAACTGTTAAGAATGCCATTGTTGTGTATGAGGACAACCAAGCAGCCATACGGTTGGCTACAGATATCGCTGTAAAGACTAGATCTAAGCACACTGACCTTAGATATTTGAATGTTAGACAATCTGTGAAAAATAGTCTGATAAGATTGGAATACTGCATAACTGAAGAAAATATTGCAGATGGATTTACAAAAGCCCAAGGTGCAGTAAGGCACAAGGAGAATTGTGAAAAATATGGGTTGAAATTGTAAATAAAGATATATATTATGATGTTACCCAAAAGGGGAGAATGTTAGGGATAACATTGGTTACCTAACTTAGTTTGGCTAAATATAATATATGTTTGTTAGTTTAAATGTGTGTGTCACTTTAAACTGTAATCCAAGTATTTGGGTGCGGTTGTAAATCACCATAAGAGGGAGCAAGAGAGCTCACTGTTCGCCGGCTTTTACTGGAATGCTGACAGAGAAGGATTGATGGTGATTACTGCGTGCGTTTGCTGAGAGAAGAAAAGAAGGTTTGATTTTGCTTCATATCTCTGACTGCAAAAGAGATACATCACTGGACTGATTGTTTGTGAGTTGAATGACCTATTTTCTACACTGGACTTTGCAAACTGAATAACCCTCGGACTATCTGAACTTAGTGTATGACATATGGACTGCTTTGACTATGCTATAACTCTTGCTGGAATAAAAACTATTTAATTGCACAGTGTATCTGTCTTACTGAGTGTAAAGCTACAACAACGCTTTATCTCACACACACTCTCTGTCTGCTAGACTGCCATTGCACGTTCTGCTAGGGTGTTGTATCCCTAACAAGGTTGCTACAACCATTTTATTTTAAAAAATTATGAGATGGGAACTAGCTTGAGATCAGAAGCATTGCTGAATTAAAGTTTATGCTGGAGGCTGATGCTAAGCTTTTCAGCATGCTAGTTTCTCATTTTTTTTCTTTTTAAAGATTAACCCCCAATGAGCTTGGAGGTACCAAGGAAAGTGCCTGCAGACATACATGCTGTCCCTGGGTGCCAGTGCCTTGTTTGTAGTAGAGAGAAAAGGGGAAGTGTTTTCCTGAGACAGGAACACAAAAATAACATTGCACATGTGAGACATGAAGCATTTAGAAGTTTGATGAACTTGAATTGGGTACATCTTTATCAGTACCTGGATTAAAACTGTAGCAATAACGTAGGAGAGAAAATTAGAATTGTGTATATGCGATAGGATAGATAGATAGATAGATAGATAGATAGATAGATAGATAGATAGATAGATAGATAGATAGATAGATAGATAGATAGATAGATTTCATTCTTTTTTGGCCAAGTGTGATTGAACACACAAGGAATTTGTCTTGGTGCAAATGCTCTCAGTGTACCTAAAAGAAGAGATACATTCATCAAGAGTCAAGAATCATAAGGTACAACACTAAATAATAGTCATAGGGTATGATAAGCAATCAAATCATACTAGGAAACAGTCAATATACATTGTAAGGATACAAGCGACAAAGTTACACTCATACAGTCACAACTGGGAGGGGATGGGTGATAAAGAGTGATGAGATGTATACATACATACACACACACACACACACACACACACACACACAAACACATTTATGATTTTGTAAATAGTTCAACAGTGTTGAGGGAATTATTTGTTTAGCAGAGTGATGGCATTCAGGAAAAAAACTGTTCTGGTGTCTAGTTCTGGTGTGCAGTGCTCTATAGTAGTGATGGCAAACCTTTTTGTTGCTGAAAGGGCGCACGTGTCATAGTTCACCATCATAGCTCTATAGCATCATTTTGAGGGTAGGAGTTGAAACAGTTTATGTCCGGGATATGAGGGGTCTGTAAATATTTTCACAGCCCTCTTTTTGACTCGTGGGGTATACTGGTCCTCGATTGAAGGCAGATTGGTAGTAATTGTTTTTTCTGCAATCCTAATTACTCTCTGAAGTCTGTGTCTGTGCTGTTGGGTTCCAGAACCAAACCAGATATAGAGGTGCATATGACAGACTCAATAATTCCTCTGTAGAACTGTATCAGCAGCTTCTTGGGCAGTTTGAGCTTTCTGAGTTGGCGCAGAAAGAACATTCTTTGTTGTGCTTTTTTGATGATGTTTTTGATGTTAGGTGTCCATTTTAGGTCTTGTGATGTGATAGAACCTAGAAATTTGAAGGTCTCTACTATTGATACTGTGTTGTCTAGTATTGTAAGAGGTGATAGTATGGAAGGGTTTCTCCTAAAGTCTACCACCATTTCTATGGTTTTGAGTGTGTTCAGTTCCAGATTGTTCTGGTCACACCACGAGGCAAGTTGTACAACCTCCTGTCTGTATGCAGATTCGTCGTCTCAAATGAGACCAATCACTGTTGTATCATCTACAAACTTCAGTATTTTAACAGATGGATTGTTTGAGATGCAGTCATTGGTATATAGGGAGAAGAGAAGTGGAGAAAGCACACAGTCTTGTGGGGGGGGCTGTGTTAATTGTACAGGTATCAGATGTGATTCTGCCTAGCTTTACCTGCTGCTTCCTCTCTGTTAGGAAGCTTACGATCCACTTACAAGTGTGTTCAGGTACTGCTAGCTGGTTTAGTTTAGTTAGAAGAATGTCTGGAATGATGGTATTAAATACTGAACTGAAGTCTACAAAGAGGACCCTTGCGTAGGTACTTTAGTTCTTTAGTTCAGCATCAATTTGATAATAAAACTTCTTATTTTAAAGATATGTCTAATGTTTTAAAAGGCTGCGAACAATTTCTTCTCTCCCTAGTACATCAGGCACTGATAGGCAAGTGGCTTAAAAACAAAAGCATTTAATCAGAAAAAAAACATTAAAGTACCTGATGATTCATCATAAAGCCCTTATTCCATGTCAAGTCTGCTTTCCTGTGTTATGGAATATTTAAAGAGTCTGGTCTCTGGATACCACTGCTGTGAATGCTATTGTAGTGTAAATTACTATTTCCCATTTGTTTCTGATTCAATGTTTATTTGCAGTGATACTTTCTTCAATTTTGATTCATTTAAGCACTTTAGACAGGTGCTTAAAGTCAAATTTTGTTAACAGTAATGTTTTCATATTATTTGACCACCATAATTTAGTTTGCGAAAGATACAGCAGAGCCATTCTGGTTAATGATTAAGGCACCTGGCTAGAAACCATGAGACTGAGTTCTAGTCTTTTCTTCAGCAAGCCCAACCCACCTCACAGGATTGTTGTTGTGTGGAAAATAGGAGGAGGAAGGTGTATTGGATATGTTCACTGCCTTGAGTTATTTGTAAAAATAGTAAAGGTGTGACATATAAATAAATAAACAAAACAAACCTGAAGAACCTATATAGTTAAATATTAATTTTAAAAGATTTTTCTTTTCCCACACTTAATGTTTTAAGTACATTTTTTACAAAGTACCGATGACAAGTTCCTTTGAAATTATATTTCTGTAACTATGTATTAGATTAATTTCACATATGATCCATAATTTTGCAATGTAATTTAATCTAGATAGTTCACGCCTTTATTTTTTATATTTTGAAAAATGTTTTCTATATTTGCAATAACTCCGGTTTGTTCAGGTTTACCAAGAAAGTCTCTTTCCTGCGAAGAAATTTGAAGTTAAGTAAAAATAAATAAACAAAAAGAGGACAAATGACAGGATGTTCTTATGGGGCAAGTTAATTAAAGGAATAATGGTGATGAACTTACTTGGGAACAGTTATAAGAAAAGCCTTGATGGATAAGATCAATGCTGTTTGTCTCAATAATCAAGCTCATACTAGCCTAAAGAAGTACAGATGCTTTCTTCATCACCATTGTCTTCTAATGGCTTTCTGAGAGTATTGATTGCAACTTCTAAGCCCAGCTCCACATAGGTACAGGCTGTAGATTTCCAGATTTGGTCTGGTTCAGTAACCATCATTGTGGACATATAATGAATATGTCAGAAAGAAATCAGAGAAGAAAATCGAAAGAGATGAAGAGCTGCAGGTAGCAGAGAAAAGCTTTTTACATGAAGAACTTACCAATAACTTTGCAGTTTTCACTGGGAGTGTATGAAAGTGAAATACATACTACATTCTTCCTTTTCTTATTGTATATACAAAATTCTAGATATGCTTTTTGCTTGAGCATAAGGACTCACCTTTGCTGCCCATAAAAGACTGCTAAGACTGTATCTACTTATTTCCTAAACTTTTCATCTAGAGGTCTTGACAGTATAAAAATACTAATCTGCAATTAGACTGTGTCATTTTTCAAAGTGTCTAGTTAAGGTGAAGTGTATAATTAGAAATGTGCAAGTGCATCTCACCTCCACCCACACTGCAATGGCATTTGTAAGAGAGAATGGGAAATTGCTGAAGAACTTTGGCAAATGGGATTTTGCAGCAAAAATAAAGCTGATTATATATGATTTCTGTAAGCCTTTTAAATATGCAAAATGCTCTGGAATATTCCTATTTCAATTGCATATCACAAAGGTCCAGCTGAAATTGGTGTATTCATTCCCCCTCCAAGGCAGTCCAGTTGTTTATGGCAGATTTCTTTTTTCTTCTGTTCAGTCATGTCTGATTTTCAGACATGTCTGGACAAGTCCCTGCAGTTTTCTTGACAAGGTTTTTCATATTTTTTTTAGAAGTGTGCCATTGCTGCTTTCCTAGGGCTAGTACAAAGTTACTAGCTCAAGGTCACTCAGCTGGTTTTGTGTCTAAGGCAAGACTAAATCTTATGGTGATCTGGCTTCTAGCCCGAAGTCTGAATTGTCTGGCAGATCAGAATCCAACTCTTTAAAACAGTTTTATGGAAATTGTAGCTGGCAACTCAGGGGTAGTGCAAACTTCTAGACCAGGGCTGTCAAACTCAAGGCTGAAATCTGCTGAAATCTGGCCCACAGGGCTGGCCTGAAAATAGCAAAAGGTCAGCCCACGTTGCCTCTAGCAGCCAAAATCAGGTGAGGGGGAGCGTGTGTGGCACCTCAGTGCCCCATTTTAGCTGGCAGGGTACTGTAGGAGGCATCTATCCCATCTCCCCCTCCAAGCCGACCGGCCCGCAGAGGAGAAGTACAATGCTGATCCAGCCCTTGAAAAAAACCAGTTTGACACCCCTGTTCTAGACACTCTGTTACTCAGATGTAACCAAAAACAAACTGGCAGACAGTAACATGGATGTTGAAAGTTTATAGCACAAGTTTGTAATGTATGTATTCCTTAAAAGGAACTCCCATTTATATGTTGGAAGTTATGATTCTCCTTTCTTCTAGGAAAACAGCCCCCACCCTTTGTCAAGTAGGGCTATTAAAATAGCTGGAGCCAGCTTACTTTTCACAACAAAGGAAGGAGAAAATTACAGGCATGAGATACAGAGAAAAAAAACCCTATAAACTAGCTAAGATCCTTTCCCATAGAAATCTAATAGATTGCCAAGCTATAAAAAAAAACTTGTGAAAAGCAAACCAAAAGGCATGGCAGGAAGGAACCATGATAGCAAACAAGCAACTACAAAGGATCAGGACCATAAAACCAAGAAAACCAGGAAAAGAGACAGGAATTCAACACACTCAAATCAAAGACTTCACTTCCAAATCAAAGGACCTGAAAAAGTATAAGAAAGGGGTTTTCTTACCCATTTATTAGATTAATCCTAGGAACGCTGTGAGACTTCTTCCTATCTGCCTTCCTATTAATAAACTGATTCTGACTTTCAACGCAGCTGACCAAATCATTTTGCATTTCTCCCAGCCAGGAAATTTGAATCCACAAAAGAAAAGAACTTTGTCTATTCCTTAAAGGGAAGGCTTCTTTTTTCCTTTCCTCATATATTTGTTGGAATTTTTTTCCAGGTAAATTCATAGGCAATCACAGATAACCATGTTGATGTCAAAATGATTAAATGTGTTGCGACATCATAATGCAAGTCAGTTATTTTGTAATTGTGTCATGATATCGCATGCAAGTATAGAAACTGCAGGGGTTACAATAAAATTTGTACTTGTGTCCACCATGGATAAACTTGTGTTGAACTTTAGCCATAATAATGTGTAAGTTTTTATGACTTGAACTTCTGTTTATCACAAATTGACATCATTCTCCCACGCAGATTTTTTTTCATTAGTGCATGCTCTATAGACAATATCAACTATTCATTCCCAAAATTTACTGACTTGCCTAAAAACCATCCTCAGTAATAAAAGCAAGAATTATTTTGTAACCCTATTGATTGATATCTGTTCAAAACATGGCCTGAAAAATGACATGGAAATGGAAAAGAAATTCTCAGCTGTTTCGCCGAATTCCAGATAGGAAGGGAAACAAAGGTTTCAAGGTAATGATCAAATGAGTCTTTATTTGTCCATACAATGCTCCGGATTCAGGTAACAACGAGTAACCAAAAGGAATTAAAGTCAGCTCTGGCGCACCTCGCAGCCAGAGCTGTATTTATACATCAATTAACAACTTAATGAGTTTATCCACCATCCGGTGAACGTTACTGCATCACATCCGATCACCATATAACACCTTATACACTGTGCTTTTAGCCATTAATTGTTTACACCTATTTACTATATTTGTACAAACTATCCTATTCCATCATTATATTTACGCCTATGAAGTAACCCTCCACCCCTCTCGAGATCGTTAGTTCAACAGGCAGCATCCTAATCACTTTGTCTACAACCGTCCGTAGGCTGTAACAGCTCAGCGTGTGATGTCAGCAAGGCTCATTATCTCCATCGAACAGTCGAAGCCCCAGGTTGGGTAGTTTAACAGCACTTCCCCCCTCGGTAGCATAGTCTGACATGGCACAATGCGTGGTGTCACGGCTCCAGCATGCCTTGGAGACATGACAGAAATATTTTGTAAAAGCATACAAAATATACTTACAAAAACTTACAAAAAAGTCCTTTTGTAAGTTTAAGGAAAGGAGTTTTTTTTTAATATTTTTTTTCCTGATTCCACTAACCCAGATGTAGTTTCTTTGAAATGTTAGAACTAAACTTGTAATGATTTAAAAGTCAGGTGAAAAAACAGGCATTGAAGGATGCTGAGATTGTTGAATTGGGTATGAACAACTGTGTGCACATTTCAGAAAATGCACATTGTAGAAAGGGCTGTTGTACTGAGAACTGCAGCAGAGGGATAGGTGAGACTGGGATGCAATTTGTAGGAAAACACAGCATGAGGGAACAGTTGAATGCCATCTTCTCATCGGCAGAAGAAGCTTTTAAATTTAAGCCAAGCTCCTGATACAATCTAACTTAAAACATTTCCCCCAAATAAAATGGTAGTTTTATTGGAAGCAACATGTGCAACTAAATTAAATATAATAAAAGAAAAAAGTCCATTAACTTGTTTGTATGGATATAACGTTCACTTAATTTCCTAATAAGTTATCAACATTTCCTAGACTTTTTTGTTAGTGTGAATAATTTCCAGAAAAATTAATTATATTTCCTTATTTGATCTTGAGCAGTAAGAGTTGCCTTGCAAGTTCATTGACTGCATGATTTATTTGATGGTATGATTTCAAGTTTTCTATTATTATAAGATTTTAAATATTTGTCAGAAATATCAGCCTCTTGAAATAGAGGTTGGCAAATTATGCTTTTAAGGATATGTGTATAAGAGAAAAAAATATTTATTTCAATACAGGTTTAGTTGATGGTTGGTAGAAATATTTCCTGTGTCTTAGAACTAATTAGCTGTTGATTTAAAACACCTTCTGGCATTAAACATTGTGTTTTGTTCAATTTAGAATTTCAGGCAAAATCAATCCAGGAGAAAAACCCTATTTTATCTGCTAAAAATACATTATTCTAGTATTCTAGTTTGTTGGTTAGTCACATACGGTATGTGGATTTTCATATTTTAATTGAGGTTCATTACCAGTGGGAAACAAGAAGTATCAAAATGTGCCATTTAAAATTGCAGCTTGTTTGTCTTTATTTTATTGCAGTGTCATAAGAGTGTAAGGTTTTGCTTTTAGCAATGTCTGGAGTTTACACGAGCAGATTTTTCTGGTTTTCCTTCCTTTTTAGATGTTTCTCAGAAAATGAAGATTGCAGATCCAGTTTAAGCATGACATTTATTTTAGAAAACAGGCTTCACAGCTGGATGTCAGCAGCAGGCAAGCAAGTGAAACTGAAACCACCACCACTCCTCTGGTCCATGGAAAAATTGTCTTGCACATAGCCAGTCCCTGGTGCCAAAAAGATTGGGGCTGCTGTTTTAGGGACTATAAATGAGAGATGATTTGACTGAAATTTTTGCTAGAAAATTTTTGACTGATATCCTGGATTGTGCTAGGATATCAGAAGTAACCTTAAATTGTTTATTGTCTACCATATATTCTCCACTCCTCTACTCGTTGCAGAATACCTTATGCCACCAGACTTGAGATTCTAGACCTGGAAAACCTAGAACTACGCCACCTTCGGTCCGATCTAAGTATAGTATATAAAATTATACATTGCAATGTCCTACCTGTCAATGAATACTTCAGCTTCAACCATAACAATACAAGAGCACACAATAGATACAAACTCAAGGTAAACCGCACCAAACTTGATTGCAGGAAATATGACTTCAGCAACAGAGTGGTCAATGTCTGGAATACTCTACCTGATTATGTGGTTTCTTCCCCAAACCCCAAAAACTTTAACCTTAGACAGTCTACTATTGACCTCACCCCTTTCCTAAGAGCTCTGTAGGGGGCCTGCATAAGTGCACCAATGTGCCAACCGTCCCTGTCCTATTGTTTCTTTTTTATTTTTCTTATATGTATCCATTTTGTGTATCCATAACTATGCTTATACTTATACCTGTTATCTTATATTGCTTGACAAAATCAATCAATCAATCAATCAATCAATATTGATAACATTACAGATAACCATTAGCAAAGTATACTAGGTAACAAGAAAGGCTCTTGGCTTAGCATTCTTTGGTGCCACCTAACAGTCATCTAGATTTTTGCAGACCAGCAAAATTGACCTGTGAATGAATTGAACTGAATTGAACTGAACTGAACTGAACATTTCATTTCATTTCATTTCACTATTTCATGTACAACAGCATTTGCAGATTGCAATAAGTTCTTTGGAATAACTAAGCAAAATGCCTTTTGTGTTCCAGTCTGACAAAATAAATTTGTAACAAGAGTTTGTATTAGTATATTTCAAACAAAATCTGGATTGGAACATTTTGAGAATAATAAAGATAATTTAAAAAAACCAGTGACGTAGTGAACATATATTATAATTTTAAATGGTACAAAATGTGGACAGAATGAGTCAACAGGCATGACATTTAAAAGATAAATATAACATTTGCAAATCTTCCTTAAGATTTACTGATTTAGTAAAGATGAATGTCCATAGAAATAAAACCTCATTGCTATAAGAAACTGTTTTAGTCAAAAATACACTGCCATGAAATAGCCAGTAATGCTTAGAATTGATACTTATGCTACTTAATATTGCTATCTGATTGAATATTATCATTACCAGTGCAGAAAATATGTTTCTAATAATCTTGTTTATTTGAGATGTTTTTCCATTACCTTTTCACATTATAAAAATACAATACAAAAATGTTTTTAGCGGCAAATTTCTGTGGAACAGAAAGCAATAAGTGTAATAGGAACACTTTGTTTTTGAACTGCAGTCTAATCTAAATGCTGTGTCACAAATGGGGTTTGGGAAAAAAAGAATGAGATAATTAAGATGATTTTGAGTTAATGTCATCATCAACATATAGGATAATATGCAACAACTTTTATGACAATGTTACTCTTCAATGCTGTAAATGTGATAATTTGAATATTGATTCACTTTTTGCAATTGAGTTAAGCGGAACTTTTCTAGGTAACTATTTTGGGATAGATGATAAATATACAAATAATTGTTTTGGAACATAACTTACTTTTGAGGAAACAAATATAACATTGGATAACTAAGAGCAGATATCAAGGTTCCCTTGGTTTGTTAACTAGTTATGATCATGCATGAACAATATCTGTCAAGGTTCCTTTGGTTTGTTAACTAGTTATGATCATGCATGAACAGTATCTGTTAATGATCCTGAGAGATTCAGAGTATTAATGTAACCTTGTGATAAAGATATAGCTACTATTCCAGGTTGTGTCTTGTCTGGACTATTCACAGGGATTATGTGTGTATGTGTGTGTATGTACACACGCGCACATGTGCATACAGGCACATAGTTACACACACATATATGTGTATCATATATACACACACTAACATATATTCATATACACATGTGTATATAAGCTTGTTTATGGAACTAATTTATGACATTAATAATTTATGTATAAAAATTAATATTTCACTATGGCATCTGTAGAATCATTAGATGACAATCAAAACATCAATAATGGCAATTAACTAAATACATACGTAATTTAGTTTTACCTATCACAGAACTGGTTGAACATTCTGAAGTCGGAGCATGCCTAGAAAATGTAATTTTTTGAAAATGGCTATTGTCTATTGTGCAGTTGTATAAATAAAATAAAATCATACATGTATGCATACATACATACATACATATATACATATCAAAACCAGTGAGGACATGCTATGCATTTCTGTGGAGAAATATTGGAGAGAAAGAATATGTTTCACCCTTTGCCCATTGTTCTTTCCCCAGTTATTCTTAAAGTATATATTGTTGTCATTTATTTTCCTTTTTATCAATTTCTTTTTGTGTGAAAAGGCAAACTGTAAAGGAAGATGGGCACTCTATCCATTCTACTTCTGTCTGCACATATTAAAATAGAAGTTCCAAACAAGATGTGTAAAATTGAATTATTATTTAATTAACACAGTTGGCTAAGTTTGTATAACATTCTGAACCATATGGTACTTTATGTTTTATAAATCATGACAGAAAAGCAAGTGGGCTTGGTGAAGACATCCTCTGGCTAAATGTGGGAGTTAAGGAAGAATAAAAGCTAAAAATTAGAACAGCAGTATAAATTTGATTCTTGCCTTTCCTTTGTTTCCTTGCTGTTTTTGTTTCACTCTTCAGTTAAGAATTGATTAAGAATACAGTATATATGTAAGGTAAACAATCTCCCAACACTTTGATAAGAACTTTTCTAGAGATGATAAAACTCCTTGGTCAGTTATTCAAATCAAGAATCATGTTCCATCCACCAAAGTTTTGTCTCTTTATGGAAATTAGCTGCAAAACTGTTGGGGCTTCCCTAGTCAGAAAATCAAAACACAGAATCATCTTTGAAGCTCTCTGCAATGATTTAATTCAATTTTTATAACTCATAATAATATGAAGATTCATTTCAAAGATCTCATTTGAAAGAGTGATTTGACTAAATCTTTTCTAATTAAATCCTTTTTAAAATCTTAGGCTCTTTAGGTTGTTTCAAATACACAATTATTCTCTTTTTTAGGGGGAAGGGTACTTTTATATTTTTACCTTTATTCAAAAATAATATAGAACAAAGGTTCAATGCTTAGTAATATAAAATTTGATTGTGAAACTATAACGTACCCGGGTATTTTAAAAATGAGAAAATACCTAGAAAGAAAAGAAACTAACTTTCCAAGGTACTGATTTTTATTAGAAATATTTTGTCAGACTGTCTTATATGTATTGTTTAGCCTTCTTTATTGCATTTCTCTGAATTAGATATCCTTTATTCAATAAGTTACAACTCAGGTAGACCAGAATACTTAAGGATTAGGATATATAAAATGATATATCACATTTCACACATAAAAAACTCCTCATCCAATGGATATGGGACAAGATTTGTCTTCTCTCACTGGATGAAGTGTGAATGTAAAAGGCTGCTCTAGAGTCTAGAAAGCATCCGGAGTCATAGATCTGATTAACTTTGCATTTTAAATTGTCATCATACTAATGTGCTTTGAGATCAGTAATATGTTTTGCCACGTAGCATAAGCCTTTGTTAACTAAGAAATAAAAAAATCATAATAATGGAACACTTATACTGAGGCATTGTTAAGCTGTTATGTTTGCCAGCACATTGATCAATGAAGTACTACTACACTGCTAATTAGCATAATTCTTAAAACTACATACAAACTGAATGAAAACCTAGGATACAAATTAAACATAAATCAATAAAGATAGAAAGTTACAGGATAAATATATCATCACCACAGTATAAAACACTGGAAAGATATAAAGCATTAAAATGATAATAAAATAAATGGTGTTCACTCAAAAAGACAGCGAGCCTTAAGTGAGAGGTAAATTCCTCCAGGCATCTTACAAATCTTGGCATTGCAGTTAAAAGCTGGGAAGGCAAAAGAGAGTTAAAAGTTAACAGAGGAGTTAAAAGCCAAGAGGAAGATTTAATTCTAGCTTCATATAACACAATAATAGTTTGTGGTTTGGGGAGAGCTGGTAAGGCAATCAGAAACTCTCGGTAATAAGGGAATGTTCAAAAAAGGAGTGAAAGAAGAAGAACATCATTCATCCTTCTCCTATTAATACTGTAACACCCAGTACCATATATGATTAATACAATTATCCATTTAAAATTTAACTCACAAATCTTTCAATACCAAGTGAACCTCAGCAAGCCAATAAATCACAACAGAAATTATAACTCTTTTATTAAAATTTCTCCAGCAAAAAAACTAAGTGTACATAAGGTCTACTGGGAAAAAAATGAAAGGTACAATATTTTATCCATAGAACCCCTTTAACTAACTTATTTTTTGCAAATTCTGTTTTCCTTTATGAAGGTTGCTGTCCTAAGGATCTTGAAAATGAAACATTGCTGTTGATTTTCATTTCTTTAAAACTAACTGATTGAGGAAAAATGTTGATATGAACATTTACATAAACATGTAAGAGAATATATTTCTTTTTTAAACCAGGTAAAGAACCATAACACTGAAGAATCTTGATCTACCCATCGCTTGAATTTTCCTTGTGATTAGAAAATACTGTTGAAGCCACTTATATAAGGTATTTGAAATGATTATTTACTTGTTTTCATTTATGAAATTTTCCCCATGCCTGTTTATATAAAAATACCAAATTTTAAAAGAACTGATTAGAGATATATTTGCTAATCTTGGTATCTTTGGGGGATTTAGGAGTAAATGATGGTTGATTAGCCAGTGCTTTTGCATTTTAATTCTTAATGTAAAGTACTCAGCTTCAAGGCTGTGTATGGTCTCCAAAGCCTTGAGAATGGCTAAGGCAGCTGTCCTGAAAGTTCCTCTAAGTATAATTTTTAAGGTGACAAAAGATTGTTTAAAAATATTGTACTATTTGTTTAGTGTTGTACTGGTATACTATTAGTTTTGTTGTACCCTCTTACTGTATTTTCCTAACTCAGCTTACATTTTGGAGGGAGGCTTCTGGCAGGCTACCCAAAGATCAAGTGTATTTTTCAGCCTCCCCCCCTCCCCCCCCCAAAAAAAGAAATTGTATGCCTCTCTTCCAATTCATAATCCAATTTAACTAATGTTTATGTTTAGTCAAGCACAATGTTTTACTATTTCATAGTTATATTCATTATCGTATCTAAGCTTTACAATATGAAATTTGTTCAGATTCTTGATGTCAGTTGAATGATGCAGCTCAGATACTACAGAAGAAGAATAAGGAAAAAAAATAAGCAAACACAACATTACTATCAATCTTGATTTGTGAAATACACAAAGACAGAGATCATGCTGCATACATACCGACATACAGATTGTAGCATCTACCGTTTCTATAATGACTTAAACATATATCTTTTTCTATTTGTTGAATTATTAGATTTCCTTCGAGTACTTTAGTAGCGTATGATGAAAGATAACTAGACACATGTCATAAAATACTACTTCAGTTACAATGGAATGAATTGTGTTTCTATTGAAAATTATTTATTCCTAGAACCAAAAATAGATCAGCGATTCTCAGTTCTGTTTTGTTACCAATATTAGGTTTTTCCATATTATTTCAGAATTTGTGTTGGCTAATTAAATTGTTTTTCATTCACTGTTTTATAAATATTTTGTTTATATTTGTTGTCTCTGAAAGTATTATTAAGTTTCTATTGTTTCACTGTGACTTTTAAATTCATATTTTTACAGTTTTTTAATTTTTACAGATTTCAAGTTCAACTGATGGGCTAGTTCAGACATTCTAATTGCACCCCATCTGTCCTTCAAAAAAATACATTAGTACAAACAATATTACTGGTGATCCAGGACAGATGTACACTGCCCTTTTTATACCTGGATAGAGACAGACTAGTGTTGTCAGGGTGATGATGCAAATTGTGTCAGGACTTTCTCTCTTGTTTTGTGGGAGGCTAAATTTTGTGGTGGTGTTAGTTTTGAAAAAAATTGTTGGCTCTTTTAAAGATTTTTATTACAGTTTTTTTTATCTTTCAAATAACTATGCTATCAGTGTTGTCCGAAATGCTTCCATACACTACAAAAAAAAAAAAAGGTGGGGGATGTGGGGTCACATAGGAGGCTGTCTATATTTGATCTAGGACATCTACAGGTGCACTTGTTGAGCAGTAGCTTCCAAGACAATTGTATAGGCTATGATTTTAGTAAGCATTTCTGGGATATTTCTGCTTGAATGTTTTCAGGAAACAAGCAGAAAGCCTGGAAGAATAAAATTTGCCTTAAGCAATTTTTACATTGGTACTTACTGTTGTACAGGTAACCATCACCTCCCCAATAGTTTAATTGATGTCAGAGAGAATATTTCAGACTTGAGGAGCAATGCATTCAGGTTTGGTATAATTGAAATGCAGATGATAGTTTTAATTTAGGTTCTCACATCTTTAAATATTCAGAGACAGTAAATGAATTCTACAATACTGACATTATTAATAATGATTATATTAATGAAAGTTAATTATGTCCAGACATTGAAAATTATGTTTAACTAATTGAATCACATTTTCCCTAGAGTGAATAAAATGATTACAGACAATTCATGATTAGATGTTATAAAGTATTAGATGTTGCAGTGTATTTGGTTTTATGGAGGGGACCATACAGCCTAAATGAATATTGCCTTCAGTCCCAAAGTCAGAAAATTATATTGAAAAGTTTCAGGAAGTAAAAGACCCACGTGACAATTACTTGTAAACTTTATATGTATTGCACTCAAACAATTCGTTTTCATGAAATATAACATCTGTATGTTGCAGTGAGATAAACGAAAATGAAAATGAGGCCTATAAACAAACACATGGAGAATTCATTATTGAATTAAGATAATTTTAATTGACTAGTATTTACTATAGTTCACAACCAAAGTATAAAGTGAAATGACTTTTGGAACATTTATCTAATTCTAAGTCATGATCACCCACTTTAAGTGTTATGATCTAAACAGAATCACTAAAAGAAGATATCTAAGGAATTGAAGTCTTTATAATAAGATGTGAGATCTATCAAGAAGACCAGCCACAGAAAGGCAACCAACATTGGTTACAGTAACAGAAACTTGCAAGTCTGACTGCACTGTACTCAAACTTCAAATCATTATGCTAATATATTTATTGATTTAATATAATAGTAAGGCATAGCAGTTTAATATTAATTGTAGATTCAAGGCTCATGTGATCATAACTATGAGGTAAGTTATTTCATTTACATGACACCATATCTTGTAAATGTATATATAATCTAGGTATAGATAAAAATATGTATACAGAATATGTATACTATACAGAAGCCTGATGATGGCAGATGAGATTCTGCCGAAATGTTGCTAAAACTTTAAAAGCACAACTATAATGACGTGGGAAAATACCCGAACAAAGCTGAATACGATACAAAAATATGCATCTTGCAACACATGTCACAACAATTATGCCAAGCAGAATTTGGAGCCCTGCAGATAAGATTACAGGTACCAAATTACTATTAAGAGAATAACAGGTGTGAAATAAGAATGTAGGAATACACTTTTATCTGTAGCATTTTTCCTTTCATCTTGTGAAACAAAATTGTGCTTATTCCCAAATGGACAAGTGGTTGACTGAAATAGACTTACACATCTAGATTCCATAAGTCTCAGATATTGACTCTTAAGATAGAAGCAACAAGCTTTTTTTTTAAAGAAAGAAAATATACCTTTACAGATACTTTACAAATGTGGTAAGTTATACAGACATAATATATTTCAATGACAGACAATATTTTCACTGCTATAAAATAATGAGTGATCGTTAATTGAGGCTGAAGCAGTTTTTGCCACAGGGAATATGGAAGTCCAAGGGAATTGAAAAGAGGGAGCAAATGACAATACATGCTTTGCACAAATGATCTAATTTATATATTTGTGTCAGATATCATTATATCATCACATAGTTATTCTCTTGGCTTGATTGTGTAATTTTTACATCATCATGGCTTGTTGTAGGTGGCGTTGACTTCAAATTTTATTGCTAAATCTTAACTTTTCAGAAACTGGCTGTCAGCTTTGGAAGCTGTGAGTCTCCTCATATTCCTCTTTTCTTCATGGCTTTCACCAGCTTGGGTAAAGGAATAAAGTTCCACCTACACTTATTGTTAACTTAAATGTCCTTTCAAAGGAACCAATTGTGGTTTGAATAAGATGTTTATTTCCTTGTTTCCCAAAGACATAAACTGCCAGACACTGCTGTCTTGAGTTCTCTTCATGAAAAACAGCTATCTGAACACTTGTGGGCAATCTCTTTGCTCAACTTCTTGTGGAGCCATCTACAATTTTATCTTGCTAACAACAACAATAAAATAATAACAATTCAATAAATGTGAATATTCCCTGACATTCAATGACTGTGGCTCACAACAATCAAAGAAATTAGAAGAAAACCAACAAATAAAAGATGGCAAGAGTGACATACCAAATGGATTGAAGTGAAGGGTCTCACTTTCTCTTTCCAAAGACAATATTTATGCAGGAAAATGTTTTGCTTGGTGGAAAATCTTCAAACAGCCACTGGTATATAGTTACTATGTTTTTTTTAGTTCTCAGGGAAAGAATTAAGTCCATCCTTTTTCAAGTGTTTGAAACAAGGTTGATACTTTCTTTATCACTTGCTCAGCATCCTCTCCAACTGCAAACAAATGTTGATTGCAGAAGCTGTATGATCATGGAGATAATGAGCATTAATTTACATTCCTATTTTGCAGTAATCTCTGTTCCTTTTAGCTTCTTCTGGGACATATTTTAAGAACGTGACAGGAAGTTAAATAAGACACCAGTATTTCAATCTGGTCTTGGAGATAACTCTTTTCTCATTTATATACACACTGACAAATGCTTGGAGATATGAATGTGAAATTCCCTTATAAAATATAACATGCTGCACAGCACCCAGAGCTAATTGTGTTTTAAATCCTCTGGCAAAGAGTTATGAAGCACATTATTCACACATATCCTTCAGCTACAAGGGGATGGTACAAAAAAAAGCAAAAGCATTGTCAAAAACAAGACATAGAAGTACTTCAGCAAGATGGCCCAGGGCAGTCTTACCTACATCTGTTGCATTGCAAGTCCCAAAGTGCTAAACTGGCAGTTGGCTGAGAATTGTAAGAGCTTTAGTCCAACCAATCTGGAAAGCACCAAGTTGGGAAAACCTGATCCAGAGGCTTATGAAATGTTCCCAATAAATTCTAAGTGTGATTGCTCAGTTTATAAAATGCAACATTTGAACTTTGATTGTCAAATACACTGATTGATTGATTGACAGATTGATTTGGTGGAGTGTTGCCTTCTTTTAGAAGGAAGGAAGAAAATAAACTAGGGTTAACATTACTAAAGCAGTACAGTATAGCCCACCGAACACTGGGATATATTTTTGAAGTGGATCCTTCCTATGTGGATAAAAGTCCCAAACTTAGAATGCGTGTATGTGTGTATACACATGCACTTAACTGCTAGGAGCGTGTGGGGCACCAAATTGTCCCTACATCAACTAAGCCAGTATAACTTGTTCCGTCCTGAGAAAGCCACGTCCAATGAGTAGCATTAAAATGGCCACGTCCACCCAGTTGGCCATGCCCACCCAAGTGGCCATGCCCAGTGAGTGGCATCAAGGTGGCCATGCCCACCCACTCAGCCATGCCCAGTGAGCAGTGTCGAGCTGGCCACACCTACCCGGTCAGCCATGCCTGCCTGGCCCCCCGAGGTCAACCATAGCTCTGATGTGGCCCTCCATGAAATTGAGTTTGACACCCTTGGTGTATAACTTTTTTAAAAAAAAATCTGTGTATTAAAAGGGACTATGTCTTTTAAAAGAAAACAAAAATAAGGGACTGGAAGGTTTATTTTGGTTTTTTTCTGTCTTGGATAATGTCTTTTACCATTAGTGCAGCTGATTATTACCAATCCTTATCATAAGATCACTGCATCCCATAATGCAGCAAATAATGTTTAATAAAATTTCACTGATACACTTAAAGCTTAACTCCCCCCTTTTAAAGTAAAAATCTGTTTCAACCTCTGAATTGTTATCATAGTCTATGGAAAAAATTTATGTATACATGCATACTTGAACACATGCTGGTATAAAATTGTAATAAAGTTTACCTCCCTTTCTCTGCACATTGGAACATTTAGATTCACCTAGGCCTGCTGCCTTGCTCTTTCTCTGGGTTATAATTACTCATAATTGCTATGGCGTTCATCTATTGTAGAAATAAAGTGTGGTGAACACCGTTCTATATAAGACCTTTACCACAATAGGCTCTTACTCCTGATCTAAGCTTTGTCAGAGAAATTTTAGTTCCATTTAAATATTAGCAGCTGATCAAAACTTTTTTTTGAAAAAAAAAATGACTGTTAGGATTTAGCTTATTAGCTATCACAAATCCCTCTGAGAAATATTAGATCTTTGAGGGTGTAACCCCGTAGAAGGAAATGCAGCATTGGTTTGTTCTGTTATCTCTTTTTGCCTTAGAATCTTGGAAAGAGGCAGGGCAATGGTTGGGTATCAAAACAGTTATGGATCTGAGAGCTCAATAGCTCTTTTCTTTTCATTTTTATCTCCATCCCAGAGGCTCATTTAGATGACTCTTTGAATGGTTATTCATTTTCTTTAGTTGTTTGAATGAAAAAAGTGTTTTAAACCAAATGACAAGCTTTGAACGGGCTTTGAAAACTAGCTGTCTGTGATATGAGCTAGATTCTGGATTTCAATATTATTCACATTAATGGAATTTATCACCAAGTATTTGTGTAGCAGTTTGCCTCAAACATATATGTTCATGTATTGCAGTTCTGTACATGATTACTGAAAATTGGTATCACTGTTATGAGGCATCTTGAATCAATATGTGTAGTTTGACACTAGACAGCAAACTACCTCTTTTAATAAACAAGGAATATTATGCAGTAGCTGAAAATAATTAATGTGGATTCTTCAGACCCCATAATTATGATCATCACAGTAATTTGTATCTGGTTACAAGATGTCCAATTCTACCAGTTTTTACATCCTACATTATTAAAAGAGAGAGAGGGAGAGGGAGGGAGGGAGAGAGAATGTGTGTTTTAAGTGCCAGTGTCAGACCTGCCACCACTTAAACCTTTAAATAGAAATAATCCTTGGCCCCATTTATTGAGAAAGGTATAGATTATTGGTATAATCTATAAAGGTATAGATTATCAAGTATATTGCAGCAATGTATAGCCAGAACTCAGCACTGCTTGCCAAAATCTATTAAGATTTTCCCTCCCTTAGCTACCCCCCATTTCCCACCCCATGCAACCAGTCAAGTTCAGGCAGGATGTTTTTGTAATGGTCAGTTCAGGCACAAGATGTTTTGCAGCTGGTATGCTGGGTGACCTTGAAGCAGTGTCTCAAAGAGATACAGCACTTACTTTCATTTTCCGCCTTGCCTACTCCCTGCACCACGGTTCATGGCAGTTTGTCACCATAATGTAGCAAAACAGAAGCAAGCATAAGATGGCAGCTGCCAGTTTTTAGCTGTACAAGAGATACCTCTATAAGAGGTCAAAAGTTGCATCACTTTCCCTATTTAATTATCTAGCAGTTTCCAGCTGCAGCTGGACTATTATTGACATGGGAAATTTCATTTTGTTCAAATATCTTTTGTGTCTACTTCCTTGATATTGATAGTTGCTTGTATTAGCTCTTGTTTCTTGAAAAAAAATCTTAAAATGTAATAAAGGAAGAAAATACAAAGTAACAGCTAAATGTCATGGTTAGGCAGGCAGCCTTCAAAGCTCTGCATCAAAATCAAACTAATATTGGGGGGTAATATAAAATGTTTTTTGTACCTTATGCTTTTTCTTTTCCTTTCCTTTTCTTTTTTCATACTCTTGACACCTCAAAGCAATACAGATCACAGGGCTCTGTTTCTGCAAGCTGGCAAAACAAATCATTATCAACAAGAAAGAAATGAAATGGCTCCCATGGGATTTCCTGTTATATATTCTAGCTAGTTTTCAATATATTGTATTAATTATCACGTTTATCCATGTTATGCTCTTTCATGTGCATTAATTAATTCCCTAAATAAAAAGCCATTGTTACCCATTCAATTCAATGTGGTCAGTCAGAAGGTGTTCTTAGGCAGATAACAAGATAGCTTCTATGATGGCAGAGCAAGGTTTTGAAATGCTTCTCATTTGCCCAGAATTAGGCACAGCAGACAAACTTGTGCTTTATCCTTTTTCGGAAGATGGAGCATTGATAATCATCTTTCCATTATAATGGGCATGGTAAAAACATGTACTACTGTCAAATAGAAAATCTTTTTTTCTTTCATGCTTCCTTGAGTTTCACTTTCACTTTAAAATCATGTAGACTGTCTTAGGCAAAAGGGTTGGAACAAATCAGAGAAGAACAATATTCCTGAACACTGAAGTTTCCTATATTTTGGGTTTTGAACTAGAAGTTGCTGCCTTTGTTTCTATTTGACTGGTCCATCTTAGTAACCATTATATTTTTAAAAAAACATTATTTCCCCCCCTTTTTTACTGACCCCCTAGGATTCAAATCTCAAAGGTTTTGCCTGCCAATTCATAGAATAGCTTTTTAAAAATAATTTTTATTTTTTATTTCTTTAAATACATTTTTGGATGAACAGTGAGGTTCCAAGTTTTTTACATTTTAACTCAAACATGACCATAATTACATATTCAGCTTTCTTATCTAATTTCATATCATTACCTATTACCAATTTTCCATTTTATATTCTCATAAATTACTTCATAACAATCTATATATTCTTAATCATTTTTAATATAGTACTCATCATATTTGCAAATTTTATCAAATTATATCATTCCATTAATCATTCATAATTTCATCTTAATTTATATTATCCAATATTTATCCCCTTTTTAGTTTTAATTTTGCCACCATTGTATTTTTTTTTTAGAACATATCTGTTCTAATTAAATTATTAATCCTTATTTTTGTTCTAATTGATATTTTATATATCTTCTATTATTTGAAGGGACTAAACTTTAAGATTGTTAGAAGTAAAAGGAAGTGGGGCTTCCAGAACAGCATGGTGGACTGAGCACAACTCTGGTTTTTGTGGAGCCAACCAATGTGGTTGAAATAGAAAGTGGTAAAAGGGACCCATTCTTTGGAACTTTCTTGATTAAGGAGAAGACAAAGATTGCCCATGTTTGGCTCCATACAGGTTCTCCCTGTGAAGAGATTGCAAAACAACATTTTCTAGCAGGTTTGAGAATCTGGAGGGTAGAGGGATATTTATATTGCTAAGCCATGCCTGGCAACTTTCCAAGAGACACTGATTTTACCTACTTCTCTTAATTACTTTAGGAAGTTTACTTATTACTGATCTATTTGGAGTTCTGAAAGACAAGCTGAACTACACTAGATTTTCCTTTCACCCTAGATGAAAGAACCTCTGAATAAGTTTAAGGACTAATAACAGAAGCTTTAATTTTTGAAAAATAATACAAAGGGAATGAAAATCTTGATTTTGGAAAGTTAAGGGGCTTGGTGGACTTGAAAGAATATTTTCTTTCCTTTATAAAACATTTATTAAAAAGGATATGAAGTCTTTGAAATTAATTGTAAGCAATTTTCCTGTGGGAAATTTTTGTTGATTGGAAAATAAACAGATGATAAGAGATTGGCTGCAAAGAACCAAAAAGAACAAAGAGTTATTTTTAAAGGAGAACAGACCCAGTAGTAGAGAAGGGATTATATTAACCAAATTGTTTATATTTGTCTCGACAGTGGGGTGGTGGTGGAATCTTTTATATGTCTTTTCTTTCTTTTCTGATTCTTTTCTAATATTTACACTTTTCTCTATCCTTTATTGTTTTATATTTTCTTGGTTTCTATCAGTTTTTTACATTTGTATTTGTAACCATTTATACAATTATTGAAAAAAATATGTTAAAAGGGAAGAAATATAAAGTTGCTTTATTTGATCAAAGTTAAATAGACATGTTGTTATTTTTACTAATCCTTAATGGATGTTTGTTATCACTAGGACTAAAATGCTGAAGCTTTGTGGATTTGTTTACAAATAAGAGAGAAGATATGGGAAGGAGAGACCATTTGTTGTTAGTTTTAAGAGGTGGCAATAAGTTACTAAATTTGTCTAAATTGTGATGAAAGTGGGAATTACTTTATATATTTCTTTTTTTGTATTATATTTTTATTTGTTTCTTTTCTGTTTCTCTTTTTCCTCTTTTTTTGAACCTTCCACTGTTTCTTTTTATCATTCTGTCTTGTTTTGGTTTGTCTTGGTTTTTATTATTGTAATTATACTTTTTACATATATAGATATAGATATTTTAAAAACACATTGGACACCACATACTGCAACAAAATTATAAATGCAAGATTGCCAAATCACATATAATTGCAGATCATAACACCATTTTATGGTATCTCACAAGCTAAAGCTGGTCCAACCATTGCATAATAAAACTTTGAACCATTTGCTTTCTCTCTTTTCTTATAAGGAAGTATTACATGTAGATGTATTGCCTTTACAGAACTTTGTGCACATGTTAACCTTCCTGTTTAAATATATTGCCTCAGTTGCCTAAACAACTCATGAAGATTGCTTATTGCAATGTATTTATTTATTTAAATTTGTAATTGCAATCCAACCCAATGATTCATGGACACCTCAACTTCCTTTGTATTTGTTCAGATTTAATTACTATTAATTACTGTATGGTCATGACTGAGTACAGTCATGTAAGTTATTGAGGAATTCTTCTGTAATATTTAGATTATAGGAAAAGGAGGTTTAACAATAATAGGAACAGTACTGGGATTCTAGAAACACTTTTCTGATAGAATTGCACATCCAAATATACATATTTAGTGAAATCACATTAAATGGTTAATTTTCTCACAAGACACTGCAGCTTTTTAATGGTGATTGACAGTTTAATTAGGACTTTTTTTCCCCTTGTGTCACTTTTCATTTGAACATTTAACTAAGCAGGTACAACTTGGCCAATAAAATTAATACAAAAGAAGCTTTATACTACTTTATCCTTTGCAAAGTCAGTCAGTCTGTCTGTCTGTCTGTCTCTCTCTCTCTCTCGTACAGATACAGATATGTCACTATAGATAGATATGTGAATGAACAAATTACAGTTTTCAGTTGGAGTAATCATGTCTTCTTTTCCTCTACCCCACTGAGTTTTACCTGCATTAAAATCCTTAACACTGATTTACCTTTTTTTTCCAAACAAG
Source organism: Notechis scutatus (assembly GCF_049901735.1). Taxonomy (NCBI): domain Eukaryota; kingdom Metazoa; phylum Chordata; class Lepidosauria; order Squamata; family Elapidae; genus Notechis; species Notechis scutatus. Next base: position 40,746,200 of record NC_142014.1, read on the forward strand.
TATCCACTCAAGCAAGACGACAGAGATATTAATCAGTTATACAGCTGTGACCAAAATCCCTTCAATGGTAGTTAAGTGATGACGATTTGATTTAATAACCTCTGCTTGAAGATCTGTTATGATTTTGCATAACAACACTGCAATATTTTTCCAATGTTTGGACCAGAACATAAATGTAGCATGAGCAATATTGTCTTTCACTAGCTTCATTCTCCAAACATAATTGGTTCAAAGTCTCATCAGAACAATAAAGATTATTGTGGCCCCCCAGAAAATACAATCAGTCAAATAGAATGTTGCATGGACAAAACTGTTTCTATTCTAATCTAACAATATTTACAAAAAACACAATTTAGCCTTGTTTAGGTATAGTTATCCCCTATGTGCAACCAAACTGCAGTAGGGTCACCATGCCTCCTGATATTGAATGAACAGAGCAACAGGATCTGAAGGAAAGACTGGTTTATTATTGCTAAAAAAAACCCAATCAGATAACCAGGTAGAGGCAGCCTGCTTTGTATATAAGGTTTTTATATAATAATGAACCTGCCCAATCAGAATTCAGAACAGTAGAATGTATACATATGCAACATACAGTTTTTACAGATAACTCTCTAATATGTAACAAATGTGGCTTTAAGGAAAAACAAAGGAACTTTACACAACAAACCTCCAATACTTTACTACCTACACTATTTCAGTACCTCAAGACCAAATATTTATAGATAATGCTTTGTCTATAATAATTGATTTATCATATAATAGTATAATAATTAATCGTTAAATGACCACTAATTTATTGATTCATATGTAAAGGAATACAGAGATAACCATGAAGAAAGAGTGATTAAAGGAGAGAGAAAAAGAGAAAAAAGGGGGACTAGACAAGAAGAAGAGGTGTGAAGAAGGTTTTTATTCAGGAAAACTGCCTTTTGAAACAGATTGATTGTGAATTCTGATAATGGAAGAACTGGAATGATGTCTACAGTCTCCATTTAAATCAAATCACCAAAAATAATTCTAAACAGCCACCAATTGGGGAGAACAGAGGAGACTTACGGAGGATTGCTAGTCACCATATAAACCACCCAGCTCCATTTAAACAACCCCGCTGATTAGTCAGCCTGAATTTAAATTCCCACTCAGCTGATTGGACAACCTCCACTAAACCCCCACCCAAATCTTATCCTTTCCAAACTCCAAAGTAGATGATTGGTGAGCTCATTCAAATATTCTCCATTGAAATCTATTAAACAGCAATGCTTCCTCTTTAAAACAAAAACAAAGCAAAACAAAAACCAACAAACGTGGCTTTAAGGAAAAACAAAGGAACTTTACACAACAAACCTCCAATACTTTACTACCTACACTATTTCAGTACCTCAAGACCAAATATTTATAGATAATGCTTCGTCTATAATAATTGATTTATCATATAATAGTATAATAATTAATTGTTAAATAACCACTAATTTACTGATTCATTGAACTGATAGTGATTTAATACTGTATCATTGATTATCTAGTCTATTGATTGATTGATTCTTAGTAATAAATTGATTGATTGATTTTAGTAATAAGTAACCTTACTTTTGATTTGTTCTCTAACTTATCAATTAACATTTATTAATTACCAACATTCATTAAGTAACTGTCTACTTATCACATAATTAGCTATTTTAATTGTTTGATGTACTATTGTCATTGACCATGCCAGCCAGAAACTCCAGAAACTCCAAATCCTCCACTACCAAACAACAACAAAATAATAATATCTCTACCAATGAACTCCCAGACTCCTGTACATGCTTCAGATGTCTTAACACCACCAATGAAAGCAAAAATAACATCAAATGCTACTAATGTGACAATCAAGCCCACCTTGCCTGCTTAAACTTAAACAAAGACCTAGCTGATCTCCTAAAAGCATCAGATACTTTCCCTTGTCTATGTCCATCATGTTTTCCTAAGCTAAACAAACCAAGTACCCTGCCTGACAGGGTTGATAGCATAGAATCACTCATGCACTTAATAGAAAAACGCTTAGCAACACGTTTTGAAACAATTATACAAGAAAGCCTAATTTCTCTTGAAAAAAAATACAGCACTGATAAGCGACTACCTATCAGCTCAAAATCAAATCCCAACCCAACAACCACTACCACAACTACTACCTTAACTACAATCCCAACTACAACCAAAAATTACCACCAAACCACAACCACAAATAATTACTATCCCATCAAATAATTCCACAAATGATATCTCCTTACTCATCAGAGATATCATTGAACGTGATCAGAAACGTCCAAATGCCTTCTTATTTGGTCTTGAAGACACCAACGAATCAGATGACATCACCAAAGTTCGTAATATCATAAGCAACTCAAATACAACAAACATCTCTCCTGAAGATATCATTGAAGTTACCAGATACAATAATGGCTTGGCAGCCCCAAAATTTTGTAGAGTTGTTTGCAAAAATGAGTCCAGCAAACGCATATTCATTCATACAATAAACGCCATAGCAAAAACCAATCCCAACCACAAAAATCTTCGCTCAATACCAGACTTATCCATACTGCAAAGTATCTGCTCCCGTGAACTCCGCAAGGAACTCAAAACACGTCTGGACAATGGAGAGAAGGATCTCTACATTGACTACCGCACTGATTGTATCAAAAGTAAATCACACAACCCACAACTCCACATCCAACCCTACCTCATCCAACCCACCATCACTCAAAACTAGGCACGCACACCCCTAACTACCTCAATTCCAACTACAGCTGCCCTTAAATGCAAGCTACTCAATGCAAGAAGCCTTGTGAATAAAATACCTGAATTTCTCCTCTTACTAAATATGGCTAAATTTGACATCATATTTGTCTGTGAAACATGATTCAATGCATCTCTCCCTGACTCCATTACCACAGTAAGAGACTATCATGTTTACTGATCAGATCATGAAATCCGTAGAGGAGGTGGTGTTGCTATCTTTTATAAAAAGTCCTTAACATCTAAAAAACATCCAAGTTACCCAAGAGCTTGCTCTTCCTGAGACCATCATCTGTGAACTGTACTTAAAGATCACATTTCAATTCTTTCTATGTTACAGAGCCCCTGATTATGACATCGAACATGTAAACAAGCTAAATTCACTACTAACATGGGCAACATCCTGCGTACACACTTTTATCTTTCTTGGTGACTTCAATCTACCTCACATTAACTGGATCCTAAACGAATGTAAAACTGAACCCATACATGCAACCTTCTACAATGCTGTAACAAACCTGGGACTGGAACAACTAGTAACCAACAATACTAGACTTAACAGCTGTCTCGATCTCATCTTCTGCAATAGTTTGAATTCAATTTATGGAATACAAATGAAAGAACCCTTTTCCAACAGTGACCACAGCATGATTGACTTTTGTCTCAACATACATCCACACAAAAATCAACACAATGATGTGAACCCCAATTATAACTTCAAAAAAGGCAACTATGATCTTCTAGACAATGATCTCTCGTCCCTTGATTGGCAATTTCTATTCACTGGATGCAATACTGTTGAAGACCATTACAACATATTTTTACTTGAAGTCAAAAGAGTCATCAAACTATATGTACCAATAACAACTCCAAAACCCAGAAAAAACAGATTACCCATAACAATAAGGAAGCTTCAATCCAAAAAGAGATCACTTTGGTGAAAAAACAAATCTGACCATGTTGCCAACTTCAAAAGCTGATACTAAAATTTATGCCACCAGATAAAGACTGAATGCACCAATTATCACATTAAACAAGAGGAAAACCTTCTAAGCACCAATTCCACCTGTGCTTTTTACAATTTTGTGAACAACAAACTAAAAGACTCAAGGTCCACCCCACCCCTGAAAGGACCTAATTGTAAAGACTGCAACGATGACACTATTAAAGCCAACCTCTTTAACACATACTTTGGCTCAGTATTTGTAAACAGCAATGGATCAAGCCCAGTATTTCCTAGTCGAACCACAGACAACTACAATGATCTAATACATATCGATTTTACAGTAGACAATGTTGAAAAAGCACTACGCAATCACAACCATCTCTATCTATTGGACCGGATGGAATATGTGCCTACTTCTTAAAAAAGCTATCCACTTCCATAGCCGAACCTCTAAGCATAATCAAATCTCAACAAATAAATGCTCTGTCTTACATATTGGCAAAAAAAAAATCAGAAAATAAAATCCAGGCTGAATAGTCAAGACCTTTGCAGGAAATACGACTTCAGCAACAGAGTGGTCAATGTCTGGAATACTCTACCTGACTCTGTGGTTTCTTCCCCAAGCCCCAAAAACTTTAACCTTAGACTTTCTACTATTGACCTCACCCCTTTCCTAAGAGGTCTGTAGGGGGTGTGCATAAGCGCATCAACGTGCCTACCGTCCCTGTCCTATTGTTTCTTTTATTTTTCTTATTTGTATCCATGTATTCATAACTATGTTTTTACTTATACCTATTATCTTGTAAGCAATTGACAAACCAAATAAAATCAAATAAAATAAATAAAAAAGAATGTAAGAATGGTTATGTAAACATCAGTTCATGTCTGAGAAACAGGAAAGGTGAGAAAGAAACTCAAGTTTATCCCCTCTTCATTCTCTTTGGCATTTGGGGGTTCAGATGGTCTATGTCCAACTTTCCAGATTATATCCACAACTATAAAGTAAAATTCTAGTATTTCTTTTGATGTTTGCTTGTTGATTTGGCCTACCTCAAAAAGCTCGTCTGTCTGTCTATCTATCTATCTATCATACCCATTTGACATGTGATTTTGATCAGTGACTAAAATTTGAAAATAAAAATAATTATAATAATACAAAAAGTTATAATGGAATGTGCTGAAATGAGTAAATTGAAATTTAAAATTAGAGAACAAGAAGACGAAGGGGGCATGAATAAGCGCAGCAACGTGCCTACCGTCCCTGTCCTATTGTTTCTTTTATTTATTTTTTTATATGTATTCATGTATTCATAACTATGTTTTTACTTATACCTATTATCTTGTAAGCAATTGACAAATCAAGTAAAATAAAAATAAATAAAACAAAAAGACAAGCAATATTACAAGATATGGGATTTATTTTATCAATGGTTAGATTAAAAAGTATGGAAATTAAATATTTTAGATAAATTTATAATATAAGAATAATAGAATTATAGAGAATAGAACATAATGATGTATTATTATTGGATGGATTTATGATGAGGTAAGGAATGTTATAATATAAATTAATCTAAAATGTTGAATATCTTGCATAAAATGATGGAATAATAGTTATAGTCAAATAAATGATTAACAATGATTTTATATATATGTGTGTGTGTGGATCTTTGGTTATTCAGGTTTTCTCCCGCGTAAAATTGGAAGTATCTTGGCAACATTTCGACGAAATCTCATTTGTCATCTTCAGGCTTGTGTCTTCGGCTTTGTGCTTCTCGGAGTAATGTGAGCTTGCAGCTGCTTCTTCCTTTTAACTGCTAGTGACTTGATTGGGTGGGGGTTTGGCTGTGTTCTGATTGGTTGGGGGGTTGGCTGTGTTCTGATTGGCTGGGGAGGTGTTCTGTTCAGGTGGGGGCTTGGTTGTGCTCAGGTTAGTTTTAGTTGTCGGGGGATTTGAGCTGGTTAGCTGTGATCCTGTTGTTTGGCTTCGTGTTTGTGGTCGTGCCACATCTTCATGGTGGGTGTCCATTCACTTCATGTATGGGTTGGAGGGGTTTGAAGCAGGTAGTGATGCAGCTGCGGTACGGCTTCTGGTCCATGGTCGTGTCTCATCTTCTGTATGGGTGTAAGTCTGCTTTCTACATGGAAGTGTGGTGGTAGCATCTTGTGTGGCCCTCATGGGTGTGGGTCTGGTGTCATTCTTCAGCAACCTACTAGTGAGCTTTGATGTCATATCCCTCTTCACCCAACTGCCTATAAAAGAAGCCTTGACAGCCATCCAAAACAAATACAACCCCCCCAAGCACATCCTAGATCTGACCAACCACTGCCTATCCAATACATACTTCACCTACAATGGACAAAAATACAAACAAATAGAAGGAGCACCCATGGGATCACCCCTCTCACCTGTCATCGCAAACCTCTGCATGGAACACTTTGAAACACAAGCTCTAGAAAAATATGATGACAAACCCAAACTCTGGCTCAGATACGTAGATGACACCTTCATAATCTGGCCACATGGGAAAGAAAAACTGAACAACTTCCTCACACACCTCAACAGCCTACACCGCAAAATACAATTCACCATGGAAACAGAAGCTAACAATCAACTTCTCTTCCTAGATATCTTAGTATACAAAAAATCCAATGGCTCCCTAGGACACACCATCTACCAGAAGAAAACAAGACAAACTGCTATCTACATGCACTCTCACACCACTACCCAGCACAGATCAATTCCGTAGCCGAGACACTCATCTCCAGAACAAAATGCTTAGCCAACGAACAACACCTAAAAACCGAACTACACACTCTCACTAACCTACTAACAGCCAATGGATTCCAAAGAAAGATTACCCACCTAATCCAAAAAGAAACCCCAACCAAAATCCAAGACAGAGAACAAGAGAACGGCAAAGCCCTCCTCCCATATATAAAAGGCACTACAGACAAAATCAGCAAGATCCTCCAAAAACACAACATTAAGACAGCATTCTGCACAAACAGAAAAATATCCACCATAAGAAACCCTAAAGAGAGAATCGAGTTAGAAAACCAAGGAGTATATGAAATCCTATGCACCGCCTGCCCCACCACATACATCGGACAAACCAACAGAAGAATAAGTGCACGCATTGAAGAACACAAGAACTCAATCAAAAAAAGAAGAACCAACCTCTTCCCTGGTCCAACACCTCAAAGCCACAGGACATGAGATTGACTTTAAAAATACCAGAACTATCGCCAAAACCGAACACTTCAACAACAGAATAATCAGAGAAGCCATAGAGATAGAAAAATGCCCCACACAGCATGATACCTCCCGCCTACCAGCCATTTGGAAATCCGCCCTCACTAACAAATGAGTACCTAACATGAAGAATGACAGCAGACCCACACCCACGAGGGCCACACAAGATGCTACCACCACACCTCCACGTAGAAAGCAGACTCACACCCACACAGATGATGAGACACGACCACGGACCAGAAGCCGTACTGCAGCTGCATCACTACCCACTTCAAACCCCTCCGACCCATACATGAAGCGAACAGACGCTGACCATGAAGATGTGGCATGACCACGAACGTGAAGCCAAACAACAGGATCGCAGCTCACCAGCTCAAATACCCTGACAACTAAGACTAACCTGAGCACAACCAAGCCCCCACCTGAACAGAACACACCCCCACCCAATCAGAACACAGCCAAGCCCCCACCCAATCAAGTCACACCTCCACTAGCAGTTAAAAGGAAGAAGCAGCTGCAAACTCACATTACTCTGAGAAGCACAAAGCCGAAGACACAAGCCTGAAGATGGCAAATGAGATTTCGTCGAAACGTTGCCAAGATACTTCCAATTTTACGTGGGAGAAAACCCGAATAACCAAAGATCCACATACAAATACCTGCGAAAACCTCAGAAAACAAATATATCGACACACTGTATATAACTGGAAGATGGTTTTATGTTTTGTTTGTGTATGTTTATTTAAAAATAAAAATTCTTAATTAAAAAAAAGTTATATACATCCACCCATCGTAATTATTAAATTAACCAGAAATGTGTCCCTTTCACATACTTGCTCTCCTGGGTTGGACAAAGGGACAGGTCTTTAAAAGAATAAAATCCAGAGGATCAGAGCTCCACCAATCTTTTTACTGCTTGTCTGTAGTTGACATCCTTTTAGCATCCCTGTCTAGAAATGGTATCTCATTCCTAGAATCCCTACTAATGGCAATGCTGGGCCCACATCTAGAGAGAGAAGTTAGGCAGAGTGCTATTTTTGATTCCTTTACAATCCAAATATTTTTTTAAGCAGTATAGTAATGTCTTTATTTGTGAAACTGATGTATTTCATTTATAACATTAAAACATTGGAATAATTTTGTACTGTGCCTAAGCGTAGAATTAAAATAATTAAAATAAATAATTAAAATAAAATAATCTGCTACATCATTATTTCATGTAGTTAAATCCATAAAATCTCTAAACCTAATAACTCGGCATCAATTATTACTACAGATGAGTTGCAGAAAATGTAAAGTGATGGATTTTTAAACAATAGCAACAATAATTACTCACATTCTAAATTGGATGTGACATAGGAGAAAAAAGTTCACACTGCAATGCACAATGCAAATTACAGTGCAGTGAGCTACATCCCTGAAAATATAAATCCAGAGCTAGAAATTACTGGGAAAAAGATATGAAGTAAATAGCAAGCACCATAGAGATATGTTGGTTTTCATTATTATTTGCATTTCTGAGCTCCCTGTCTCAAAAAACGAATATGGCAGTGCTGTGAAATAAATAAGATCTTGTCTGAAATGAAACCTCATCAGTCTTACCTATGAAATCATTATTCTATAAGTAATCTTTTGGGGAGCTTATTCCAAAGTTGCATTTTATGGGAATGAGAAATATCCTGAACACCTATTTAGACAGTTGCTACCTTCTGCTTCTCTGCATGATGTTCAGTGCTGGCAGTGTTCCACTGTGAGAAACCTCATACATAACAAAGAGAAACAGATTGAACATCTCTCCCTGGTATTCTAGTTTTCTAAAGTTTTCATACATAGTGTTCAAATGAGCCGTAAATTTCCTATATCTTTCCTAATGGATTCAATCTCAACAGAGCTATGTGAATTATCTTGCAATTAAGGCTTCATGTGAAGGTTGACTCTGAACATAAATATGTTCAACAAGTTTGTGAAAATATAAAGCCTTTTCAAACCACTTGTTAGCCAATGAAAATGATGTGTGAGTTATTTGACAGATGATGTATTTATGATGTCACTTTGGTAGGGGACTTTTTAAAAAATTAGACATACACATGGAAATTAGACTTACCATTTGCATAATTAAAATGGTTAAGATGCATGTTATATGTTCAGGGGTGGGAAAAATGCTGATTATGTATGCTGGGGATAAATAACTGAATAAATGAGGGTGACAATCAATGATCAATGGTCTGTTTGTAAGCTTTCCAATGACATCTGGCTAGTCACTGTTGGAAACAGAATAATTGTTTTCATTGGATCCAGCAAGGCAATTATGAATTCAAGCAGAACTTTTTAAAAAGAAACATAACAGCTAAGATAAAAACTAAATAGAAAACATAGCACTGAAATCCACTTTCCTGAAAGCCTTATATAAAACTGTATGAGATGATGCTTCAGAGGTATGCAATTTATTTAAATAGAACTGCTCACTGATGTCATTCAACATTCAAAAGGAAGATCCACTGATGAAAAAAAATATTCTTACCAGGTTCATCAACTCAGTGGGAAAAATAAATGTGAGACTAGTTAATATTAGACACAAGTGTTCATTAACTTTAAAAAGATGTGATTTTGTGGGAAAGTATTATTTTGCAATGTGTTAAATAAGCAATCACTCTGAGCAGATGATTGGCAGAATCTAGATGTTTTCTATTAGTTAACAGGTAATTTCCTAGTGAGAAATAAGTTGTGATTTCCAAACAGTTCTGCATGTATAACTGTGGCAAGATGTTTAGCATGCCAGGGCCAGATGTGATTAAATTTATCCAGAAGTACATTTTAATTTAATAAGGATTTGTTGCTGGAGAAGATTTAAATTTTCTTGACTCCTTTACTGTCATACAGAATTTTGAAGCTTAGCTAGAAAATGATAGCTTTAGTTCTTGCCTGAAAATGTGGATTGAATAATACAGCATGAATAGTTATTCAATATCTTGGCATGCAGATGAGTGTATGCTGTCACACAAATGCATTGTGTTGCAAATTTTCCTGATTAGAAATCAAATTACCTAAATTTAAATCATGCAAACCATAGTATTCCCTGTGAGATTCCATGAAAGCAAAAGTTGGATTTTAAACAAGCAGGGTAGGAAAAGTATTCATATTTTGAACTTTGGTGTTAGCGAGAACTGACAATTCTCAGGAAAGAAAACAAACTGATAGATCATTGAACAAAGTAAGCCAGTGTTCTCACTTGCAGAATTGACCAGATTCAAATTATTCTACTTCAGACAAATTATGTGAAGATTCATACTTTGTAAATGGCTCTAATGCTGGGAAAAACAGAAAGAAAGAGAAAACCTTCATAAAGGTGGATTGACTCAGTTACAGTGACAGACTTTTTTAGTATAATAATCAAGTGAATTAAGTTGTATGTTATACCAGTATATTTTATAAAATAAGCTTCGTGATCTCATTTTATTGCACCACATTATATCTATGGTTTAAATAAGCAGATTAGAAAGCTTAATGTAATAAGAGAAGAAACAATATGCATCTTTTCCTGGAAGTGAGCAACAGTGCCAAGCAAGCCTGCAAAAGATGCAGCTGATTTGAGGGACACAATCACATTCACGAACTTATAATTTATTTGTTTATAATTCATTTTTCTTTCAGGAGTTCAAGGTAATTTACATGGTACACTCTCCATTTTCTGCCACAGAAATGCTGTGAGGAAGGGGTGAAGGATGTAAATGGCATAAAGTCATGAAATGAATTTCCATAACCCTTAAAAATTGCCCTGCGTTGAATATTTTATTCTTTGGCATCTGTTTCAGTAACCATATATATTCAAAGTAGCCACAATCTTTTAGCTTTAGCTGACTAAATTCAAAATGGTGTTTTGGGTAGATATCTAGTACAATCATACTATAATCTACTCATTATATATTTATACAGTTTAGCAGTTAAATGGGTGACAGTCTCAGTCTCAGGCTATTTTATCATTTCCTATCTCCTTGATAAAGGCAAGAATCAGAGATTAATGTCAATGATAGTTTGAAAGGAAAATAATTCTAGTATGCATGTGTTTTATAAGTCTATACATAATTAATTAGTAACAACACACTAAAGTGTGACACAACACTGTGATTCTGCTTTATTCTGGTAGCAAAAATGAATAATTCCGAATGACCTAAATTCAGGATTGCTTAAATTATTTCCAGCAGTTCTCACAGTTAATCCTGCAATGTGCTTTATTTGGTTCTGCCCTTGTAAATGACTTGGAAACTGCAATTAGTGCAGAGGGTAGCAATGAGACAACGGTCTAGAATGTTCTGTAGAGACCATATTTAAGACAATTGTATTAATGATGTTGTAGAGCAGCGGTCCTTTCTGGCTCCACAGACTGGGTAGCAGCAGCAGCAGTGAGTGGGGAGGAAAAGGGGGCCGTTTTGTAAGCGAACCAAGCTGCACAAGCTGCAGACTGGACCGGTCCAGAGCCTGAAGGTTGGGGATCCCTGCTATAAAGAGTTTAGAAACCTGACTCTTAGACAAAGTGCCTTTTGGACTGGACCTTCCTGAATATTAAGATGGGGGGGCATATTTGTGTGTGTGTGTGTGTGTGTATTAAAAGAGAGCAGTTTTATAAAGTGTGTGTGTTAATTTGAGATATTTAAAATAAAATATTATTTTAAATAACCTTTAAATTTGGGGTACATCTATTTTAATAAGCATTCTGAATATAGAATACTATATGTAAAAATTGGTACATTCCATTGTAATTCTTGTGCTTCAGCAATACAGAGTATGTTTTTCCCCATAACTTTATCCTGTCAAAATAAAGCTATCTGAATTATACCCTTTATTCATGTGTGGTTGGTTATTCAATCTAATCTAGGAGTAATGTAGGAGCAAGATGGAGCTATGCATTTGTGTAATTTAAAATAACTAATATAAAATAAAGAATTAAAACCCATCACAAAGAACTAAAAATTAGAATGAATTCAAAAATTGCTGACATTTCTGAATCTATTACGAACTTTTATGTACTATTGACTCTGCATTTTGGTCTTTCAGTGTACTGTTAATTTACATTGGGAGAGTGGTTGTTACTTGAGGCATAATCGCTTCCTTAGTCATTCTAATAATAACTTTTATGGATTTCTATGTGGTGTAAGCAAATGATGCAAATATGTTCAGTGTCAGACTCACTTTTTACATGGACTTGTAATTCTTACTATAAGGTCACTCAAGTGATCCCTTCATATTATCTTTTTTTTTTTTTGCAAAACCTCCACCTTTATTTCTTTGACATCCTTCCTTTTTCTGTTGTATATAACAGCTATTATTGTGGATAGATGTTGTATGTTCTAGCAGTCTGGCAGAAGTCAAGCTTATCAAAATTTCAGATAGCTCCAGTTCTAGCCCAATGCTAGGTACGTTGATAGCAAGGATATTTCCGACCAGCAAGTCATTCTGTGTGCATGTTCATCTTAGGGGACACTGTAAAAGATGGATGGTTATTTGAATAGTGCCACATTCACAGTAAATATGCTTGTCTTTTTGTAAAACTCCCATGTTTCCATGTGGTCTTTAGTTCTAGCCAAACCAGTGCACTGTCTGTTTAAACATTTCAAAACCACACACTCCTTCTCCAAGCACCTGCTCATGCGGTTCTGACCTATTGTATAGATGTTTAACTTGGAAGTTTCCATCTTTTTAACCATTTTTTTTTTTTTAGGTATAACAACAATCTCCCCAATGCAGTCTATAAAGCTTCTTTTTGTAAGCGGGTATTTGGCCAAATCATGGAGGTGCTTATATGACAGGATGCTAGAATAGACTACAGCACACTGTCACTTTCATAATCCAAATTAGTGTACTGTAGAGATTATAAACTAATGTCATTGCCATTGTGTAGGTATTGTAAGAATGGAAGAGAATATCTGAGGAATATCTGGAAAAAAGTTCAATGAATCATAGATGCATTTTGGAGTAAAAGAGTAACATGTTGATTTAGTTATAAAGATAGAGATGACAGTGATAGAGATAGAGATAATAAATCCAGGCTTAACAAAGATGATAGAAATAAAAGAGAGAGAGAGATGAGAGAGATACACATACCTACAAATATTTGTTCTTGATATGATACCTCTAGAGATATTTATTGATTTTAGTGACATAGCAAGTTATTAGGATTGATGTACTCAACAGAATTGTAATGAGACAGAAGTGAAATAGTGATATGAATGAATGGAATAGTGTGCTCTAGAAAGAAGTAATATCTATATAGCTGGAAAAAAAAATAACTGACCAAAACAACTACAACAATCAATAAATTGGAGACGCAAAAAAGAAAGTCCCGTTGGAAAATGTCTGCTACAAATATTTGCAATTTTCCTGAAAAATACTTAAGGTTTGAAGGTGATTTGATGTGCAAATGTTAGTGGTGACTCTTTGCAAAGAAGAAAGATATGGAAATTCCAGCAAATACTAAGGAACAAATCATTCTCTTAACCTAATGAGACACTGAGGTTTGTCCTGCAGTGTGTTTCCATTATGTCACAAATAAATTGACAGTCTATCACTCTGAATGAAGACAAAAGATTCAACATAAGAAATATTTTCAAGATTGAGTCCTGAACAGCAGGTCTTTTGGAAATGTTCTGTAAAAATTAATCTATCAGCCTCAAAATTAAGCCCTTAGTTTCTTTCCACACAGAGGGAAAATAGAGAGTTTGCAATGAATATGCCTGTGTAGATAGTTATCTTGTCTTCCATTAATATTTCACATTGCACATTTATTATAAAGGAATGATAAAGGAAACAACTTTATCATTTTAATACTAATGTACATATGCTGTGAAGCTAATGGAATACAACTGTCATACTTAATTGTCATGCCAATATTCTGTAGTCCATGAAAGTGGTACAGGGGATATTCAAATTAATTTAAAAGCATTTACCAGCATCATAGAGAAATCCTCTTTAGATGTAATTTAAATTATATCTAAAATTTTTTGCAAGGACTTATAGATCTACCATTTTGAAAATTTATAACCAGTTTACTTAGTTGCAACTAGTAACATGACATCAAAATAAGTCAAGAATTTCTGGCTTTTTATATTTTGATGAGCAAAGCACAAAGGTCATGTTTACTCCTATGCCATATGGTATTAGAAGAAAGTTAAAAGAAGTTTTTCTTTTCAATGTGAAGGCAGCATCTTGAAAAATCATATTTTTCAATTTTATCTTGTAACATGTATGAAAATCTGTATCCTTATATATCTATCTCTATAGTTGTATGTATCTTTTATTTCATATTAAAGTTGTTATGTATATAGTATTTTATATTAAATGACTTTGTCAAAAATGAAAGGCATTGCTCTAAATACATCTGACTAAATTTCACATAGATAAAGAAAGCAGTAAATTGAATCATAACCTGTAGGGTAGGGGTATTGTGAATGTGTATGTGGAAGCACTGCTAAACTTAGCTGAGGAATTCTGGGAACTGAAGTCACAAGTCTTAAAGTTGCTAAGATTGGAGACCCCTGCTTTAGAGTATCTTTTAATTGAATACCTAACCAATTATTCTTTATATTGCTTTTTAATTTGCATTGTGATATTTATAAAGATGTTCCTTAGTATTTATAAGGATGATTGTGTAACATGTTTTTTTTAATTGAGATTTTTCACTTAGTGTACATTATATAGACCAAAGATACATTAGTTGTAATTCAATAATGTGGTACACGCTCACTCCATTAATATGTACGATCTATCTTGTGTGCAACATTTGGAATGTTAACTTTGGATCTCCTTCTCCCTGAATGTGCACTTTTTAAAAATATTATTATTATGTTCCAGTAATTATAACAACACATTTTAGTCTTAAACTCAGGGTAATAAACTACCATTGTTTAATTGATAGGAAGTGTGTTTGATTGGCATTATAATCAGAATATCTTCTTGTTACAATATTGACGTGATGCTGGTTTACATTATCTCTTTAAATGTATAAATTAGTATGGAAACCAATGCAATATTACAGTGTTTCCAATACAGCCAGCCAATAAAGCCTTTTTATGCTCAGCAATGCAGTTGTGGCTCTGCTTTTTTCAATCTCATATGAACAATACATTTTTGTACCTTTTGTCATTTGCTTTGGCTAAAAAAATTCATAACTTCATAAAGCACTAAATTGAAATTTAGATAAATTAAGTAATCTTCTGCTCCTCTTGGTTAGCTATCAAATATGCTGCAACTATTTTTAAATAAGACAGCCTATAATTATTTCATGTCCTCAGATGCATGAAAAAAAAATAGTAAAAATGGATTATATCCAGAGTACAATAATTATGCTCCATTTCTATTTCTGTAACATTGCCATAATGGAAACAGGTATATCCACCGGAATATTTGCCTCCTTGTGTCAGCAATCTAAAGGGTATCCACCTCTCGGTCTGGGGACTGGCACGGGGCCGTGACATACCCAAAACCAGTCCATGCAAACAAGCAAAGCTCCATCCAGCAGATGCAGGCAATACACAAAATTACACTCCCTCTGGTCCGCAGAAAAACCTCTCTCCAAGGAACCATCCCTGGTGCCAAAAGGTTGGGGGCCACTGTTCTAGCACATTATTGGGATTGTGTATGTGCTTAGTAACACCAGTAATGTTTCCTTAAAACATATTTTTGGCCTTTTTGTTGAAATGTTCATATTTAAACAGCTGCTGTACTTTCAGCTGTGTTTCTTTTGTACTGATTAAGATTGTAAAGAAGCTTGGGGTAGCCTAAGAAAAGACATGAATTTTGAAAATAAATAGAAATCTAAAAGAAGAACCAAATTAAATTTTAGCTAAGTAGCTGTATCACAGCAGTTCATGCATTCATGGTAAATACAGAATAGTGATACAATTTATGAGGTGCAGTAAATTCTTAGTAGGAAAAGAATCATAACCTTAATTTATTTAGTATAAAATTAATTTTATCAAATTTAATGAGATAGATTATTCTTTAGATTGTGCATGCAGGATGAACAAACTTTTGATGGTTTGGTGTCTGAGCACAATAGATAGGGAAGATGGTGGAGTTCTTGGATGTTGGTTGTTTTCTTTGTTCATCTAAGCCAGGAGTATAAAATCATGGTCCATGGGCTGGATGTATCACACGCTGGCCACACCCACTCCTGTTTTAGCAAAGGGAAAAATAGTCATGATATATCATGGGATGATGACATAACATCGTGAGTTTCACACCCCTGGTCTAAGCTCTCTGTTACTGTGGAACAGATTGAAGTTTATTTATTTATAAACTTATAAACTTCTATAAGCTAGTTCTGACAAGGTTAGATGCAAAGAGGGTAAAATAATCTAGTTTGCTTTTGTAACAAAGGATCAATATATCCCAAAGTGAAACCTCAAGCTCATTGTATCATGCAGACAGCGTAAAAAGATTCAAAAATCTGAATCTTTAGTTGCATTAAATAGGACTTGTATTTAATGAATAATGATTATTGTAACTCTTTTTGTAGCAGCTGAAGTGGTTTTTATATACAGTACTTATCAAAAAATTGCATCCTTGATGCGTTTCTGTATGCTTCTAGTTCTACTTAATAAACCAATATAACAGATAACAGATAATCAGAGTTGGAAGGGACCTTGTAGGTCATCTAGTCCAACCCCCTGCCCAAGTGGGAAACCCTACATCATTTCTGACAAATGGCAGTCCAGTCTCTTCTTGGAAGTCTCAAGATGGCGCTCCCACAACTTCCAAGGGCAAGCTGTTCCATTGGTTGATTGTTCTCACTGTCAGAAAGTTTCTCCTTATTTCCAGGTTAAATCTCTCCTTGTTCAGTTTCCATCCATTATTCCTTGTCTGGCATAAAGGCACTTTAGAAAATAGCTTGACCCCTTCCTCCCTGGGGCAGCTCCTCAAATATTGGAAGACCTCTATCATGTCTCCTTCACTTTACTAGAGTAGTCAAGCCCAGTTCCTGCAACCGTTCATTGTATGTTTTAGCCTCCAGTCCCCTAATCATCCTGGTTGCTCTTCTCTGTACTTTTTCTAGAGTCTCAACATCTTTTTTATAATGTGGTGAACAAAACTGGATGCAGTACTCTAGGTGTGGTCTTAATAAGACTTTATAGCAGGGGTGGGCAAACCTTTTGGCTCGGGGGCCGCATTGACTTTTAAAATTTGACAGATGGGCCGGGTCAGCACAAGATTTTTTGGGAATCGCCCCCCCCTCCCCCCCTTCTCCTCCTTCCCCTCCCCTCAGAGGCCCCCTGAGTCAGGAGTTGCTACCGCCAGCGCGGCTCCACACAGCTCCAGTCCCGCATTGCCTCGGGAAGGGAAAGGCAAAAAGGAAGAGCCGCAGCGGTGCTTTGCAACGGCAGCAGCGGCACCGGAGTATCAGGCTCAGCGGCTCCTGGTTTTACCTTTTCCTTCCCAAGGTAACACAGGACTGGAGCCGCGCGGAGCTGCGCCGGCGGTAGCAACTCCTGACAGCCCCAACCGGACACCTGAACGGAGCCCGGGTGGAACTGCCTGTTGCTGCTGCCGGAGCACCGCCGGGTCACCTCCTCCAAGCAGCCCACCCGCCCGCCGGGCTTCCCCTCTGCCGCGCGGCTCGGGGCCAGGCGCGAGCGCCCGCGAGTTAAAAGGAAGCCGAAAGTTGCTGGGAAGTTGCTTGGGTTTCCGGGCTTCAGGCTTAAACTTTGCACAAGCAAAGTTTGCAGGTGGGAGCGTCTTCCCGCTGAGGAGCGGGAAGGGTTCCACCCAGTGGGCGGGCGGGCTGCTGGGGAAGAGGCGACCTGGCGGTGTTCCGGTTTCCCTCCACCGCGCGGCTTGGGGCCAGGCGCGAGCGCCCACGAGTTAAAGGAAGCCGAAATTGCTGGGAAGTTGCTCGGGTTTCCGGGCTTCCAAGGCTTTGCAAAGGCAAAGTTTGCAGGCTGGAGCATCTGGCCCCGAGCCGCACGGCAGCCCGCTCCAAGCAGCCCGCCCAACTCGGCTCTGGCGGAACCCCTTCCCGCCTCCTCGGCGGAAGACGCTCCAGCCTGCAAACTTTGCCTTTGCAAAGCCCTGAAGCCCCGGAAACCCGAGCTAGTAACCCCAGAATGTTTCTTTAGATTGTGCATGCAGGATGAACAAACTTTTGATGGTTTGGTGTCTGAGCACAATAGATAGGGAAGGTGGTGGAGTTCTTGGATGTTGGTTGTTTTCTTTGTTCATCTAAGCCAGGGTATAAAATCATGGCCCATGGGCTGGATGTATCACACGCTGGCCACACCACTCCTGTTTTAGCAAAGGGAAAAATAGTCATGATATATCATGGGATGATGACATAACATCGTGAGTTTCACACCCCTGGTCTAAGCTCTCTGTTACTGTGGAACAGATTGAAGTTTATTTATTTATAAACTTATAAACTTCTATAAGCTAGTTCTGACAAGGTTAGATGCAAAGAGGGTAAAATAATCTAGTTTGCTTTTGTAACAAAGGATCAATATATCCCAAAGTGAAACCTCAAGCTCATTGTATCATGCAGACAGCGAAAAGATTCAAAAATCTGAATCTTTAGTTGAATTAAATAGGACTTGTATTTAATGAATAATGATTATTGTAACTCTTTTTGTAGCAGCTGAAGTGGTTTTTATATACAGTACTTATCAAAAAATTGCATCCTTGATGCGTTTCTGTATCTTCTAGTTCTACTTAATAAACCAATATAACAGATAACAGATAATCAGAGTTGGAAGGGACCTTGTAGGTCATCTAGTCCAAACCCTGCCCAAGCGGGAGACCCTACATCATTTCTGACAAATGGCAGTCCAGTCTCTTCTTGAAAGTCTCAAGATGGCGCTCCACAACTTCCAAGGGCAAGCTGTTCCATTGGTTGATTGTTCTCACTGTCAGAAAGTTTCTCCTTATTTCCAGGTTAAATCTCTCCTTGTTCAGTTTCCATCCATTATTCCTTGTCTGGCGTAAAGGCACTTTAGAAAATAGCTTGACCCCTTCCTCCCTGGGGCAGCTCCTCAAATATTGGAAGACCTCTATCATGTCTCCTTCACTTTACTAGAGTAGCCAAGCCCAGTTCCTGCAACCGTTGATTGTAGAGTGGTATTAGTACTTCCTTTGATCTTGATTGTATCCCTCTGTTAATACAATTTAGGATTGCATTAGCTTTTTTGGCTGCTGCTGCATACTGCTGGCTCATATTTAGCTAGTTGTCCACTAGAACTCCAAGATCGCTCTCATTTCACCCAGTCTATATGTGTACTTTAGGTTTTTCTTGCCTAAGTGTAGGACTTTACTTTTCTCTACATTGAATTTCATTTTGTTAGATACGGCCCAGTGTTCTTAGTCTGTTAAGATCCATCTGGATCTTGAGCCTATCTTCTTGGGTGTTAGCTATTCCTGCCAGCTTAGTATCATCTGCAAATTTGGTAAGTTCCCCTTCTATTCCCTCATCTAAGTCATTAATGAAGATATTGAAGAGTACTGGGCCTAAGACGGAACCTTGTGGCACCCCACTGCTTACTTCCCTCCATGTAGGCTTAGACCCATTAAGGACTACTCATTGAGTATGGTTTGCCAGCCCGTTGTGAGTCCATCTAGTGGTGGTGCTATCTATTCCACTTTTTTCTAGCTTACTAAGAAGTAGGTTGTGGTCTAGTTTGTTGAATGCTTTGCTGAAATCTAAATATATTATGTCCACAGTATTTTGCTGGTCTACTAATTTAGTCACTGTGTTGAAGAATGAAATAAGATTGGTTTGGCATGATCTGTTCTTAACAAACCCATGCTGACTGCTAGTTATTACTTTACTTGTTTCTAGATGTTGGCAGATCTTTTTTTTAAAAATTATCTTTTCCAGTATCTTCCCGGGTATTGATGTTAGGCTGATTAGTGTATAGTTTCCTGGGTCTGTTTTTTTTCCCCTTTTTGAAGATGGGAACCACATCAGCTCTTTTCCAGTCTGGTAGTTGCCCAGTGCTCCAGGATTTTTGAAAGATATGGTGCAGTGGTTCTGAGATGACCTCTGCCAGCTCCTTTAAAACTCTGGGATGTAATCCATCAGGCCCTGGTGATTTGTTTTCATCAAGATCAGACAGGTGTTCTCTTACTATTTTTTTTTTTGCTTATTTTAACTTTTATTTCTGGCCTGTCTTTTACAGTTATGTTTTTGGTGGGTTAAGCTATAGTTTCTTTTTGCATGAAGACAGATGCAAAGAATTAGTTAAGCAGTTCTGCTTTCTCTCTGTTGCCTGTTACTTCCTTGCCGTCTTCTCTCTTTAGTGGACCAACTGTTTCCTTGATTTTTTTCCCTTGTTATTTATATGTTGGAAGAAAAAAAAATTTTTATCTTTGACTTTTGTTGCAAGTCTTTGTTCGTTTTGAGTCTTTGCTATCCTGACTTCATCTTTGCAGATTCTGGCTATCTGCTGATATTCTGGCTTAGTTGTATGTCCTTCTTTCCATTTTTTGTACTTGTCCCTTTTTTCTTTCAATTTGCCAGAGAGATCTTTGTGCAGCCATGCTAGTTTCTTCTTGAATTTCTTGTTTTTCTTTCTCAGTGGTATTGTCCTGTTCTGGGCTTCTATGATCATACTTTTTAGAGTTTCCCAAGATTCTTTTATATATATATATATATATATATATATATATATATATATATGTGTGTGTGTGTGTGTGTGTGTGTGTGTGTGTGTGTGTGTGTGTGTGTGTATACATATACATATACATATACATACATATACATATACATATACATATACATATACATATATATATATACATATACATATATATATATATAAACACACACAAAAAAACCAAATGGCTGGCAGACAAGACACACATAAAGACTGAACTATGCACCCTGACTAAAGTACTGACAGCCAACGGCTTCCACAAAAGCAAAATCACTGGCTTGATCCACAAAAACACACTGAGACATAATGGAGACCTAGAAGATGAACAGACCTATGGAACAGCTGTCCTGCCCTACATAAGAGGTACTACAGACAAAATCAGTAAGATACTACACAGGCATCACATCAGGACTGCCTTCAAAACAGACAGAAAAATAGCAGCCATCCTTAGAAACCCCAAAGATAAAATTGACCTGGAACACCAAGGCATATACGAAGTCCCCTGTGCATCATGCCAGGTCACATACACTGGACAGACCAATAGAAGCATTAGTACCCACTTGGATGAACACAAAAATGCAGTAAAAAAGCTGGAACACACTTCCTCACTAGTCCAACACATGAAAGCAACAGGTCATATCATCAACTTCAATGGCACCAAAACCCTAGCCACTATAGAAAACCCCAGCCATAGAATTATCAGAGAAGCCATAGAGACTGAAAAAAGACCTGAAAGTATGAATAGATGATTCCACCAGACTGTCAATTATTTGGAAGCCTGC
Organism: Notechis scutatus; assembly: GCF_049901735.1. NCBI lineage: Eukaryota > Metazoa > Chordata > Lepidosauria > Squamata > Elapidae > Notechis > Notechis scutatus. The sequence continues at coordinate 40,767,596 of NC_142014.1, forward strand.
ACTCACAAACAAAAAATCTCTCTAGCCAGGCAAACACCTGGGCACAAACAGATCCCTCCTGATACCTCCAGCTCAAACACACCCCAACCAGGCACCCAGATGAAACCTAGCTTCCTAATAAATGATAGCCGTCTATTTACTCAGAGCCAAGCTACACTAAAGGCCTCCAATACAAGAACACAATATTGCCAGCCAATCAAGACACAAAAAGAGCCACAAAACAGACAGAAGATATTAGAAACACCAATCAAGCAGAACACAGCAAACTCCAAGACCAATAAACACAGACCAAGACTCCCAACCAATCAGGATGAAGAAAAAAACCATTCTGGCACAGCAGTAGGCTACCCCAAATTTAAAACTGAAACGGCTGTGAAAGTCTGACTCACAGACGAACACAATACAGAAGCCTGATGATGGCAGATGAGATTCTGCCGAAACATTGCTACAACTTTAAAAGCACAACTACAATGATGTGAGAAAATACCCGAACAAAGCTGAATACCATACATACATACATACATACATACATACATACATACATACATACATAAATGTTATTGTTTTTTAAGACAAACATAGACAAACAAAACATAAAAACATCAAGCCATCTTCCATATATATACATACAGTGTGTTGGTTGTTTTACAAATTGTTTTATGCTTCCACTTCGTAGTCTTCCATTACAATTACATTGTATATATTTTCATATTGTCAATCAAATAAAATACATTAATATCATTGTTAATCAATCATTTGACTATACTATTATTCATTCATGTTTTACGAGATAATCCATATTTTACTTAATTTATTTTATGACAGTTCATATTATCATCTCAAATTTACCCTACAATCATTTTGTAGATATAATAAAAAATACATCAGTATATATCCATTATTTTCTAAAAATCTACATATTTCATTACCATGTTTTATTGTCTAACCATTGATAGAATAAATCCCAAATTTTATAAAATTGTTTATCATCTTGTTCTCTGATTTCAAATGTCAATCTACTCATTTCAGCACATTTCAATATTTTCTCCAAGATACTTGAGTTGTTTTCCCCTTTAGGATTTTCATCCATGGAATCTTTCCCAAGTTCTCTCTGAGTTTATTGAAATCAGCTCTTTTAAAATCCAAGAGTCTGGTGTCATTATGTTCTGTTGCTTGTGTTTATGTTATGTTGAATTCTAGTATGACATGGTCACTCTAACCCAAGGTTCCTGCAGTTTCAACTCCCTCTATCACTTCTTCTCTGTTTGTAAGAATTAAGTCCAGTATGGCTGTTCCTTCTAGTTTCACCCTCTATCTTTTGGACAACAAAGTTGTTAGCTAGGTTGGTTAGGAACTTATTTGATTTCTCACTTGGTGCAGAATTAGTTTTCTAATTGATATCAAAATTATTGAAGTCTCCCATTACAATTGTTGTATGTTTCCTGCGTATGTTTGTTAGTTGGCTGGCAAAAAGGACATCTATTTTTTCTGCTTGATTGGGTGGCCTATAATATACACCTATGGCCATGTCATTCTTTTTTTCTTTAATATTGACCCATATGCATTCTAGGAGGTTTTCATCTTTGGTTTCATGCATTTCTGTAGCAATATAGTGGTCCTTTACATACAGTGCAACTCCACCTCCTTTTTTATGGGGTCTGTTTTTTTCGAATAGTTTGTATCCTTCTACCATTTATATTAATTAGCTCTACTTAACAAGATTAGGTTGATTCATTTATTTCCATTATTTCTTTCTTTTTCTTTTAGTTTCAGACAAAATGCATACACATAACTTGTTTCATGTAATTGGTAAATTCATGATGTTACAATATAAACTCTTACATTTGCAGTTTTCCATATGCCATAATCATGACACATGAACCTATGAAAATGACCTCTATTTTCCAAGGTTTTCATCTAATACTTTCAAATAGACTTAAAGGATCAAGTTCAGATGTAAATTACCTTAGTACAGGCAGGTCCATTACAAGATAATGCATTGATGCCTCTGTCACTGAGAAATTGCCCATTTTCAAGGTGCACAAGTATGAAAAAAGAATCATATAATACTATATATTTGGCACTTCCTGAATTGGAGTGGGGATGTTTATGGCTACTACAGCTTTTCTAGTTTTGTACTGTACTAACTCTGGCTTAGGTAAGAGTCATCTTTTTGAATCACTGCCAGTCAACTCAAGTTCAAATAATGCTTGGGTGAACCTTGACAATTTTTTAATAAGATAAACAAAGAACAGATTTGGTTATCCTCATGGCTAATCATACCTAGGCCACATCCAGCATTTTTTGCTAACAATAAAATAGCAGTAGTAGTCTGTTTGGCAAAAGGGCCGCCAAACCTTCATTTTAACTGAAGTATGCTTATATTACTTGATGTTCTAGACCAGTTAATGGTCTCTAATGAACAACCTTGGAAGTTAACATAGTGTTTCCCATATCCTTCATGGAAAAAGATGCAGGTAGTGCACTGACATATTCAGGATACATATTTTCAAGATGACTTTTCAACTAGTATAGTGAAAACATATGGCTGAGAAGAAACACAAATGTTATGTTGTATGGTACAATGTGAATGGTATATTGTAACAGATGAGCTATGAGCTGTTATAAAATTTCATTTCAAGAAACAAAGTGTGATATCCTTTAAAATGCCAAGTGATTGTTTACTGCATTCTTTAGCAATAAAACAAAATTTGTAGTAATAATGTTTTCAAGCTTAGGATATAAATTAGTCGTTTACCATTAAAAGGACATAAAACTAAACATTGCTCATTTATCTGTGAATGTAGTTTATCTTAAGCTCTTGAACATTTAACTCTGTCTAATCAGTGTCCTTGGTAAGATAAAAAAAAGAAATCCTGCAGGCTAGCATGCCAAGTTATGAAAACCAGTCAGTCTCACAAAGTAGGATTTATCACTGTAGTGAAATAAACTAATTTCAGTGGATGATGTTTCAAAAACCTCACAGTTTCAGAATAAGAAGTTGTACTGTTATGTTTACTGAGAAAAGACAAGATGGCGGTCCAGTCTTTTTAAGGCAGGGGTGTCAAACTCACATCATCACTGTGGCATCATGTGATGTATCAGGACTTTTTTCCCCTTCACTAAACCAGGCATAGATGTGGCCAGCTCGTGATGCATCTGGCCCACAGGCCGGGAGTTTGACAACTCTGTTCTAAGAAACCAAGTCATTTATCATATTTGAGTACAGCAGATTGTGTAAGGCTACAGAGAAGATGACATGTCATACATATCATTCTCTTTTGAATCACCATTTTGCAGAATCTTTTGTCTGAAGCAGTTTTTACTTTGCCTTGCTTTACCTTTACTTTATGGTAGATGTGATTCTCCTTACATTCATTTTAGGATGCCTAAAACAACTATTTTTTTTCTATTTGAATGGGCTAATAATATGAGCTACCAAAGAAATTGTCCTACCTCCTAGAAATGAGCTTGCACTCCAATGACCTTCATCACAAAGGTTTCCTGATTTTGGAATGTTTGTGTCATTTCAAATAATCATGGAGGCTTTTTGCTACATTTGACTTATATACATTTATAATCAACTGCCACTTACCAAACATATTCAGAAATTGTATTTTTTTAATAGCTCAAAGTTCAGAGTTGTTAAAATCAACAATTAATCCTAATGAATAATAGGACTGCTCTAATAATCCAGTTTTAAAGAGGCTCTCCTTAAAGAAGCTATATGTTTCTTGGGGTATACATATATAAATTGAGGAAAATATGTACTTTATTTAGGAATGTATTGCAGGTGTAATATATGCACTTACTCATAGTCCAAATCACATTTTCTCTTATGTATCTGCTGTATTAAAAATAATCATGTTTATGGTTTCTGAAGGTTGATAAAAAGAAAATCCTGTTCTAAGAAACTTAAATTTTAACATGTTCCATTTTGGATGGAAAAGTTGAAAGAAGGTTCCCCACCTTGAAATCCTGGAAAGACTAAGCGGTAAATTAATCATTCATCTTTTGGGAAATCTGTAAAGAGGCTATACAAAGGCCTCCAGTACTTGGGATATATAAATTCTATGCTCTGAATAGCTTCTGTCTTTAATGTGTAAAGCACATAATGGCTCATATATAATGTGTCTAGTCCTGTTTTTACACGCAGCACTTTTATTCCAGGATTATCAAAAACCATTCAATTCAAAATAACATTGTCCACTAAGATTGCATTATATTCTCTCCCTCCCCCACTCCCTCCCTCTCTCCCTCTCACACACATACACACACAGAGTACATATTTTGTATGGATATTTAATTTTTGCTTTTTTTTTGTTTTTGTTTTGTTTTCGACATAGAGCTTTAGTTGCTTTGGCATGGACTTGCAGTTTTTTTGGCAGGCAGTCTGAATTGCTCTGCATGGAAGTATTTACTGCTAGATGAATAATACCTTGTCTCCTTGCTGTGCAATTGACAGAAGGAAAAATATGTCTTGTGGGACTACTAGGGAAATACAACAGACAGTGACATTATTATAAGATTGTGTGCTTTGTATTCTAATAGTGCATAGATTGCACTCAGTGGGGGACTAGGCAGTCAAAAGCAAACATATGACAAGAAAGAACTGATAGTTCTGATTATGAACAAATTTCTGAGTTTGATGTTTGATTTATTTTAATTATGTTGACCAATGGTATAGCTCTGAAATATAGTGATTTGCTTTTAAAAAAAACAAATGTTCTTATACATACTTCTATTAAAATTAGATAAAATAGAAGTTTGCATGTTTGATGCTGTAGTTCACTAAGGAATTGGACTAAAGATTGTTCTGAATGGTGATCCTCAAGAATAATCAGATCCATACTTGATGTACATAATATGACAATACGTGATATGAAACAGTATGTATCATCTGGCCAATTCATACAATAGGAAGAACACTTCTAAGATAGATAATGGAAAAACAAGTCTGAAAGTATTCTGAAGTATCAGCTGGAAAGTGAGTTTATATCCAATCCATCTGAACTTTCGTTCTACTTTTGAATTATGAATATTCTGAGGTAACCTGTGGCTCCCGGGCAAAATGCTAACTTATATTTAATTGGATATTAACTGATAAATGCACACAATGAACAGATCCAGTATCAATAACTTGATATTGCTAAAGTCTAATGTGGATATTGAAAGAGTGGAACATGGCCCTAGTTGCCATTTTGCTCAAATTTGAAGGAAGTTTATTTTAGTGAAAGGGACAAAAAGCCAAGTAAAAAGGAGTAGATATGGTGATTAGGTATATCATTGCTGGAATACTGGGATGAGAAAAATGACTGCTGACTCCAAGAATGTTAAGAAATTGATTATAATATTTGATGGTATCAGGATAATAAAATATATTGTAGCAATATAAATGTTAAATGTGATATTCTGCTTCAGAAAATGTACTTACTGATTTATTGACCAAAAACTTTGCATTTTCATTTTACATAAATTAGAATAAAAGATACCCATTCAACAAACTATCTTTATAAGATGTTTTTCTTTCAGCCAGATGTTCAAAAGTAATTGTTAGATGCATATTATATCCAACATAATCTCAACATCACATAAAAAAGGATTAAAATAAGACCTTGCTTAGTAAACCCAGTCAGAACTATATATTCATAATTCACATGTCTTCTTTCATCTATCAACTTTTGTGATTCTTTAGAGATTTTATTTAATTATTTAAAACATTTCTATAGCTGCCCATCTTATATGAAATGCTGGACAGTCCCCAAGCTGACTTCCTTCTTTTTGTTTCTAGGATATTTCAAAATAATAGTTATTTAACTTTTATCTTCTGCTTTATTTTCAACCTGAGCTGTTTTTTCTCTGAACTGATTACTATATTAACTTATAGAAAAAGACATTTGTAGGATTCAGTGCTTTCCTCAAAATAACAAAAGCATCATCACAACTTTTTGATAGAAGCCCTGCATTTTGCTTTCCCCTATTATTTCAAAATGTAAAAGTCACATAGATAGAAATTATTGTCATTATTTTTAAGGAATATCATCTCTATATTCCCAGTCCAGGTTACCAAGCTATACAATTGTCAGAAGTTCGACTTAAACATATTGTTCTATTGTTTTGTTAATAATTTATTGGTAATAATTTTTCTATAGCAATCTATTTTCTTTTTCTTACTTCTAATGCTGGTCAGAGACATAATAAAAAATGTAAAGTTCACATATACTTAATGTCATGATAACAGGTCCAGAAGCAGCTGACCTTCCATCACAATTGTAGAAGTCTCTGCTTATATCCTGACTCAATCGAGTGTTTTTTTTTTCCACAAAAACAAAAGTCCTTGTTAACATATTTCAGGAAGCATTTGGAAAACTAGTGGAGTTAATTCATTTATATTTATTTAACTTATATGCCACCCATCTCACCTGGAGGAGACTCTAGTTGGCTTACAATAATTAAAAACCAATAAAAATGTTAAAACAATAAATAATAACATTCAATTAGTTTAAAATTAACAAGATGGGAAGGGAGGGAGGGAGGGAAGTGCACACAGGGGCATGGAATTACCTCCAGAATAATGCGCCCCCATTGGGGCCCCAAGCCAGTTGGCAGAGCCAGGTCTTTAGGTCCTTTTGGAAGGCCAAAAGATGTGGATGCGGATCTTACCTGGGAAGCACTATGTTCCAAAGAGCAGGAGCCATGGTAAAAGAGACTCTTCTCCTGGACCTTACCGGACAACATTCCTTGACTGATGGGGTCTTATATTTATTTAATAAAAAGTCCCTTTAAACTCAACCAAACTTGCTTCTGAATGATATAGATAGGAACATATTGTAAAAATTATTTATTATGAATTTAATCATTATTATTTATCATAGCACCCTGGAGTAGTCAACACCCCAAATTAAAGGTTTTTTTAATAATCAAAGAGAAATCTAAAGCTTTCTTAATTCAGTATGTGTGGCCTAATTGAACCAGTCACCTGTTCATGTTCCAGAGTATTAAGGTTTTCAAAGTATTTTATACAGATAAAATAAATGTGTCTTTACTGTGTCCTGGTGGAGGAACAAGCTTTTGCAGAATCTACTTGCTATCTTCTGAGAGCACAAAATTTAGCACTTGCACTAGCACTAGTACTAGCACTTAGACTTATATACCACTTGACAGTGCTTTTACAGCCCTCTCTAAGCAGTTTACAAAGTCAGAATATTTCCCCCAACAATCTGGGTCCTCATTTTACCAACCTCGGAAGGATGGAAGGCTGAGTCAGCCTTGAGCCTGGTGAAATTCGAACTGCCAAACTGCTGGCAGCCGCTGATCAGAAGTAGCCTGCAGTACTGCATTCTAACCACTGCACCACTGCAACTCTTTTACCTTATAAATATTGATTGGCTGCAATGACCACACTGTGCCTACTGCTTCCTGGCATCCAATAAAGTCAGGGTTGGAGTTATCAATTTGATGGAGCCCTGCTAGTATACCTCTGATGCAAAGGTTAATGAAAAAGAACCATGGACATTTATGTGAAGACTTATTGGTGTCTAGAACTAAAATATGATAATGAGTATTGACACCCTCCCCCTGGGATGTGTTCATTTCTCAGATCAAAACAACTTTGGCTCAGCCCAGGTACTTTGGTACAATAAATTGTCCATGTATTACATTATGTTGATTTGATAATGTGTGAGTGGGTTATTGAATTTGTTGTGCTTTAGGAACACATCTTGGAAGAAGATACTGAGTGAGTCTGATGGTTCACAAATGTTTAATTAGTGTCTCTTTTAGCTTTATGGGGTGTTTTTGTTGTTGGGTTGTAAGCCACCCATAGCTAGGCTTTAAGATGGGCACCTATAGAACTGTTGCAAATAAATAAATAAACAAATGAAACAATTGAATATAATGGGGAAATAATGAGTTGGAAGATGCCATTTATATTGCTAAATTCAACCTCATTCTAAGTGCAGAAATTGGTGCTCTTATAAATATCTCTCCTGCCTTCTTCAATTCACAAAGTGAAGGAAAACTTACCATGTTTCTAAATAATTGGTTTTCACTATTGAACTGCTGTTATGGTTTAATTTAACAGTCACCTAAGGTCTGCCTTCTTTTAATTTTCAAGGATATTATTTTGTGCCCTATATTGTATGAGTTATACAACAGGTATTGACATTCCTTTCTGTGAAACTCCTTCGGATTCTTAAGAAGTGGTGCATATCTTCCCTTAGTTGTCTTTTGTACTAAAATAAGAGTAAACCAAAGGGACTTCAGCAGTTCTGCCTTTCTTTATTGCCTTTGTTACTTCTTACCCTTTCGTTACTTACTTGCCTTTACTAGTTGATACACTGTATTTTTTACATACTGTATTTTCTTATTTCCTTTTTAAACAGATTTAAATAAATACTCTTGTTCTTAACATTTTTTTCCTGAAGTCAAGTCATTGTGAGTTTAGCTTTCCTGGTATTATCCCTACAAGTCCAGGATATCTCTATTTATTTATGGATATTTGCTAAGGGCTACAGGCAGATTATAGCAATGTATCATTCAATGAAAAGATCTAGAGTAATTAAAATTAACAATGTATAATTAATGTAATAAAATAACAATATAATATTGGTGGAGCAATAATTATGAATAAAAAATAACTGATGATAGAAATGTATTAACTATGAAATATTTTGGGGAAGAAATTAGCCAGTTTTGCAAATAATGCTATGAGTGTGGCCGGTCTAATATTTTTTTGGGAAAACTATAAAGGCAGAACTACACCAAAAAATTCCAGTTCTCAGCATCTCTTAACCATGAAAATGAAAAATAACCAACAGTCTCATTTTTTTAACTTACACTGCAACTTCTCCTTTATTTCTATTATTTCCCCTTTTTAAAATAACATGTATTCTTCAGTCCCTACATTCCAATAATGAGAATCACTCAGTGATGACTCAGATATATTTATTATCTCACATTTCCTTCCTTAAATAAAAGTTACTATCCTGTGGAGTTATTATGCTCGCTGAACTTGGTTGTTTGCTTGTAGATGTTTCATTATCCAATTAATAATCTTCAGTGCTACTGAGTGTGGGGTTTTCTCCTGCTTATATCAGTCTCTTACCTTGCCAGTGTTGGTAGGTATATGTTTTCCCCTTGGTAGTTTGTTGCTTAGGTTTACTCTTTTCTTCTTGATCATTTGTCTGCTGTTAATCCCTGCTTATCTTGGTGTTCATTTTTATTTATTTTATATACCACCATTATTTTTACAAATAACTCAGGGTGATAAACATATCCAACACAACTTCTTCCTATTTTCCCCACAATAGCAACCTTGTGAGGTGAGTTGGGCTGAGAGAGAGTGATTGCTTGAGAAGATGTCTTTGGTCTTTTTTCTTTGTTTGTTTCCTTCTTAACTTTTTATTGTGTCTTTAAAATTGTGTGCAAACGTGATTTAGCTCTATGTGTCTATGGATGGCCGATTTGTCTAAGTGCTAAGCCTCCAGAAATTCCTAGCATTTTTTGATTCAGTTTGATTTTGGATGCTCGCAATTTCCCAGGTGAAACTATGGTTGTCCACATTAAGAGTATTCATCATGTATTATAATTGCTAGTGGGTGTTCATGGATATTCTCTGTTAGTCTGCCTGCCTATCTATCCTACACAGTGACTGTTATAACTTCACAGTAGATGACTTCTTCTTTTTCCCTTCGGCTACTGAAATTTGTGATTTCCTAAAGATGTTTTGGAAGACTTTGGTTGGTTTATCTCCTACAGTGAAGCTGTGTGGTTTTATCATCTGTTGGTAATTTGTGAGATATTTTTGGTGTATGGTAGGGTCCTGTCCTTTTCATAGCTTGTGTTGGTTGTGCTGTAGTGGGTTGAGTCATCAGGCATTTACTGATAAATTTTTACTGTATTTTAACTATTCTTTTTTATTAGTTTTACTACCTTTTAAAACTTGTTTTTTATTATTACTACTGTATTTTTACTGCAGAACCAATTTGGTGTCCGGTTAAAACTTCAGGCTAGAAACTGGGAGAGTGTGAGTTATAGTCCCATCTTACCCATGAAGCCAGTTGGGTGACCTTGGATCAGTCATTTTCTCTCAGCAGTAGGAAGGAGGCAGTGACAAACTACTTTTGAAGAGCCTTGCCAAAAAAACCTATAGGAATTTGGCTAGGCAATCTCTAAGAATTGGACACAACTGAACAGAAAAAAAAATACTTTTCATTATTCATCATATTTCTCATACAGAAAACATTCACATTACTTTATGAAAGTTGTGGACTTTGTGAATTACTTTTATTATGAAAAATTGTGAATGATTACAGGCCACAATATAGTTTGGCTTTTAATTATGCACTACAAAAGTTTTCATCTGGAGTCCTTACTTAAAGAGCAATAATTTCAAATCCTTAAGGGTTCATTCTCCAGAAGACACATTGTTCCAGTCTTTATGAGAGGCAATTCATTTCTTACTAGCAATTCCTCCAGCTTGCAACAGTGAACATATTCCCAGAAACTAAACACTTTACAATTCCATTTTTTGCATTCATTTTCTTTATTTTTGTATCCTTTTTTCTGATGCGTTTATGGATTAAAAGAATAGGTTAAGTCCCTCCACATTCATATTTTTCAGCTTCCTTCCTACAACACTGAAGTCTTCGGAGATCTAGCTGATCTTTGCAGAAAGGGAATTGTCAGTGGGCTTGATAGGTTTTTGGCTGCTGCTTTATCTATGCTTCTTGCTGATACATTATCTTCTTTTCTTCCTAGTAAAGAATTACTAAATACCTTCTCTCTTTGTCTTCTTGTAGCAGGTGCATCTTTTCTGTTGTTTTGGGGGGGGGCATTTTCTCATCTCCCAATCAATTTCTTGTTTTGTCCCTGCAGATTTCTTCTACGAAAGCCTGGAAACTAATTCTGAATTCCAACACTACGTTTCTGTTTCCAGTTGTCATTCTCATTTACTGGATTGGTTCTTTTTATGTTGATCCTTTTGCAGAGGCAGATTTCCCCCTCTTTCAATTTCTAATAGCATTTCCTTTGGGGCAGGGGGGTCTAATAGTTCTTTATCTTTTCTTATGAAGTAAAGTGGTATCTCTTGCTACTCTAATGCTCTTCAAGCATTGCTTGAACTTAATAAAAATACATGCCAGGTTCCTTTCAGGCAAGAACATCCAGTACAGAAAAAAAAAGACATTTATCCTTGTTTAATTTTAGAAAACACTATTAATTGAAAGGCAATGCTGAATAATAAAGACCTTGAGAAATACATAACTAAGATAATAACACTAAACACTATTACTTTGTAGAAGTGCTACTTTGGGAATTGTTAACTAAGCTCTGCAAATGCTGTATTTCTAGAGCGCTAACTATATATGATTTTATATGTGTGCTTGTATTTGCAGTTAATATACAACTTTTGTAATTCTTCTATTAGCATAAATACATACAAATGTATTAAATCCTGCTGATAAAGCAGATTCACTGAATCCAGAAAAAATTCTCAAGTCATAGACTTGGAAGTACTATTTTACATGGTTTCACGCTTAGCCTTTCCAGGTGGACTAAATAGGAAAATTGAGCAGATGATCTAATTCCACTTTATTGTAAGGCTACATTAACAGAATCTTGCAAGGCTGATAGTACAGATTTCCCACTATCTCTTTTACAGCCTGAGAAGTTAGGGAGACTCCTTTCTCAATCTCTTTCTCTGTCCATCATGCAACCATGGACTATGCTGTCTCTTATCTGATTGTTTCCTGGGCTGCATCTCCCCCCCCCCCCCACTGCTACCGCCCAAGATTATTCCCCTATTCTGTTCAGGGTAAAGTGATGTCAGTATAATTATATTTGGTTGTATATTTTTAGCACATGCCAGGCAGGAAATGTCCTTACCTATTGTCTATTAGGGATTGGATGGAAGGATATACAGACCACACCAAAACCTCAGTAAGACTGATTTATTGATGCTGGCTTGGCTTTAGGCAGAGCTTTACTCCCCATGAAGCAGCCAGTCAGTTTTTAGCTTGATATATCACCAAAAAATAATGGATATAAAAAATATTAACAGAAGAAATAAATAAAGTATAACTCTAACTTGTCTTATTAAACTACTACTTTTTCTAACAAAAAAATGGCCTAGTAAATTGCAATGAGAATAACAGTTCCCTCCACCCACCAAAAATACAGTAATTTAGCCTTACAGCTTCCATAAGCATGTATTGTGCAATCAATAAAAGGTGGTTCTTTTTCTAGATATATATTCTAGGTCAGTGGTCACCAACTGGTGGGCCGTGGCCCACTAGTGGATGGCGAGAAAATGTTGGTGGTCCACAGAGAAATGTCACTCCCAGAGCACCCCCCCAAAGCAATTAATCCAGGCTGTGCAGGAACACCAAGCTGCACCTCCCACATGGCCCGCAGGAACCTTCCCCGCCTATTCACTCCTTACCTGGCAAACTTGCCTGCTAAGTTGCTATTTTTCCTTTTTATCCCCTGACCATCAGCTGTTCTGCTGTGCCAGGAGATTTAGATTAGCTAGAAAGCAGGAAATTGTTGGATTTCTTGCTTTCCAGCTAATCTTTAGATCTTCGGCTCTGCAGAGCCGAACCTTCCTTAGGACTGAAGGTTCTATTATTCAGTTGTGGGCTCAGATAGCCAATGGCAGAAACACAGATCTCTAAGTGAATCTGTTTTTCTGTGAGCAACTCAATCTGCCTGCTTGCTTTGCCTGATTTGGGGTAAAAGTTGCTCTTTTTATATAAAAAAATCAATATTTACATACAGGGTATGTTGTGAGTTTATTTTGTGAGTTTGCTTGCAAGCAAATTTTATGTGACAGACTCAGATAGTCGATGGCAGAAACACAGATCTCTAAGTGAATCTGTGATTCTGTGAACAACTCAGTCTGCCTGCCTGCTTTGCCTGATTTTGGGTAAAAGTTGCTCTTTTTTAATAAAAAAATCCATATTTACATAAATATTGATAATATTTACATACAAGCCATGCCCAGCCAGTCACATGACCACCAAGCCACACCCACAAATTAGGCCACGCCCAAGAACCGGTTGTTAAGAAATTTGAATCTCATCCCTGCCTGTGTGTGTGTGTGTGTATGAGAGAGGGAGAGGGAGAGAGAGAGGTTAGATCAGATCTCTCTCTCTCTCTCTCTCCCACCAACGTCAGCAAGCTACCGTCAGTCAAAATTCATATTAGTGGTCCCCGAGATTTAAAATTATGAGTTTGGTTGTCCCTGAGGTCCAAAAGGTTGGTGACCCCTGTTCTAGGTAGAAGACAGAATACAAATATCAATAATAACAGTTTCCAAGACAAATATCTCACTAAACAAAATGCTAATGTGTAACTGTTTAGTATACAATGTTTTGATACATAGGTGGTCAACTACAAACCCGAGTTGCTCTCTGCAAGCTAGTTTTTAATGGTTGTGTTTTGCTGTAAGCTGCTTAGCTTCTTTCCTCTCATCCGTAATAGCTTTCTTTGAATGATACAGTTAGGCGGCTAGGTGAGATTGAAGGAGCTAGTATTGTCCTTAGTGTAATGTCAAAGCACTATGAAACCAACTCAGCCATAGGATTAGGTTGCTTGATCTTTGCTACTATTGCTGGCTTACTTAATGATTTATTTCTGGAACAATTAACATGCTTAGACTGAGGTCTTGTGCCCAGTTATCTGAGAGTAAGAATAATTTGGTTTTCTTCCAGTTAATTTCTATAAAGTTTGTTGTGTTTAATATCTTTTAGATTAAAACATCTCTTCAAAAACCACTGAGTGCATTTTAGAAAAATCATGCTTTCTGTCTGTTTTATGTACTGCACTTCTTTTTACATTGAATGGTAATCAAATAATTACAATGGTCCATCCAGCATAGCTTCCGGCCATAATATACAATGAACTGTTGTTCAGCATTTTCTAAAAATTATAATATTCCCTCTCCCGGTGCTTAATGCCACAGTAAATTGATAAATATATCTAGTATGAATTTACTCATAGTTAATGTATAAGAATGAAAATGTTAGAGAGTAGACTTTCAATCTGGCTAACATAAACTAATGCATGACGCATCTAGCCCACGAGCCATCAGTTTGACACCCCTGACCTAGAGGAAGGATAATAGCTTCCAGATAACAATGGAAATTAGGGTTCTTAACAATAAGAAATATTTAAAATGATTGACATACAGTGTATATTTAATAGCACATGGGTTTAAACAAAAATAAACCCAGTTTTTATATAAACAGCTTATTTATCTAGCAATTGGTGCCCTGATAGGTAGTATCCTAATTTGGGCCAAAGTAAATAGCATCCTATGTGTGAAACACATGCAGTGTTAAATAAATATCTAGGAACAGACTAGAGAGGAAATGTGTTTGTGTTATAAAAGGGCTGGAAGCTTTTGGCTCAGTTATTTGGAATATCTAGTTCCAAATTCTCTACTTTAGTTCCGCCAGGTCATTATCAAGTCCCAAAGCAGGTAGTGCTGACAAGGTAAAATTGTGATGTTCTCAATCATCGTTAATTTCTCTTCTAAGGTTGGAAGACAACCTATGCAGGAAAGTGAAAGAAACTAGGGAAGATCCCCAATAAACATCCTTCAATCAGAATTTAAGACAACAAAATGAAGTTTCCCCTCCCTGAAAAAAATGCAATCTAATTTTAGTCACGTGTAAAGCATGATAATTCTAGTCATCTTACTCTTGGTAAAATTTTCAAGAATTTTGACTGGAATGCTTCTAACCTAGGAGACTCCTTATAAATGCACAGCTAAGAACTATCTAGCACTGAACCCAGAACTTTGGCTTTAAGTAGACCAGCAGTAGAACATCAAAATAGAATCTATATATTTAGAGGATTTTACCTGCTTGATGTTTCTTGTTAATCACTTAATTGGGGCTTTAAAGCATTTCTTCAAAATACCCATGCTTTTGTTTTGGAATAATGTTTCCCTATAAATTATAAACTACTTCACATTTTACCTTTTGTTTTTTATATTTCTCATTTATTACTTTTTCTGTATTTCATCAACTTCTCCATCTTGAAGTTTCTTGATTCCTTTCCTTTCAACTTATTCACTCTCCTTCCATTTATCTTCCAATTCAGTTCTTTTTTATTCTGTTTAAATGATTAAGCCAGCAGATGACTCATACTGGTCACTTGCTTTTATATTTGATCTCCATGAGTTATTCTTAATTCTGTCTCTTCAGTCTCACCACATACTGCCTCACCACATATGCTTCTTAAGCATCCTTCATCCAATATTTTTTTTTATTTTTCCTGTCATAAAGTCTCATTTCCATATAGCAAAGACAGTAGAAGTACTCTCTTATACAACTAACATTAATTCCTCACCATATATTACATACTGCTACTACCTATCAGCATTTGCAGATCTTAAATTTTCTCTATTTTCTCATCTGTAGTAAATGCTACAAAATCTGTAATCCATTGAGTACATTTCAGAGATATTTCCTTATCTAAATAGAGAAACACAATGACCACAGATGTGCAAAAAATCAGTGGGGGATCAGGAATGACTTCCAACTTCCTGTTGACTTGTCCCCATTGAGTTTCCTTGTGGGAAGGTGGCAGTGAGCATTGGAAATCTCCCCCACTGTTCTTTTTTCCCTCCCTCCCTAGCAGTAATTCATAAGCTTGTCTGCAACTCAACTGAATTTTTGATGTCTTTAAAATGTATTTTGTTTCAGCTGAAGTGTGGTAAGATAGAGTGATTATAGGTAAAAAAAAGGTGTCATTGTAAAGTAATTAACAGTTTTCTCTACTGAAAAGAGTCTTGTGATGCCCACTGACTCTTGTGATTGCTTATTGATCAGGGAGTTATGATACTGAAGCAAGCCATTGTTATAGTTCAGTTATCAAAGTAGTACATTGCCAAATAATGTGACCTTTCGACATGGGGTCAAGATGGGAATAAAGTAGAAATTGTACACAGCGGTAAATCCAGCAACCTGAACCAAAGAAAGCTAGATGGATTGTTGTCCTTGCCAGTGCTACATATTTGCTGCCAGCAAAATATTTCACTTGTGATTTAAATCTCTATAATAAAACTAAAATTCTGAAATACTGATCGTAAAATAATGTTAATGTATAATTTTGTGAAATTCTGACTTAAAGAGAAAAAACATTTGCTCTGAGTTGGGACAGCTGAACCAGGTTTCTTTTTTAAAAAACTGCACTTATAACAACAGTTTTAAAAAATGCCTTTCTGAGTCTCCTATAACTTAATTTATAACAAGAAATAAAAAGAACTTAAAAAGAACTTATAGTAATGGAATGATCCTCCCAAAATTATAAAGAATGGAAAAACAAAATTGTGCCTCTGTTCTTATAATTGTATGTATATATACAGTTTTGGGTAAGAGCAGGGGTAGGCTTCAGAAATGTTAGCAACAAGTTCTCTGCCCAGTTGCTGGGTGGGCATGGCCTAGTCGGCCTCCTGCACCATAGCTGGGGGTGTTTTTGCCCTCCCCAGGCTGTGGGAGTTTTCCTCGAGCTTCCAGGAGGGCAAAAATGGCCTCCCCGGGTTCCAGAGGCTTCCTGGAAGCCAGAAATGGGCCCATTTATGGCCTTTCTGAACTTTCAGGAGGCCCATTTTTCACCCTCCCCCAAATCTCCATGTGTGCCCTGCACTTACCTGCATCCAAAATGGGCCGCATGGGGACTCCTTGGAGGGGCCAGCCATGAGTGGGATTTGGGGGGTTTTCCGAACTACACAAACTCTTAGCTAGAGGATCTCCCAAAATCCTGCGAACCCCCAGCAGCCCACCCCTGGTAGACTCTTGTCAGAGTTTATAAGTAGAGCTAAAAGTCTGGGACAGTATTTTTTCCAAGGCACCATTTACTGAATAACCAAATAGCTATCCTTCACAACATATACAGTATGTTTATACTTATGTACTATATTTACAGCACAGCATTAATCTTTATTTCTGTAATAGTTCCTGCAGTTTCAGAGACATCTGCCTGGTGCTAACATTACTTTTTCATGCCAAATAATTTTTTATTAAGTCTATGTGAAGCAACATAGATTCCTTACTGAAGTGAAGAGGTTTTTACCTCAACAAAACAATTTGACCTTGAACTATTTCATGTCAGTACTGTAAGACAAGATTCGTTTCATCCTTCTCCCCAAGTACTGGTTGAAGCGTTTTCAGGCTGGGTGGCTTTGAAATTATATCCAGACTGAAGATGACATGGTCATTTGCTTTTAGAAGTAAAGGAATAATATATCTTCATGCAGCACCTTTCAGGATTTGCTTCTTTAGCAATTCATCGAAGTCTGCTACATTAACATTTACATGCTCACATTTTTATTAATATTCATATTCAGGTTTTACTAGTCTGAAAGTTGCTTTTACTTTACTTTTAGTTACTGCATTTTTAAAATACCTTTAAAGTTTTTCTCCTTTCTTAATATATAAAATCTATATATAACATGAGGAGCACTATCAAATATGTGTCTCCCTCCCATCTATCTATATCCCCTTGCCACAATTTTCTGTCAATCTATTTACACTGCTCAAAAAAATAAAGGGAACACAAAAATAAGACATCATAGATCTGAATGAATGAAATATTCTTATGAAATATTTTGTTCATTACATAGTTGAATGTGCTGACAACAAAATCACACAAAAATTATCAATGGAAATCAAATTTAGCAACCCATGGAGGTCTGGATTTGGAGTTACACTCAAAATTAAAGTGGAAAACAACACTACAGGCTGATCTAACTTTGATGTCATGTCCTTAAAACAAGTCAAAATGAGGCTCAGTAATGTGTGTGGCCTCGACGTGCCTCCCTACAACGCCTGGGCATGCTCCTGATGAGGTGGCGGATGGTCTCCTGAGGGATCTCCTCCCACACCTGGACTAAAGCATCCCCCAATTCCTGGACAGTCTGTGGTGCAACGTGGCGTTGGTGGATGGAGTGAGACACTGATGTCCCAGATGTGCTCAATTGGATTCAGGTCTGGGGAACGGGCGGGCCAGTCCATAGCATCAATGCCTTAGTCTTGCAGGAACTGCTGACACACTCCAGCCACATGAGGTCTAGCATTGTCGTGCATTAGGAGGAACCCAGGGCCAACCGCACCAGCATATGGTCTCACAAGGGGTCTGAGGATCTCATCTCGGTATCTAATGGCAGTCAGGCTATCTCTGGCGAGCACATGGAGGGCTGTGCGGCCCCCTAAAGAAATGCCACCCCATACCATTACCAACCCACTGCCAAACCGGTCATGCTGGAGGATGTTGCAGGCAGCAGAACACTCTCCACGGCATCTCCAGATCCTGTCACATCTGTCACATGTGCTCAGTATGAACCTGCTTTCATCTGTGAAGAGCACACGGAGCCAGTGGCAAATTTGCCAATCTCGGTGTTCTCTAGCAAATGCCAAATGTCCTGCACGGTGTTGGGCTGTATGCACAACCCCCACCTGTGGACATCGGGCCCTCATACCACCCTCATGGAGTCTGTTTCTGACAGTTTGAGCAGCCACATGCACATTTGTGGCCCGCTGGAGGTCATTTTGCAGAGCTCTGGCAGTGCTCTTCCTGTCCCTCCTTGCACAAAGGCGGAGGTAGCAGTCCTGATGCTGGCTTGTTGCCCTCCTACGGCCTCCTCCACATCTGCTGATGTACTGGCCTGTCTCCTGATAGCGCCTCCATGCTCTGGACACTATGCTGACAGACACAGCAAACCTTCTTGCCACAGCTCACATTGATGTGCCATCCTGGATGAGCTGCACTACCTGAGCCACTTTTGTGGGTTGTAGACTCCATCTCATGCTACAACTAAAATGAAAGCACCGCCAGCATTCAAAAGTGACCAAACCATCAGCCAGAAAGCATAGGAACTGAGAAGTGGTCTGTAGTCACCACCTGCAGAACCGCTCCTTTATTGGGGATGTCTTGCTAACTGCCTATGCTTTCCACCTGTTGTCTATTCCATTTGCACAAAAGTATGTGAAATTGATTGTCAATCAGTGTTGCTACCTAAGTGGACAGTTTGATTTCACAGAAGTGTGATTGACTTGGAGTTACATTGTGTTGTTTAAGTGTTCCCTTTATTTTTTTGAGCAGTGTATATTAGTGCTACATACAAGGGAGGAATGGATATCAAAGTTATGACAGAGGGTGCAGCCATATTAATTAAATGAGGTAAAATGTGTTTCGAGTGGCAGTATGCTGCTTTGATGGAATTTCATATAACAAAACTTTTAAAAAATCATTCCTTTTATCCAGGCAACTTAGTCACATTTTTATTGTAAAATAATAAGCACTACTAATATTATGTCCAAGTGACTGATGTTGAAAACTTTCATCTCTCATTAGTACTAGTTTTTACTAAGATAAAGTCTCTTTTAATTATTTTTAATAAGGACAATGCTGGCTGTTTTTCTTCACATATTTAAGTAGAATTTATGCTTATTTGTGTGTTATATTCTGCAGAATAAATCCTGCATTGAACAGAGTTTGAACTAGGAAACTGTAAAGATCCATTTTCACATAATATATGTACACTAGAAAAATATATATCAATAGTTATTCTACTTTAAGTGTTCCTTACAAAACAGCTTTTCTGTTTACCTTTAATTGTAAAGAGTAAGTTTCATCTTTGGGTTTATATGTGAATTATATTCACCAAAGCTGTAATAAAATGTTGAAAAATTAAAGCAATAAAATAAAAGATAAAGATAAAGATAAATGGAAAAACAGCACAGTTTAAATTTAATTTAATTTTATTTGCATGTATTTTGTTTATCCTTTGAACCAATTAACATTGTTAAACTAAATACAACTAATAATATTTTTATTACCTGTAATGATTGGAAGAACGTTTCTATAATCATAAAGTTTTCACTTTATTTGGAATTGCTAACATTGACTTGAAAGAAACTTTATCCATGATCATACAATCTGTACACAATATTTCTTTAGGACATAAATATTTTAAGAAGGCTAAATTGATGTAGTGGTTATTAGGCTAGAAACTGGGAGACTGTGGGTTCTAGTTCTAGCTTGGTGACCTGACTTTCAACCCTAGCAAACCCATTTCAAAAGAAAAAAAAATATTTTCAAAAAAACTGCAAGGACTTGTCCATGCAGTCACCAAGAGTTGACTTGAAGGCACACATACATGTTTTAAGAATTACTGTTCACTGCTCATAAAATAGCATGGTTCAAGGATAATAAATATATGCTAAATTTTAAATTGTCCTACTCATTAGTATGAGCATAATATACCAATGTTGTACTTATGTTTAAGCATACTACTCTTAATAATATGGTTTTAATTATGCTTGTTGTTTATATCAGAAGATTCTGTTTGGAATCATTCTGAAATTTGGAAAATTTCCAGGGAGAGCACATTAATACTTGACAGCTTGCTATTTTTTTTTCTTTTCACTCTCTTTTTTCTGCCTTTTTAATTATTTTTAAAGTACTGTGTATTTGCTGGTTATACTTGTGTTCTATATATTGCTGACCAGCACTGTTATTGTGGCTAAAAGATTCTCAGCCAGAACAGTTAAAAATGAAATATATAAAAAAAAACCACGTCAGGTGGTTTCAAAATTTAATTTCTGTCATGTTAGTGCAAATTCCTGACTTCAGGGAGCCATGACTTGAATGGTGGCATTTCAGCTGTAATCTCTGCTTGCTGACTGCTGCTACAAGCATAAAAATTTGAGCCATAATATTTAATGAAATCCCTTCAGATTAAGCACTCACTGCGGAAAAGAAACGTTACTAAGCTTTTTTTCTTTACTAGTTAGCATAAGGGTTGATTTTTTAGGGAGAGAGTGTCCAAGAGACAGAACTATGAGTCCATCAATAATTTACATTTTTGTTACCTGGTATTTAGGATTCTGTTGCCATAGCAATCCATCTGTGCCTGAACGGATAGTATTTTAAATGGAGGTTGTGATGGGATCCACATTTAAACTGTGTGCTAATCTATAGATCTGTGCTGTAACTTCTTTTAGCTCTGGTAAATCATTGCTCGTTTTTACAAAGTATTTTATAGCTTCTTGAAATAATGAAGTTAAAATTATAGATACAAAAGTTTTATTAAATGTACTGTGTAAAGTTGGTAAGCATTGCATGCTGTTTAAGACTAAACATTTTTCTGTGAGATTAAAATGCAACAGAGATTATGGTAGGAGCTTGATTTACTCAGAAATAATCCTGCTATTTAGCTACATGCATTTTGGATTATGAACTGAGACTGCTGTCTGGATTACTAGTACCTTCTTTAGACTTTTGCTGCCTAAAGGAAAGAATGCTTTATTATTTTCTTCCTTCATATTAGAACCAGCAGTTAAAATATAATGTTGATACACCACATACCTACCACTTCTTGCCTTCATTTGCTGGCCCTTCATATTTTCAGTTGAAATAGACCATTTCACCAAGTGAACAAACCCAAGGACATTTTGTTCATTCTACTTTGAACATTTCTTGGATTATTTTTCTACATAAATAATACAGGAATATGTTATATATTCTTTTATTGGATGGTCACCTCTCTGTTCCTATCATTGTATCCATCCATACTATGCAACTGGGATGATCATTGTATGGCAAATTCAGGCAGATGGAGAGTTCATTGGTAATTTCCACCGTTTGTCATCTAAGGGCCATTTCAGAGTTTATGAGCCAAACAGCCTTTCTATAGCTTCCTTAAAAGTATCAGAGTAAAATGAAAACAGTATATGTTAGTAGTTCAACGATCAATTTAAGGAGGAAATACTTGTAGTCTCTCCATGCCTGGTTTATAGAAAATTATTTATATTTCTTTTTTATGATATGATGAAGTTCTTCTGTTTTATATGCTCTATATAATATCTTATTTCTAAGCACATAGCAAAGCAAAACAGGCCAGAAAATCTTAATAATATTTAATTTATATACCAGTTTAATTTTGAGGAAATGATTTGTTTGCTACAGTTTCTAAATATAGTAATTCATTTCATTCAAGCTGCCTGATGAGTGGAAAGTTACTTCCCACTAGGAAAGTTAGAATTCACCCCTAGGCAGTGGCAGATTTCTGGACACAAAGAGAAAATATCTGCTCCAAACTCTGCATAGGCATCAGGAAACGCATCCAGCCAATAAACTTTCAGCTCCAATCAGTCACCTTAACTCCTCTCCGAAACAAAGAGATTAAAGGGTCATAAAAAGAGCAAAAAACAATTCAAGACTACTTCGTGGCTGAGCATTTTGAACTTTTCCCAAGTTTTCTTTTGAGACATAGAATCATTCAGCTGGAAGGGATCACTGAGGAATTCCAAGGCGGTTTGCTTTCTACAGGGAATAGTGATGATGAGGTACCCACTATAATGATATATGGACTCGTATTAGGAATTCACATACTGTACATCATACAATTTTATTTTATTTTATTTTTTAAAAAATAGTTTATTAATTTTTACAATTAAAACCAAACAACAATACATACACAAATAAGGAAAGGAAAGGAAAGGAAAGAGGAGAAGGGGGAAAGAAAGGAATTTTGAAAAAAGAAAGAAAAAGGAAAAAGGAAAAAAGAAGAGGTTACAAGGTTAAAAGCATTCTTATTTTTACAGTTTGCAAGGTCTTCTTTTTTTTTTCCATAACCTTAATTTATGTCATGTACCCACACCTGTTCTTTACTTATATCGCTACTTCATTATTATAGGTTGATACTTTTCTCTTATGCCTTATGATATATAATTTATCTTTGGTCAATCCAATTATACCAACAATTCCAGCTATCATAATATAGTGAAGTGTCTTTGTTTTTCAGCGCCAAAGTCAATTTATCCATTTCTGCACATTTTGAAATTTTTTCAATAATCATTTCTTCTGATGGAGTTTGATGTTGACAATTTTATTTTCTAAATGTAGTGGGCTGATGACACATATAAGTAGATCTATTCTGCAAAATCTGTTATTCCATTAGTTCTTTCTTATGTATTCATTCGGTATATAATGCTAAGAGTTTTTTTTTTCCATTTCCTTCTGCTGTTGACTAATTTTTTCATTCTATTTGTCTTCAGGCTTCTCCAGAATCAAATCTCAGTGAAACCACTCATCCCAATCCATAGAATCTTATGAGTAAATTAAACATATGATGCACATTATGTGTTTTATTGCTCCAGAGTCTTGAAAGAATCCTTTCTTGTTATAAAAATATACTGCATTGTGATGTAATATTGCAAAAGGCAGGCAGTTATAGCTAAAATCATTATATTCTGCAGTATTTCTCATGAAAACAAAAGATTCTCTGAAACATTATTCAAATTAATTCAGGATCTTATAGTTGACAGATGTTGCAATAACAGTTTAGGAAATACAGTTGTCATTACAAGATTTCACCCTGTGCAGTGGACTCAAAGGAAACATAGCCATGGATGGATGATTTAATGTTCCAGTATGTTATATAAAGAATTATGGGTTAAATATAAGAAGATGGAAGCAAATGGACACTATTTTTACAAAATAATATTTTCTTATCCCTGTTTTTTATGAGACAGCAATGATTTCAGGAATTGAAATTAGAATTGGAGACAAGAGTGTTTTACTATTATGGGATGGGAAGGGGCAGTTTATCTTTATGGCATCTGATATAGAGAGAGAGAGAAAAGGGAGAAAGCTAGACTAAATGTTTTAAAATAAAGAGATAAAATTAATAACTTTCCTTTTTTCATCTTATATAATTACATGATATATGGGGAAAATGATTATGAGCCTGATTAAAATTTAAATATTTGTATTATTGATTTTCAACTTTCCTTACACTAGTTTTATATTTTAAAAATATTACAGGATTGTTTTTTTTTTTAATCCATTTAAAATTCTTCAGCAGTTTTTCTTCTATCTCATGTTTTCCTATTATCCTGAACAGAGTTTTGAAAGGCCAAAACTTAAAAGTTAATAGCAAACCATGTAAGCCATATAAGTAATAGCAAATTAATTTTGCAATGGAAATATTTATAATAAGAAACACTCCTTTACTATGGCTTTCTAATGTGGTTATATCAGAAAAGCTGACATAGTCCCCACTCCCATCTTTACCATATAAAAGTTCGCTAATAACCCTGACCCTTACAAAACAATACCTGGGATTTTTTTGTGTTGACAAAACATCTGTACAAACATGTAGCAAAAGATAGCATTATGAAAGAAACATTTTTTTCTTACTGAAGATTATCCATACAACCCTGTATAAAATTCTGTGGAATTGTTTATACAGAAAAACTCTTCCTTGTACACAGTCTAAAAAATCATCCTAACCACCTCATCTGATAAATTAAGTTGTACTGAAAATGACAATGCATCAATTAATTTAAAATGCCACAATACTATTTCTCCTTTTCCTATAGTTGTGGCCAGTCAATATTAATTGTAGCAGATAGTGGCAGAGTAACACAAATCTTATTATATGGCAGGGATAGCCAGTCTGTGTCCCTAGTCTAAATATGATTCTTGAATCGATTTCCTGTAGACTTTGGTCTAAACTGCTGGGTGCAGAAGATCAGTTGAAACCAAGATTTCTCTGTTTCTACCCTGCAGGCTTCTGCTTGCGAAAGAGAGTAGAAAATATCAAAGGAAAAAAGGTGTCAGAAGGAAGGAAAACTACCCATCTCTATCTAAAGACCTATTCTTTGGGGTTCTATCTTCTAACTACTTCTAACTACTTCTGTTGCTTATACATGTCCCAAACTGATTCTCTACAAATCCTGATGAAATTGCATTGTCTTACTACAAGTGTAGGCACTCTATGGCCTTTCAGATTTAGTCATATAAACCTCTGAGTACTGGGTTTCTCTATTATATTCTGACATTTTCATTTGATTGGTTTAAATGGTTAAATTCATTCCCAGGAAGACCATAAGCTGCCCATCTCTGTTCTTCCATTTAGAACTATTTTTATAGAACAGTATTCTATATTGTTTAGTAAAATCAATAACATTTCCTTGGATGTTTTGTTCTTACAGGAAGGTGAATTTAGAGAAAAAGAAGATATCTTGAATCACATCATTAACAGTAAGTCAGTTTTCACCATACTTTAAAACACAGAATTTTTATTCAATTTTCTGTCCAGTCTGGTTTTCATTTTACTTCTTTACTTTTATGGTGTAAGAAATTAGTATGACATACTATGCAATATCCATCTTCAAACTCAATTTCATTTCTGTGGAATGGATTTTTAAAAATTTATTTATCTGCTAATCCTCTTAGATAAAAGACTAAAGTAATTCCTTCCATGTGTCTGTGTTCTACCACATAGGAAAAGATTGGTATGACTGCCTTCCTGACAAGGATACTATCAGTGATAGGAAGTAACCTAATTAAAAAGGAAATGGCAAATCTTTTCATGCATTTTACCTGTTAAGGGGATTCTTTATGAATGCTTTTCCTTTGAATGTATTTCTGAAAGTGTGGAATACACATTTTTATATCCTCCAATAACTTGAAGTTTTGCTTGCTATTTATCTTCAGGGCAGCTTGGAATCAGAAAGACAGAGTTCTGTTCACTTTTTCATAGAGGTATAATTGTACTTTGGAAAGATACAAGAATGGTCAGTCACATATGATTGGCCTCAGACAGTGACATTGTTTCTTTGCAAAGGGACACCTTGTAAGATTGCTTCAGGATTATACTTTTCTTAGAAACAGACCTCATGCAGAGTTGCACATAGTTCTGTGCTATGCAAGTAATATTAGACTGGTTTTCCACCTCATTTTTAAGTATTGTTAGCCACTCAGAATCGTGTATTTTAGATGGGCAGGCATAGAAATTGAATAAATAAATAACATATCCCTGAATCTTACAATGGGAAGATGTCTGTATATACTTGTTTCAATTTTTATTTCTACTTAATATCATTAAGTTCAAACTCTTTTATTCTTTGGTATAATAAGTGCTGACCTAATAACTAGAAGACACTGAGTTTTAGTTCTGCCTTGGACATGAAAGCTGGCTGGTTGATTGACTTAGGTTAAGGTTCAAATAAATACAATTACACTTTTTTTCTTTCAGGCCAAATATAAAAATAAACCTTTTAATATCATCCAGCATTGTGATTATAGAATACAAATGCCTGACCATAACTATATACTTATAGAAATGGAACTATGCAACGACTAAAGATAACGGTTTCTCTTTCCAGTTGTGTGTAATACTAAGGGGCAGTTCTCATCTCTGTTTCTTGACCAACAGAGCCAGCATTGCCCGAAGACATTTCCTATGACATGCATGGCTATATGCCAAAGGTGCATGGAATGTTGTTATCTTCCCAACAAAATGGTACCTATTAATCTACTTGCATTTACATGCTTTCAAACTGCTAGATGTGCAGGAGCTGGGGTGAAAATGGGAGCTCATCCTGTTGTGCAGCACTTGAATCTTGAACTTGGACTGTCACCTTTCCAGTTGGCTAGCTCAACATCTTAACTATTATGCCATTACAGCCACTCAAATGCAATGAGTATTCAACATGTATAATATATACTTTTTAGCACACCATTGTGACTGAATCCCAAGAAATGAAATCAAAGCTAAATTAGTGCTAACCTCCCTCTATATCTATTTTTTCTTTCCTTTTTAAACAGATACTATAATATTTTACTAGCAGTAGAGCATTTTCCTTTTATTATTTCTTCAAAATGAATTGCAAAAATCACTTCTTTTTATGTCACAAATATTATAAGCTCTTTTGACACTTGAAATAGCATAGCTTTCTTAAATTCACAACATAGGTTTGTGGGGGACAGGTAATGATAATATAGATTCAACTGGTACTTCTTCAAATATTTACTATAGGGATCTACTTTATTGCTTTACAAAACTCTGTCATAGCAAACTTTTGAAAACTACAAAGAGAAGAATACTTAGGATTGTAGGGTAGTAGAATGACAGATATTTGAGTCAATAATCTGTTCATCCAGCAACATTAGTAGTTTGAATTGATCTAATTTGGGGAGAAGCCATTAAAAAAATTTTTTATACAGATTATGTCTATGTGAATCAGGTTTGGTTTGAACTGGAGATTCAAGATTTGACTAGCAAATTATTCAATTCCAGTTTTCATTATGAGATTCCAGGGAAACACACTGAAGCCATCTTGAGTTTTGATTTGATAAAACATGCTGTGATGTAGAAACATTTGATAGAATGTAAAAACAAAAGAGATAATAGCATTAGATAACATCAAATTGTCAATCTTCAATTGAATGTGTTCAAGGATGATCCAACTTCAATTTCAATATATGTTCCAGCTTTTTACAGGCAATGTTGTTAGAGCACAGGATAACATTTTATCTTGCAAATTATGTAAAATTTCTCTACAGAAATTGTGCTGAACCAATACTTCAAGTGTTTTAACAATAACATACTTTTGATTAAATATAATGCCAAAAAAGAAGCTGACACAAAATCATATTGATAGCCTTGCCATTCCCTTTTTCTTAAAAGCAGTATAGTCAGAGCCTTAAAATTTTACCTTTATCTTACACAATCTTATATTGTCAAAAAATAAACCTTACCTAGTCATGCTAAGTTAAAGTACAGTTCTACCCAGGAAGGTATGCTAATTAGATCCAAGATTACATATTAAATTTGTCAGTCTAGCTCATTTCAAAGTGCTGAGAACTGGAAAATTCCCAGTTACATTGGCATGACAAATGTAGAAATACATTAGCTCAAGAAAGAACAAAGGTGCGTGCTAATGACAAAGAGGAATACTTTGGCATCCCAAAAAGCTCTGATAGGCAAAGAAATTGGCTAACTACTTCATGCCAGCACTTATTACTTATGGAAGGGAAGTTGCAATATTCTGTAGTGTCTGTATCAACCCAAGAAATTAAAGAAAAAACACTGAGTATGTAAAAGTCTATAAAATGCTTTGGGGTTATCTTAAGTTTGCGAATCTGTTCAGTGGGGTAATCCCATCAAAACTTTATCAAATTGAAACATCCCTTGAGAGTTTTACAAGTTTTTGGAAGTTTTTCATGTGGTATAGCATTATAGCTGCCTTTCCCAAACAGACATATATATTGAGGTTTTGGTCTTTTTCTGTAGATCCAAACAGACATATCTCTTCGTGGTGGGGGTGGTGGGGTGGCGCTGCGCCTCGTTGGTGGTTGTGTTATATATATATATAGTGGTTGTGATAATGGGAATTGAATTCAATGTATTTAAATCTGCAAAATCTATTTATTTTGTTTATAAACAATAAAACCCTGTTATATTATCTGGATTATGAATGTACATTCTAAAAAGACTATGAGTGAACAGCAAAAGTTAGAAAGATAATCCTCAAGGCAACATTGCAGGCAATTGAGCCTTGCCATTTTGTTCCCATACAAATATAGTCTTTTATTTGAAGTTTTCCATTGGTCTCCACTCTTAGAAAAGCCTTATCATTGTTTGATATTGTGAATTTACTCATAACTAAAAAGCATGATAAAGTATTCCAAATTAATTTGGCAAAATATTACTTTCATACTCATTAAATATGAGATCAAGGATAGAGAAATCCTGTTCAATTTTCAAAATATACTAAAACAATAACAGAATATGCATGCAGAAAAAGGAGGCAGATATGTAGCTCTCTATATTCAATACTGATAGCAAACATGTGATGGAATTTTATGTAGCTTCATTCTACACTTTTCATTTTTTTTAATTAATGTATTTTTCAAAGTGCAGAATCCTGCAGAATGGAGAAAAAACAGTAATTTCAACATATGCTTTGGAAAAGTTGTCTGACCATAATTCTAATGCAACTTAAGTTCTATCAAATTACATCTGCTAAAACATTTTGGATAATGATTCAATGGACAGCTATGACGCTTTGTTATGGTTGTCTGACTAATGATACTTTCTTTATAATACCTTAGTTACGCATTATAAAGACAAAGTTGTGTAATTTAACAGATCAGGTTATTGTTCAGATTAGCTCAAGAGAATACTGCTAGAACAGTTAACTGCTATAATAAAAAAACTTATTTCATTCAGTCGAAAACATTAATGCTGGGCAGTTTCAGTCTATTTGTTTAAGAAAATTGAATTTCTTTCTGTACTTTTTTTCTTTCATCTTATAAAGTTATATGATTACTGTAGGTTATTTCTTCATATTTTTCTTTGAAAAGCCTGAAGTTACTGTTTCATATTTTTCTGTGTATATTTTATAGAAAGAAAAATGCCCTGATTAATACATTCTCCATCGCGCTGCTCTAGAGCCCAACATTGGATATAACTCTGCCCTCTTATGACGTGAGCTGTCTGCCACTATAAAAGGTTCGCCTCTGCTGAGAGCCCCAGCTTTTCGACTCAGTTCTTGGACATATGAGCTATTGTCTCTGGACTCTGAGTTAATTAGCATTCCTCAAAACAAAATCATTGAAAAAAAGAAAAAAAGAATCATCAAGATCGAGAGAAGCTCTCAGGGCTCTGGTAGAGCTTCACTCATGAGGAGAGCGGAGATCCGCTCTCCTCCAGCTGCCATCTGCCTCAGCAAGGCACTGACATGCAGACCATAAGTGCGATTGGCCAAAATGCCGCGGAACCTCCCTCAGACTTGCTAGAGGCTAATTAACATCAAAACAGCCTCCTATGCAGCTTTTCCCTGGGCCGCACGGCTTGAAAAAACCTCCCGAGGCTGCTCAAGTCTTCCGGAAGATTTATTAGGCCATAAACTATCAAAGTTTTACAATAGTTGCCCTCGTGGTCTCTGCAGGGATTAGGCCTGATCCCAACCAACCTCCCTTCTACTGCTACATCGATTGGAGGGGCAATCTTCCTTCTGCAAAGATATTAATCTGGCCATTATAAATTGCCAAACAAAGGCCACAGCACGAAGCCCCAGGGATTCAAATGTGCAACAGGGATCATTGAAGGCCTCAAGGCCCCTCGCCTTGTGACTGGTGGCCATTTTGTGATTGAGTTCCTCCGGGAGCGATTTTTTAGTGGGCCCTGAGGCAGTGATCCTATCTCTCTCCTGGCCATTTAGCTCGGAAAGCACCATCAGGAGGAGCTGACAGCACCTCCGGTGTTTCTTCCTTGAGCAGTGGAAATAGATTGGGCCAGCCAGGACCACCAGGCATGCAGAGCATTCAGACCTCTCAAACCCCCAAAAGAGTTATGAAAATAAAATGACCACGAGTCCGTTCAGCCAACAGGAAGGCCACAGCAAAGATCAAGGTCAGGGCCCTAGCCCCCAGGAAGGCCTCCAAGTCTGAACTTAGGGCAGAAAAGAGAAGACATGACACTTTAGAGAAATAATTACAAGAACAAGCTGCAGGCACAGAGAGGACAGATGGAAGTCCTGCTAGCCATCTACGGAACTGGTCACCTGAAAGGCAGGATGAAGCCCTTCCCCAGGACCTGAGTTTATCAGGCCCTTCTAACAGGCCACCTACTTGGAACACAGCTACACCTAACCCTCAGCAGGCTTTGCCCCTAGGGCTTTACAGGTTTAGGGAGCAAGCTAATGTTATCCCTTCTGTGACTAGGGTCCAGATGATAGTTGCTCCCCGGGAGAACAGGCCCCAAGATATCCAGGAAGTAGTTTCAGTGGCAGTCAGACAGGGCATTGCTGAAGGTCTCAAACACCTCCTCCACCCCCCGGGCGGAGGCTCAGGTATCCATTCTTCCTTCTGTCAGGGTAACCCTCCCCCAACGGAGGGAGGTTCCCACTTCGGAACCCATGTATGCCCCTAGTCATTTTTATAGCTGGGAGGGACAGGATGACGGGGGATCTTCTTACCACTCTGAACAGGGTAGTTCCTCAGAGGAGGAAGAGGGGGGAATTAAAGACCCTTTCCTCTCCGGCGAAGGGGAAACCAAACCAGAACAAACATCCACAACTACTGTCTTTAAGCCCTCCTTGTTTCGACCCTTACTACAGAAGGCTCTGGTTACAGCCCAGTTAAACCCAGAGGAGGTGGCCCCAGAACCACAGGCTGGTCCCTTGAGCCAGGGAGATGCACTATTCTCCAAACCAGTGGTCTGAAATGAGGTTCTCCCATCTCCCTTGTTGTTCTTGGATGTAGTGAAGGACCAGTGTGAGAACCCCCTGTCAGGACCTCGTCCTTCTTCCCAGGACAAGAGGTTCTTTAATGTAGGTCCCATCTTGGCTAATGCATTAGCTCTCCCAGCAGTAGATTCCCCGGTGGTAGCCACCTTCGCTTCCTCAGGTACCCCTATGGAACCAGAGGATGTTTTACAACCGGAGGACAAAAAGTCGGAACAAACTCTGAAGCGCACACACCAGGCCACAGCTTGGGCTGCGAAAGCTTCCACCGCGGCCTTGTTTTTTACCAGGTCGTCTATTCGCTGGTTGCATCAACTTCAGGACAGAGTTCCCATTGCCGATGTTAGGTCCCACCAGGACCTCAACAAAATAATAGCGGCAGCCGAGTTCACCGCCGACACCACTTTAAATTCCACCAAATTCGCCACAAAGGCAATGGCCTTTTCCGTGTCTGCCAGGCGCCTGCTGTGGATGCGCAACTGGCAGACTGACTCCAAGCATAAGTGGAAGTTGGCAACGGCCCCTTGCTCAGGAGAAAACCTCTTTGGAGCAGACTTAGAGCCATACGTGGTGGAAACACGAGACAAGGGGTCTACCTCCTCCAAGGGGTCAGATTTTCTACCCACCTTGCAAACCTTCAGGTCAGTCAACACCCCTTGCTTCAGTCTCAACCAGACAACATATCCCACTCGTTGGGAACAACAGCAGGACTGCCAACCCAAACAACAAAAATTCTTGGGTAAGCGGCCGTTTCGAGGGGAAAGAGATCATTCATTCAGGCGCTCTAAATAACTGCATCCACTACCCTCTCATCGGAGGTTGTTTGACCTTGTTTAAAATCCAGATGGGCAGAATCAACTAATGACTCCTGGGTCACCAGTACAATATCATTGGGCCTTCGACTAGAATTTCTCTCTCCCCCTCCATCATTTTTTGTCAGCTGTCCTACCTCTCGTGACACATCTAAACGGGCCCTGATGGATTCAGCCCATCAACTGATGGACATCAGAGCCATAGAAAGAGTGCCATGGGATCAGCAGGGGTTGGGCTTCTACTCCCACCTCTTTGTTATCCCGAAGGCCACAGGGGGGGTGGAGAGCAATCCTCGATCTCAAGCTCCTGAACAAACTCATCCCATACAGGCATTTTAAGATGCAGACCCTACATTCTATTCTTCAGAGCATCCAAGAGGACAATCTCCTCTCTTCCATAGACCTCACGGAGGCTTACCTCCATATCCCAATTTGGCCTCCCCATCGCCAGTTCCTCCGTTTTTCTTATTGCAGTGAGCACCACCAATACCGGGCCCTACCATTTGGCCTTTCATCAGCACCAAGAGTTTTTACTAAGGTCCTGGCAGCATTGGCAGCCCTCCTCCGAGCCTTACCTGTGAGAGTCCAATGCTACCTGATGACATTCTGATTCAATCTACCTCCGTCCAGGTGGCTGAACGAGATCTTCAAATCATGATGCAGGTGTTGCAGGAACATGGTTTCTCCATCAACCTGATCAAGAGCTATCTTTCTCCAATGACCCGCCTGTTGCATCTCAGGGTCATCATTGACACAGTCAGCTGCGAAGTCTTCCTTTCACAGGACCGACAGGACAGCATCAAAGAGTTGATCAACAGAATTCAACTAAGTCACTCCGTTCCCCTCTCCCTCCTGTCCCAGTTGCTTGGGAAGATGATCTCCTGCATCGAAGTTGTGCCATGGGTACATGCATGCACCTTGCAGTGGTTCCTCCTCCCCTTCCAAAGAGAGGGGATCAGTCATTCTGCATGCAGGGTGCTGCTTTCTCCACAGGTGCTTCGGTCCTCTCGATGGTGGCAGTCCCAGGCCATCACAAAGGGTCATCTCTTTATGGTGAGAGATAGCATTGTAGTGACCACGGACGCCAGCCTTCTCGGATGGGGAGCACATACCCAGGGCTGGATGGTCCAAGCACACTGGGCATCTTCAGACAGGTCCCTTCCCATCAATCTCCTGGAGCTCAGGGCTATTTTTCTTGCCCTGAGAAATTTCCGGAACCTAGTGTCAGCGTCCCATGTGCTAGTCATGACAGACAATATAGCAGCCAAGGCTCATGTCAACAGGCAAGGAGGGACCAGATCCAGGGGTTTGATGCAGGAGGCGGAACATTGGGGAGATGGGTGGAACTTCCTGTCTCTCAGGGCGGACCATATTTAGGGAGTCAACAACTCCCACGCAGACTGGTTGAGTCTATCTCAAGTCGACCACTCAGAATGGAGACTCCATCCTCCCCTGTTCATAGAATTGTCCCACATTTTTGGAACTCCAGAGGTGGATCTCTTCGCCACTCCCCAGAGCACAAAGGTAAACAGGTTTTTTCCAGGTTCCCAACTCAGGGAGGGGAGGGAACCAATGCACTTCAGAGCAGATGGCCCCCAGGTCTCCTCTACACCTTCCCCCCCCCTTCCAATCATCCTGGCAGTCATCCAGAAGATGTTGGAGGAAAAGGCGGAGCTGATTCTGCTGGCCCCATATTGGCCCAGGAGACCCTGGTTTGTGGACCTGGTGAACCTGTCTGTTCAGAGGCCTTGGAAAATCCCGGCCTCTCGGATCTCTCTCAGTCAGGGGGCCCTTCTGCATCCAGAACACCAATGGTTCCAGTTGACCGCTTGGCGGTTGAGTGGAAGTTGTTGAAGGAGGCCAACCTTTCAGATAGTGTAATTAACACAATACAGGCTTCACATAAAAAGTCTACAACCCAACTTTACAATGCCACCTGGAGGAAACTCAGTGACTGGTGCTCAGAGAGAGCCCAGAAACCCTCTTCAGCATCTGTTCCGGAGATCCTTCAGTTTCTCCAGGACAGGCTGGACAAGGGCCTCATGCCTAACACCCTCCGTAGGCAGGTGGTGGCCTTAGCTTCAGTAATTTCATGGGACAGGTACACATCCCTCTCCCACCACCCTTCGATCCACAGATTTCTGAGGGGAGCCTTACATCTGCGACCACCCATTGTGCATAGATATCCCACTTGGGACTTGCCTAAGGTTCTCCAAGCCCTCTTGGGCCTTCCTTTTGAGCCTTTATGAACAGTAGGCCTCTGTATTTTAACTCCGAAGGTATCCTTCTTGGTGGCTATTACATCAGCCAGGAGGGTGTCTGAATTAGCTGCCCTTTCGGTAGGGCCAGATTTGTGTATCTTTCATGACAACCGGGTGGTTTTGCATCTGGACCCTTCATTTGTACCAAAAATTAACTCTTGGTTTCACAGAGCTCAAGACATTGTTCTCCCTGACTTTTGTCCCAAACCCCAACATGTATTGGAACGTCAGTGGCATACATTGGACGTGAAAAGGGCACTCAGGATTTATATCAAACAAACTGCACCTTTTCGCAAAACTGGGTCAATGTTTGTGTCTTTTCAACCTGTCTCCTTGGGGTCTAAGGCCTCATCTCCCATGTTGAGCAGGTGGATCAGAGCATGCATTTCTACTGCATATGAAACTCTTGGCTTGCCAGCTCCCAAGAAACTGACTGCACACTCTAACCGGAGCGCAGCGACTTTGGCAGCTTGGGCCACGCAGGCTCCAATCGAAGAAATTTGTAGAGCTGCTACATGGACCTTGCCTTCCCCGTTCATCCGACATTACCGGCTGGACTCCTTTGCATCTGCACAGGCTGCATTTGGATGAAGGGTACTCCAGCGGGTGGTTCCTGGGTCGGATTAAGAGGACCAGCCAAGTCCCTCCCTTGGGCATGCAGGCTTTGGTATGTCCCAATGCTGGACTCTAGAGTAGCGTGACGGAGAAGGGGCGTTGGTAGACTTACCAGTGAATGCCCTTTCTAGACACGCTGCAATAGAGTCCAGCCCCACCCTGTGGCCGTCTGGTCTAGTATTCTCGGGTAGGGGGGCGGTTGTATGCTCATTCTATTTATTTATATTCCAGAGACAATCCTAGTCTGTCAAGATACTTCGCCAGAAAAGCTAGGGCTCTCAGCAGAGGTGAACCTTTTATAGTGGCAGACTCAGCTCACATCATAAGAGGGCGGAGTTATACCCAATGCTGGACTCTATCACAGCGTGTCTAGAAAGGGCGTTCACTGGTAAGTCTACCAATGCCTCTTTTAGTCTGTATTGGTTTTTGAAATGAGATCGTATTATGTCTGTCAGTGTTCTAGCAAAATAATCTCTATTCCCAAAGTCTTGGAAAAATGATCAAGGCTCATATATCTAAGATACCTATCCAACTGTTACTTGGAACTTCGTGCTGAATATGCATGCAAATTTCCAAACACATATTTATATACACATCAGTTCTGAAATTATGGCTTGCCAAATAATGGCCCTTGGGTTTGGAAGCAAAGTGAATTTCACCCTTGGTAACGCTTGTGCAGAATCAACTAGGAATCCCATGGCTAGAGTTTTTGTTTATTAAATTTGCATTCTGCTGCAATCCAAAATACTGGCTGGGAACTTCAAAACATCCTGGAATGTCAAATTACTTCCAAATTCCATGGACATGTCTATTAAATGATCAGAAATGAGCTCAACTTCGTAGAGAATATACATTCAAAGGCCATGTAACCTTTATACTGTCCTTTTGTGGAAAACGTGGCTTTGTCAGAAGGTCAGCTTTGAAGTTGAAGTTTGTTTTGTATCACCTCATCCTGACTGCTGTTTCCAAGAAAAGAATTCAGCTTCTTGGTCTCATACATATTGAAGCCCGGTTTTAATTATGGATGACTATGGCCTAAACATTTGATTATAAAAAATTCCTACTATATTCTTAATTATTAGATCAATATATAGTGGCTACATTTTTATAAATAATAAATAATATTACTTATCAATTCAGATTTTCTATTTATTTATTTGATATTGCAGACATAATAGCTGTATATTTTCACATGGAAAACATATGACATAAATTTACATTTTGCAGTACTTTGACATGTTCTAGTTATTCAACCTAATTTTGCAAAACAGTTCTGTTTGCTGGCTTTCCTGGAGAAAAGTTGTTTCCATCTATCATTTTAGCACTTGATTGATTACTGTCTATTATTGAATTTATCTTCTGATTCTTCTTCGCTTTTTTCCCTCAGCTTATAAACAAATATACTGCATTCAAAATGTCCCAAGAGTTAGATAATCCTTTGTAGAATGATTGATAATATTTTGTCTTAACAAAAGACAAAATATCATATGTGAAGACTATGGCCTTGATCCAACAATAGATGTGGAGCATTATAATCAGGTTCCCTATAAATGATTTCTTCCTATTTATTCATCTAAAAAAAATCACTTGCAACAGCAACATGTAGATTTTTTTTCTTACTGAATAGTGTTTTTATCCCAAGCATCTTTACCCAAATAGCATATCATTTTTTTTCTACTTGTTCAAATGATGTAATTCAAATAAAAAATGAAACATGTTTTATGAGCTATGATAGTGGTTAGAATGGTTAGCATGCCATATTGTAGGCTAACTCTGCATTCCCCTGCCAGGAGTTCGATCCTGATTGGCTCAAGGTTGACTCAGCCTTCTGTCCTTCTGAGCTTGGTAAAATGAGGTTCCAGATTGTTGGGGACAATATTCTGACTCTGTAAACTGCTTAGAGAGGGCTGTATAGTATTATGAAGCAGTATATAATCTAAGTGCTATTGCTATGATGAATGTATTTTTACAATGATTACGATAATGACCTATCACAGATCTGGTGAAAATCAACTCTGAAGCCTCCTCCAAAGTTTTTCTACTTTCTCAAAACAATCAGTCACATGGTCCAATTAAGGTGTGGTCTGGCAACCGGAATGCATCGCTCTGCCTTCCTCTGACCAGGTGTGAAGATGCCCTTGGTCCCCAAGAGAAAATATTTTGTTTTGGTTATGGAATCCC
Source organism: Notechis scutatus (assembly GCF_049901735.1). Lineage (NCBI taxonomy): Eukaryota > Metazoa > Chordata > Lepidosauria > Squamata > Elapidae > Notechis > Notechis scutatus. Next base: position 40,804,517 of record NC_142014.1, read on the forward strand.
TTCAATTTCAAATCCCCCCTCCCTATCCCTCAGCTCCAGTGTGGCAACACTGAAACGATCAAAAATGGCTTCAGTCAGGTCAGCTTCAGGGTTCCATTACATTTGTAAATCAAGGACTACTTGTACTAGATTCAGAGCTTTTCTAGGTATAGATAGAAACTTTCACTGATGAAAGGATACATTTAAATTAAACTCCTAATTACAGCTTGAAAACATTGAATACTAAGACAAGATAGAATGTCTCTTGTGATGGCTAAATAACTCAGTGTAATCTTATTACGCTAATTTGTTTTTTTAAAGCTTATTTAGCATTTCCCCAACTATATCATTAAAATTTTTGTTTCTATATACAAGCATCATAAAATTTTTTATTGCAAATTATTTGTCATTTGAAAACAATTTAAAATACAGAGATGATGCAACAATGAAATTTAGAAAAAGAATTGCAGACTTCTTTTACAAGATAACAAGAATGTCAATTGCTAATTCATATTTTTGTTCTATCCTATTTTATGAATAATCCTGAAGGAACTATCAGACTTTCAATATTAATTAGAAGTTTATTGCTGATGTTTAAAAAAATAGGGACTTTAGAAATACATATAAATAGCCTCTTTCTCAGGAATAGCCTTCTATTCCATTTACAGTAAATCCCTGTTGACGTCCATTTGGGATTAATCACACAGATCTAGTGAGGCAGACATGTTGATGAGATGACTGCTTTGTTCCTCTGCTACTTGCTAATACTGGATTTTATTACATATGTAGGAGCTGATTGGATCCGTTGGTTTCCATTTCCTACTTGACCCTTTGTACCACACTTATATAGAAAACAGCTTAGTATTGGCCAAATGAAGTCTCCTTTGCATGCAATAACAGCACATTTGTGTTTTCCCCTTTAGTGCTGATGGTTTAATTGCAAATATTAGAGAACTGAACTTTGTCAAAATTATCTGGCTGTGCCACACATTACCTCAGATCTGTTTGAAGAGTTCCTGTGTGTAGCTGATTAGACACTCTAATGAGAGTGCCATAAAACCCGATGTATTGTGTTTCTTTCTTTTCTTCTGGAACATTATGTCTTCAGTTGTCAAACAGCTATTAAAACTAAAGCCTAAATACTCAACTGGAAAAAAAAACAATTGCAAATGACTCATTCTTAGTATTTAGATGAGGAAGGAGTGTACCTTTTTGTAGACTAAAGCACTGAATCCAGAGATTTTTACAGGCCACTGCAGGCATATTGAATAGACAACCCTGCTGGTTCTGTTCTGATGATACAGGTCACCTGCTGGGATAAGAAGTGAGAAAGGTAATCTCTCTTTTACACATCAACACACAGAAGTTAGACAGAGTAATGCTATTTCATAACATGCACATGTCATACTTCATGATAATCCTGGATTTAATCTGGGGGAGGAGGATAAGGACATATCATTGTATAAGCAGGGCTGTTTTCAGATTAAAGTACAGTGAAATTCTTTGTCTGGGTTTATGCATTCTTTAATCCTTGCCTTTGAGAAAAAAAATTCTCCTGCTTTTACTCACGAAGAAAAGGCTGAATTATATTCAAATTTTTATACACAACTGACATAAGGATTCTCTTGCTTGGGACCAATTATAATTCTGTACATGCTTAATAACAGTTTAGTTTGTTAGGACTCTACTATTCAAAGCAGATTCTAAAGCTAAGCTCCATAGCTATCATACTTTTCAGAAGAAATTACTGCACTTTATCAAATGATTTATAGATTCCCAAACAAAATAAACTAAAATTCATTTTTTTTCATCATTCTTTAAAGTATTGATATAATCCCTCTCCTGCCATATTGATAAGTATTTTTACTAATTAAATTCATTAAGTGATTGTTATATAGTTTCACATTGTTATATACTTTCACAGCCTATATAAAATCAAATTTTGCTTCCTAATCCTAACTACTAAATACTTTTACTGTAATCTGAAATATTGTCTCTGAGATAACCAACTTTCAAGTCTAATGTCAAAGGAAACTTGGAATTTGCATCCAAACTACACATCAATCTTTATTGTAAGTTCTATATTTTGTGTTCTGTACTTGTAGTGCTGCTTACTCTATTAACAGGTTAGAAGAATTTCAACTGCTAAAATTTCCATTCTTATGTAATGTATTCATTCTTAATCATAAGAGACTTTATATATTTCCTAAACTTACACTATCATAAAACAACCACCTATCAACATATTCTTATTTTTCTAAATTATTATTCACAAAAGTTTGTACTTAAAAACACCTACTGGGAAGAATTGCTTACAAAAATATACATATGGTAAGAAACATATTTGCAAAATTGTGAATCTTAAGAAAAATGCATAGAAAAATGTATACATATTATAGTTACATAATGAAGCAACAAACATTCAATTTAATTTGATTAATTTAGGTACCATCTGACTCTTGCTGCCTCTGTATACTCTGCATAGCATACAATAAAAACAACAGTATAAAAATAGAATACAATAGGAATAAAATAATAAAAAACAAAAACTATGATGGATTTGATCAACCACCATCCCAGTGCAAAGTCCAGGACAGCAAGCAGGTTTAACCATCTCTGAGCTATATGAAACCTGAGTGAAATTAATCTTGTTTACATGCTTCTTCCAAGATTCTCATCAATTGCAGACCAACCAACTCCTCAACAACCTTCCAAAGAAGGAAGATTAGACACAGGGTGATAATTAATGCTACATTCATAGAATCTTACATATCTGAAAGTTTAAGACCACAGTCATTTTTAACTGCCTGATCAACTTTGTTCATCTGACCATTAAGCCACTGTGATTCTGTCCCCCTTATCTGAGTATTTCCTAGGCAGCATATCTTTCTTTCATCCTTCAATGTCATCCACAGATATCATTACATTTCCCTACCCATCTCATACAAACCCAACCAAATATCCAATAGCCCACCCCACCCCACTGGGAACTCAGCCACCCTGTGCTGTATCTTCCCAAACACCTGGCAGTCTCAGGGAGACCAAGTCTCTGTAGGGTCTTACCAACAGAATAGAATATGTGCAGTTCAGGGTTGAACTGTGGAGTTTTTTATGTTCTCTGAGCTTGGTCATTTGTTTGCAGGGATTTCATCACTGTACCACTCTCCACCCTACCCCACCCCACCCCAAAACATACAACTAAAATCTGGATATCAGCTCAAGTAAGACGATCTGGAAACTTCCACATTGATCTCTGGAGCCTGGGAAGCCTAGAGCAGCCAAATGCAGCAGGAAAAACCAAAGTCCAACTGTTAGTCCTACAGTCCTGCCTTCCACCACCAGCTGCAATGTAGAAACAAAAGAACTTTAGGAAAACGGGAAAATGAAAACCCTTTAAAATTTAATTCGTCTGATTTGATGGCTTTATGCTCATCTCCCCCCCCCCCCCCCCAATTTTTCCTCCATTTCTTTTCTTTATGCCATTTTCTGATGTGCAACCTAACCTAGAGACATCAGTGATTTTTGAATTTTCTTATAACCATCATGATTGCTTCCTGAATCTGGATAGATAAATCAAAATTTTATTTCTAAAAATACTACTTTCACTGACTCACACTGAGGCTTCTGTACAGATTCAGATCAGACAAAGCACAAATGTCCTTACCAATCCTCTCATGAACCCTTTATAAAGCTGACTTTATATTATCTTCCTAAAAATTCACTGTGAGTTATTGATAATTAGCCATCGGAAGATATAATTTTTTGAAATAATGCATTGCAAGGACAGCTCCCTGAGCAGCAGTTAGAAAAAGGGGACAAAGCCTGGAGAAATACAATTTCTCTTTTAATGCAGATATCATTAGTGGAAAAGGCCAAGAAATGGAATATACAGGATATAACCTGCCATCAAAAGGATTGTAAAGTGGAACAGGCTTTGAAGTTTTCCATTACGCACCAACTACTATAACTTAGGGGGTTTTTTTGTTTGTTTTTTTGAGAAAATTGAATCTCTACTCTCAACTAAGATCTGACATACAGTATGTATATGTTTTACACATGGTGCTAAGGAGACCAAGCACAGTCCCAAATAATATGATTAGTACTTTCTTGCGGTAATGATAACAAGTTTTGTATATATGGAACTTTCATGTTGCACAGAGTATTTCATTTTAAAAAGTTCTATGCCATAAATATTTAATTTGTATGTAAGTATGCAGATAGCAATAGCACTTAGACTTACCGTATATATCGCTGCACAATGCTTTACAGCCCTCTCTAAACAGTTTACAGAGTCAGGATATTGCATCCAATAATCTGGGTCCTCATTTTACCCACCTCGGAAGGATGGAAGACTGAATCAACCTTGAGCCTGTGAGACCTGAACTGCCAAACTGCTGGCAGCCGGCAGTCAGCAGAAGTAGCCTGAAGTACTGCATTCTAATCACTGCACCACCTTGCAGTGCTTTCATATATAAGTACATATATTAACCAAATCAGGGGTTCTCATTTTTTTTTTATTTTTTTTTGCTGGGGGAGCATATTTGTAATTTTGAGATTTGTTTTAGGTTTTCTTATGAAAATGGCTGTCATGGAGATAGCAGCTGCTAAAATATAGAGTTCAAGTGCCAAACATCAGATTGCTTTTTGATATTCCTTCCAATTCCACTTGTCTCTTTATCTCAAGAAAGCGGACACATATTTAACAAATACTAGGTTGCACCTATCCATCATTCTTCCTTTCTAAGAATATCTTTTGGGTTCAAAAGCATTCTTATAAATATAGTGCTAGAGGTTGGTATTTCTCCTTTTGAATTCCTAAATGTATACATACAGAGTGGGAGAACTTTGATGCCTAAGGGAGGATCTCTCTCTTTCTCTCCCTCCCTCCCTCCCTCCCTCCCTCACCCTACAGCAGAATCACAAAACATGAAGCACAGTTAAAAGGAGTTTTTTTCCTAAACATTTTTATAGCATCAGACTAATAAAAGGGGGGGGGGGAGAGAGAGAAATAGTTATCAAACAATATGTAATTTATCAAAAGACAAAATAAATAGGAGAACAAAAAAGAGAAAGATCTTATCTGAGTAACAAAACTAATACATTATTTTTCCAGAGTTGTCGTCTTTTGTCAGAAATTTAGGGTTTCTGACAGATTAGGGTTAGGGTTTCTCATACAGAATATTATTAACAATGTTTGCTCTAACTTTGGATTTCAACTGAAAGTATGGCAGTGACAGTAAAGTTCATGCAGATATATATTTCAATTTCTGAATGGCATTCTCAACAGCAAAATTATTATATCCAGTTTTTGTTAAATTTCTTTTGAGATGATATACAAAAGTGAAATATAAAGTTGTTTTGCATTTCATTTTATGATCAGAATATAGTAATTGTACATTTCTAAGCTTTCAAGTTGAATTCAAAGAGGTTCTAAATTCTGAAGCCTTTAGTTCAATTAAAAATTAAAGACAATTAAAATTTAAAGACAATGGCCCTTCCCCCTTATTTTGCATGTTTTAAAATAGGCCCAAATTTGGGGGGAGGGGCCTTATTTGATTTTATGCCAATAAAACATGCTGGGCCTTCCTATTGGTGGAGGCCGTATTGTTGGAGAAACTCGGTATGTTATTTCTATAGCTGAACATTTCAGCAAACAACTCTGGGTGGCTCATAATTAAAAATATATAGTACCATTAAAACTTTTAAAACATTTTATTACAATAAAAACAATAAAAAGCATTAAACAGTAAAAAGCATTAAGTTTTTATATAATCTTAAGGGATTCCTTCCCAACAAAATCACTTAATTAACCATAAATAGAATGAAATGTGTGAAAGTATACAATATATATGATGAGTTAAATTCACTTGAAGGAAATATATATTTACCCCAATATAATTTGTCTATATTGGGGTATTCTTTCATTTATGTCAAAATCACGCAAAAATTCAATTTGGAAAAAGCTATCCAAGAATCTTTGTAGAAAAATAAAGGCAGAAAAGGCTCAAACTTTATATATCTAAGAATGGCATTAAGTCTGACTTTCTTCAATTTATGGAGTGAACAAGACAGGATACCAAACTCACATAGTAGTAAAATGCAGTGGGAAATTAAAGGTTTTGGCTTATTTATCACATATAACTTTCTATCTGAAAGCAGAAACATCTCTGTTCACTATTGTAGTTCGTTTAATATTCCGAGAGCACAAGACTCTTGAGGCATTTTTTTTTTAAAACAAAGACATTATCCTGATCACGTAGTGTGGCATAATATTAAACCAAAAGGATTTAATACTATTAATAATCATACATGGTTTAAGGAATTAATTAAATGTGCAAATCCAGATTATAAAATTTGGGGTAAACCCAAAATCTTCAGAAACTTCTAAGAAAGTTTTTATGTCAAACAAATAAAATCATCAAATCAAAATGATCTGTTTCTGCTTCTATGTTAATGAAACTTGTTTCTGATGTAAGCGGACATGCATAGGATTGAATTGTAAAAAAATATTTCATTTTCATCTTTGTAATCAGCTGAGTTATTTAAGGGTTAGCATTGAAATCATAAGTAAACAAAGATACCTCTAAATTACCAGGATTCTGTATGCACCACCATAGTTTTGTGCTGGTCTTCACTTGTGTTTGTGTTCTTTTCTGAATTACAATTGCATTTCATTGAACTATTTTTGTTCTGAAAGGTTTCTTTTCAGTAAACTGCAGCACAATGTAGCACAAAATAAAATAGTCTGCCCATAATAACATCGAGTGCCTCTCAAGATTTTTCAGGCAAGATCATTAATCTATGTATCTTTTGATTTTTCTAACACATTACATGAAAATAAAACGAAATAATGCTTCCAGTTTTTTAGCTGCATTGAAGTTGTATCTTTTATTTCAAATAAATGACACTAGAAAATGGCAAGCTATGACCTTTCTGACTTGTGATATTTGTTTTTCTACAGCCCTATGAATTAAAAAAAAGATCTAGCTGTTCCTTTACAGTTTGTTCTTCTGATTGTGCCAGCATTTTGGCAACAATTTTCTATCTAGTGTATTTTCAGCTAATGGAATATTGGTGCTGGCTAGTTCCATGGAGATGGTATTGATTAGCGTCCATCCTTTGCATTTTACTTTAACTTCAAAGAGTACACAATATTAGTTCCCGAGTGTCACAGGTTCTTTTTAGAGTGTACCCAATTTGATTTGACTGAAGCTCAAAAGATCCATCAAAAGCACTGAACCCTATGCAATTGGACTTTTATGTCTCCATATGAGAGTTAGGGACATGGTTTTTTTAATTTGAAAAAATACTCAAAGTACAAATGTACAATTTATGCAAATTCTTTTTTTTTACTGTCATACTATATTGTTTCTATTATTATTGATACTTTACAATGTTCTGTATGCTATATTACTATTACATTCTGTACTATTACTTATACTTCTATGCTACATTATACTATTTCTCTTGCAATTATTAATACTGCAATTACAACTACTATTATTAGCATAGAACAGTGCTTTACGCTTACAGACTCTGGTCTCTTTGTATCCTCTCCCTCTCTGGGATTTCTTCTTTGTTGTTTTACACACAACCTATTTTCTCTTCTCCCACCTTTTTCAAGGTTGCAGCTTAAATAGGAGCAGAGGAAAGCAGCACAGGTACCTCCAATTGTTCACCAGCAGCCTTTTCTTTCACACTGAGCAAAGACAATAAGAAGAATAATGAGATTGCATATTTCTGGTTATTTCACATGATATAGTTCCCAGTATGCATTTTGATAGAATTTTGCAAAGGTTATCTTTACAACCCAAATAGCTACAAACTTCATGATTCATTGCACAAAAAAAGAAAAACAAAATAAAAACCAAAGTTGCTATGATGTTCACGGCTGAGAGACTAGTAGATGAATATGGAAGTACTTCACTAGGTAACTTGCTGCCACTTATCTGCAGTTTGGAGGATAATAATACTATACTGTAAATAACACAATACAAAATGCTACCTCACCTACCTCAGTAGACCTAGAAGATCCAGCTTACTTTATGCCTAATCTGGACCACATACTGAATCAACCACAATATTATAATCACAGATTTTCATTTGATCTCATGATGAAATATATATTAATTGCTTCTACTTTTCCTTAAAGACTAAACCCTTTCAGCACAACTTTGAACATTATTCTAATCCAATAGCTGTCAAATACAGTATTTATTAACATTTCATCAAGTGACTTAAATTCTTGGCAAACCTAAGGTATGTGGACTTTAACTTCCAGAATTCCTCATGAATTCCCCAGAATTAAGTAGGAATTCTAGTTGTTAAAGCCCATACATCTTAAAGTTGCCAAGGTTGAGAAACATTGACTTAAATGACTCTGGTATTCTTTTAAAAATCATCAGATAAGTCAGAGTGGACCAAACTTTATACTGAGGATAGCTACTATAGCATTATTTTTTATTTAGCTTTTTCAAATATATACTTTTTAATAAACCTTTCACAGTTGTTTTAAAAAATTCTGACAATTCTGCCTCTTAATAGATTTAATAACAAATATCCAAAAATAGTTCATAGATGATACAGCATATTAAATATAAGGTGGCAAAGAGAACAAAATGAGATCATGAGTTCTACATCCGTAATAAGTATCTTAATGTTCTTTACAACTAACAAAGCTGCCCTTTTCATTCATTGCACTGATGGTAACCTGTTTGGATCAAAGTCCATATGCATAGAACAGATGACAGTCTTTGATGGAAGCACATGTCTGAAATGTCAGAATATTTAGATTGCTGGTCCTTGTACTAAAAATATAACCTAGTGACAAATGACATCATTACCATAGCCAGATTGAAGTATTATTTATATTACCTGATGTTACACTTGAAAACATAATTTTCCACAAAACTATATACGCTACTCCAATAGAAGAGAACATATATAATTCAGGGTTAAGCTGAGGAGTCCTTGGTGGTCTCTGAGCTTCATTTTTTTTACTGGGTAACATGATCAATATTACCTAGTCAGGTAATGAAACTTCTGCAAGCAAACAGTCAAACTCAGGGACCACGAAGGTCTTGATATATGTTACTTTTAGTCAAGATTTGAACATTTTTATGAATTCTTTTTTACCTGTTGTTTTTATATTTCATTATCTAATTTGCTTCTCATCTTAAATATAATTCTCATCACAGTAAATAAGGGTCAATCCCTAAAAAATATTTTAAATAATAGCTCCCCCCCCCCGCGCAAAAAAAACACAAAGAATAAATCGGCAACCTTATCTCAGTGAAACACACCTGAATTACAAGCTAAATTAAATTCTACAAACTCTGGAAGTGTACCTGCTGAAAAAGGAAACGCTTTATGGGCTTTTTAGGACTTCAGGATATTCAAGTAAAGTTTCAGTGGTTTTTAGAAATGAAGACACCCAGCATAAAACCATAGAGAACAATAAATCTGGATGAAGAAAACAAGTGTCATTCTTTCTCCTCATTTCATGAATAAAGCTATCAGACTTTGCTCTTTTTGCCAACTCTAGTCAGAGACTCATAGATTATTTATTTATTTATTTATTTATTTGAAAGTTTTATTTGGGTTTTCACAAAAACAAAATACAAATAAAACATCTTTTTTGAAAATAGCATGGTCCCAGGTTATCATGTCTTCATACAGATACCAAACTCAATTTCATGCTCATTTTTATATTCTGTTCCATATCTTATTACCGTTTTATATTTTCTACATAGTTTTTCCCCTCTTTTAATTTTCTCAACTTTATTTTAATTATCTCATCTCAATCAAATCATTATATTTATACTTTTGTCTGTCCTGTTTCAATTTTATATTATCTTTTCTTATTAAACATTTTTTCCCTATAGTTACCAGTTGGAGTATGACACCTTTATATCTTTTATTTTTATCCATTCAAACTCTTATTTAAAGGTGTATACCTTTAAGATTATAGCATTCAATATAATACATAACTTCCAATCGAATTCTGCTTGGTGCATTCTTAAAATACACACTATATTCTTAAAAAGAAAAAATTATATATATATATATATATATATATATATATATATATATATATATATATATATATATATATATATATGTGTGTGTGTGTGTGTGTGTGTGTGTGTGTGTGTAAATAAAGCACACATTCCATTCCAATTCAATTCTATCATTAATATTCATTAAAATCTTAACATCTTTAACATTTCTTTTCAATTAAATAACATACTTCCTTGGGAACACTTTTTCCATAGTTAATTCTTTTTTTTTTTTTTCATATTTCTCACTTATATTTTTATAAATCATTACTAATAATTAAAAATGTTCCCATTTAATTCTCTCAATCATTTTAATTCATTTATTTATTACCAAACATTCAACTACATTACAGTAAATATTTTATCCATCATTTTAATCATAATTTCTAAAATTATATCTGTTTATAATATAACAATGCTATCTTATGTACCTTTGCAGAATCCCTTTTGCAATTAAATTTTCACCCATTATCTCTAAACAAGCTTATGGTTACAATTCTTATATCTTTTCCCTGTTTCTCCATTTCTTGTTTCTGTCTTTTACAACTTCTTTTCCTTGTCTTCTTCCCCCTCTTCTTCTCCCTCCCCTTTTTACCCCCTCGTCTCTCTACTTCTAACTCTCTCATCTGTCATCCCCTCTTCTGTTGCTTTCTAATATTATATTTATCTTTCAAATTGTTCTTCTTTTTGGTTGTTTTTTCTAGTCTTAAACCTTTTACTCTCTTTCCCCCCTTTTCTTTTTTCCCCCCACTTAAAATTATTTGATCATTAAAGATGGCTTCTTCTTTGTCCCAATCTTCTTGTTCTGCAAGCGTTTCTTGTTGTTTCTCATAGTTCCAGATCTCCATTTCTAAGAATTGAAATACAAAGCCAAAAGAACCTCTCCCTTCTTGTGCATCTTCTTTCCATTTTTAAAGTTCCATTTTCAGTTCTTCTAAGAGTGATACCATTTTAAAGACTTTTAAACAACCAGCCGGTTAATTTTAGTCATCCAGATGCAAAAACCAAAAATCACCAAGTAATCCAAATAATCCAAGGCTGTTTCTTTCTGCTTCTTTTTTCCACTTTCTCTTCCTGGGGTTCTATTATTTTGTTACCAAGTTTCAATTAAGATGTATCTTTGAGGAATCTTGTTGAAATTTCACTGTAAGTTCCTTTTAGTTACAGTTCCATTCCTTAGTTCCAGGCAGTCTCCTCCATTTTTCCAGATCCTGCCCTTTTATTCTTTTTTTTCCTCCTTTCCTGCTTTTAAAAACTTTTAAATATCCAGAAATCTTTATTATCCCTTTGACTTTTATTTTCAGCTTAGATGCCTATTAATGTCAAAGTGGATTTTTTTTTCAGTTTCTTGCTTAAGTCTCTTAGCTGTCAGTATAAGGAAGGGAAGAAAAAAAAAACCTAATCCTTTCCCTTCTCTCTCTCCTTCGCAGCTTAAAAATCTTCTTTGGGAACAATGTTATTAAATTTAAATTCCAGGGTACCTTATTTGTTGCTTTTGCTGTTTGACCCGGTCAACCAAAACTTTCTCTTCTTATCTTCCTCCTGCACATTCTTTTCCAGTTGAGTTCTTCTTTGTGGTAGCCAATTCTGACCACCCCTACAACCACCTCCGGGAGAGAGAGTAATGGCCAGCTGGGGAGGAGAGATGCGGTTCTCCTAACCCTGCAGGCAGTCTCCCCCCTCTTCACCACCTCTACGGGGTGGCTTAGCCCCGAAACCAGCCGGCTCGGGGCACTCCAGCGGCAAGCATGGATTGAAGTCTCGCAGAGACAAGGTTTCGGTCTGTCGCCGAAGAAGCTCAAACCGGAAGCCTCCACTCATAGATTATTTATTGTGAGCTCAAGTTTACATCATATTCAGAGCCCTTATTTTACTGCTGGGAATCAAATCTGCATTGAACCCCAGCCATGTTACTCCCAAAGTAACCTTACAGCCTCCAGAGAATCCCTATGATCCAAAATTATCAGGCTTCCTTTCTTTTTTAGAGAGGGATAAGGGGTGCACCTCTTAACTGCACTTCCAAAAGGATACAACATTTTAACTGCAGTACACCCAATCTGATGATCACATATCCCACTCTAGCAGGCTGAAAACACTAACATGAGACTCTAAGCTTTATCAGAATTGCTCACACCTAGTCAACAAGTCTGCCTATAACTGGACTATGAATAATTAAGTTTACTTTTTTTCTAGAGGTCTGATATCATCATGACAGAAAGAAAACATGTGCAGCAGATCTTTCCTTTCCCTTGTGTAACCCTTGATAAGCTGCTGTAAGCAAGCCAAGTGGTGTAATAACCATTGTGGCTATATCTTCTAAGCCTGTAAGAAGAAAGATTAAGGAACTTAATGCAGATGGTATAAGATTCATTTGTCCCATTTCAGGTAAATCCCACCCTTCCATTTCAACCCTGTAAAGTAATTTTCAGTGAAACCTTTTGGGTTATTTAAAACATCTTGTGGAATCAGGAAGCCAAATTTGTGGGGGGAATATCATTGTATAAAATGACTTCTACTTGTTACACAGTTTATTCTTTTCTATTTTGAAAAAGAAATAAAAATTATGGACAAAAATATTATTTTCCTCCAAGCCATTTTTATTATGAGTTGTTATTTTTTATGTCAGATTGTCAATGAAGTTACAAATTTTTTAAAAAAAACAATTACAGCAGTACAGGATCAGTAAAAAGGAAAAGAAAACATTTGGAACATCTAATAAATTAGAACCATTAGAATTACATAACTGCACCCTTGAAAGTTATTTATACTTTCATAAATAATCTTAGTCTGAACATCCTTGCTTAAAAAATATGTTATTTTAATGTCATCAAGAATTCTGAAACATACTGGAAGAAAATAAAATACAAGCTGAATAGTCAAGATCTTGTTGATGACCCATGCTCTGTAAAGGACCTTGGAATACTCACCTCTAATGATCTAAGTGCTAGAGCCCACTGCAACTACATAGCCAAAAAGGCATTAAGAGTTGTTAACCTAATCCTACGTAGCTTTTTCTCTGGTAATATCACACTACTAACCAGAGCATACAAAACATTTGCTAGACCAATACTCGAATACAGTTCATCAGTCTGGAACCCACATTACGTATCTGATATTAGCACAATTGAGAAAGTCCAGAAATATTTCACAAGAAGAGTTCTCCACTCCTCTACCCGTTGTAGAATACTTTATGCCACCAGACTTGAAATTCTAGAACTAGAAAACCTTGAATTACGCCGTCTTCGGTCTGACTTAAGCATGGTATATAAAATCATACATTGCAATACTTCAGCTTCAACCATAACAACACAAGAGCACACAATAGATACAAACTCAAAGTAAACCGCACCAAACTTGATTGCAGGAAATACGACTTCAGCAATAGAGTGGTCAATGTCTGGAATACTCTACCCGACTCTGTAGTTTCTTCCCCAAACCCCAAAAACTTTAACCTTAGACTGTCTACTATTGACCTCACCCCTTTCCTAAGAGGCCTGTAGGGGGCGTGCATAAGCGCACCAACGTGCCTACCGTCCCTGTCCTATTGTTTCTCTTATTCTTTTATTTTTCTTATATGTACCCATTTCATGTATTCACAACTATGTATACATTTATACTTATTATCTTGTAAACAATTGGCAAATCAAATAAATAAATAAATAAATGTGCTAAGAATAAATAACTTTTTTTCACTGGATTAAGTAAAAAGGAAAGTTTGTTAATTACATATAATTTGTGCTAGAACAATTAAAAAATGTGCAAGAATTTTGATATGAAATTAATTAAAAATTTAGAGTTCACCTGCTGCACAATATTGATTAGTAATAAGGGAGAAGTTCTGTGATCCTACAGATGCAGACTTAAAACATCATTGTCTTAAAAACCGAACCAGAAGTGACAAATGGCTATTCACAGTAGCAATTTATAGCATTATTCACAGGGGTGGGATCCGACAGGGTTAAATACCAGTTGGGTCATTTACGAGGTTCAGTGATTTACGATGTTCTTCCTTGCACGCTGTTAGGGATAACATTGTTTACCCTAACTGTTTTTGGGTAAAAATAATAAATATGGTATCATGGTTTGTTAGTTAAAGTGTGTGTAACTTTAACAGCAAGAATGTAATTAAGGGTGTGGTTGTAAAAGTATATAAGAAGCGAGGCAATTGCAGCTCGCCCTCTCTGGCTTACTGATCCCTAATTACTTGATGGATTGATGACTGCGTTCTTGCTGGAAAGGGGAGAGAAGAAGGAGTGTTGATTTTTCTCAACGGAGAGAAAATAAAGATTGGACTGATTTATTGTAAGTGAACTGACATTGGCTATTCAACACGGACTTTGCAAATAGAGTATCCCCGACAAGACTTGACTGAAATTGATATATGACTAATGGACCGTTACATTTGACTATGCTATAATTCTTAAATGGAATAAACAATATTTTTGATAGCACAAGCGTATCTGTATTTTTACTGTGTGTTAACTAGAAAACTTATCTCACACATTTACCTGTCTTCCTATCTGACTTCGCTGCACGTTCTGTTTAGTTTGTTTTCCTTAACACCCGTTGGGGAATCCAGGCTTAACACATGCTGCCGGCACATGCCTGTAAATCGTTATCCGCATGCTGCGTGCAGAGAAGCAGCCTTTCAAAAAGCCCTTTTTTCCTGCTTTTTTAACTGCAGCTGTGCCTTGCACGGAAGCTGAAGTTGAAAAAATCAGGAAATAAAAGTCAGGTAAGAGCCCGGGTTGGCAAAAACAACAGCAGATATAGAACCGGTTTGATGTGTGCTGCTCTTCAGAGCTATTGGTTCTACAGAGGTAGACAGAACCGGTAGAAACCGACCCCTGATTATTCAGCCATTATTGTTGTGATACAAAGTCTATCCAATATAGAAAGATATCATCAAACTGTTAGCTGGGTCATGTTTTAAATTGCAACTTCAAGTCATCTAAATATTTTTTTTTTAGCTATAAGAATTATATATGTTTAATATACAAAGATTGAAGAAATGAATGATAAAAATGGTAAAATGCAAAATCAGAAGTAATTGATTTATATTACATATAGCAAATCTGTCAGTCTACTTTTTAAACACATCATTAAATCATAATAAAAGAACTAATACTGATCAGTATTTTTATACTTTGATGGAGAGCCAACTCATAAACTGCAAGCAAATACATTTCAGTGATCCAAGATTGTAAATCTGTCTTTCCAACATTGAAGAATAACATTTTCTGCTACTTCTATGTTCAATACAATATTTATTCATATTGTGATAACATTTTTATATAAAATATATAACAAAAATACATCTGCCTTAATGGGATCTTTACCTGCCTTTGAAATTACATTTACATAGCATTTAATAAAAGGTTTGGATAAAGTTCCTTTAAGGGAAAATTATACATCTCTGTTAATATTGGAGTAAAGAACTGTGTGTCTTGTACTGTAGCAATTAAGTAAGATGACTATCCATACTATGGGTTTTCCTATTTGAAAACATTTGATTGTATTCATTGTTTTAACAGCAGCTTCTAAATACTGAATTTGCCCTCTTTTATATTACTATTCATACTTTGGGATTATTATAACCAAAATAATTATTTTTTAAATAAATTTGATTTTAATAATATTGATTAGGATGAAAAATGTTGATTACATATTATGGATTGCAGTCTTTTACAAAAGCACATTATAAACAATTATCTAACTTGAAACTGGTTTATATAGAAACAGGCTTTGTTAAGGTTTTTGTCCCTATGTAATTTCATAATGAACAATTTGCTCATTTGACTTCCTTGTAGTATTTTTTTAGGCTTATACAAGTCTTGCATTCTAGACCTTATTGTGGTAATGCAGTCACCCAAAAAATAAACATTAATGTGTGATTTCTGTAGGAGATGGCCAGGCCCAAGAGAGGGGTCAATCACATCATCAATCATGAGTCCCTTTGCAGCTCTTTGTCCAGCCCACCTTGAATTCCCTTGACTCTTATCTACCACCAATTTGCTTTGACTATGAGTAATTCAGATTCTTGTAGAGAGCTATATATCCAAAGTACAATATCCAAACGTAACATTTTTAAGCAACTGGTTATTCAAAATCATGCAGTAAACATATTACTATTACAATATGAATTGTTTTGCCTTTGGGGTATTTTAGCCATTATAAGCATTGCATTACATATTAAAGTTCTTACTGTAGTATACCCATACTGTGCTTTTCTGGCACAGGTTGCATTACTATGTACAGTATCGTTATTTCGTTATTGCATTACTATGTACAGTATCGTTATTTCAATCATTTATTATACATATACTTAGTCATCAATTATTAAGTCATCCAAAATATAATAAAACATCTCAGGAATTGTATGTGAATACAAACTGATAATTCTTGGGACTCCATATGCAATATGCATAATAAATAAATAAAAAGTATCCAGTATGAATATGGTCCACAACAAAAAATCATTTGGACAACCAATATAATTTGACTGGTAATTATAATATCTGTGGCTCTATACTGCTGAAATGCAGAGATGAAGGCATCATTCAGACATACCCCTTCATCTATGAAAAATTGAAAAAGAGTTTACCTCTATAGAAATTTGTTGGAAGTAGCAATTTCCAACAGGAACCATACAAAAAGGAAAGGCCTGAGACTATTTATATATGTGACAAATAGTCTTTTTCTCTGTTATCTAAATTTGTTATGTATTTTATTACTCCATAAAAAAGCTTTTCCCAGTACTTTCACTGTTAGTAGTACTTAAAGTATAACTCAAACATACCTCAGAATAGTAAAACTAAATTATGATACATGTATGAATTATTGATAATACTTAAAAAGAAAATACAAAATAGCAATAAAAATATTTTAAAATATGTTGTATTAAAGGCACTGTATAATTTAAAGATTCCAAAATATAAATAATGATATTATTTATATTATTATTTATTATTTAGTTTGGTAATGAAATGTCTGCAAGAAAACAACTAAATTCAGAGAACATCAAGGACTCCACATAATATAAATTTGATGTAATAAATCAGTTCATTGAAAGCATTTGGAAAAATGCTGTTTTATGTTGATCGGTGTAACCCAGCAAGTTCCATGTGGGTATCATTCCAAAGTTAGAGTAATATACTTTTTTGTTTTAATTATGTTTAATTTAGAAATAATTACAATGGAGATCATGAATGACCTGGGGATAGCTTGCACAAAACACATGGCCAGTTGATTATTTTCCAGTCATTCAATTAAACATGTATCTGGCTTTGACATAAATTGTATGAAGGAAAAAGTATTCCCAGCACATCAGGAAAGAAAGGGGAAAAAATCTCTGGGTACATAAAAATAAACTTTGTCAAATCCACATCCAATAAGAATAACAAACAGATATTAATAGTTTTAGATTCTGTTTTCTTACTCTAATACAGTGTTGGTGAAATTTTCGGCACCAAGTGCCAAAACGGGAGCATGCATGCCGGAAACCGGAAGAGCAGCTCCCCGGTGCACATGCACGCACTAGGAAGCTGAGTTTCTGGTTTCCGGCACATGCATGAGCACCGGCCACCTGGTCTTCTGGTTTCTGACACACATGCATGCATGAAAGGAGCTGCTCTTCCAGTTTCCGGTGCTCGTGCATGTGAAGACCAGCTGGCCGGCATGCATGCATGCACCGGAACCTGGAAAAGCAATGGACAACGTCTGGCATGCCCATAGGTTCACCAACACTGCTCATATATATATGTGTGTGTGTGTGTGTGTGTGTGTGTAGATTTTCACGGGTACAGGTATGCAGGTCTTGGCATGCTCAGGTCTTTTCCCGTGTAAGATTGAGAACATCTTGGCAACGTTTCGATGAGATCCCACTCCCCATCTTCAGGCTGGTGCTTTCAGCTTCGTGCATGTGCGAGCAAAGCATGATCGGAGCTGCTGTCTCTCTATATATACTGGTGGGGAGGTTGGCTGTGTTGTCATTTCTTGATTGGTTGATGGAGTTGATGTTTGCAGATTGGCTGGCTTTTTCGTAAGAACATGTATGGCTGAGATATTGGCTATGTGCCTATCAACCTCCTGTGTTGTAACGTCACATCATAGCCACCCACTCAGGATATCAGATCACAGAACTCAGGAGGTTACACCACAAAACCTCAGGATGTTGCAACACAGCCAACGACCCAGGAGATTACAACACAAGACCCAGGATGCCACAACAATAGAACTCAGAAGATCATCACACAGCCCATGACCCAGGTCATTACGACCCAGGAGATTACAGCACAAGACCCAGGATGTCAAAACAATAGAACTCAGAAGGTCATCACACAGGCCTATATGCGTGGGATTATAATATCCTATACAGCTAAAAGAAATAAAGAAAGGTGGATCCAACAAAATACCCTGCAGGAAGCAATGAAAAATTTAGAAATTCAGTTGCAAAAAACATCACAAAATACTAAACTTAGAGAACAATTGACCTTAATTCAACATAAACTCAACATAGTAGAATAGGAAGAAATGGTTAAAAACTTAAAGGCAGCTAAACAAACATTTTTTGAACAAGCAAACAAACCGGGAATATGGCTTTAGTACAGACTCAAAAAAGAGAGAGAGAAAAGAACAATACATCAATTACAAGATGAGGATGGAGACTACCAACCTACAATAGAAGGGGAAAAAAGATTGCATACCAGTATTTTGAGAATTTATATTAATGTGAGGAGGTAGATGAAGAAAAGATAGGAGAGTATTTGAAAGAGCAAGGGAGTCCATCAATAGCAGAAGATTTAAGGAAAAACCCAGCTAAAGAAATAACTATTACAGAATTGAAACAAGCAATTAGGAATCAGAAAAACAATAAAATGCCAGGGCCAGATGGTCTCCCAGGAGAATTATACAAGACGATGGACAAGCAAATAGGACCATTGATGTTAGATGTATACTATAAAATCTTGGCAGAAGCCAAAATGCCGGAATCATGGAGGGAAACATATATCTTGCTAATCCCAAAGAAGGGCACAGATAATAGTATGTAATCCATAGATAATAGATAGATAATTTGTATGTAATCCAAAATTACATACCAATATCATTACTGAATGCTGATTATAAAATATTTGTGACTATAATAGCAACCAGACTGAAGAAAGTATTGTATGAATATGTTCATTCCGACCAAAATGGATTCTTACCATGTAGACACATTAGAAACAACATAAGGATAGTGGTAGACATCCTGGAATACTATGAGACGCATCCTAAGAAACAGGTGGCCCTTGTTTTTCTGTATGCCCAGAAGGCATTTGATAATTTAAATTGGAAATTCATGATACACCAAATTTATATTATGAAACTAGGAAATAAATTTGAGAACATAATAAAAACAATATATTCTACCCAGAAGGCGAACATTATAGTAAATGGAGAAAATACTCAGAGTTTCAAAATAAGGAAAGGAGTAAAAGGCAAGGCTGTCCTCTGTCACCTCTGTTTTTTATCTTGTCGCTAGAGAGTCCACTAAGTTGAATTAGACAGAACCCAGAAATAAAAGGAACTAGAGTCAAGAACAAAGAATATAAATTACAAGTCTTTGTGAATGACCTGGTATTTTTTATCGAAGACCCATAAAGACAGGGAATGAGATAATTAGAGAATTGGAAAGATATGGGGAACTATCAGGCCTTAAAATTAATAGACAAAAAACAAAACTTTTAACTAAAAATTTAACGGAATTACAAAAAATAGAATTAGAAACAGTAATGGGACTACAAACAACAAAGAAAATTAAATATTTAGGTATATGGTTGACCGCTCACTGCATAACAATAAAAGAGAATAATTACAACAAACTTATACAACAAACAATGATAGATTTAGAAGTATGGACCAAACTACAATTATCACTGTTAGGAAGAATAGCAGCCATCAAAATGACCATTTTACCCAAATTTTTGTATTTATTTCAAATGATCCCCATTAAATTAGAGATTTTTTTTTTCAATGAGATTAATAAAACTACAGCAAAATTTATATGGCTAAGGGAAAAAACCTAAAATAAGAATGAAAGCATTAAAAGATAACAAAAGCAGAGGAGGCTTTGGACTCCCAAATTGAGAGCTGTACTACAAAGTGTTAATTTGGACTAAGAAATGGATTAATTTAACTAATAACCAAATATTAAGTTTTGAGGGCCATGACCTGCAAAAAGGATGGAATTCCTTTTTGTAGAATACAGGAACCAAAAAACAATTATATTTCCATAGACATTTGATTAGAGATTCCCTTTTACAAAATTGGATTAAAATTAGGAGCTACTATATGAAAATTCCAATTTGGCTATCTACGATGGAAGCTATGATACAACCAAACAACTTGGATCTATGTAAAATGACAAAATATAAAGACGTTTTAGATGCACAAGGGAAATTAAAATCGAATCAGGACCTCCTAAAACAAGGGATATGTATTGATTGGTGGGCATATCTCCAACTACAAAATAGATACAAAAAAGATATAAAAGATTTTGGAATATACTTGGAACTACAACAATTGGATAAAATTTTAACAGGCCCAGATGAAAAAAAATATCACAAAAAATTATAAATGTTTGTTAGAGGTAGAATTAGAAGAAAAAGTTGTTAAGGGATGTATGATAGCTTGGGCTCAAAACATAGGACATAATATAAATTTGACAGAGTAGGAAAACATTTGGAACCTAAATTAAAAACTAACAAAATTAGCATCATACAAAGAGAATATTTATAAGATGTTTTCTAGATGGTATTTACCCCCCACAAGATTGGCGAAGATATATCCCAACATGAATCCGGCATGTTGGAAATGTAGAAAGAAAGAGGGTACCTTCTACCACATGTAGTGGTCCTGTTCAGAAGGTCAGAAATATTGGCTTAAAATTAAAGAATGGCTGCAAGAAATTGTTAAGGAACAAGTAGAATTGGAACCAGAGCTATTTTGGTTAGGGATATTCAAAAAGAAATGTGGAAAAAATATAAAATATATTGTATTACACATCTTAACGGCTGCTAGAATAGCTTATGCTCAATGCTGGAAGCACAACTGTATACCATCGGATGAACTGATTATTCAAAAAATAATGGCGTGTGCTGAAATGGACAAATTGACTTTAATGGTACAAGAGAAAGAGGAGTCTGAATACTATAGAATTTGGGGAAAATGGTATAATTGGATCGAATTAAGACAGATAGAAAATGAAGGAATTGAAGATAAGCAACTTATAGATTAAATGTATATATTCACACAAAATTGTATATATTTGTAAATATGCACGAAAGATAGAACATGGATGAGATGGATGTCACAAAACTGTTAACGTCATGATATTTATTTTTTGTTTTATGTTTAAAATATACAAAAGACTAATAAAGTTTATTTTAAAAAAGAAGAAGTTATGTTTACTTATGTTAGATTGAGATCCAAAATTAGGTGATATTGTTGAATATGCATTCAAAGCTAACTTGTAAGTCCTCAAGCAATTTAGCAAAATGAGTGTTAAAATAAAACTTGACTGACCAATTAAACATCTGTCACCTGGGAAAATAGTACATAGTCAATCATAATGAATTCCCATAAAGTTTTAAATAGGAATCACAATTAGTTGCAGATAACTATACAATCCCCAGATCTTCTATTAATCTATCCAAGTCCAACACAGTCATAAGACTAACACTTTCTATTGACATAACTCCCTCAAATTAAATCAAATGGGACTGGAGATTATGAAATATGAAACAGGATGTATCAAGTATATTTTAAAATTTAAACATTGTTCTTGGAAGCAGTCCCATGTTTTATTTCAGAAGAATTTATCTACAAATGAGACAGAAACCTTGTTAAAACATCATTTTAAATTATTACTCATTATAATACTTTTATAGAAATATAATTTTGCTGACCGCTACATTCAGTGAAGTGGAGAAAACAACCTTGATGTAATCAGCGAACAAAGACAGCCAATTTGATTTTGTATTAGTACAACAAGCCTAGGAACATTGTGTCGCTAAGAGGAGGTAGATGGAACAAAATGTTTTTCAGTTTGGCATTAGGTTGGAAAAGAGAAAACTGTAATCAGTTCTTGGCTCAAAATTGTTAGTAAAACAGAAATAAAATTATAAATAATCCAGAAACACAATGTATAATTGCCTATGGTTAGCACTCATAACTAGAAGTTGTATACAACTAGGGATGCAATTTCTACTATATGGCTTTTCTTTTAAGATATTTTGGTATTTTTCTCATGGATTCATCCCTATGCCAGGTGTATAATTTTAATATCTGCCCATAATTTTTTTTAAAAAAAAGCTATAGTAGAGAAGAAGAACCCTGAAATCCTTCCTAAACCACAGTTGTTGTAATTGAGTTCTGTGCAGGGAAAAATTCTGTCTACTGAGAAAGACTTTTCCTAGGCATGCAAAGTCCAGTCAGATTCCTATTCTCCTTTTTGCCCTGCCTGGACAAACAGGAAAATTTGAGGTTTGGGCTTAACTAAGTATGTAACAATAAACTGAACTGAATGTCTGCGTAAGATTACTGAGAAGGACTGACATTTGCTTTATTTATTTATTTATTTATTTATTTGATTTGCCAATTGTTTACAAGATAATAAGTATAAGTGTATACATAGTTGTGAATACATGAAATGGGTACATATAAGAAAAATAAAAGAAGAATAAGAGAAACAATAGGACAAGGACAGTAGGCACATTGGTGCGCTTATGCACGCCCCCTACAGACCTCTTAGGAAAGGGGTGAGGTCAATAGTAGACAGTCTAAGGTTAAAGTTTTTGGGGTTTGGGGAAGAAACTACAGAGTCGGGTAGAGTATTCCAGACATTGACCACTCTATTGCTGAAGTCATATTTCCTGCAATCAAGTTTGGTGCGGTTAACTTTGAGTTTGTATCTATTGTGTGCTCTTGTGTTGTTATGGTTGAAGCTGAAGTATTCATTGACAGGTAGGACATTGCAATGTATGATTTTATATACCATGCTTAAATCAGACCGAAGACGGCGTAATTCAAGGTTTTCTAGTTCTAGAATTTCAAGTCTGGTGGCATAAGGTATTCTACAACGAGTAGAGGAGTGGAGAACTCTTCTTGTGAAATATTTCTGGACTTTCTCAATTGTGCTAATATCAGATACATAATGTGGGTTCCAGACTGATGAACTGTATTCGAGTATTGGTCTAGCAAATGTTTTGTATGCTCTGGTTAGTAGTGTGATATTACCAGAGAAAAAGCTACGTAGGATTAGGTTAATGTAGTGTAGGACCATTGCCTGTGGTTCTATTTTCACAAACTTCCACAGAGTTTGCGCCCCAGTTAATGTACAGAATTACAGTGATAGTTAAATTTAGCTGTTATTGGGGGGTATATAATCAGGGGACTTGATTATACCTGCCATTGGAGTTAATTAGGGAAATAGCAGGGACTCTAAATTCACAACAGTGGCATAGTTCTTATACCAGAATTGCTGGCAGATAACAAAAATATATTCAAGACTAACATACATAGCCAAAAAGGCATTAAGAGTTGTTAATCTAATCCTACTTAGCTTCTTCTCTGGTAATATCACACTACTAATTAGAGCATACAAAACATTTGCTAGACCTATACTTGAATACAGCTGATCAGTCTGGAACCCATATCATGTATCTGATATTAACACAATTGAAAAAGTCCAGAAATATTTCACAAGAAGAGTTCTCCGCTCCTCTACTCATAGCAGAATATCTTATGCCACCAGACTTGAAACTCTAGACCTAGAAAACCTAGAACTACGCTGCCTCCGGTCCAATCTAAATATAGTATATAAAATCATACATTGCAATGTCCTACCTGCAAATGAATATTTCTGCTTCAATCATAACAATACAAGAGCACACAATAGATACAAACTCAAGGTTAACCGCTCCAAACTTGACTGCAGAAAATACGACTTCAGCCACAGAGTGGTCAATGTTTGGAATACTCTACCTGACTGTAGTTTTTTTCCCCAAACCCCAAAAACTTTAACCTTAGACTGTCTACTATTGACCTCACCCCGTTCCTAAGAGGTCTGTAGGGGGTGTGCATAAGTGCACCAATGTGTTGTTTCTTTTTATTTTTCTTATAAGTATCTATCTCACGTAATCAAAACTATGTTTATTCTTATACCTGTATCTTGTAAGCGATTGACAAATCAAATAAATAAAATAAAACCTTTTCAGTCTCTGTCTTCACCTTGATCTGGTGATGGCAGGACTATGTTAGGTTTTTATGCAGAATGTTAATCTTGTATTGTTTTATGTCCTACATTAGTGGCATACACACAAAATCAATAATAATTTTGTTTTCTCCTTTTTGGACTGTAATGGAAAGCCAACATATCATTACTAGTCTCTCTACTTTCATGGTACAATAATAAATGGTAACGTTATGCTTTATTTCTGCTGTATATTTATTTCTGGCACTACACCCAAAACAAAGTTAGGTGTAATCATAATATGGCAGAAGTGCAGAAATGAACAATGGCCCAAGAAAGTAAACTGCAAATATAGCTGAATTTTAAAAAAAATATGACAAAGTTGGTAGTATTGAGGAACCATAAAAGGACAACCATTTTTATCTTAAAACAGTAACAAGGAATTCAAGCAGTTAAATGTTGAAAAGAGGAATGAGAATTACAGTCTTTCTTATTTAGTTTATTGAAGAGGCAATACAATGAATGGAGGACAAACATCCTCTTTAAAGATATATAAAAGTCTTCTACAACATAGAAATAATTCTTCAGTGCAGAATTTAGACACTGACCATTCTCTATATTGACCTTTAGGGAACAAATGTAATTGCCTACAATTTTAAATGGTTTTAGTATAGAAATACAATAATCTTTTTCATTGTATCATTGACCTAATTGCTAAGTACATATGAATGCATTGCTAATACATTGTCTGCAGCAAACTCCTCTGTCGTCAATTGAATATAAGACTTAATTTTTGATCTAGAAGGTCATATAGTACTTAGCCTTTATGTATGTTACATTCCATAAAATAATTAGAATAATGAATAATACTAACCCCAGTCAATGGCATATAGAGGATTAGTGAGCATCAAACATTTTTCTGTATCTATCTCTATTGGAACCAGAGTATTTCTCGTGTATTTCTGTACTAGTTAGAATTTGCATTATGCTGAAACTTTTTTTAAAGCTATTCAATTAATTCGCTACATCTTTATTTTAACTGAATGATTTTTAAATGTTTGAATAATATTGAAACAGCTCAGGCCAATGGACAAAAATATACATATAAACAATCAAAATAATAAAAAAGATTAAATAAATGCTTACAGTTGCAGCACTACAACTACAGTCAGAATGAAATGTACCACAAAGCAAAAATACAGAGATCTAAAAACTCTTGAGAGAGACAAGATATTTTCTGCTGCCAAAGTTATTGTCCTCATTGTATTGTCACTTTTGGATTGTGTCCTGACTTGTTAAATAGAAGGGTGTTTTCCTGTTGTGGAAGTGATTTAGATCTGAAAAGGCTCACACACTGAAGTAAACACCTCTATGGGTAAAAGAAATAAGTGTTGTTGATTTAAAAAAAAAATCCCTCCCCCCCGCCACTTTTGTAGAAAGTCCTATTCCATTTTACTTTGGAACCAACTCATTGTCTATCATTTCATCTGTCACCCTGCAAAAGAAAATATAAAATCCGGTAAATAACAGAGGGTAACACAGGGACCAGCCAATATATTAGAGCAGTGGTTCCCAACCTTTTTTTCGCCCTGCACCCCTAAAGAAATTTCACTCGAACCTCACACCCCCTGAAATTTATATTTTGCTCAGTTAAGTTAATCCATTGCAAAAGAAAATAAAAATGCCAACATATAGCCAATATCCTATTATTTACCTGGACTTTTCTCGCACCCCCTGGAATATCGTCTCGCACCCCCAGGGGGTGCAAGCACCCCAGGTTGGGAACCCCTGTATTAGAGGAATATTGGTCTCCTTTTATCTTTACTTTTCCCTATATGTGGAATCCGAAAACTCCAACCAGCCTTAGCTGAACATAAATGTTGAGTGTTTTCTCTTTGACTGATGGTGAAGAATAATAATTTTTGGTAAAGCATGAAAATAAAAGCAGTGATAGGTATCACCTTTGACGGCTGATTAAAATCTTAGTCCTTGGACCACAACCTCAAATGGCTCTGAAATAAACAATAATGATATTAACTTGCCCAGCTACATGCAAAACAAGGACCCTTGTTAGATTTTGTTTTAGCTACATTTTGAAAAAACGCTCATCTATAATTAAACTAAATTCTGAAGGAATAAGAATGGTCAAAAGCTTTTTCAACTGATATAAGAATACACATAATTCTACTTGAACTGACTACTATATGTAATTCAGGTTCTTTTATTAGGTGTGTAATTAATGTATTCAGAATGCATGTGGCTAGCTGGTCAATTTTGTATATTCTGAATAATTAAAATTTCTGATAATTAACTATTACTCATGGAAAAGGTTTTGAACTGGAAAGAAACAGTTTGTATCCTGTTAAAGACTACAATAGTAGTCATGAAAGCATATTATTTCACATTTCAATAAACAACAGCTAGAGGTTTTAGAGTATTCTTTAACAAGTTTTAGGTTGTCTGAATCAAAATCTCTGTTTATTTGTTTATTTTATTCGACTTGACAGGGTTCCTTTTTTTCTTATTATTAGAATCATTGCATTGTGATGACTATAAATTTTATCAAATAAATAATAAGCACTTTCTGTTTTAGTTCTGGTATTTAAGAACAATTCATAAACAGAAACTTGAAATGTACAAAAAAGTTGGTTTATAATAATTGTTTATTTAAATAGAATAGAATAAAATAATTTATTTAAATACGTAATAATTTATTTTTATATTTCAATATATTTTTATATTAGATTTCATTTCATTTTTTATATTTCATTAAAATTAATTACAAAAAAGATTGAAAAAACTTTTATGTGTCCAGAGACAAATACAATACAATTTTCTAATTTATTTTGTTTACTGTGTTTTTATCACATCAAGGACTCATGGCTGTCAGTATAGGTATAATATTTACTTTCTCTTTTACCACTTTGAGTGTCTAGGAAAGTATAGATATAATATAATTTGATATTCTGCTACAGTTTTAATCAACTGCAAAATAATTCTGTTTGATAGTTTTGTGTGGATACAATGGGATTAGAAGATTAGGCAATCTCTCATCTGTAGGAATTAATAAGTACAAATCTATACCTATTTAGCACCTATTTAGTTTGTTTCAACATATCTAATGGATCTTCTGCTGAGCAGAGGGATAGACTAAATTGACCACATTTTCCAACCCTCTGATTCTAATAAGCTAATATCTATGTTCCTAGATAACTGATTTGACTTTTAAACTGCGTTTTGTTTTGGTTCTTCTCCTTTCCCCCAAACATTTAACTTAAGTCTATTATTTGATTCCTGCATTCTGAAATTATTAAGAACAGGTTTTTTTTTGTACATGACATCCCAATTGTTACACAAAGACAGATACCTTATGCTTCCTAAACTGGGGTTAAATAAACCCAGCTAGGTGTGTACAGGATTTCTTGCACAGAAATCCTGTTTTCCACATGCAGAATGGGGGCTGGGAACTGGCTCTTAGGTTTGAGTTGTCCAAATCTCGAAAATTAATACCTGTCAAATTGGACTTGCTAAACCCAGCTGTTCAGCTTCCTGTATCCTGGCAGCAGTGAAAAAGACATTGTAAATGAAGTGTGAACTAAGTGGGTGGAAATATCCAATAGAACACAGCTAGTCAATGCAGTTATAGTGTAGCAAATGATGCTTTGATTGAATGTTCATGATTGAGAATATTCTCACATACTTCAATGTCAATTGGGTTCAGTATATACAGAAAAATCAGTGTCCATTTCAAACCAGTTATGAAGCAGTTATTACGTGTTGAGAGTTGCTTCTTGTTGTCAACATAAAGAATCCTTTTGTCTCTCTCCACCTCATTGCTGATCAAACCTTGACCATAAAAACCAAGGATTTGATTGTAGGATTTTTTTTTCATTTAAAACACGGTAAACCTCTTTCTACTGGACTTAAAAAGAATCATCGCCTTGTTATATTTTTTAAAATATATATTTAAATATATACATTTCTCTTCTATCTCTCTGGCCCAAAACATTTGGTCAGTTCCTAAATCCTCACTGAAAAAGATAAAGGGAAAGATTTGAATTAAGATTTAAATTATACAAGATTTTTAATAACTTTTGAAGGAAGTTTAATAAGCTTTACTAGTATGACACATGTTTGCCAATGGGTTGCTTTTACTAGTATCAATCATAATTTGTGTTTGGCTACCTTATGCTTATGGTTTTAAGAGTACCTAAATATATTGTCAGCCACGCTGGGTACCTGATGATTTGCACTGAATAACCACGGTACTCACGATTGTAGATTGCAGTAACCAAGGTTTATTTTATCAGTCAATTTCACAATAGTCCCAAAAGTCAACACTGGAACAATTCCAAGCAAAGCTAGCACTGAGAGTAACTGCTTCTCAGCGCTTATTATAGTTGCCTGTCAACCCCACCCAGCTAACCACATCCACCTGTTCTTCCAACGCTTCCACTCTGCACCTACTCACACCTAATCCAGCCATCTCCATGGTAACACCATCAACACGGTAACACCAAAATAAAAAATATAAATAGGAAAACACCCCAGCCACCCCTGTGGATGATCACAGTGCTCCGAAATCTTCTCACTCTGCTGATTGCTCCAAATGCCACTAATCTGCAGTTGTAAACACAGTCAAACAGCTGATGCAATTTCTGGCATTCTGGAGCAACCGCGGCTTGTCTCAGTCCATGGGCAATGGCAGAAGAGGCAGGTGTCGTTTCCCCGCCCCCCCAGCGAAAGAGACACCTTCTCCAAGTGCGGAGAACAAGGAGGATTTCTTCAGAAAAACGTAGTCACTGAACCGGTAGTAACTCCGGTTGAATCCCACCCCTGATGTTAGGTGTCCATTTTAGATCTTGAGATGTGATAGAACCTAGAAATTTGAAATCTCTACTGTTGATACTGTGTTGTCTAGTATTGAAAGAGGTGGTAGTATGAGAGGGTTTTTCCTAAAATCTACCACCATTTGGAGTGTGTTCAGTTCTAGATTGTTTTGGTCACTCCATGAAGCAAGTTATACAACCTCTAGTCTGTATGCAGATTCATCATTGTCTCATATGAGATCAATCACTGTTGTATCATCTGCAAATGTCAGTATTTTAACAGATGAATCATTTGAGATGCAGTCATTGGTATATAGGGAGAAGAGAAGTGGAGAAAGCACACAGCCTTGGGGGGGGGGCTGTGCTAATTGTACAGGTATCAGATGTGATTCTGCCTAGTTTCACCTGCTGCTTCCTGTCTGTTAGGAACCTTATGATCCACTTAGAAGTGTGTTCAGGTACTGCTAGGTGATTTAGTTTAGTTAGGATAATTTCTGAAATGATGGTATTGAATGCTGAACTACAAAGAGGACCCTTGTGTAGGTATTTGGATATTCAAGGTTT
This sequence comes from Notechis scutatus, assembly GCF_049901735.1. Lineage (NCBI taxonomy): Eukaryota > Metazoa > Chordata > Lepidosauria > Squamata > Elapidae > Notechis > Notechis scutatus. The sequence continues at coordinate 40,834,180 of NC_142014.1, forward strand.
TGTAGGATGTAGTGCAGAGCCATATTAACAGCATCATCTGTTGATCTATTTGTTTGGTATGCAAATTGCATGGGGTCTAACAGCAGATCCATGATGGTTTTCAGGTGGGACAGCACTAGCCTTTCAAAGGTTTTCATAACTACAGATGTTAGAGCAACTGAACTGTAGTCATTCAGTTCCTTGATGGAAGGCTTCTTTGGCACTGGGATGATAGTAGAGCGTTTGAAACAAGAAGGAGCATAGTACATCACTAGTGATTTATTGAAGATTCAGGTGAAGATGTGGGCCAATTGGTCAGCACAGACTTTTAAGCAAGAAGGAGTTATCTTGTCTGGCCCTGGTGTTTTTCCTGGCTTTTGTCTGAGAAATAGATCTTGCACTTCTTTTTTTGTGATCACCAGAGTTTGTGAACCCAATGGGTCGGGGTCAGTTGTGGGAGGTTGGGTTGTTGTTGGTGTGTTTGAGATATGGTCAATTGTAGGAGATTTGGCTGTTGGTGGTGTATTTGAAATGGGGGTTGTGGAGATAGGTGGCTGTAGTTTCCTTTGAAACCTGCAGTAAAACACATTCAGGTCATCTGCTAGTGTTGATTTCCTTCTGCCTGGGAAGGAGGTTTGCTGTAGCCAGTGATGTTTTTAAGAATTTTCCACATGTTTGCTGGATACTACAAAATATGTTACAATGCTATAGATTATTAATAGTGTAGTTTTATAATTCTTCTGATTGTACGATTGTTTGCTGTGGTTCAAGATTGTTATGTGCTCTAAATCAAGATTTCAATTTTTCCACTCTATGGAGTGCCATTTACTGAAACTAACTTCAGTGCCTCCTGATAACTCTTTTGCGCAAGACAAATACGATGCTAATGTGAATTTAAAAAAAATACTTAAAACCATCTAGTAGTCAGCCAATCAACAACTAATAAGGATGCATATATTTAAATGATAATTAGATAGAAGTACCAACATCTACCATTTCTTGTTCTGATCTATGCCAATAGAGTAAATAATGAATATAGTTATATCATATTTCTTCTTAAAATACTTTACATTTTTAATTATATCCTATGAGGGTGCTTAAAAAGCATGATCTTTTGCACTGTTTGTTATGTAACTAAAGAATTATTCCATATCATTATGATTAGTCTAACTCCATTAAATGTTGGAATGGCATTGATACCTTTGGATTAGGGCTACTGTATTCGGGCTCATAGATGAAAATATATATGAAAATTATTCATAAAAACACAGATTTCTATATTCTTGTTCCTATCTTATAATTGTTGAGATTTTGAGACTTAGTCCTAGCCCTAGTTCAGAGATTAATTTGTGTGTGTGTGTGTGTGTGTGTGTGTGTTTTGCCTTTTTTTATATGGCATGCTAGATGTTTGGGATTTTAAAAATAATAATAATACCAAACACAAACACAAGAAAATATATAATTCCTTTTCTATATAATACAGTATTCTGATTCTTGCACATATAGATGTATACAGATTTTATTTACTAAAGCCAAATTAAACATTTCCCTATTTATCCACTACCCCATCATCTACCCAATCCCCTTATGTTTCCACTTCTTGACTTATTGATGGGGAATTGTTGATCCAGTAACTTGGTCCTATTTTACCATTGATACATGGATTCTTGGAAATCTGCCAGTATTCATATTCATCATTCACATTTTACATGTGAAACTGCTGCCTGAATGTGGTTTTGCTATTATGGTAGAATGAGGTCTGAGATTCTTTATCCCAATTAAATTAGAAATGAAGTAATGGTTATTAAAGTGTCCAGACAATGGATCTTATTAATGATGGGCTTCCATCCCCTTTTGTAAAAACACATAATCTGCCAGTGGAATTATTAAACCTAATGTCCCATGACAATAGCTGAAGCTTTTAAAAGCAACAATGTGTCAATAAAATCATGGCTTATTGTAAATTCACAAAAGCTACACCTATTGGTGGATTTTATTTTATTTTCTGTGAAAAAATCTAGAATGAAGAGCTAAAGCAGTGGCGTTGGAATGGTAGTAAGGATAAACAGGTGTATTCATATTTTCACATGGGAAATATTAAAGGTTACAGAAATTGGAGTGTATGTTTCAATTAATTTCTACAGAAATTAAAGTACTATTTTACTTCAAAAACTAGAATTCTGGGAACTGATATCCTGAAATTCTTGTGTATTCTAAAATCTTTTGTGGGATACTAGATGCAGACGTTTATTACAGATCAGTGACAGTTTTCTTTGATACATTTAGTTCATACATTTTTAAACCTACTTCAATAGTCAAAATATACTATAAAATTGATTTTAATTCTTCCAGCATATGGACCAGTTTTTGACTTTGCTGCCATTAATAAAACACTAACAATTGATATATAGATTAAACCATCAAGTGAGCCTAAAATGAGTACCGTATTTTTGGAGTAAAAGACTCACTTTCCCCCTCTCCCCCCAAAAAGTGGATGAAAATGTACGTGTATCTTAAACAGCGAATGTTGCTGAAGCCCACCCACCGGCCTCTGCCTCCCAGCAATTTGCCTCCTTGTAGCAAACAGCAAAGAGCCTGGTCAGCTTCAGCCCAGCCTGATTAGCAGAAGCAGCTGATTGTCAGTTGGATTAGTCTCCTGACGACCAGTTGTTTCAGGGTGCAAGGATTGCCATCGCCTATTGCCACCTCCGTGCACCCCATTTTCAGCCTCTGCATCCCATTTTTGGCCTCCGTGTGCCCCATTTTCTGCCCGTTCCGATCCCCGCCGCCCAGAGTGGACTGAAAATGAGGCGCAGGGAGGCCGAAAATGGGATGTGGAGGCCAAAAATGGGGCATGTGGAGGTGGCAATAGATGATGGCGAACCCTGCAGCTTGAAACAGCTGGTCGTGGGAAGCCAATCTTACCAACAGTCAGCTGCTTGTGCTAATCAGGCTGTGCTGAAGCTGACCATGCTCTTTGCTGTTTGCTACAAAGGAGGCAAATTGCTGGGAGGCAGAGGCAGATTTTTTTGTTTTCCTCTCCGAAAGCTAGGGGCGTCTTATACTCTGAACAATACCGTACTATGAAAAAGGAAGAAAAAATCACAAGATGAACAGACTTGCCAGAATAAAAATATTTTTTTCTAAAATAGCCAAAAATGTAGGCTTCATGATTTCCATTTAAAAGGAAATTCTAATAGGAGATACAAAGCAGAAAGGAAAATGACAGATGATAATCTTACGATCTGTATCAACCTTTCTCACCTGGGGTTTTCTGTGAAACATTGTTTTTTATTATTATTATTATTATTATTATTATTATTATTATTATTATTATTATTATTTATTTATTTCACATGCCTTGCAGTGCTAGTGATGGGAATATTTCAGTTATGACTAAACTGCCAGCCTGCCATTTTGCTCTTCTTGTTAATACTCAAAATATGGATTAGGTTAGAAGTAATTTTTAATGTGAAGCTTTCATATTTCATACTATATGATCCCTATGATCTCAGCATTTCAAGAATTCCTTTAGCATAAAAAGGTGAAGAAAGACTAGTTCCTAGCGTTAGAACCCATAATTTACACTAGATCTTAATTTAGATGATTGGGAGATTGTGTAAAATCAATCTTCTCCAGCCTGGCAGCTAGTAAAAGACTTCTGTACAAGTGATTTGCTCAAACACTTAAAGAGCGAAAAGTGGTATTATGAAAATGGGGGAAAACTTAGTTTTTATCATACTTTGAAAGAGTTTTTCTTTTACCATCTAAATGAGATCTGATAGAATGCCACTGCATATTTTATAATCTTCAAATAATCATCTTTTAAATCATGGGTAACAAAAGCTATTAAATTCTGCAGCAATATCACTTATAAATTATTACCTGGAAATTAGATTGTACACATTTAAAAATGTTTATCTTTTAAAAGATATAGAGAGCCATGAGAAAAGACAATAGAAAAAAAATGAAAACAAGATGTCTATATTCTACATTTGCCTTTGTCAAAACACAGACACCAAATTAATTTGTTAACAAAATCCTTTAATATGTAAAATATTTCATCAAAGAATTGAAATAGTATCCCATTTGAAGACTGCAAATCTGCAAAGTCAAGAAAGCAATCAAGGTGTTGCAAAAGTTAACACATCCATTTTTTATATCTTTTATTGTGAAATTAATGCTTTCTCTGAAATTTTACTTGAATTTTCATCAGTAAATTAATAAACTATAAAGGAGAGCAAATGCAGAGTAGAAGTTGCTAACTGTTCTTTGGCAGAACCCACATTCTCTGATGAGTAAGTTGCCCTAGATGAGGAGGAGACTAAATCCACTAATAGAATAGAATAGAATAGAATTCTTTATTGGCCACTTGTCTTGGTGCATATGCTCTCAGTGTACATAAAAGAAAAGATACATTCATCAAGAATCATCAGATACAATACTTAATAATAGTCATAGAGTACAATAAGCAATCAAATCATGCTAGGAAACAGTCAATGTAAATCGTAAGGATACAAGCGACAAGTTACATTCATACAGTCACAAGTGGAAGGTGATGGGTGATAAGGAGTGATGAGAACATTAATAGTAATAGTAATGCAGACTTTGTAAAAAATTGGAGAGTATTAAGGGAATTATTTGTTTAGCAGAGAGATAGCATTCTGGAAAAAAAATGTCCTTGTGTCTAGTTATTCTGGTGTGCAGTGCTCTAAAGCATTGTTTTGAACATAGGAGTTGAAACAGTTTATGTCCAGGATGTGAGGGGTCTGTAAATATTTTCACAGCCCTCTTTTTGAATCATGCACTATACAGGTCCTCGATGGAAGGCAGGTTGGTAGTAATTGTTTTTTCTGCAGTCCTAATTATCCTCTGAAGTCTGTATCTGTCCTGTTGGGTTGCAGAACCAAACCAGACAGTTATAGAAGTGCAGATGATAGACTCAATAATTCCTAAGTAGAACTGTATCAGCAGTTCCTTGGGCAGTTTGAGCTTTCTGAGTTGGCGCAGAAAGAACATTCTTTGTTCTGCTTTTTTGATGACGTTTTTGATGTTAGGTGACAATTTTAGATCTTGTGATATGATAGAACCTAGAAATTTGAAGGTCTCTACTGTTGATACTGTGTTGTCTAGTATTGTAAGAGGTGGTAGTATGGGATGGTTTCTCTTAAAGTCTACCACCATTTCTCAGGTTTTGAGTGTGTTCAGTTCCAGATTGTTCCGGTTGCACCACAAGGCAAGTTGTATAACCTCCCATCTGTATGCAGATTCGTCATTGTCTCGAATGAGACCAATCACTGTTGTATCATCTGCAGACTTCAGTATTTTAACAGATGAATCATTTGAGATGCAGCCATTGGTATATAGGGAGAAGAGAAGCGGAGAAAGCACACAGCCTTGGGGGAGGGTGGCTGTGCTAATTATACAGGTATCAGATATGATTCTACCTAGCTTCACCCGCTGCTTCCTGTCTCTTAGCAGAAGAGAGTCAGACATGACCTTTTTCTACCATCACTTCCTTTCTCACCTCCTCCTTACCAAAAAGTATGCTATGTAAGGGATAAGTCAGTCTTGCATTAAGACCAAACTGATACAGCAGCCTTCTAAATTTTGGCTAAAGATTACATAAAATGTACTCAATAAACATTCTTCACTGTAGTATATGCTTATCACTGTACAGATGCACAACTTTCTTTTATTTAATTAACTTACTCAGTTGTTAATGGTGTACTCCCTACATGTTATATTATTTATAACTCTCTTCATTTCTTAAACTTGAGAGTAAGCCAAGAACAATAGTGGACTTTTAGTAACTAGACTTAAAAACACAACATGAAGACTGGAGATATTGATGCCCAGAACTTCTTTGAAACAGTTTTGAATGCACCAGGTCAATTGCAATTCCGTTTTTTCCTCTTCTGTTGCTTTGTGTATTCATATAAGCAGTGAAATTAAATGAGCTATAGTATGTCTTTCCAGGTTTCCTGAGCCCATTCTAATCACACTCTTCAAGATAAGAAGAGTCAATTACAGTGTGAACCCTACATATTTTGCTACAGATCAGTAAATGGTGACCCATCAAGTCAAGCTTTATAATAATGTGAGTGGTACAAAATTGGCTTTAAAAAAAGATTTCATTTTAGATAGGAAGTTACGGCAATCATACATAGCTTTAAAACCTTGCAGACTACTTTTCTCATATGATATTAGTCCTAAAATTTGAGGTAATGACAATTATGGATTTGAAAATAGTTGACTGAAGCTTTTGTCTATTTCTTAGTACTTTATTATCCTTATGACCTTTATTCAATAAATGATTTGTGCTGTTTTACTGCCCACATAGTTTTACATAAGCAGACATATTCTTTATTCCAGTTTAAGCATGTATTTCTTTATCAACTATTGCTGTCCTGCACAATTTTGATTTAGTCTCTGATTTCTGAAATTAAGAATTCAGCTAGATATCAGCAAAAATCTATCCATTTTTGTCCAGATTTTACAGTACAGAAATGATAAGTGTATTTACTCTCTTTTACTCCTTAACTCACAAGGAATCAAAAACTGACCAGAAAAGGCCACTATCCAGTGACAATTTTTCCAGGAGTAACCAGGCTTGACTTCATGTTGACTCAGGAGCATCAACAAAGATCATAGTTACAACTACAATGGCAACTGTTACCTCATTCACTATTCTACACACCATTCTTACATCATAATTCCTAATCAGATCAGTCTATATATGCCATCAACTATTTACTAATATAGTTTTACTATATCCTGTGGAGTTCTGCATATTATTCTCTCTCTCTCTCTCTCTCTCTCTCTCTCTCTTTCTTGCCATAGTTGTTAAGTGAATCATTGCAGTTACTAAGTTAGTAACATGGTTGTTAAATTAATCTGGCTTCCCCACTGACATTGCTTGTCAAAAGATTGCAAGAGGTTATCACATGACCCAGGACAATGCAACCATCATAAATATGAGTCAGCTGCTAAGCATCTGAATTTTGATCATGTGACCATAGGAATGCTTCAACTGTCATAAGTGTGAAATACGGTCATAACTCACTTTTTTCAATGCCATATATAGGACTACCTATATACGGAAGCTGCAGAGGGCAGCCATGTGATATAGTTTCTATATGCTCTCAAGAAGTGTTTGGACACCCAGTCTAAAGTAAGCCTAGTAATTTCTTCAAGAAATACACACTCAGAATTTTATCTTACAGTTGCTGCCCATGCCCTGTTCATTGAAATATGTATTAGAATTTACCATTACATCTGTGTTTGTATAAATATTCTTAAAGAAGGAATCTTAGATTCTAGTCTAAAAGTAGCAACCTTAAAAATGACAAGAGACCAAAAGAGTAGCTATAACCACTTTTGTAAAAAAGACTTGTTTACTACAAACAAGTGAGAGTCCTTGAAAGCCAGTGATTAACAAGTTAATTAAAGAAGGAAAGACAATGCAAATAAATAAATTATCTCTCATATCAGGCATTGATCATAGAAGAGAAGAGCCAAATATGAAATCTCATTTATTTCAGTGTCTGTTTTGGCTGTTATATACTGAATCCAATTCTCTTGTATATTTGCACTTGAAAGGTTACATAAGCAAGATACTATCTCAAACCTGCATACTGAAATGTCAAATAAGATTCAATATTTGCTGTTTTAATCTGGACAACAGAAGTTGCTATTTTGCTCTGCTGTCACTGCCAGCAGAGCAAAATGTGGCTTCAAAGCATTTCAGTTCAACTGAGCACAGATGAGGAAGGACCCTATTCAGATCATCCGTCTTTTATTTGCTCATCATGAAGCATACCCAGGAATGAAGCACAGAAAGCCGGTGCATGCAGTCACTAAGTGCTAGTTTAAGATCGGCTTAAATGTGTCTTTTGCTCTAATGTTCACTAAATAACCTCAAGAAGGTCATGAAAATAAAAAATAGAAAGCAGCAACAATAAACCCTGAACTCCTTCAGATTAAAAAATGACAGGAATAAATAGGCGCCAAGATACTTAGCAGGACTGTCATTGTGATATTTTTTGGTGTTTTCTTTTCTTTGTGTAGCTGAAATGCAGCAATTGCTACTGCAGTTTTGTAAAAGCGAAGAGGACAGATAGCAAGGAAAACAAAATAAAAGCACTTTCACGCTGGCAAGGGAAATACATTTCTCTTTCTAGAAGAATTTGACTTTTTAAAAAATAATAGCAGACAGTAGTTAGATTTTGAATCCAATGTTTTTCTTCTAACCTAAAAAAAGCTTGATTTTTATTTCATGATTTTTGAGTATTCCATTTCAAATACAATTTTAATTTCTCAATTTGCATGAATCTGCCTGCAGTCTTATTCTAAGGCTATATGCATGGTTGGTATGAGCCAGTTTGGGGGTTGCATTGGGCTCCCAAATTCATTGAAACAGTTTGATAATTATATAATTGACAAGGAGATAGGTTCGGTCCTTTTATGGCTTGTAATTAGTCTAAATATAAATTTCATTGTCCTACAAATAGATGTTCCTGGTTTTTTTAAAGATTTTATTATTTCGTTCTGCAAAATGAATATACATAAATAACCTCCTCCCCCTGTTGTTAAAAGGTATAAAAACAAGAAAAAAAAGTTGCTAATTCCCATCAAGCATAAATGTGCTTCAGAGGCATAATATATCAAATGCTGGTGAGAGGGTTGATTCCAGGCATGTCTTTAATCGTATGCGCAACATAATAATGAAAACTGACAGCACTAACAATGTGTACTGTGTTATGTTTCGGGCATGTCACATACATTTTGAGGGAGAAATTTTGTCACATCTACTAATGTCATGGAGATGGTTATCTAGTCATGTTTTGTAAACCCATCCATATTCCACATGAAAAACAAATTGCAGTTAGAACATTTTTGCATTTTGCTAGGGCTTGTTTGAAATACGAGATATTCTCACAATAACACTGTTTTCAAAAGGATCTTTGAATCCATACAAATCAATACAGCTATGCTTCTTAGAATAGCTTTCCAGCTGACTGTCCCACAGCTTCAAATGACCATCTTGCATGAGTTCAAGCTTACTCTTCAAGTACTTGTTACCATATGTGTACCCAAATTGGGTTACATGCTTTTGAGCTCCAGAGAATATTTATCATGTTCTCAAAATGACAGACATTTATATTTAAGCCAAGTTTTGGCCTATTTTTCTATTACCAAATAACACAATATGAAGAAGAATTAAATGATGCAAAGTGAATGGTTAAGCCTTGTTTGTCTGAATATTGCTTAAACAGTTTAACTTCATGAAAAGATAAATAACCTGTCTTTGTTTTCCTCTAAGGTTAGTATTGATAATCGTCTTTTGGCATACAATGCTGCCTACTGACTAAAGTAATGGTAATGCCTGGCTGATAGACAGATGTAAGAAGGGGCCATTGGGGCAACCCTGGCAAGAGTAACTCATTAATTAACTCTTTGAGTGGTAAAGAAATATAAAATGAGCATGACAAATTGAGCCAGGTGCAGGGGAAGTTATTATTTATTGCTTCTATTTTTAAATAAACAGCTGTGTTTAGTGGAATATGCAAAGTGGAAAGATTCAGAAATTCTATCTTATATCAAACAACTTTTAATGTCTTCCTCTGATACAATTCTGCATTGCTCTTTTCTAAAGACAATCAGCATTATAAGCACCCCTTCTTTTAATAAGATTTATGTCTATGGAGCAAATTGATTGCAAATTGGCATGGCATTTTTGTTTCCACCCATTTTTTGCTTGTTATACCCATAAAATAAATTGCAGTGTGAACATTAACCTTTTTTAAGGTGATGGATGATGAAATGCTTTATATATCTGTTCCCCACACTAACCTCCAATTCAGGTTGTTCCCCTTTACTTTTTTAACTATTGGTTTATTGATCAGCATTTTTTTCTTCATTTTTGTACTTCATCTCCATCACTTTTCCTTTTTGTAATTCTGGGACAGAGGATCCTTTCAAACATGTAAGTGTTCTTTTACATTTCTGAGGTCCCTATCATGTGTTCACCATTTTTTGTACTTCATCCTATCAATAAATGGTTAAGGGGTAAACCTCCCTACCTCACTTTTATTTCTAACTGTCTATATTTATCCTGTCTTTTAACTATATGAGCAATTAACTGATACAACATTTACATCAGACTGAAGATAAGGGGGAAGCATTAATTACTAAACATATATATGAAACTCTTCTGTGATCAGTAGGCATCTACTTCCTGTAAGATGTAAAGGATTCTCAGTTTAGGATAAGATTCTAGGATGACTTCATGGACAAATCAAAAGTATATTAGTACTCTCAATATTTTGCTAAATATTAGCAAAGTTGAATCTTTAATTTACATTATTTGATTTAGTTGTACCAAACAATTATTTAAAGATTTATAATCGACTACAAGCCCCCATTCTGAGAAACTTTAAATCTGCCCCATGACATAGAAAAGAGCTGTCTAGATAGAAGAGGGCTAGAACAAAGGTATCAAAAACTAACCTTGACACTCATGAGTGCAGTATGGAGCTTATTTAAGAGTATGAGTAATGGCCGTAGATACAGAGAAATAGTAATGTTTTTCTGTGGGCATGATGCATCTGAAGCTGACCTATTTAGAATGAGAAAATTAGCATGTGTTCTCAACCTCTTAATTTGAAATTGGAATATTCCACATATAGTGCTTTTAAGAGTTATTTGCCAATACATTCCTTATATTTAAGCTGAATTTGATGTTTGATTCAGAATCATATTTGATAAAACTAGAATAGTTTCCTTTTATAACTGCTGAGGATTCCTGGGAGCAGTTGTTCTACCATCTGTCCTCTTGATTCTCCTGACATAGTTTAAATTCCCCTGCCGGGAGGCACTGAGATTAGTTGATAAATATTATTAATTCCTCCCTGAGCAAGGGGAAGCTGACTTCCTGCATAAAGGGATCTTTATGAGGCTACTTCTTTAAGAAACCCTTTCTTGTTCCCTCAAAAATAGTTGCAGGCTATTTTCTAAATTTTTGTAACTGGTCAAGGTAATTGAGAAGACTTTGGTCTCCTAGTTTCAGGAAATCTTACATGAAATTTATAATATACATTTGAGACATTTCAAAACTAGAGCCAGGGAAGGCTATAAAGAATTGATACTTCCTCAGCCGGACAGATAAATAGTTTTCATCTGGAAAGAGATTGATGAAGTGTGATTCTGCTGGTTCTGGAGATCTTTGAATATGGTATTGTGGACTCTCTGACAGTTTTGAGAGTTGGAAGCATTGCTGTATCTGGAAAATTCCAGAAGGTGTTTTGCATAAGGACTATCACTCTACAAAAGAAAATCTGATTTCTGGGATCTCTCAAGGATCCATTCTTGTCACCAATGTGTTTAATGTAGGCATGTTAAAACTTTAGGGACAGATCACCAGGAAATGTTATGTTACAATTCCTAAGTTAGCAGAAATTAACATGTGGTACAAAGTTGAAGATGGTATTTTTCTGAGAATTTGAATGTGTATTTACTAATTATGTGCAATTGTTTACAAATTCAAAATAAGAAAATGTGAATGTTGCTGTAATTGAAAGATTTTGACACCCTTTCAGGTACACTTTGTAATCTCTGGATGAAATAACAGCTTCCTAGCATTTCCTGTAGCCAGATAGAATTTTTATTCTCATTTTTGACATTTTCTCCCTCTTCAGCTCAGATATAGTCATAGGTTTACTTGCATGTATAACATTATTAAAATCTCCCCTCTCTTCTTTTTATTAATATTCAAACTTGGAAATGGATATCAATCCCAAAATTTCATTTTTCTTTTCTCTATGGCCTTTGGATTTGATTTGGAGGTATTTTGGGGATTGTTTTGATTAAAACTGTGTCCCAATATGCAAAAAGATTTCATGTTTAACTTTTGTAGAAAGTGGACTACTGGTAGTTGTAAAACTGATTTGCATGATAAGTACTCAGAATTTAAAACTGCCGGTAGTTGTAAAACTGAATTATGTAATAGATTTCACTCAGAAATCTCAATTGGTAGAAAATATGGCAACCCAGTTGATCTGTAAGATTCTATACAGTAGAGATTTTGAAATCCATCTGCTAATATGTTTCCAGAAGGTACAAAATAAAATCAGTTATACAAGATAAACAATCTACAGTCATACTTGTAATGTTTTGCTATCAACAATATGTAAGTTCTGGAAGCTGTAAGAGCACACTTTACAACAGGAAAAGTTATGTGGTACACAGTTTTTGTGCCATTATGTCAACTAGTGAGTGACAAATGAACACTGGAACTCACCCAGCTTTTTTTATTCAGTCTGATATATATCCCTAATCAGAGGTGGTATTCAGCCAGTTCTGACAGGTTCTGGAGAACCGGTAGCGGAAATTTTGAATAGTTCAGAGAACCAGTAAATACCACCTCTGGTTGGCCCCACCCCCATCTATCTGCTGCCTCCCGAGTCCCAGCTGATCGGAGTCCCAGCTGATCAACGGGGTTTGGTTTTGTTGCCCTGCGCAGGAGAACAGAGCTGGAAAGCAGGTTAGTGGGGTAGAAATGGGGATTTTACAGTATCCTTACCTTACCATGCCCACCAAGCCACACCACATCCACCTAACTACACCATGCCCACCAAGCCATGCCCACAGAACCGATAGTAAAAAAAAAATTGAATACCACCACTGGCCCTAATGTGATGCACCAAGGGTAGGTTGGACTGACAAATGGAACACGTAAGCCTAGGATTCCTCCTGGTTCTTATTACTGGTTTAGAATTATTATTTTCGAATAGCACAATTTCTATGGAAATGAAGCAGAATTTGAAAGGGTTAACTGTTATTCAAGTGCCTTTCCAACATCTTTATGCAAAAGCATTTAAGTGACATTATAGTGGATGCAGTTTACTTGGACATTCTAAATGAATCATAAGAGTGTGTTCTTTGTGATGGCTTGATTATCTGTAATGTTCTGCAGGGCTTTTCAATAATATGCTAATCATAATTAAATCCAAGGTGCTCAGAAGTTTGAAATATCAAGATTGCAACGCTTGATTGTTACCCATTTCACTCAAATAAGAAATAACTACTAAACAAAAAAAACCTTCCCCTTTTCTCCCAGTTTTAGAGGCAGACTTCTGGCCTTTCCAGTATTTTTTTATGGATCTGCAATGCCATCCAGTGGTTAGTCTGACTAATGTATCATTTGTGCATTCATTTTCTATCCATTCAAATGTCTCCATTTTATTTAAGAGTTAATAATGGCAGTATATTGGGATTTAATCTCCTGTAGTTTCCATAGACATTCTACTTCCAAAAGCAAAGCAGTAACTATTGAGTTGATCCCAGGGCAGCTATTTATGCAACATGTACATAGTTTAGTAATCCCAGCTATTGGTTGCATCTAGTGATTTTTAAACAAATATTGTAGAAAATATGCAGAGCATAAAAGGAAGTGATTTTACTTACTGAATTTAAATGAACTGGTATGTTTCCTCTAGGAAAAGCAGAAATATAATATTGAAGGCCATAGCTACTACAAAAGTTGAAAATTATGCAGGTAGCCTTCATTAAGGCATAAATAAAACATAGCTAGAATAACTTTGCCTTCATATACCACTTTGGCTTTTAAATAACCAGATGGACTGCTCAGTTTGAACTACTTACTATCTCAGTAATTAGAGAGCTGAATGAAGATGGAACACAAATGGCCCCAAAGTAGTGTTTGTAGAAAATATATTATTTCATACTCTGAATCAGTCTGGCAAGGAGTTTGCGGGGAGGGGGGTGCAGAGAGAAAATCTGTGAAGTCTATCTAATATGCTTAGTCACATACCAGTTCACAGATACAACAAAGGTATGTTTGCAGACATCAAGGAATTCTCTTTAAACTTTCTATTAATATTTTATTTTCTATTGACTTAAAAGATATAATAATATCTTTGAGGTCACCCAATGGCATAGGGTATCATATCATCAGTACTCTGATGATGATCAGCTGTACATCTTTACCCTGGTGATGTTGTGCTGCTGTCCAGGTATCTGTATATTGACAAAACAAATGGCTCTGGGTTTTTGGCTCTCCGAGATTTTGTTAATTTTTATCTTTAACTCTTGATGGGATCACACTCTCCCAGACCTGGTCCACACCTTATGGCTCCTGCTTGATCCATATGTGCACCAATTGCACACTTTCAAGGACTGGGATACATGGTCATTCATGTCTTGGTCACTTCCAATCTGCATGATGGCAATGTGCTTTACATGGGGCTGTTCTTTAGAATATCTTAAGACAACTAGGTACAACTGGTCCAGAATGCAGCAGCATGCACACTACTGGATGTTCATAGGTCACATGTCACACCTCTGCTCTGCAAACAGCATTTGTTTCCAGTTTCAGAAGGTCATCATCACTAAGCTTTTTCCAAGTCACTGGAATAGGGTAGGGTAGGGTAGGATAGGATAGGATGGGATAGGATAGGAAGAATGGAATTAGAATAATTGGAGTTTGCAGTGGGGCATCTTAAGATGATTAAGGCATAGATTTTTTGTTTTGTTTTATAGTTACTGGCAATTATATCATTGCTCCCCCTTATTTTCTCTCTTTGTGGATTCTTATTTTTTAAACCCATTTAAATGAGTTGTACGTTAGACGAGCCGATTTCTGGTCACCAAATAAGATTGTTGCCTCAGTCCTTTCTTCTCTCTACACTTGGGCATTATCCCAGATTTGCTCTGGAGACTCCCCCAAGCCTTGAAACAGATGTACAGCTGTGCAGACGATGGAGAGAAGAGGAGAAATGTGTTCTGCTAATTTTCAGTCAATAGATTGGCATTACTAAATTCTGCATGGAAATTTGTTATGGCTGATTTATTATGTATCTATTTTAACAATTTTGGATCAAGCAATAAAAATTATAAAAGAATTGCCTTTTCTTGAAGAATGTTTCTTCTTGCTTCTTGTTTCAACATTTTAGTATGTCTCCAGTACTTCTTCTTTATGCACTATATATGTATAATTTTATACATTAAAATTGCTCATTTATTACACATATAGTAATTAGTTTTCTGAATTTTCAGCAAATTTTATTTTTCCATTATTAAGATAATATCTGTAGTAAACCAAAGCAATGATCACAAAATGTAATCATCCATGACATTATGAAAAGCAACTTGGGAATAGCAAGATGAAAACAAAATATTTAATTTCTTTTTTCTATAAATATCTAATCTAGATATCTAATAATATCATTTTTATATATTTAAGAGCTTAGACATTTTTAAAGATATGGATAATAAATACAGTACATGGATTTTCTTTTCATTTTTATTAAAGAGCCATGGTGATGCAGTGGTGTTCTGACCCACGCCCTTTTCCAACAAATCAAACACAATCCAAAAGGAACAGAAACCTTTTAATGCTTCTGCAAAATAATTAGCTGTGATAAGCACAAGCCTTGCCAAACTGTGCGAGACTGCCAAAAGATAACAGGCAAGAAATAATTTGCAATACAAGAATCTTCAAATATAAACTCAGGATATTGGAATGTCCACGAGGCTGGAGTTTCAAAACGTCTTTGCCTTCTGCAAAGAACATTCGTTTCACAGCTGGCTTTTATCTTCTTGAAGGAGGGGCCATCACCTGGAAGCCTTACTCCCGAGTAGCCTGTGCTGTTGTAGCTGCTCTTTCCTGCAAGCAATCTGCGTGCACGCACACTTGGCACAGGCTTCTCAGGAACCTCCTCATAGCTGCTACCAGCCCCCACAATCTCTGAAGGCAGAAATCCACTCCCTAATGGTCCTGGCCCCTCATCTGAGTCCTTGCTGTCTTCAGCCATCCACACCTGCTGCCAGCTAACCACAACAAGACTAATTCTGCTGACTGCCAGAAGTTCGATCCTGACTAGTTCAAAGTTGACTCAGCTTTCCATCCTTCCTAGGTCAGTAAATGAGGACCCAGATTGTTGGGAACAATATGTTAACTTTGTAAACCTCTTAGAAAGGATTTGAAGCTCTATGAAGTGGTATATAAGTAAGTCTAAGTGCTGTTGCTATTGCTATTTTTCTCTTGGCATTCTGTTGCTTTTTCAAGTTTTTATTATCTTTTTAGATTTCCAAATTTTTACCTTCTTTGCATGTCCTTTGGAACAAGGCTAGAAAGAGATCTCAGGATTCTCATACATTCCCATTATTGAAATTAATTTAAGCAGTTTTTTCCTAACTGTAATCTTGGCCAGAACTCCCAACTTAGCAGTTAAATGTAAGTATTAAATGCATTTACTGAATATTAATGTATCCAGCAAAGCACCACATAAAGTCAAATAAACACCACAGGGCAATTTATTCAAACTGATAACAAACTAACATAATTTTTGCTAAGCATAAGATAAGTTGTTCTCATACTGATGTCACATTTATGTAATCAAGCTGCAGCAATGCTTTGGAATAATTTAAAAGTAATAATGGTAATGATTATCATTGATTACATATGAAAAATCATTTCCCTTTCTAACCAACTGAAGCTATACACACAGAGACACAGAAATACAGAGTCAAAAAAGAATTAGTAGCAAAGTAACTGTCAATAGTTTATTAAAAAGAGAAAAAGAAACATATTCTAAAAGTGTAATTAATTGAAAGGATTAATAAAGAATAAAAAGACAGTGAATAAAAGATAAATGTCTCTCCCAGAGAAAATATATCCTAGTATATCTGTTTCATCCATATAAAATCCATACTTTTTTTTAAAGGAAAACAAAATGTTATACTTTTAAACTTTTAAATTTAAACTCAAATGCCCTCAAGGGACAGAGAAAACAGATATAACTGCCAAGAACAAAAGGGCACAACCTTTAACTGGAGTGCAAAAGAAAGATAACAAGCAGTTGACAATGTTTAATAAAAAGGAATCAGGACACCCAGCAAAAATGATAGGCATTCGGCTGGAAAAAGGAGCTAAATACAAAGCAGATCGTAGAACCATATCAACTTCAGTAGTGACAGGGTCACAAGCAGATTAGATCGGTAGACTTCCATTTGGAGAGGCCACTATCAAGGCGACCTCTTAAACACAGTTATGTTCATCAGAAGTGAATCATAAATCAGATGACTAACACTATGAATGTTAGAAATTATGGAACATTAATCCAAATTGAACATCATATATGCTACAAAGAATGCATGACAAGTGCAGTTAAACTGATTCTTTTTACCAAAATTTATATTTTTTTTATGAATGATAAAAGCTTCAAGCTTTGGGTGAAAATTCATCCTATGTAAAATTCTATTGTTGATTTTCTTTGTACTATGTTCAAAGAGAATATTAAAATATTTTGGACAATTGTGGTACTCATCCTACTAGAGAACAGACACAAAAGAGCCAGCCTCTTTGGTGTTCTTTGGTGTTCTTATCATTCTACACTTTACACTTTTGGGATTGCGTGAAAAGACTTAAAAACCATACTATATCTAATGATTAATTAATTTAATTAAACACTTCAGCCTGTTCAATATCACTATAATATTAGTTTTACTCATACTAGTCAGATTGGCTTTATTTAAAACAAGTATGCTGGGAACTGTAGGTGAAACCATGTCTAAGTTATAGTCATTCTGTGTTAAGTAATTAATCCATTACCCTAATTCCATACCTGATTTCACTTTGGCCTGCTCTTGTGAACATAAAACCACAGTGATAGATTTTTCAACTGGCTAAACAGTTCATATAATGATTTATGATTTATATGAAATTAAGAAAAATAGGAGACCTTGCCACACCAAAGTTTGTAAATGAAAGCATTTTTCTACACTTTTTAATATACCTTATACTTCTCTTGTACTTTTATCTATTTATTGAAATATCTAAAATTTAATGAAAGACACATGTCCTAGCATTTCAAAGAATCTTGCAGCAATGTCTTATGTTTTGTGTCATTCAAACTGGCATATTCTTACATTTTAATTAGTTTCGTTTACTTTATTGTCATTGCACCTCGTACAACAAAATCAAACACCATCTTCAGTGCACATCATGACCATGACCATGACCATGAAAATAAACACAAACACACATCCTTCACCCTTCACGCATTGAACTGGAAACCCCCAACACCACACCAACACATATATACAGCAGAATTCAAAAGAGCTACTGTCCTGGGATAGAAGCTGTTTTTCAGCCTATTTGTCCTTGTTTTTATTATTCTGTACCATCTGCCAGATAGTAATAGTTCAAAAAAAGGGTTCCCAGGATGAGATGGATCTTTGAGAATGTTTTGAACTTTCTTAAGGCAGCGGGAGCTATAAAGCTCTTCCAAAGAGGGGAGAGAGCAACCAATGATCTTCTGGGCAATGACATCAACCCTCTGGAATGCTTTCCTATCTGCCACTGTGCAATTGGCAAACCATATAGAGGTGCAGTATGTTAAAATGCTCTCTATGGTGCAGCGGTAGAAGGTCACCAGCAGTTTTTCATTCAGTTGTTGTTTCCTGAGAAGTCTCAGGTAGTATTATCTCTGCTGGGCCCTTTTGACCAGGGCTGTAATGTGACCGCCCCAGGTCAGGTCCTCTTTTAGGGTAACACCCAGAAACTTAAAACTGGCCACTTGCTCCACTCGGTCTCCATTGAGAAGCAAGGGCTGGAAGTCTGATCTGTTCCTTCTGTAATCCACTATAAGCTCCTTGGTCTTATTGGTGTTGAGGACCAAGTTATTGTCTCCATACCACGAAAGCAACCGGTCCACCTCATCTCAGTAGGCAGACTCATCCCCCCCGGAGATAAGTCCCACCACTGTTGTATCATCTGCAAATTTAGCAATAGTATTACGCTAGTGGTAAGGGATCCACTTACCCACTTACGCTAGTGGTAAGGGACTCAACACACAACTCTGTGGTGTACCAGTGTTCAGAATAAGGGCTGAAGAGGTATGATTACCTAATCTGACCCTCTGTGAGCGGCCAGACAGGAAATCCATAATCCAAAGGCAGATTGAATTAGAAAGCCCAAGGTCCAGAAGTTTAGACACTAGTCTATGTGGAAGAATTGTTTTAAACGCAGAACTAAAATCCACAAAAAGCATCTTCACATAGCCCCCCCACTGTTCTAGATGAGTCAGAGCAGTGTGAAGAGTGATGGCTATAGAGTCCTCTGTAGATCTATTTTTTCTGTATGCAACCTGGTGTTTATCAAATGTATGCGGAAGACAAGAAATGATGTGCCGGCAGACCAATTTCTCAAAGCACTTCATGATGATAGGAGTGAGTGCCACTGGTCTGTAATCATTGAGGTTACTGATAGGGAACTTCTTTGGCAGTGGAACAATGGTGGAAGCCTTCAAACAAGATGGAATAGTGGACTGGGATAAAGACCGATTGAAGATCCTAGTAAAGACTCCAGCCAACTGATCAGCACAGTCTTTAAGCAGTCAGCCAGAGATGTGGTCAGGACTGGCAGCCTTTCTAGGGTCCACAGCCCTCAGAATGCTCCTCACCTCATGTTCCTCCACAAGGAGGTGCCGGCTACAATTGGCTGGTAGTTGTTTTTTATCTGTCTCTGATGTCTCCACTTCAAAGCAAGCAAAGAAATGATTCAGTTCCTCTGCCAATGAAGCCTCCCCCTCAGTAGGGATGACATTGGTCGGTTATGGTTTTTAATTTGTTGAATCCCTCACCACACCTTCCTCATGTTATTGCTATAAAAATTATCCTCAATCTTCCTCTTACAATAAGTCTTGGCCTTCCAAATACCTTTTTTCAGATTAGCTCTGGCAACACTGTATCTTGCCCCATCACCGGACCTAAAGGCCTTGGTCCTGTCACGCAAGAGGCACTGGACTTCCTTGGTCATCCAGGGTTTCTGATTGGGATAGATCCTAATACATTTATCAACAGTGATAGTATCTGTGCAGTGTTTGATATAGCACAGAACAGTTGCAGTGTGCTCCTCTAGGTCAGGGTGGTAAAAGATGTCCCAATTTGTGTTCTCAAAACAATCCTGAAGTTGTTGGGAAGCATCTTCTGGCCAAGATTTTACTGTCTTTATTATAAGCAGAGCCCGTCTCCTAAGAGGAATGTATGCTGGTGCTAAAAGTAGTGACATATGGTTTGATTGTCCCAAATGTGGTAATTGTATAACCTTATAGCCATGTTTGATGTTGGTATATACTTTGTCCAATGTGTTTGCTCCTCTAGTAGCACACTTGCTGATAGAATTATCATTTTTATCTGGATTTTCAGTAGAAAAGAAAATCTACTCAAGCAATAAAACTTGGGAAACCATCCAGGAATAAGACAGTAGATAATTTAAAAACTAAAGTAATATTCACTAGAAGATAATTTGGTACTCCTCTGAGAGCATATAAAGCAAACTTTGGATACATTCTACCTTTATTGTGCATTCCATCAACATCTTCAGATAACTGAAAACATTTGCTTGGTTATTTCCTTTAGATGAGATTAGAATACTGTGTTGATGAACCATTTTAGTGACAAAAATTATGGGAAGTAATCATAATAAACAACGCTATTTTCTCAAGGCACTATCAAATCAACATAACAGTTTCCTGACCCTTTAAGTGTTATCCTTGGATTGCTGGTAGAGTTATAACATCAAGTTCCATACCCCTCTGTATTTGACAGTTGTCTCAGTGTTTTTATAAAAATATGCATCATTCAGTGTTTGGAGCCATGCACGTGTAACTTCAGTCACAGACAATTGCATTTAGATATGTTCAGGGCATACAATAACATTTGTTTGTTTGTTTGTTTGGTTGCTTCTAAAAATTATTTGATTTATATTCTGCCTTTGTTTTGTACAACTCTATACATAATATCATACATATTGTTCCCACCTCCTATATTCCACACATTGTTTCTTTAGTAGATAATCAAATATATGCTGAGACTTGATATGTAATCAGTCTACAACATGTTATTGGTTAGTTTCAATATGAATGTCCTCTTTAAAATTCTTTTATACTTGCAGTACTGCAAAAATAAACAGGTGAAAAAGAATACTCTCCCACTGTGATTTATTAGATAGTGCTTTGGGGATGCGACCCTTTTCAGTTTCATTCCCTATGACTTCACTACTGTTTATGGACTCATGGGACCTTTATACAGGATAAACAAATAATTAGACAAGCAATAATCAAGCTTTAATCATGGTTTTCAAGCAACAAGTGATAGAAAAAATGCTTTGTGTGTAAAAAAAGAAAAGAAAAGAAAAATATATTGCACTATACAGGTAGTCTTTGACTTATGACTGCTCATTTTATGACAACCTCAGCACAGGTGGATTACAGCCCATAAACCATCTCAATCCTGAGCTACAAATATTCTCCTTTATTGATAGTGGTGCTATACAGTAAGCAAATCAAAGAAAAGAAAAGTGGAGGGAGCAGATCTTCCAGGAAACACAGCATGCAAAGATGTACCAGTGAAAAAGAAAAAGTTACCCATCGCTCAAAAATTCATGAAAACAAAGTAACAAAAACTTAGTTATTCGTGTCTTTTTCTCCAATTGCACTTTTTACTTTTTTCAATCTACCATATGATTTTTAAATACATTAGAAATAATTGGCAGCACAGTGTTTATCTTTTAAATGAGTTATAAGCATGAAAATAGTGACTGTATAGCATTTATCATTTGATTCAGTTTGCCATTTGAACAGTGGTATTAAAGGAAATGCTTCGATGATCAAAATATGTTAGTATGTGCAATATTCATGATATTTAAAAAAAACATTTGGTTTGTTGTTTGTTGTTTACTGCACCCTCTGTTTGAGAAGGCTTATTTTATTCAACTTTAGTTATTGGGTTTTTAATAATTCATTTCCCAGTGGGAACCTATAAAACTTAGTTGTTTCTGGAAAAGTACAAACAATTTTATACCCAGAGCAATAATAAATTATCCTTATCTCTTAAATCCATTTTCTCTATAGTTTTCTGAAATAGAGATGATAGGAATTAGTCCTCAAAACAACATTATTTAAGAGACAGCCCAAGACTGAAATAGTCTTCTAAAACAAATGTTGAGCTATCCTCTGAGGAGTATTCAAGATGACTGTTATATAGTCCACATAAATGTACATTGTTTTATGCTAAGTCTGTGTAAAGATATCTCCCCAAAGCCCAAGAAAAAAGCATTAAGTCAAAAATACATTAATGTAGCTATGAATTTATTTCAACAGCCTGGAATTCTAATTTGGATGAAGCTAAACAACACACAGATGCAGTGATTTTAACACTATTAACAGTGAGGAAGGTCAATAATTTAACTGAATAATGTTGGAATCAAATGTCAGTGGAAGAAAATTTGTTTTTAATAAATATGACTCAAAAGTAAGATGGAAAAAAATTATTAAATAATGTCCAATTCTGCTGAAGTAGAGAGCACATTGGTTAAAGAGTTCAAGAGAGCGTGGAGGTGCTTTAATTATGCTGGTGTAATTGCTTTCTATTTTCATTTCTAGTGGTGCTGTGAAAATTTTCAATCCAACAGACATGTACAAATAATTATGCAAATGCACTGAAATGTTTGTATATATAGAACTGCTGTCACTTTACTTATCTATTCAAAAGGAAAGGGCAGAATTCAAAGTTTAAACAACAGATGCTAAGCCCATATTGAGGTATCCAACAGAAATAACTGTTTTGGACTCAGGAGACAGATATAAGAATAAGCAGTTTTTACCTGCTGAAAGAATCTTTTTCCCCCCATTAGTTTAATAAATATTGTATGAGCCAACATGAAGCAATGTACTAATGAAGTGATATTTATCCAGGAAGCAGGTGTACCAATTGGGGTTACTGTTGTCTAGTTTGCTATTGACCTACGATGAAGTTTAACCCTTTGAACATTTTTCTCTCTGCTTTGTTTTCAATCTCAGTTCCCTTGGGACTAAAATGGCAAAAGAAAGTCAACACCAGGCACTAGCAGCACTACCAGGTACCACTGTCGCTACTGCAATAGCAAATAATGCCACAGAACCAGGGATTCCTGGAGGAGGAAAAGGCAGTGCAAAAGAAGATGCATTTTCAAAGTTAAAGGAGAAATTTATGAATGAACTAACCAAAATTCCATGTAAGTAAACTTGCTATTGTTGTTATGGCTCTGTAACAATAATCTTTAAAACTGTATGCTTATTAACATTTACTAATTACACCAGAGCAATATAACATGCATGGGAATCCAAGCCTGAAAGTAAGAAATAATTTCAGAATCCAATGCAGACAAAATCCATAAGCACAATGAAGGTAAAGGAAACTTAATGCTAGATTGGCTCATGCTTAAATTTAACTATATCGCACTTTCTTTTTGACTAACTGTAAATACAATGGTTTATGTAGCAATACCAGAAAATAATTGAATAGTATATGTTAGATTTAGTGTTTATCTCCCCCCCACAAAACTCATCTATAGTCTTTACAAAAAGTAGTTATCTATAGCATAGAAAGTGTGATAGAAATATTAGATTAAATTATATTGTGTCTTTTAAAGTTGGCCCAGGACATAAGGCTCAGGTGACATGCTGGTTGGTTAATTCCTGTTGTAACCAATGGATCAGGCTTATTTGATTTCAAAAAGTAGAGCCTGCACTTGAAAAAAATATTAGGAAACAAAACAAAAAGTTTTATCCAGGACTATTATTTCATCAAGTATTTGCAAACGTGGGGCGTTTCTGGTTTTGCACCAAGTTCTGTGAGATTCCAAATCAAGATCAGTCTTAGCCATGGGAATTTCACTGCATAACATCAGATCACTCACTTTTTTCTCAACTTTCATAGAGTTCTCCACAGAATTGTTACGGGGAAAAATGGAAGAAAGAATATTATATATTGATCTACTTCTTCTAGAGAAAGGCCATGATACATAATAAAACAAAATATATACAACTGTAGAGATTCAGTAGATTTGAAACCATTCGCCAAAATATCCTTTATAAACTTCACACTTGGTTGATGCATGAATAGAAAATTGCCAAAACATCCCAACACTATAGGCTAAATTGGGATTGAAAAACATTGCTAAAGAAGGCAATGTCAAAGCACTGTTGCAAGAAAATTACATGGAAGTGTCCCTGTAGTTACCAGAAGTTCAGCTTCACTATTTCTCCCTTATTCTATTTTTATCGTCCTTTCACTCAAATGAGTTCTGAGAGCAGCTAATAAATTAAAAAACAAAAATATCCCAGATGTTAAAATGTAAATTAATATGGTAACGCTGATTAACAATTAAATTTGATGGCAAAAGCAGCAACTGAAACAGGGCATTCAGAAGCCTGTAAGTAATACAAAGAAAAGTACCCTTTCACATGCCATTTCGCTAAGACCCCAATAGTGAGTGTACCTTCAAAACATTATTCTGATAATTGTTATGTGTGGACAAGTTGGAATAAGAAAGCCATTCCCTCGGTTGTCAAATCCTAAACATTTAGATCTTTAAAGGTAAATGCCTCCAGTAAGCAACTAAGAACCAGTACAGATAGTTTCAGCATATACCATACATGTGATATTTGCAGTTTGGTGCTCTGCATTCCACTGCCAGGAGTTTGATCCTGACCAGCTCAAGATTGACTTATCCTTCTGTCCTTCTGAGGTTGGTAAAATGAAGACCCAGATTGCTGGGACAATATGCTGACTTTGTAAACCGCTTAGAGAGTTCTGTAAAGCACTATGGAGTAGTATATAAGTCTAAATACTATTGCCCTTGCTGTTTTTTAGTTATCAAATAATTACCTCATATTCATGAACTGTAACTTCCAAAGATTTTTCAAGGATAGTTGCAACCAGAATATATTACAGTAGTTAAAACAGACATAAAAAAGATGTGAAAGCTGTTGCCAAATGTTTCTCAGAAAGGATTGTGCCTGCTCCTTTAACTACACTGCTCAAAAAAATAAAGGGAACACAAAAATAAGACATCCTAGATCTGAATGAATGAAATATTCTTATTAAATACTTTGTTCATTACATAGTTGAATGTGCTGACAACAAAATCACACAAAAATTATCAATGGAAATCAAATTTAGCAACCCATGGAGGTCTGGATTTGGAGTTACACTCAAAATTAAAGTGGAAAAAAACAGGCTGATCCAACTGTGATGTAATGTCCTTAAAACAAGTCAAAATTAGGCTCAGTAGTGTGTGTGGCCTCGACATGCCTCCCTACAATACCAGGGCATGCTCCTGATGAGGTGGCGGATGGTCTCCTGAGGGATCTCCTCCCACCCCTGGACTAAAGCATCCCCCAACTCCTGGACAGTCTGTAGTGCAACATGGCGTTGGTGGATGGAGCAAGACACTGATGTCCCAGATGTGCTCAATTGGATTCAGATCTGGGGAATGGGCGGGCCAGTCCATGCTGACACACTCCAGCCACATGAGGTCTAGCATTATCGTGCATTAAGAGGAACCCAGGGCCAACCGCACCAGCATATGGTCTCACAAGGGGTCTGAGGATCTCATTACGGTACCTAATGGCAGTCAGGCTACCTTTGGAGAGCACACCCCACACCATTACTGACCCACTGCCAAACCGGTCATGCTGGAGGATGTTGCAGGCAGAAGAACGTTCTCCACGGTGTCTCCAGACCCTGTCACGTCTGTCACATGTGCTCTGTGTGAACCTGCTTTCATCTGTGAAGAGCACAGGGCGCCAGTGGTGAATTTGCCAATCTTAGTGTTCTCTGGCAAATGCCAAACGTCCTGCATGGTGTTGGGCTGTATGCACAACCCCCACCTGTGGACATCAGGCCCTCATACCACCCTCATGGAGTCTGTTTCTGACAGTTTGAGCAGCCACATGCACATTTGTGGCCCGCTGGAGGTCATTTTGCAGGACTCTGGCAGTGCTCCTCCTGTCCCTCCTTGCACAAAGGCGGAGGTAGCGGTCCTGATACTCGGTTGTTGCCTTCCTACGGCCTCCTCCACGTCTCCTGATGTACTGGCCTGTCTCCTGGTAGCGCCTCCATGCTCTGGACACTATGCTGACAGACACAGCAAACCTTGCTACAGCTCGCATTGATGTGCCATCCTGGATGAACTGGACTACCTGAGCCACTTGTGTGGTTTGTAGACTCCGCCTCATGCTACCACTGGAGTGAAAGCACTGCCAGCATTCAAAAGTGACCAAACCATCAGCCAGAAAGCATAGGAACTGAGAAATGGTCTGTGGTCACCACCTGCAGAACCACTGCTTTATTGGGGATGTCTTGCTAACTGCCTATGCTTTCCACCTGTTGTCTATTCCATTTGCACAACAGCATGTGAAATTGATTGTCAATCAGTGTTGCTACCTAAGTGGACAGTTTGATTTCTCAGAAGTGTGATTGACTTGGAGTTACATTGTGTTTTTAAGTGTTCCCTTTATTTTTTTGAGCAGTGTATAAATATTATGTGTTCCTTGCTACTGATGCCACCAATGATAGCTCCATCATTAAACCTGTTTTGATGGAATGAAACTGCATTTAAAAACAAATTGAATACCAATTCCAAAGTTCTGTTTCTTCTTAATCATCAACAGTTCCTTCTTGTTCTTCTTCTTTGACTTGGAACTTGCACATGAGCAGCAGTTCATGATCTGTTCCACAGTCATGTCTTTGATGATATAATTGAGCCCTTCCATCTCCTTTTAGCTATTGTGCAATCAAATTTATCCTTGTATACACACCTGGAAAATCCATGCATACAGGCATTATTTTGATGGTTTGAAGACAGTGTTAGCTGTGACAAAATCATTGGACTGGCAGAAATTGATAAAGTTGTTCTCCAGATTCATTTTGGTTTCCCAAGCCATACAATTCACCTATATTTTTCTATTTAATGTTTCCAACTTCCAGGCTCCAATCACAAGTAGCACAATTTGTTTGCATGTTCTGTGGATTTCAAATTGAACTTAAACTAAAGTCATCATATTAAAGGGTTGACTCCCAAAGTCTAATTATTGGATCATTGATTGCATTGTAGCCAAGTATATTTATTTCTATTGTCCTTCAGGCTATAAAAACAATGCTGTTAGTACTTTTTAATATCCTGAGTAGTAAACAATGTGATCTTTTCCCTGAAAGTGTCAAATCCTAATCCCATCTCAATTTGCTAATGCCTAAGATATCAATTTGCAGTTGTCTCATTTCATCTTCCACTGTTTTGAAATTTCCTGTGACTATCTTTCTTCCATTCCATATGCCTACTATAATTCTGTCTTTGCCCATTTTACATTGGTTAAGCTAATACTACAATTGTTAAATTAGTAACACAGTTGTTAAGTTTACAGTTTACTTTATTAATTAGCCCTTGGGCCATATCAAAGTGCAGAATTCCAGACACAAATTATTATTAAAATCTGATAAAAACCATTTAAAATGAAATTGGACACAATACAATTTAAAATGAAATTGGAATAAAATACAATAATTTAATATATAGATAAATAAAATATGATAAAATTATATTTCTGTATCACCCCTACAATCTTCCCTAATCAGTCCCACATATGCCGATCTCAACCGAACCAATTTGCTTAAGTACTGTGTTGTGTTAAATGTTATTTTCAGATTCTGGCCGCACATAAGGTAAATTGTTTTGATATGGGGGTCCCAATGGGTCATTCATTTAGTATACAGACCAAGGTACCTGTCTCTCACCCTCTTATACAAATAGGATGTGATCCAGGTCTTATGAAATAGGATATGATCCAGGTCTTCTACCTCTGCCGCTTTGCAAATGCAGAGATGTTCATTTTAGGGTATAGAATGTAATCTGCCATATTTGTTAAGTAGTTGTTAAGTGAGTCTGGCATCCCTATTGACTTTGCTTGTCAGAAGGTCACAAAAGATAATCACATGACCCTGAGATATTGCAGCTGTCATAAATATGAATAGTTCTCAATCATCTGAATGTACAGTAAATCACGTGACTGATCATGGGATTCTGCAACAGTAATAAATGTGAAAAATGGTCATAAACCAAAAATGGTTTCACTGCTGTTGTAACTTTGAATGATCACTAAATGAACTGTGGTAAGCTGAGGACTACCTGTATCTTGAAGGCTTTAATCTAGTTACAGCATAAACACCATTAGAACTCAGTTTACAAAAATCCTAAACTCGTACGATGTTGAGTGCCATATAATTTGAGGGACCCATTATCCAGCACTGTATCATTTTCGGTCCATATGTTTTGTGGGGCACACTGAAAGGAGAGAAATTAATAATTTAAATAGGCATTCAAGTGAGCTTCAATCAGTATATTTGCACTATATCACTCTTAGTTCTGTAGTAAACCAAGTAGCTGATTAAAATCTACCATGTCTAGAACAGGAAAACAGGCATTTGGGGTCAGTAACATTATTTGCCTGCATTGTATTCATATTCCACATAGGATTTAGAACTTTGATATTTTCACTGAAATGAAAAACTTCACAAGAAAATAAACAGCTGCATCCATTAAGAATTTGGTCAAACCATTTTTATTACGTTTTCATAACTGGAGAATGGCCCAGTTATGTTTGTATGGACTGCCGTTTTAAGACTAGATCATGTTCTGCCATGAACCAGAGATTGAAGATTTTTTTAAAAGCTTTTTTAAAAATGATCCTTGGGAACATAACAGTAGAGGGTCTCATGATTGTTAATCTTCAACATTTGTTCACCACATGGAATAGGAAAGTGAGAAAACAGGTCGGTTTTATATTTTATAAATGACAATGCAACAGGAAAGAAAGAATTTTGGAAAGAATTTTGAAAGAACATGACAACTCAATTTGAATGTAGCATACTCTGCCCTTTAATAATGCTGATAAGGGATTTCCCATAATACTTTCTGTGCCTTTGGTCTGTCCTCTTACTGTCTCATAAAATCATGAGACAATAGATACTTTATGTTACTTTACGTTATCAACTCTGAAAAATGCAGGAATCCAAATTAAAGGATCCCCATACAAATGGCTATCTAGCCTATATTTTAATATATCCAACAAAGGACAGTCCATTGCCTCCCTGTGTAATTTGTTCCACTGTCAAGCTGCTCTTAGTTTTTCTAATACCTTTTCTACTCTAACAGTCAATCAGAATCAGTCTTCCTGTAACAAAAATCCATTTTTCCAAGTCCTACATTCTGGAACAATAGAGTGCTATTATATTCTCTTTTGGAGTTCTTTTCAAGGTTAAAGATACCCTGCTTCTTCATTTTCTCTTCATAGTTTCAATCAATTTCCATTGCTTTTCTGAACATTCTCAAAGTGGGGTGCTTTGAGTTGGATACAATGTCCAAGATAGAGCTTGATCAACACAGAATAAAATGGAACTATTATCCTGGGTAATTTGTACTGTATACTGCATTTCTTTTTTCTTTTTCCTATCCACAGCACATTGCTGATTGAAACTGAATTTGTAATCAACTATTATTCTAAGATCTTTTCAAAATACATTATTACCAAGATGACACATGCATTCTTCATCCTGTATATATTTGGTTTCTGATTAGCTTTTCTTTTTCTCTTGTTAGATTTCGTTCCCCAAGCTACCTGGGGAATTCTGGAAGTTAAAGTCCACATATCCTAACGTTGTCAAGATAGAGAAACATTGCTCTAATATATATGTAATTTTATTTGAGTTTTATTTCCATCTTCTAGCATACTAACCTATCCAATTCATCTTAGATAAGCATTTGTTCCATCCTTTTTAAGTCATTAATAAAAATGTTAAAGGTGGAATCAAGTGGCATCCAGTCATATTTAAGTTGCTTACCAATCAGAATATTTGAAGAACTTTGTCGAATGATGAAATACAGTATTCAGCATTCCCACAATCTACTAAAGAACTTACCCAATCAAAAACAGAATAATTTAATCTGAAAAGAGGCACTGAATGACCTATAGTTTCTCCTGAATCTTGTGTTTCACCTTTTAAAAGTTAAGGCACAACAGTTTGCCAAGATTTCTCAAAGAGATTACATATATACATATTATAATTCAGAGAGATCATCAACATATTTCTTTAGAACTCGAGGATGCAATTCATCTCACTTATAAACTCAAGGTGAAAATTTATTTCCTATGTCTAGGATTCTCAAGCTTCAAACTTTTTTCTTCATCCTCCTCTAATAATTTATTAACAAACGCCTGGTAAAACACCTACGCCTTTCATTCGAGAAGACAAATCTAATCTGGGAATTGAGTTGCTCTATCTTTTTTTAACTATTTAATCTGATTTTGCCACCTTTCCAAGCACCAAGTAAATTGGTTCTCTTCTATTGTGAGAAGTAAAATAAAGACCCTCTAGCAGTGTAAATAGAACTAAAGTAACGGGTGGGCTGCTATGGTTCGCAATGGTTTGAGCAAACCAGTATGAACGATGATTGGCCCCACCCATCCACCCCTGCCCTAATCTGCCCTATATTTCCGTGTTTTGAAGCTCAGTTAAGGCGCATGCTCAGCTGCTGTACACGCTCACCAAACTGGTTGTGAAACCATAGAATCCCACTACTGTAAAGTATGGATGTGCCTTCTTTATGTATTAGTTTGTTTAACATGCAAATGAAGACCACCAAAATACTAATATGAAAAAAAAGTTTATTAATTTAAAAATTGTGCATGCTAAAGTGAACAAGCTTGAAGTAGACTGTGAGTTCTAGTCCTACCTTAGGCATGAAGCCAACTGGCTAACTTTGGACAAATAATTCTCAATCTTTGGAAGCACACAATTGCAAACCACTGCCAAAATGTTACCAGAATGCTGTAGAAATGTGACCAGGTAACTTACAAAATTCAAGAATGAATGAATGAATCAATGAATGAATCAATGAACGAATGAACAAGCAACAAGGAAGCATGCGCACACATACTTGAGCAGAACTGAATAGAAGTAATTCATTCATAAGCCAGTTTGGAAAAGTAATTAAAGGCAAAGGCTAAAAAATAGGACCTTCTTTATGAGTTTTAGCCCTAGACCAGGGCTAAATATACCAGGGCAATATAAAAAATATTGACATGATTTGTTTATACAGAGACAATGAATCAGAAATCAAATATATGAAGGAAAAATGAATGTACAAGAGGGAGGAAAAGAGTTAGAAAGTTGTGGTTGCATGAAATTCAGGAGGTTCCCAAAAAGGGACAGATAGGAAATTTAAAGAACAAAGCACAATGCATAACACAATTATGTATGAATGAAAAGCAGGAATAATTTGCAAGGACAGAAACAATTGCAGAACTGTAGTAACTTGAGTTGATGTAAACTTGTTTTAACTATAGTTCTACATTTACTTTTTCACTTAGTATTTTTGATCATTTTCTGTTTCTGCATAATACAGCCTATCCTTAAGTGAATATTATGGTAGATATAAGTGGGATATTCTGACTGTCATAGCATTCTCTCAGTCACATGATCAGAGTTTGGGAACTTGACAACTGGCAGATATTTATGACAATTGCAGCATCACAAGATTAAATTGTTGCCATTTGCAACTCCTCAGCCAACTTCCAACAAGCAAAATCAATGGAGAAATCTGGATTCACTTAGCAATCCAGTTATTCACTTAACAACCACAGTTTAAAAAAAGGTCATAAAATGACTGCATCGCTTAGCAACAGAAGTTCTAGTCCCAATTGCAGTCATAAGTCAAGAAACAAGACTTTTACACAATTTAAGTGTTAGCGCAGGCACAGATAGTTGTATGGATAATCAAAAGATCAATACAATAATAAATTAATAATATATTTAAAATAAAAAATATGACTAAAAGAAAATTAAATACCACTTATATAGTATTTTGAACTGGAGAAACCAAAAATATTATTCCTGTAATCAGTCTATCTTTATTTCTGAACCAATTTGGAAGCAAAATAATGGCAGTATCTTTATTAGAATCTAATATTACTTTCTGACAAATAGTAGTAAATCACTTATTTTACTTTTTGATAGGATTTTAATAAAGTTCCCCTGAGATGCTCAAGACTTCCCTGTGCTTCCCTGTAATTATTATAGAACATGATTATAGACAGTGTCTGGTATTTTGCAGTATTATGAATGTGATAAGTTACTAAATTGCATAGAGAATTAAATTTGCAGCTGTGGGACTGTGACAATATATTTCATTAGTTTATTTTCCTCCTATATTTTCCTTTTCTATTCAATTTTTCAGTATTCACATTATCAGATTCTTATTTTTAAAAGAACTTTAAAAAAATCTTTGAAAGGGCCATGAGATTTATATTTCTGATGTTCTTATTTGAATTCTTACTTAAATTAAACGTATCTACCAACATGGCTAGAAAAATAGTTGTTGGTGAAGGACTGGGAAATTTTCATTTTCTAAAACTGAGCAGTCTTAAGCAAATCCCTATAGAAGACGCTGGATATCTCCCTTCAAAGGACAACGATGGGAGAGATCTGTAAGTCACTCTAGTCTTCTCTGTCTCTTAGAATTTTCCATATTTAGAAAAACAAAAGAGTCATCCTCTTGTCCTATGGAAGGAATTCCACAGCCAAAGCACCAAGATGACTTATTTTTCTAGTCACAAGCCTACTAAAGAACTGTACTCATCTTCTGTTAGATGCAGTCAAATTAAGAAAAAAATCTATCAGTATTGACACTATAATTTTTCTTTTACTGATAATGTTCTTCTTACCTATCCATTTGTCCTTCCTTTATTTCCAATCCAGTGATTCCTCTTTTCAGCTGCTAGAAAATGCAAAACCAGGACTAATCTTATATAAAGATTGAGGTTGGAATTCCATCTTCTATTTTCCTTTTGCCTCAAAATATATTCATGTTCTCTGGTAAACTCCTAATAATTTAAGCCATGTTAGAGATAGAAAAAGCCAAAATACCAAATGTCAACAGATGGGATTGGGAAATAATCTGGGTGGTATTTGTTTATTTTCTGACAAACTGGGGTTGAGAAAGAGGGTAAGGTTGAAGGTCAGCAGGTTGGCTTAAAAGTTTACTGTGGAACAAGATCTGCTATCCCCTCAGCTAAATTGTGGCCTCACTATCCCTCTGTCTGATTATCAGAACATCCTTTATATGCTGATACCAAAGAGACAGTCTTAACAAACTGTTACATTCAATATTGTTCTGCTCTGATTTAATTATTCTATGTTCTGTTTAAAGTTTTTCCATCTGAAACAGCGGGAAGGATTAATGCTGTGGCTGGAACTTGGCCAGATCCCTAAACAGACAGATAAGACTCCTACAGAAGCAATAACAGTCTTTCCATTTACTTTAATGGCAGTTGGTTCTGGAACTACGAGCATTATAACTGATGCTAAACTTGTGAAATGACTCCATAGCTTTTTTGATGATTGAATTGAATGGTTTATGACTTCATTATGTATAACTAAATTCTTGTACCGTCTCAATCCCTATGATACATGATTAAACAATCTGCATTGTGATGTATAGGAATACAGTTGATCAAAATTATTTATGAAAATACCATACTTAATAATTGGGTATTGGGAAGTAGTTCATTATTCATTAAAATGCAAAAAAAATCTTAATCCAAATAAATATCTTTTTTGAATTGAGCCTATCTACAAGTAATTTCATATCTTCAGCAACGTGCTTCCCTGGTAAAAATATAGCAGTGGTTTGTCATTGTCTTTTTCTGAAAATTGTTTCATTGTGGGAGATTTGTGTTTTTAATTTGCCCTTGCTTCCTCTAGTGATGAGGAAGGATAGCATGTTGTTTTCTTTTTCACTTGTCACTTTATTCCTTTGAAGATGTTGATTGTTTCATGCATTATCTCTAGTTGTCCCTTTTCTATTATGATGAAGGTTTCATCTACATACCCAATTCTTACTTTTGGTTGTATGTATGGCAGTGCCATTGTTTTTAGATGCTGCATTACGGTTTATACTGAGTCCTAAGAGTTGTGATCCTGTGGGTATTTCTCTGATTTATTGGTATATTTGTCCATGAAAATAGGTGGTAAATTGATGAGATCTATGACTCTGGGAATTTTGATCTTAATGTATTTAGTTATTTCATGTATGTTATACATGCTACCACTAGATTGTTTTGCTTGTTCTAGATCTATGAATGTAAAGAGTGCATTTAACTTTATATTGTAAGGTAGCCTTATCAAATAGCTTAACAAACGGATTTTAATAAATAGCAAAAAGTAATGTTTACCAATGGATAATTGTAGGGATTAAAATGAAAATCATTAAAAGTTTGTCATAAAAATCTCATTTATCAATTCTTACATACAATTTTAAAGCTTTATATAATCAAATGATATTATTAGTTTAGTTAAAAATGAGATATGTACTATTAATTTTTGAAAACAACATGCTTTTATATGCTGACATTATCCAGATTATTTTACTTCAGAACTACAGATAAATCATTTTAACTTTAGCTGGAACATATGTTAAACTGATATCAAAATTATATTTTCAGATTGGATGAATGGATCTTAAAATTGGTATTTTGTGTAACCGGAGAAAAGAAATTTACTATGGCACACCCTCCCCCAAACTTCACATATGAAATGTCTAATCCTTATATGATGCTGCCAATTAAGATTCCATTAATGTATATTACTAGGATCTGAGTTGGCAGCAACATAGTGAGGATTTTGAAATCATGAAAATCTTAATTTTAATTTGTTTTACATAATTCTTAAGAAATCAGTTTATTTTAATACTATTTTAATCTGTTTCATTTTTATAAATGTCTGAATTTTCTGTATCTTTATTACACTATAAGATGCTCAGTTGCCTCAGACCATGGGATTGGCAGCAAATACATTTAAAAATAAAAATAATAAATGTATAATGATTGTAAAAAAATGACATCTATACTTACAAACATCGGAAGGAGAATTAGGTTTAAGCTTCTTTATTTTCTATGATTTTCTCTATTTTGCAATCCCACCAGTTCTTGCTTGCAGACAAATGGTATTTCTTGCAGATCTTTTAATGGACCATTATCATTACTTTGTTATTTTTTATATTAATCTGTGTAATCTTCTTGAGCAGTTTACCAGATGGTCCACTGTTTCTTCAGGTTTTTTGCAAGGCGCCACTTACTGTCTATTGCTACCTTCTCAATTCTAACTTTTTGTGTATTTTTTCTTAAGGTTTGGTCTTGTGCAGTCAGAAGGGGCCCCTCTGACTCTTTCTTTAACTTTCCTGTTCTTAGCCATTGCCAGGTCTTGTAATTATCTGCTTTGCCGATTATTATTTTTTAATGTACTGGCCATGTAATATTTTGTCTTCCCATGCCTCTTTTCTGTTCTTCATTTGGTCAGTTTGGTCTCTTCAGTAGTCACTAAGGCTTCCTGGTATGCTAGTTTCAGTGTATCTTCTTCACTATCCTCCAGATATTCTTCCAATACTCTCTTTTCTTCTTCAACCGTTTGATGTACTTGCAACATTCCACACCTTCCTATTTTCATTGATAGAGTCTATCAATATTATTACATGGATGAAGGGTGTGATTCATAATCGTTATTATATATACAACATGTGAAATCACAGCTCTAGTAGTAGAAAATTGGCTGCATTTTTTCCTATCAGAAATTGAAAATTCCATGGAAAACAGTTTGAAAAATCTGTGTGTAAAGTTTTGCCAGTACTGGTTCAGCAAAACCTTTGAATAAGCTCTTTGCTGGGTAGTATGGAATCTGATATGATATTCTACTCTTGTCCATGTGACATCTACTTTCAAGGAGCTGGGGAATATGTGAAAAATATACAGAGAATTGTATCTACAAAGCTAAAGTTTCAAGCTGAAACCTGGCAATATTAATATTCTCTGAATGATTTACTAGTCATTTTGTTATCTCTTAGTTCCCACTTATTATCAAAGTATTTTTAAATTAAACTGAAGTGATTCAGGTAATTTTGCCTCTAAATCTCAAAGCACAAAGTCAAATTAAACCATGCCTTCTCAAATCATAATTCTCAACATTAAATAAGAGGGATGCTACTTTGGATACTCTTAACATGTAACATATATAACCAGGGGTGGGCTTCAAACATTTTAGCAATGGGTTCTCTGTCCAGTTGCTGGGTGGGCGTGGCCATGGTGGGCATGGCCTAGTGGCCTCCTGCACCACAGTGGGGAGGTGTTTTTGCCCTCCCCGGGTTCCAGAGGCTTTCCTCAAGCCTCTGGGAGGGTGAAACCAGCCTCCCTAGGCTCCAGGGGCTCTCTGGAAGCTGTAAATGGGCCCATTTCTAGCCTTCCCAAACTTCCAGGAGGCCTGTTTTTTGCTCTCCCCGATCCTCCACATGTGCCCTGCACTTACCTGCATCCCAAACAGGCCATATGAGGACTCGTGGGAGGGTAAGGATGGGGTGGAAGGGGCCAGCCAGGAGTGGGATTTGGGGGTTCTCCAAACTGCACAGAATCTTGGCTAGGGGCTCTCCAAATACCTGTGAACCCCCAGCAGCCCACCCCTGTATATAATGTGCCAGCAGCTAGAGTACAATAGTGGAAATGGAAAACCATCCTTTCACCCATAATTGTGATCTGTCCAATTTCAACTGACTGGCCATTGTGAAAGACAGACAGGTCCTAAATTCTGATCAGAATAACAGAATTGGTAGGGACCTTGGAGGTCCAACTCCCCTGCCCCCACTCTATAGCAGGAAACTCTATAGCATTTCAGGTAACTCTATAGCATTTCACTGTCTCAAATCTAAGAACAAATGATGTGACCCATTTAAAAATGAAGTTTGCACATTTCTAAATCTTATTTTGCTTTTTCTCCTCAATCTTTGGCTGAATATAATAATCTGATCGTTATATTCAAAACCTTTATATCCAACATGCGAGTATCTTTATATTCTAAATCAGGGGTGTCAAACTCGATTTCATTGAGGGCCTCATCAGGGTTATGTTTGACCTGCCCGGCCAGGAGGGCATGGACAGAATGGAGTGGGCATGGCCCTCAGAGCTCAGGGGGGCGGCATGTGGGTCCCGTTTTCAGCCAGGATGGCCTCCTGCAACTCTCAGTCAGTGAAAACAGAACTCAGGTGAGTCGCATCTGAGCTCTGTTTTCGCTGGCAGAGGTACCGTATGCCAATCCTTCATTGTTTCCAGGGTGGCCTGTGGGCCTTGAGTTTGACATCCCTGTTCTAAATCTTCAAGAAAGAATTCAACATTTCATTGCCTATAGAGGAAAAAAACTGACAAGTTTTTCTGGTAAATTATGTTTTAATAGCTGCTGATTGTTTCTAACACAATTATTTAAAATTTGACTTAGATATCTAAATCAGGCAGTTCGGCACTTGCAGCACCAGAAACCTTGTTGTATAATCATATAATTATAATGACAAATGTTGAAATAATTTGGAAAGTTCATGTTTCCTGAATGATGTTCAAACCAAGATAAATTCTTATTATTCAGTATGTTTTATATTCTGTATGTTCTACTCAGATGAAATGCATACAAACATGTGGTTAAGGACAACCATACATAAAATATATGTTTGGGGATAATATGCCACAAAACTAATTATTTTGGTTGCAAATGTGCGAAAGAATAAATGTGCATTCAAAATGCATCTTAAGGGAGATACATGCCTGAAACAGTATAAATTTTTCTGTTGGTGTTTTTAAAAGGTTTAGCAAAGTAATGTGGAAATAGGCTGAAACAAAGCAATCAAACAGTGCTTGGCTGAAATCAGAGTGCTTCACCATCAAAGCATTCAACTGTTCTAAGATCTTAATGGCTGAAGCCCAGCAGGACAGAAATGAAGTTGAAGGGATGTGAATGTTTTCTGTCCTTTTTCATTTTTGAAAAATCTTCCCCTTGGATGCAATAGGAAAGGATATATTTAAGTATGTTGTCAAGCTGATATAATTGTATTTTGGTTTAGGGGTGAGACTGAGGATTTCAATTGCTCTGTGGAGGCCAATCCAACTTTTTTGGACTGTTCAAAATATCCTATCCTGTCCTTTCCAAAATATCCTAACTTAACTTTTACCTTTCCTGTCCTTCAGATTTGAACTTTGGTGTGTAGCTTTAGAGAGAGAAGCATATCCTGTAAGCCCTGTTCAACACTGTGAGAAATGAAGCAAAGCCCAAAATTAGCCTCCGTACTAGTACTTCCTTCCTGTAAATGAAGCCACACAAGTTTTCAATACATTAATTTTGTGCTTTGTGTGAAAAGCAATTATCCCTGAGGAAAGCCAGCAACTAAGTGAACCACAATGGAATACTCTGGCCCCATAAAGTACATATGTCTCTGACCAAATACATGGCTCTTCATTCAAGCCAGCCTGCTGAATATGCAGGTTTTTAATGTAATGGAACAAATATGATTCCCACACAAGTACCCTCATACAATGCAAGCATATTTTATATTCTGAGATCCAGCTCTTTATATGCTCCTTTTTCTTGATGTTCTATTCAGACATCCCTTTCTAGTGTTTTGCAGATTATTTTTGAGAAAAAGTTCAGAGGTATTTGTTGGATAAATACCTAATGAGGCCTTGGCAAAACTTAAAAACTAAGGCCCAACCTTACTCTCTTGACTAACTCTAAATAAGCATGAACATTCTTGGCTAGGAGTTTAGGGATGTGGAATTCTTTTCACCAATTGTGAGAAGAAAATCTATTCATTTTCTGATATAAAGGCTAACTGTGAGAAATGGCAGCAATATTAATTCTCATTTCTCTCTAGCATCATCCCAAGGCCATGGTAAATAAGCAAATGATCCCCAGAAGCTATTTTCCCAGCTTCTTTAGCCTATTTCCATTTTTTCCCATTCTTTCACTTTCAACAGAATTTCTTCTAGTTTGTCACAGTAATCCTTGAGTTTCAGATTCCATAAATGATGAGCAGGTGTTATATTTATTGACACATAGAACAAAGTATTAAAATTAAAATAGCATTAATGATTAATGATATAATTGTTTATTTTCACTGCTGCTTTGTATATTGATTCATTAAAAATGATACTGCCCAAATCCACACATCCAGAATTATTCTATATCAACCTAAGTTAATATTATAATTAGTGTTGCAGCAAAATGAAGTAATAATGAATAAATTTTAACATGCATAAATATTTCAATTTGTAAAGAATTCTTAAGCTTTCTGGTTCCTTCTCTCTAGTCAGTCAGTCAATCAGTCAGTCAGTTAGTTAGTTATATAGCCAATTTATTTTACAGATATATTGAGACATAGAAGGAAAACCACCTGGGAAACCTAGGGCTGTAGATTAGATTAGGTAGTCAACAAAATTGAGAAGACAAAGTCAAGCACCTCCGTATTATTGCCAATAACATTATGTGGATGTGTTCATGCAACCTCAGATATTGAGCTTACTCAACAGAGAGTGATTATATTGTACTAATATGTCTCAAGTGTGGTCTGAGACTCTGGGAATCTCCAAAGGCCCTCTCATGAATTGGCAAATTATTTGCCAGCCTATATTTAGAAATAATCCCATCAAACATTCACACGAAGCACGAATGGCAATGGAATCCAGTAAATATTGACAATATATCCCAGAGGTCTCCAAACCTTGTGACTTTAAGACTTGTGGATGGCTGGGGAATTCTGGGAGTAGAAGTCCACAACTCTTAAAGTTGCCAAGTTTGCAGATCCTTAATATAATCCATAACAACAAAAACTCTTTTGGGATGCTCTTATCATTTTTATAAGTGGGAAAAGGTCTCAAGAGAAACACTGCTTTATACCAGTGAATTTATTTTATACAGATGTATAGACAGTTTTACCATCTTTTATGGTAGGGTTGGGTGTGTGTGTGTGTGTGTTTGAGTGTTTGAGTTGAGTTAATTTCCAGTTTTTCATAAATATAACATAACTAATTTGAGATTATTTGAGAAAAGTGAAAACTACTGCAGTTATAAATGAATAAATGCTGTGACCAAGAGAATACTTGAATTTTATGTGGCTTTGTTTGCATTTCTTCCCGAGAACCAAGAAAAAAAGACAGGTTGCTTACAGTTCCATTTACAATAGCAGACCCATGTTTAATTAAATCAAAATTATTAAATAGTTGATATATTAGGGCTATATGGGGTAATTATATAAGAGCTTGTAAGTAATTGCTTTTGATGCAAAAACCTAGCTATCACTTTTTTTTGCAAGTAAACTGACATTAACTAAAGAGGTAGCTATGTTATTGCTTATTTCCTAATAAAAACTTGGTTAGAGGTAATCAATAATTATTTTAATCTGTAACATCAGCAGGAACGTATATACAAAAAAATATAGACTAAGCAATACAAAACCTTAAGAATAAAAATGAGAACATAATTTTCAAGATAGAGTAAAAAGACAGGAAAATAATATTCAGTAAACATTATTGAACATTATTAGCAACGATGGGCTCAGAAAACTAATATCCATCCAGAAATTCATATTTTCCTTCTCATCACCTTTAAAGCCCTATGGCACAGGGACAGATTATCTGTAGAACAACTTTCCCTAAGGACGTCTACCTGTCCTACCAGTTCTAGTCCCTTCCCCAAATTTTGCCACCTAATGGGAGCTAGGAAGCATGTCTTTTCTGTGAACAGCCCCTGCCCTTTGGAGCACTCTGTCCCCAAAGATCGCAAGATCGCTGCCCTCCTAGCTTTCCATAAAGCTTTGAAGACCTGGCTTTCCTCTCAA
The DNA here is from genome assembly GCF_049901735.1 of Notechis scutatus. NCBI lineage: Eukaryota > Metazoa > Chordata > Lepidosauria > Squamata > Elapidae > Notechis > Notechis scutatus. Next base: position 40,874,762 of record NC_142014.1, read on the forward strand.
GTACTGGGGTAAGAGGAGGTGATTTTTGTCATTTTTAATGTGTTTAGTTTTATAGTTTTAATATGGCTTTTATGCTGTTTTAATTTTTGATTGGAAGCTGCCCAGCTATATAAATGTTTTAAATAAATAAATAATTCAGAGCAGTTTGCCTGCTACTTTAAACTTAAAGAGGGTTTTTGTTATCCTCTTAAGGAAACAAGATCAAGTTTCTCCTGAAATATCTTTAAATTTTAACAAGAAGCTACCCTCCTACTGAGTTTAAAATAGAAGATTGTTTTAATCAGCAAGTAAAATTTATCTGTATTCCATGGATTTTTTTTCAAGAGGTCCTGGTGTTTCATTTACATTAGCATACTGATCTATATGGCTATGCATATTATCTCACATCTTGTTGTCAGTAAGCATATTTTCTATATACTGTATCATACTGAGTAGTATGATCTAAACATTAATTCATGTGTTTCCAAAAACTGCACTCAATTCAATATTTATTTAAAAAAAAATCTTGTAATATATCGAGAAGCTGAGATTCAGAGAAGAGAGGAGGGATTCTAAAAGAGATGGCGATGCAAAATTCACGTTAAATGGATAAGCAACAAAGTTAGTCCAAGATATTTTGTTGCCTTGGAACAGTAAATGGTACCTCACCGTCAGTCACTCAAATTGAGGTATTTAGTATTAGCACTCATTCAGAAACATAAAGAACAGAAAGGAATGGATTTTGCAAGCACAACATTTATTTATTTATCAAATTTATACATGTCCTGTCTATCTAAGTGACTCTGGCAGTTTACAAATAAAAACCATAAAGTTTATAAAAATAGACAAAGATAAAAACAAATTTAAAAAGATAAAAGAACAGTGGGAGCGCCCTTAAGCCACCAACCACCTCCAGATTTACATTAAGAGCAGTGGTGGGATTCAAACATTTTTTACTACCGGTTCTGTGGGCATGGCTTGGTGGGCCTAGCAGGGGAAGGATACTGTAAAATCCCCATTCCCTCCCCACTCTTGAGGGAAGGTTACTACAAAATCTCCATTCCCTCCGCACTTCTCTAACCTGCTTTCCAGCTCTGTTCTTCTGTGCAGAGCAACAAAAGAAGACCCAGCCGATCAGCTGGGACTCGGGAGGCAGAGAATAGATGGGGGCGGGGCCTGTCAGAGGTGGTATTTGCTGTTTCTCCGAACTACTCAAAATTTCCACTACCAGTTCTCCAGAACTGGTCAGAACCTGCTGAATGCTACCTCTGATTAAGATGCTAGTTTAACAGATAGATCAACAGAGTTAGAAGGGACCTTGTACGGTAGGTCATCTAGTCCAACCTCCCACCCAAGCAGGAAACCCTACACTATCTCTGACAAATGGCAGTCCAATCTCTTCTTAAAAATCTCCAGTGATGAAGCTCCCACAAAGGCAAGCTGTTCCATTGGTTGATTGTTCTCACTGTCAGAAAATTTCTCCTTATTTCTAGGTTGAATCTCTCCTTGTTCAGTTTCCATCCATTATTCCTTATCTGGCCTTCAGGTGCCTTGGAAAATAGCTTGACCCCTTCCTCTCTGTGGCAGCCTCTCAAATACTGGAACACTGCTATCATGTCTCTCCTGGTCCTTTAGACTAGCCATGCCCAGTTACTGTAACTGTTCTTCATACGTTTTAGTCTCCAGTCCCCTAATCATCTTGGTTGCTCTTCTCTGCACTTTTTCTAGAGTCTCAACATCTTTTTTATACTGTGGTGACCAAACTGGATGCAGTATTCTAGGTGTTCTCTTACTAAGGCTTTAGTACCTTACTTGTCTTGATTGTATCCCTCTGTTAATGCAATTTAGGATTGCATTGGCTTTTTCAGCTGCCGCTGCACACTGCTAGCTCATATTTAATTGGTTATCCACTAAAACTCCAAGATCCCTCTCACACTTACTCTTTTAAGCCTAGTTTCACCCAATCTATATTTGTACTTTTGTTTTTTCTTGCCTAAGTGTAAGACTTTACTTTTCTCTATATTGAGTTTCAGTTTGTTAGACAGGACCCAATGTTCAAATCTATCAAGATCCATCTGGTTGACAGAGTCAGGTCTTAACACTCCTCCAACAGGTAGAAGAATGGGGGCCAATCTTGCCTCGGGGCAAGATGTTCCATAGGTCAGGGGTGAAGGCAGAGAAAGCTCTCTTCCTTGATTCTGCCAGTCTAACCAAAAAGGATATATTGGTCAATGGTATTGAAAGCTGCCAAAATGGTTAAGAAGAGCCAAGATGGATGTACTACCAGAACCAGTGCTATTTCTGTCCCATATCCAGGCATGAATCCTCTTAGGAATTTGTGCAGATAATGATGGTACAGTGGTACAGATAATCCAGGAACTCTTGGAGCTGTAGCATCACCACTTACTCAACCATCTTTCATAAAAAGGAAAAGTGAGAAATAGACAATTTTTCTGAATTATCTATAACAATGGGGTCCAGAGATGGTTTGTTAAGAAAATGATGAACCAATGCCACTTTAAAAGGACCCAGTCCCTCAAGGATAGGTTAATCATTGCTTGGACCTACTCATGTGTCATCTCCCAGGTGGCCTTGACCAGTCAGGAGGGACATGTATTTAGTTCATAGGTGGATGTACTTACAGTTCCAAGGACTCTACTATTTTTCATTGTCTTATTATAGTTCACTTCTAAATCAAACAAATAGGAAAAAAGCAGTCTTCTTGTTGGGCTCTGGAGATGATCTAAGTTTGCAGTTGATTAGTTTTCATTAATGAGATTAAATGATGCCTTTTGTCTCCAGAAGCTAATGCAAACAAAATCCATTTATCACCCTGGCAGTAGTTCCTGCAACAAAGTTAATGACCTCTACTGTTCTACTATCAAGGCAGTCTGAAATTATGCTTTTTGTGCAGAAAAGCCAAATCCTGCAATCAATCATTGTTGACATAATAATACTGTTAAATACTTTGGAATGGAAAGTAAAGCACCTGGCCATTATCTTTAAATGCATCTCGGAAATGGTTTTCTTTGTGTTTATAGAACAACCCTTTTATGTTAGTCTAGGAAGGTGGCATTCTTTGCAGCATGAAATAGCTGAAAATACTTGTCAACGGAGAAGTTCCTGCTTAAGTGCTTAATGTGTGTATGGGGCAGGGATAGATGGACAGATAGATTAGATAGTAAGAGATATATAATTTATTTCCCAAAAGTGTAATGGTATTTATTTCTTGTATCAGTTTTTTGGTGCCGAGTGACTCATCTAATAGAATTTCTTCCTTGCTTCTCTTTTCAATTCAGAAGATATACTTAAATCATATCTTCAGTGACAATTCACTTTGTGCCAAAAAGCTTTCAAAAGCACTCAATATTAGCAAGGTGTTTGGGAAGTAGCATTGTTCAGCATCAGAAATCTGAGTCTTTTGTCATTCTCCCACTTTGCCAATCTGGTGACTTTCATTCTTTGTAGTGACCTTGTTTGAAAGATGAGCAAAAATCCTGCTACCTTTTTCTTGTTGTTGTAGTAGTTGTAGTTGTAGTTATAGTGACATGTCTCACAAATTTTAATTTGAATAATCTCATAATGTAAAATTGAGTCTGCATAGTACACATGTGATTAAAGGCTTCCCCTTGTTTAATTTAATGAGTTTGATTGCATGTCCTGAGAGCTTTTTTTTTTTTACATTGTTGACCTGACCCCCAAAAAATTCTGGCTTGTGGCTGTATGTTCCATAACTAGATGTTCTCTTTCAAACAAAAAAAAATGAATTTTTTAAATTAAGCATTTAATTGTGATACTACAATGAAAAAATAGCATAATGTCAATATTTATTTCAATCCAATTAAGGCAGATGTAGTTCCCTCTTTGGCTTTTAAAAATGAAGTTAGCAGTTTTTCTGGTTTAAAGCTCTGTGTTAAGTTTCGTTGCTTTAAGCTTGAAGTAGTTTATCTACTGAAATCTGTAAGCAGATTAACTTCAAAAATAGCTGATATTGCTATGTAATTCAGAATAAATCATGTAAGTAATAGTAGTTGCATGTAGCCAACTCACCCAACTGTTAATTGCTGTATCATTAGATTTATATGTCTGTCATAGCATTAGCCTCTTTTTCTTTCTTTTTCTTTTAGACATTGTAGGAAGGCAGCCATAATAGATTGTAACAGTAAAAAAAATCAGAAGCCTGGCAGCATTTTTTCTAATAAGTTATACTGAAAGGCATAAACTTTTGTGAACTGCAAATGAAATAATTTTTTAATTAATTTGTTGGTCAGAAAAGGTCTTCTAGACTCTGTTTTTCCCCCCAATAATTTTTGTTTCTCTTTTTCTGTGTGATGTCATATTAGATTTGCTTATGCAGATTTTAAAGAAAAGGAAGACTATTTCAGAATCACAAATAATCAATATGGACATGTAGATTCCATTAACTTTCTTTAATGATGCAATTAATTATTTCTTAGGAAGCATGATAACAATTTTATTAGCACTAGGGATAATGTCTCTGTATCATGTCTTTTGTTAAAACCTTTGCACATTTAGTAGCTCTACCCATTTATTATTTCAATTTCAGTTCTATTCACTTGGTAGGAACAGAAAATTGTTCACCTGATTGAAAAAGTTCTTAGTCAAGAATAAGAAGGTAATTCAAATGCACTACAGACTTTTTCAGAGCTTCAGATTGAATGCACAAAGAATTTTTTTCCAAATGTCTTGTAAATGGAGAAGTCAAAATGGTATGCATATCCACAATACTGAAATAAATCTTGAGTTTATATTTTAACAGAGTCTTGAAATAAGAGTATTGATTCATGTGATCATTTTAAATATCAGCATATACTATAAATCAGTGGCCCCCAACCTTTTTTGTGCCGCGGCCCGGTACCAGCATCACAAAATGATCCGCGGCCTGGTACTGGCATCAGCACGCATGACAAGGCAAGGCGAGCTGAGCAACCGGCCAGCCAGCCATCCCCCACTTCTCCCCGCCACCTTCAACTCCTCCTTTGTACCTTTGTCGATGGGCTTCACTTCGGGATGGCTTCAGGATGGTCGCTTGGCTCGCCTTGCCTTGGGTGCTGAAAGAATCCTTGCACCTTAGTTTCGTTCGAAGCCCCCCCCCCCCTCGATGAAACTAAGGCGCGAGGATTCCTTCAGGACCCAAACGCCGCTTTCCAACCGGAAAAGCTCACCCGGAAGCACTTTCTTGTCAAACAAGATGGCGGCGCCCAGCAAACCGGCGGCCCGGTAGGAAATGTTCCATGGACCGGTACCGGTCCGCAGCCCGGTGGTTGGGGACCCCTGCTATAAATAGATCCCTCTCCATGTCTTTTCCTGAGATAGTAGCTTTCTAGAAAAGATCCTGATGAACAAACAAAACATTTTAATTATTCATTCAGCCATGAATGATATAAAGCAAAATCCCTGCTAAAATCCAATTTCCAAAGAATAATCACAACCAATGCTCAAAAATAGGAGCTAACAAAAAGGAGTAATCCATAGGTCTCATAGTTAGGCAAGTCACCATGTACCCCTCGTGCTAGAAATTAATGGGTACCAATAAATGTCTGTACTGACAATTCCTTTTATAGAACAATGAAATATTAACTTTTGATATTTACTATGTTGCCCAGTTAATTTGATCTGCACTTACTCTGTACACTTTCCTTTTATAATTCTCTTTTCTTCCTTCTATAATTTTGTGTAAGTTGTTTGGAATAATATTTTCTGCAACGGACAGATTGTATACTTTTCTGGGAGCAAGCATATGCTTGCTTTAAAATCTTTTTACAAGATTTCAGAAAAACGTGATAGTAATATAGGAAAGCTGAATAGCATTACGCCATCAAAGTAACATGATTTATTTCCCTGCATGACCTTTGTCAGCTTAAAACTCTGATTCCATTTAAGTAAAGCTTTCCTTCATAGTCACTATGAACCTTGCTTTAATATGATAGAAATGCTGCCTACACATATTTCTGATTTTACAGAGTTTTTAATAGACTGTTTCTCTTTTATGCTCACACATACACCCCACTTTCACACATACTTATTTCATTTGTATAATGCCTGTAGTTCATAATATAAATTTATTTCTGCTGGATAATCATTGACCTTCACTTAATATGACCTTGACCTGCATCTGAGTCATTGTCAAGAAAAAGCAACAGCAAGTGGATATATGTGACTGTTCAGATCACATCCGCTTGTTTTCTGAAGATATGGATGATCAGCTCCTGCTGACTTGAAGTTTGCTTTATTTTTCAGGCCACAATACAAGGTGGGTTATGAGGGTGGTTGTCATGCCCCTGTCGGAGTCTGAATCTGAGGAGGAAGCCGAACAGCTGACAGGGAGTGGGAATGTGGCTCCATTGGCTGTGGAGGAGGCTGGGGAAGGGCAAAGTCCGGCTGGGCAGAGCAGGGAAGAGATAGAACAAGGGAGAGGGAGTTCAGAGGAAGACCCAGACCCACCCCCTCTTCATCCTAGGGAGGAATGGGAGGGAGGCAGGGAGGAACAGAGAAGAGAGCAACGTGGGTTGAATGGCTTACTGGGGAGGAAAGGGCCCTGATTCCCTTCATTAGCCACAACTGGGAAGACAGTTGATAAGAAAGACAGACTGCATGTGGCAGGCTGCTGGGAGCAAATGTGACTTTATCCTGTGTTGTCGTGCCTTATCTGTGTTCCTGGAGTCTTCCCAACCGTGTGAGTTTTGCCATGACTTCAAGTCTGAAATTCTTGCTCCTCCCCTGCCAAGCTAATTACTTCAGTTTGGCTTGTTTGGACTTTAAGTTACAGTTTGTGTTGCTCATGTTTTGGACTTAATTTTTTGCAGTGAAAGGCTGTTCCTGGGAGAGTTTTTCTCCAGCCAGAAGGTAACCTGGACATTGGGGGCAAAGTTGGAGATAATAAAGGGACTCTTATTGCTTATCTGACTGTGTTGCCTTTGTGCCACACCCCAGGTCATCACAATAGTTTTATGTTAAATTCATGCTTTCCTCAGCAGAAGAACAATTAGAAGACCATAAGATTCAAACTGTTTTTTTCTGAAGAAATGCAATTGCTTATGCAGTGTGATTTCCTGTTGGTTTTGATGGATAATTCAGATTTATTAATATACCAATTTTTCTTAATCTAGTGAGACTATAAAACCCAATACTAGATCAGTATTATTATTGTTGTGATTCATTGCACATTCAGCCAGATGTTTAAAAAGTAGATTTTGTCCTTCCTATGGACCTAGGATACGCAGATCTTATTGTTTGATGGTGTTAAAGATATTGCTGCAGGATGTAACCTGTTTCAAGCAAAGCTGCTTTTTTGTAATTATTATTATGATTGGTTACCCAGTCAGCAAGTTAGACTGGATGTGACATTTTATCCACCTGTTCAGCCCTTCCCAAGGACCTGGGATAAGCAGATGTTGATATTTGATGATGTTAGAGGTATCGTTGCAAGATGTAAGCTGTTTTGAGTACAACTGCCTGTTGCAATTGACTGATGGTGATTTTGTCATTCAAACGGTGCTCCAGTTGTTTTGGGATTGTATCCAAAGCATCTGTTACTATTGATATTACTTCTGCTTTCTTTTGCCACAGTCATTCTATTTCTTTGTATTTTGTTATCTTCTATTATCATTAGACATACTGTAAATGATTGTTAACTATACTATGCTAACTTTACTAAAAATATAGCTTCTGTCTTTGATTAACAATATGTTACTCTATCTTTGTGTGTATTTTTTCTTCACAGTGCCACCTTGGGCCTTAATAGCCATAGCCATAGTTGCCATCCTATTAGTCCTTACCTGCTGTTTCTGTCTGTGTAAGAAATGCTTGTTCAAAAAGAAAAACAAGAAGAAGGGCAAGGAGAAGGGAGGGAAGAATGCAATTAACATGAAAGATGTAAAAGATTTAGGCAAGAACTTGAAAGATCAGGTAAAGTATACACCGTGTTCTTAAATTTATACTGTATTTGAATATTTAAATGTACAGACTGAGAGGAAGAGTTAATGATATTATGTACTATATTAAAAATTGACTAGTTACAATTGTTATAATGGAAATTTCTTAAATTTCTATCACACTATTTTCTTGATCAGCACCCTTAATTTGAGTTTGGGCTGCTACAGATGCAGCTCCTGGGTGTTTTCAGACTTGTAGCTCAGGTTCAGAACATCTGAAGTTTATTATGTGTACTAGATTTACAACACATAATAGATATTTATATTTCTAAGGAGTTCACAACATAGTAACCAAGATGACTGAGTTAGCTTTCATCTCACAAAACCACATTGAGATTCCCCGTCAAGGTAATGTTTTATTTATTAATTTGGTCTAAAAATTTTCAAAATCATCAAATTTGGTAAGAAATTGATAATCATAGGTGACAAAACACCAGATGAGAATACCAAAATCAGGATTAAGAGTTTGTGATTACTACTTAAAATTTCATAACATTGAGGTGTAATCATCATATTATATGCTGGAATCCAGTGTCTGAAAAGATTGCCAACCAATGCACACACACACAAAAAGTATTTTATTGATTGATTTTCTGCTATTAAGGCAGTGTTGTTGACTCTCAGCAAACCCATAGTAAAATTTTGTTCATGATATGCCCCTAACCTGGTCCTTCAAGTCTTCCAGAAGTGCACCCATTGCCATTGTACCATAGTCCATTCACCTTGCTGCTGGTCTTTTCCTTATTTTCTTTCCTTCCACCTGTCCCAACATCAGAACCTTCTCCAGAGAGCTAGGTTTTTACATAGCATATAAAAAGTATCATAATTTGAGCAGGGTCATTTATGCTTTGAGTAAGAACTCTGGATTGATTTATTCTTTTATATGCATATTTAATTAGAAATAACAACCAAGTTAGTATCTGGAGCACAAATAAAGCATATTCTATTATTTCTTCTGTAGCATACTCGTCTGGCTCCTTAAGTCTACTTGTAATAAGGTATAGCCCAGGTTATTGGGACTGTCATTTCTTTATCCCAAATTAACCTCAGCCCATCTTATTAACAGCAAAATGTAAATAAGGCTTTTTGATCAAAGAGTTTGATTTTTTTTCACTTCTTTTTAAAGCAATGATTGCTAAATAGTAGAATATGAATGGTAACAGTTATTCCTTTTATGTCAAATTTTATGTCAAATTTGATGAAAGAGGAAGATTATGAAGAATAGCTTTTCATTGATAGTATTATCTGTAATCAATTTATATCCCTGCTATATGAATAAAGAGTAGCCCTTAGGTTATGTACATTGCTAGTTACTGATAATTCTATCGGAAGTGCTACATAACTGTTCTTTAACAACAGCACCCTACCTCCCAGTGAAATGTGAATGTTGGTGTCATGGAAATGCATCTTTTGATTTGCCAAGCAAGTGTGTGCAGAATTTTCTAGAAAATGCTCTATAAATTTGATAAAACCAATATTCTAAAGGAAAGTTATTGCAATGGAAGAACAAATGAATAGCACCTAAAGAAAAGTGAACTAGCCCACATGAAGAATTTAGAATTAAAATTTATTTGATAGTTTTGGTATATTCTTGAATTAAGCACTTCTTGTTATAAATGTTACAAATGTAGGTGATAAATTTGTCCTATTATTTATAAACTAATAACATATTGGTAGAAACTTGAAAAGGTTAGCACTTTATTACTTAGCTCTATGATTAAACAAATATGAGCCCACAAATTTGGATAAGTTTAAGGAAAGATTTTTGGGGATTTTAGGATTAGCAAAACCATATGTTGTTTGAGGTAAAGTAATAAATATTGTTAAGTCACCTTTATATCATCAAGTAAGTTATTCCAGCAGTTACTGTGGAAACTCACTCAAGGAACTGTCCCTGGATATAGATATGAAACAATAATTAATAAAAATAACCAATTATATGTGATTTTAAAAAAATACCCAAGTCACTTTCCTGAAGGAAGTCTTATTCTATGTAATGGTAGGATTGGTTTCACTTTTCCAGTAGACCCTTCTACTTTCTGCTCACTCTTACCTTGGACAAACTGAAATAAGGGATGAAGGTGTGATTTTGCCCTTTGTCCCTGAGATTTTAAAATGTTAGCTATTCCTCAAAAGTACACCTTTACACTAATTGTCAAATATATATTTAAACTATACTGATAGAAATCTCCCTGTTGCTCTGGAACTGACATAATATTTGATGTTCCAATAGAAGAGAATAGGGTTGAACAGTGGAATCCTTGGTGCTACTGAAGATGTTAGCTAGTCAGGTAATGAACTGTATAAAAAAAAAAAAAAAAGCCAAGCCCAAGAGCACCAAGAACTCATTTTCATTGTTTAACAGTTGTATTGGATTTTTGTTCAATGCACAAGTAACTGATGCAATAAATACAAAATTGTCATTGTTCATCTCTTATCTCTCTCTTTCATTATGAAGTAGAACACGTAGTCCAACACTATGATTCAGTTGCATTATGGCACTGGATCATCATTTTCCTTGAGATGGATAGATAGATAGATAGATAGATAGATAGATAGATAGATAGATAGATAGATAGATAGATAGATAGATAGAGAGGCAGGCAGGCAGGCAGGCAGGCAGGCAGGCAGGCAGGCAGGCAGGCAGCCATGGATGGACAACAGACAGATAGAGACAAACAGATGGATAGATGGATAAACAGACAGAAAGACAAACAGATAAATGGATGAATATGTATATTTATATGTATTGTTTGTATCAATATCTTCATGTGAATTTCCTATTAGCTTGGAGAATTGAGTTAGATGCTTAAAATAATAAATCCCTCTGTAAGGTGCACTAGTCAGTTGCACTATACAGGTTTTCATTTCAGCAGAGAAATTTAAAATCACTAGCTTATGACTGAGAACCTTAAATTTTAAGAACAACTTTAGTTAATGAGTTAACAGTTCAGAACTGATCTAGCAGATACCCATTCTGGCAATAGCAAATATTTGTTTGTAATATATATGTTAATTATGACTCATTCTTTATTACTGATCAGTTATGGTAATTGTAATCGATATTTCATTGGAAGATAGTCTGAAACTGCTCTTTTAGGGATCTATGGAAAAGAAACTTTGTACATTGGTAATGATTCTAAGGATAACCATCTGTTATGTTTTTTAATAGAACAAACTGAATTTATTTGGTTGCTGTATTTTTGTGCACTTTGTTATGTCTTTTTAATAAAGCGTTTTTCTATGATAACAGTATATTATCAAATGTGTTCCATTATATTTGTTGAGATCTGGATAAATGACCAAAAAGTTATTTAGTGATTCTGGTCAACCTACATTTAAAAAAGAAAGAAACAATATGCATAGTAAAAAAAAAAATATCTGACCAGAAGACTAATTCAGTAACAGGGAAAAAAAGTATAACAACCTATAGTAGCTTGCTTTATGGGCATCTGCAAGAAACATTTTCCACTGATGTTTGTGGCTAATTCCATCTTACTATGTGAATTTTAGAGTAGCCTTTTTCTTATTGATCATCTTGTTTGAAGATCATGCAATTTTAAGTCCATTTTTTTTCTAGAAGGCACCTGATTTGGGATGGCTGTTTTGAGAATGCAGGAAAAAATGTTTTTTAATCTTTTACATCATAAATGCTGTCATTATTCAAAAGAACCTTTTTTATGTGTCCATGTGAATAGACTCCATGTACATACAGCATTTAGAATGCATGAATATAATTTAAAACCAATGGTATAGTGATTAGATTTACCTTAAATGTGCTTATTCAGAAATAAGTCTCACTGCCAAATACAAAAATGTTCAGGCCCTTGCCATTCAGGAAGTACACTCTGTAGATCTATTGAGATTCCCTTTTCTAGCCAATGATTAACTCCAGTCAGATGGCAGCAACTTGTCAACAGTAGCTGATGTCTATTGCAATGATGGAATTCAAATTTTTTTTACTACCGGTTCTGTGGGCGTGGCTTGGTGGGCGTGGCAGGGGAAGAATACTGTAAAATCTCCAGTCAGAGGTGGTATTTGCTGATTCTCTGAACTACTCAAAATTTCCGCTACCGGTTCTCCAGAACTGGTCAGAACCTGCTGAATACCACCTCTGGTCTGTTGCCAGATGTCAGTCTTGGTTAATACAGGGATGGGAAAATAAAGTGTATCTTTTCCACTGGGGAGTGAAAGACAGGGCAAATCATTGTCATACAATTACCAAGAATATGAAGTTGCCATGAGTAAATAATTTTGAAGGATATTTAACATTGTCCTTACAACTATTAAAGAGTTTCAAATGCATGCCCTTTTTTGAATCTCACTACCCTACCCAAATCAAGTTTACTTGTATTTTCATTCTACTGTTTTCATTAAGTTTTAATAAGTACCTTCTAGGGTACATCATATTTATTTTATGTGTATAATATATATCCCTAGAAATAGGAAAAAGAAAGGTCGAAGATTATAAGTCTTAAGTGTATTAAAAGGTTCAGTAGAAAGAATATATGTAAAAGGTCATTTCTCCATGGTTTTACTAATATTTTTGTGTGGATGTTTTAATTTTTATTTCTTCCTTCTATGTCCTCCTTATCTATGTTGTGTCTCATGACTGTTCTGGATTGTCACTTGCGGTAGGTTTATTTTGCTCTTTGGACACATGTAAAGCAGTGGTGGGATTCAAATTATTTTTACTACCAGTTCTGTGAGCCTGGCTTGGTGGGAGTGGGAGGGGAAGGTTACTATAAAATCTCCAGTCAGAGGTGGTATTTGCTGGTTCTCTGAACTACTCAAAATTTCTACTACCAGTTCTCCAGAACTGGTCAGAACCTACTGAATACCACCTCTGATGTAAAGTAAATCTCTAAGGTACTTAATGCCCCAATAGCTGTGGCTCCTCAGCCTGAGATTTATGCAAAGCTTTTACACCATCAAGAGGCTGAACTAAATTGATTTATTTATATTACAGGATTTAATACTCATTTCCTTTATTCTCTGTAACTTGTGCTAAGCTGAAAAGTGTTAGACATTTCAGATTTTGATGTGCACAGGTTTTGTTTTCTTTTTGGTTACATGTCAAAGTACCAGAATGGCTGTATAATTTTCTGATGCTATTTTTTTTCTTGTTTGAAAGAGGAGGGAAATTTGCTTTAGTTCAACCTTTGTGAAAAGAGGTGAGCTAATCATATAACTGATATACTGAAAAAAATATTAGGAATTTAGCAGCATATCTCAAAAATAATTGCATCATTAGTCTCTAACCTTTATTATGTCACAATTTATTAACAAGAGAGGAGAGCACTTTAAATTATATCAGGCTGAATTTTTTTTCACTAACTAAATTATATGGAAAGTATACTTCATGTTTATACTGGGATTCAAGTATAATTTCTAGCAATAAAAGTGTAACAACCTAACCTAAAGTGTAACCTTGCAGAAGATCAAGATCAAGATTATTTATTTTAAAAGGGAAAAAAAGGAAACATATATGGGATTAGAGAAGATGAACAAATACCCTTGTGAATAATCCAATTTAATTTACCAATATATTTTCCACCAATCAAGTGCCTCTATTCAATTCCAAATGGAACATGAAAAAAATTCAAATTTCTCCAAAGTAGTACATTCCAACTGAACTCTAGAAAGCATAGAAATGGCTTTGAATGACAGTGAAAACCATGATAAAGAACAGACTAGCATGGCTTAGGAGGTCATTGCAAGAAACTAACTTGAGGATTCACACAAAGATAGAGGGCAAGCCTGTTTTGCCTTGCAAGTTTTTATAACTTGTAGCTGTTATACTAAAATAGTTAACCTATCTGTTGTTGGTTTCTACATCTGATCTACCATACAGGGCAACAGAAAATGTTGGAATGTAGTCTTTCAGCGAACTCCCAAATTGATTCTTATTGAAGGAATTTGCATTTATGATCAACAATATTATTCTTATCTTTATTTATACATAAAGTTAAAAAGTGCTTAAAAAATCAAAATTAGAATGCAAATGTTATAGTTACGAATCAAGATGATGAGCAGCCTAGAAGTGAGAATCTTATCTATCCCATCAGCCATTCCCAATGTATCAGGCCCCCTGTTGGGGCTCCAGCCCAAACAGACCCAAGTTTTTAGGTTCTTCCTGTAGGCCAGGAGTGTGGTAGCGAATCTCACTTCTAATGGGAGGATATTCCAGAATGCAGAGGCCACAGCAGAAAAGGCTCTTGTCCTGGATTCACTGCCCAAAATTTGTTGGCGGATGGGATCCTTTTCTGCAGGAACAAATGGGGAGGATTAGTCCAAAAAGGGTAAGATTCCTCTGGATCCACATCCTGAAGCCATGCCATAAAAGGTTTGAAAGATGATGACCCATACCTGGATTAGACCCAGAAACAAATTGGATACCAGTGCAGCTCATGTAACAATGGTGTTACATGCCACCTCAAGAGCCTACAGAATTATCTGTGCCACTGAATTCTGTACCAGTTGAAGTTCTGAATACTCTTCAAGAGTAGCTCCATGAGAGACTGTGCACAGGGCCTGGATTGTTGGTCTATCTGTGGTGCAACCCCATCCAGACCTAAGGATGATGAACCCCCAGATCCTGAGGCCTCTTGAACCCACAGAATTATCAGAGTTCATATGAAGCCTGTTGTCCTCCATCCAAACCCCAAGCACTGCCTCTTGAGACTGCTTTTTAAGAATGTATTTTTATTGGAAGGATTGTTTATGGGGGGCCCTTGGTACTCTCTGAGCTTGCTTGTTCTCTTGCAGATGTTTCATTACCCAAACTAGGTAACATCTCAGTACTAGTGACTGCCTCATGATTGAGACTAGCATTGATGATGTTATCTAATTTGGGTAATGAAACATCTGCAAGAAAACAAGCAAGTTCAGAGAGCACCAAGGATCCCTCATGTCAACCCTGAACTATAAATATTCTCCTTTATTAGGATTGTTTTTTGTTTCATCTGAGTTGCACATTTTTAAAATCCTTTATCTTGTTTTCTTAATATATTTATTAAATGATATAGTAATATGTGATTTGTGGCTTTATTCTTACTATTTTTGAATCCCAAATGACGTTGAATCAGATTTATTTTATAGAAATTAGATAATTCTATTCCATTATCTCAAATAGCCATCAGTGCCAGTTGGCATACTTATAAATAAAAAAGAGTAGAGACTAAAATAGAAAGGTAAATTGCCAGAACGAGAATGAGAGTTTTCTCCACATACGCCACAATTTATTTTCATACTGCAAAAAAAGCAATTGATGTAATATTTTTATACATTTAATCATACAGTTTCTGTCACCTAAAATAAAACTTTAAGCCTATTTTTTTATGAAATACATGATGAAACAAATTTAAGTTTCATGCTAACTAAAATTGACAATCCTAAAATTTCATTGTAATCACTGGATCTCTTTTCCCTGTTGTTTTAAATTTAAAAAATGGAGTGCAATCTTGTGATGTTTATACAAAAATATCATGAGATTCAATGTAGTTGGTACATATCAGATAATAACTAACTGAATTAAATCCTTGAACATACTTTTTTGAGAAACCATCCCTATTGAGTAAAATGTTAAACATAGATATTTGGAAATAAGTCTCAAAAGTTGGCATACAAAATATTGTCTGCCCATTTTTAAATCTAAATGATAATATGATGGAATTTTGTTTCAAATACTGCTTCAATCGATACTTTTAACTTTTTCTTTCTTTTTTATAGTCTGTTGGAAATTACTCTCAGTGCCTTCTTAAAATTAATGATACTTTATTTCAGATAAATTTGCAAATGTTAGTCATCCTTAATTGTTTAAAAATGACATATCTTTAAATCACTTTGGTTCAGCCTATTTTTAAATTAATATCCAATGAAAAGAAAAAGAGAATGAAAGGAGTCCTGATTTTTTTGTGACTGTACATTTGTTAATGCCTTAGTGGTACCTTTGCTTCTACATTCAACCTAAATGAAAACAAAAACATTGAAGCTGTTTGACATTTCACTTTTTGAAGAAATTATATGCAATAACATTAAAATAGCAGTAATTCTGGCGAAGCACTTTGCTTTAATGTAGATAATTCATAGCATGTACAATTGGTTTAAATTGGAGGACTTTGCTACTTTGCTTATATAATAGCATGCTTATTCACAACTGTCTTTGGACAAGCAGTTTGATTCAATTTGATTTTTAAAAATTAAGTATCAAGTTGACATTCTCTTTGTGTTTCAGGCATTGAAACAATTGTTGCTTGCAATATCCCCAAGAGAGGCCTTTTCCTTCTTTCATAGCTGTTTTGCTGCTTGCTGCTGATAATTCATTGTATATTTGGACCAATCTAAATATATATATAGACAACATAATGCCATCATGCTTGCTTTTTTGCTTCACAAGCAGAAGTACTTGATTATATTTAGTGATGAGATTATTTTAGGACTTTGCTTATAAATCAGTCATCTTTATTGGCACTTTTATTGCTCTTAATTGTTTACAGGCCCTTAAGGATGATGATGATGCTGAAACTGGATTGACTGATGGAGAAGACAAGGAAGAAGCCAAAGAAGAGGAGAAATTAGGGAAAATCCAATATTCCCTGGATTATGACTTTCAGAACAATCAGGTTCGAAACAAATGTGATCTTAGAATTTTATGAATTAAAACCCAGTATTGATAATCTGCAGAAAAGTGCTATCCTGTCTCTTAGAGTATAATGGTTAACTCAATTTCTCCCTTATCTGGAGATGTTCCACAGAACCATCTACTCACTGGTTCCTTGGTCTTTGCAGCAGTTATTGACTTCACTTCTTCAATTTGTCCTATCTTTCTTGGAAGTCAACTTTCTTTGAATAGTACTTATTTGCATTATCATTGGCTGTTGGTTATATCCTAAGAACTACCAAATGAACAGTATACTGATTTTTAGATTAAAATATAATTTATTAAAATATATGTTCTTAATCATCTTTACTATACCTAGACTTCCATGACTAAATCATAAAAGCTTGCTACAGGTGTTTTCTTTTTGTATCCAAAATCTCCTTATCAGATTGCCTATGTTTGAAAACTTAAAACACTCTCTTTAAAAATAATAAAATAAATATAGCTCTATAATACAAAATTATACCAACTAAGCAAACACTAATCAGTTATTAATTTATATGTATCAAATCTCATTTTCACATCCACAGCTAATAAAAGATGTTAATCATCTTTACTATACCTAGACTTCCATGACTAAATCATAAAAGCTTGCTACAGGTTAATTTCATAATTAATCAACATGTCAATATGTTTTTGTTTCTATAGTCTATTAAAACACTTCTCTGTATCATAGTATTATATTTGTGACACAGCTAAATGGGAAATATAATTAAATTATATTTACATTATATGTGCATGTACACAAAAGATTGTGCTAGTATTTACCACAATAGTAATACAGCCTTCATATACATTTAATATACATGCCAGGTACATTCTTCTTAATATTTTTTCCATCTATTAATAATTTAAGTGTTACCTCATAATCATAGGCAGGGTAGTATAAATTAAAATCAGTTGTATCATTTTAATTTATAATTTTAATGATAATTGATAGTAATTGATCATTTTAATAATGACTATATGCAGGTGGATAACTTCACTCCTTCATATTTCTAATACTTTCTTATAATAATTTCCAAGATTCAACTTCTATCAAATCTTTCCATTAACTTAAGTTGAATGCCAAGTTTTTATCATGCAATTTTGCATCTTTCTATTGAAAAGAGGGAGGGAAAGCCCAAGATGGATTATTTAAGGCAAAGGTTAGTTCAGATTATAGCTACTTAAAGCAAGGCATTTCAGTCCTTTTAGAGTAATCGTTGGTTGAAGTAATCATTGGTTGAAGTAAAGATGAAGTACATCTTTCTAGTTCAGATACAGCCTGAGTCAGGCTTCATGTAATTCAGCTCCTGTCCTGTGGTAAGCCTTTAGTTTACTAATTCCTGAAGCCTGGCTTTGGTTAAAGTTTCATCTGGTCCAGAACTTAATAGGCCTTACTATTCTCACATATTCCTAACTCAAAGAACATCAGAAAATTAAAAGACTAGTATGTATGTATTAATGCACCGACATGTCAGGAACAAGTTATTCTTAAATGTCTGATTAAAATTTTGCTGAACTAATTATTTCCCTCTGTCTCATCTCCTTTTCCAGCTTCTAGTAGGGATAATCCAAGCTGCTGAGCTGCCTGCTTTAGATATGGGTGGTACATCTGATCCATATGTGAAGGTTTTCCTGCTTCCTGATAAGAAAAAGAAATATGAGACGAAAGTTCACAGGAAAACCCTTAACCCTGTCTTCAATGAACAATTTACATTCAAGGTATTATAGTGTCCTTTCTTTTTCATGACTTATGTTTACTAAAGTTTAACCATATACCTTACCAAGGAATTGCTTATAGCCTAATTAATTCTTACTGTTAACATAATGATTTTTTTAAGTAATACCTATTTAAGAGGTTGCCTTCTTGTAAAAATATACTTAAAAACAAGAATATTCCAACTGTACTCACAAGCCTTGCTGCTTTCTATCTTTCCTTAATATTGTCTTAAATCTGGGAACTTCTGGTTTGAGCTTCTTCAGTGACAGACCGAAACCTCGTCTCTGCGAGGCTTCGATTCGTGCTCGCCACTGGAGCACCCCGAGCCGGCTGGTTTCAGGGCTAAGCCACCCTGTAGAGGTGATGAAGAGGGGGGAGCCTGCCAGCAGGGTTGAGGAGAGCCGCATCTCTCCTCCCCAGCTGGCCATTACTCCCTTTCCCGAAGGCGGTTGCAATGGTGGTCAGAAATGGCCACCACAAAGAAGAACTCGACCAGAAAAGAATGTGCAGGAGGAAGATAAGAAGAGAAAGTTTTGGTTGACCGGGTCAAACAGCAAAAGCAACAAATAAGGTACCCTGGAATTGAAACTGTTAAAAAACAATAACATTGTTCCCTAAGAAATTTTTAAGCTGCGAAGGAGAGGAAAAAGGAAAAAGATTTGGGTTTTTTTTTCTCCTTTTCGTATACTGACAGCTAAGAGACTTAAGCAAGAAATTGGGGGGGAAAATCCACTTTGACATCAATAGGCATTTAATGCTGAAAATAAAAAGTCAAAGGGATAATAAAGATTTCTGGATAATTAAAAGCTTTTGAAAACAGGAAAGGAGAGAGGAAGAATAAAAGGGCAGGATCTGGAAGGGAGGAGACTGCTGGAATTAAAAAAGAACTTATAGCAAAATCTCAACAAGACTTCCAAAAGATACATTCTAACTGAAATATCACAACAAAAACCCCTGGAAGAGAAAGTCGAAAAAGAAATAAGAAGATATAACTCGGGGACTATCTGGATTACTTGATGATTTCTAGATTCTTGGTTATTGTTTTGAATGACTAAAATCAATCGGGTGGTTGTTTAAAACTGTTTAAAATGGCTCCACTTTTAGAAGAACTGAAAATGGAACTTAAAAAGTACAAAGAAGATGCACAAGAAGGGAGAAGTTCTTTTGGCTTCGTATTTCAATTTTTAGAAATGGAGATTTGGAATTATGAGAAACAAGAAGAAATGGTTGCAGAACAAGAAGATTGCAACAAAGAAGAAGCCATCTTTAATGAACAAGTAATCTTAGATGGGGGGGAAAAAGGAAAGGGGGGAAAGAGAATGGAAAGTTTAAGATTGGGAAAAACAACTCAAAAAAAATAGAGTGAAAAATAAGTATAAAATCAGAAAGCAACAGAAGAGGGAAATGCAGAAGAGAGAATTAGAACTAGAGAGACAAGGGTTTAAAAAGGGAAGGGAGAAGATGAGAGGGAAGAAAGAAAGGAAAAAAAGTTATAAAGGACAGAAGCAAAATATAGAGAAACAGGGCCTATTTAGAGATAATGGGTGAAAATTTAATGGAAAAGGGGATTCTGCAAAGGTACATAAGATAGTATGGTTATATTAGAAGCAGAAATAATTTTAGAAAATATGAAACAATGTATGATTAAAATGTCTGATAAAATAGCTATTGTAATTCAGTGGAATGCTTGTCAATAAATAAATGTAACAAAAGGTATATTTAATGATTTATAAAACATATGTGATGAGAAATAAGGGAAAAATTAATTATGGAGATTATATGTGTTTTTAAAGAAGTATGATATTTAATTGAAAAGAAGTTTTAAAGATGTTAAGATTTTAATGATTATTAATGATAGAACTGAACTGAAATGGAATGAGGCTTTATAATTACATATATTTACAATCTTTCTTAAAAAAAAAAAAAAGAATATAGTGTGTATTATAAGAATGTACCAAGCAGAATTTGTTTGGAAGTTATGTATTATGTATTATATTGAAGGTCATAAACTTAAGGTATATACTGAAGTTTAAATAAGAGTTGAATGGATGTAATTAAAAGATATAAAGGTGTCATCCTCCAATCAGTAACTACAGGAGAAAATTTGTTTAATGAGAAAAGGTAATATAAAATTGAAACAGAACAGACAAAAGTATAAATATAATGATTTAAATTGAGATGAGATAATCAAAATAAAATTGAGAAAATTAAAAGAGGGGAAAAACTATATAGAAAATGTAAAATAGTATAAGATATGGAATAGAATACAAAAAGGAGCATGAAACTGAGTTTTGTGTCTATAAAGAAGTTCAACCTGGGACCATGCTATTTTCAAAAAAGATGTTTTACTTGTATTTTGTATGTGTGAAAACCCAAATAAAACTTTATTTAAAAAATATTGTCTTAAAACTGATTGATTTTATTAAAAATAACAATATACTGTGATGCTGTCATACTGACTGTTTGGACGTTATGAAAGCTGACCTGACTTGTGAGGTGGGTTATAAACTTGCCTAGAAAAGAACATAATAAATACAGCAAAACAAAGAATTGTTTAATAATTCCTTTTCTACTAGACCTATTGGAGGGAATAGAGTATTATTCCCTCTTAAAGAAAATAGCACAGTTAACTGATGTTATTAACACCATGTGAGATAAGCCTCCTAGTGTTTTCAAGATGGAAATGAGATTCAAACTAGAATCCATAGCTGCTAGAAACTTAGTGATATTCACAAAAGATAATAAGAAGTCTTAATATTTTCTCTGAAGGTTAGGAGCCAGGTCCATTATAGGCCAGGAAATCTTTCAGCAGTCACATAATCTGCTTTGTGTGCTTTGTTACAAGGTGTAACAATGAAATCTTTATATACTTATCCAAAAATAAGCACCACTTTTAAAACAAACAGAATATAACATTAAAAAAAAGCAAATCAGGATTACTTTCCATCTCTTTGGGTGGCTAAGGATCTATATTTTCCTTGATCCTAAAATAATTTTAGAGGTATTACTATATGAAGTATATGTTAAAAATGATTTTCTGGGATGCTTCAAAAGCTGACAAAAGTAACAGCTCTTGGATCTAAGCTGACGATTAAACTAAGATTAAATAAATCAAAACATCCAGTCATTGCCTCTACAAATACAGAAGTTCTAGTATCCTTCTATAATATCAGCAAACATGTACATTAATGTACAGATGTTATTTCCTGCTTATCTTAAATAAAAGCTTTTCCTGTTTCTTTTTTAAATCTAAGAGTTTTTTCATCCGTTATAAATGGCAAACTTTACAAGAAGGGAACCATTTTGAAAACAAATAAAAGCTAAATATATGTGAAGAACATAGACTAAAAGCTTATTTGGTTTTAAGAATACAGTTAGTGTTCATATTTGAAAATGAATAAAATCATTAAAAGCAGCCACGATTTGATATACAGATCCAAACAGGTTTTGCCTTACAGCCCTATAAAAGATGCATCAACTGCATATCTTCTTCTTAATGTAGTATAACTAAATACCGTGTTTCTCCAAAAAGACGACCCACCTTGAAAAGAAGCCCTAACACATTTTTGAAGGTATGCAAGCAAATTAGCTCCACCCACAAACTTAGCTCTAATTAAGACCCTGCCCACCCCGGGGTGCAGGGGGCGGGTTGAGGCACAAATGAGGATCAATCCGGAGCTCTCTTATCGGCTGTAAATGCCTTCTGGAAAGCCCTCTGCAGCTGATAATAGAGCTCCGGACTGATGCAGAGCTCTGTTATCGGCTGCAAATGCCTTCCAACAGACATCTAAAGTTGAAACGGAGGCCAGGTGCATGCGAGTGGTGGCAAGCGGCCGCAGAAGAAGTAGACCATCAGTGGGCTTCTGCTAGGGGGGGGGCTGTCAGTGCCACTGCTGTGAGGTGAATCAATAATTAGAACCCTCCAAAAGAAGGCCTAGCTGTTTTTTCAGGAGTCAAAAGAAAATAATACCCGGCCTTCTTTTTGGAGAAATAAGGTAACAACACTTTGTACTCTATAGCAGAGAACAGCTGGAAAATAATCAAGAATATGGCTTCCTGTTACCAAAATATACAGGAACATATCATAGTAAAGGGCAAACCTCATCATTAGCAAGATGAAATTCTAAAGAGAAAAAAATAAAATTCTTTTCCAAAAACTCTATCGAGTTTTTAATTATTCTATGCCAGATAAGGAAAAAACATCTATTCTTTTTTATCATCCTATAACTTTTGGGAAGAGAGAAGTGACAGCATGATTTATTGAAGGGAACTTCCAATAGTATTGAAAGCTTATGTGTCTGGGCAGATAATTTGCCTTTAGCTTCATGATGGAGAGTAACTTGTAGAACTCCAGGCAAAACTTCCTGATTGATGAATGAGTTCCCACATTTTTCTATGGATTACTGTATTGTGGCCATTAAAAAATGTCATCAAAATCCTCTGCAAGAAAATGTGCCTTTTTTCTCCTTTCAGGTAAACGGAGATGGCAGATAATAAAGGAAAGGTTTTGAATTACAATCAAGGCATATTTACTTTTAAAGGTCTTATAAGTGGCTACATTTTTGTTTTTTTCTCTTTTTCTAATTTAGGTGCCGTATTCTGAACTGGGAGGAAAAACTTTAGTGATGGCTGTATATGACTTCGACCGCTTTTCTAAGCATGATATTATTGGAGAGTATAAAGTTGCCATGAACACTGTAGATTTTGGTCATGTGACTGAAGAATGGCGAGATTTGCAGAGTGCTGAAAAAGAAGAGGTAAGAAACTATATCCTTTGTTAGAATTCATTCAGTTTTATTCTCAGCTTCTGTGTTTCATTCATTAATCTTAGGATAGCCTTTTTAAATGAAGAAAATAATGAAAGTCTCAATGCAAAGCAATTCCCTGGCACAGGAGCAGATTACCTGTAGGACTTCTCATCTCAGGAGTGATACCCTGAATGCATGCATATTTTGGCTCATTTCTTGAGACCCTGGAAAGTTTTCACTTATTGATGTAAGATAGTGTACATCCCATGTTGAACTGATGTACAAGTTCTGCATTATAGCCATGATGCTTAAGATCAGAATATTGCAGCTAAAGGTCTTCAAATTTCATTTTGTCTGTTATGTGCCCTAGCTATTCGTTTTTATCCTTCTTGCCCTTCTAATATGTACAATCAACTATTTCTTTAGTTTGTTTTGTGTTATGGAATCTAATACTGGGCACCTCTTTTTGAAAGTATCTTGGGACTCAGGCTCATTTCTTGGGACCCTGGAAAGTTTTCACTTATTGATTTCAGATAGTTCATATACCGTGTTTCTCACAAAATAAGGCCGGGCCTTTTTTTTTTTGACCCCCGAAAAAATGGCTAGGGCGTCTTTTCAGGGCTGACTTAATTTCCCCCCCTTGCATCCTCGGGCGGGTGGGCGGCGATGGCTTGGATGTTGACCTTCGTATCGGGAGACCTTCCACCACCGTTGCTTTCCCTTCTCCCTGTGCTGCCGCGGTGTTTAGAGCAATGCCGCGGCATTTGGCACAGCCACGCGGCATTTGGCGCAGCCATGGGGGCCAGCCAGGGCTCCTCCCTGCAACCAGAGTCCGGTGGAGACACTCGGCTTCAGTGCTCCTGTCGCCACCTTCCTGGGCATCGTTCGAAGGCAAAGCCCATTCTTTTAAAAACAACACCCTAAAAACGACAAAGCCTCCCCTGCCCGAGAGGGCAGCCCAAGCCCACGTGGGGAGGCAAATCTCCCGGGGCCTCAGTGCAGGATCAGCCCACCCCAGGAGAAGCGCCCAACCTCCATCCCTGCCTGGCGCCGGGCAGAGCGTGAAGAGCTTCACCTGGGGTGCCCAGCGCAGCTGACAGGTGGGCCCTCCTGCCCGGTGGCGGAGCTCTGGCCAAGGCAGTGAGCGCCTCCTCGCTGGGCCCTCCGCTCATCCCGCCAGGGCTGCACCAGAGCCGGGCGGGCTGGGCAGAGCCAGGAAAGCGAGCCGCGGATGCGCACCTGCCTGCCAAGCGAAAGAGCCGGGCCGACCCGAGCTTGGCTTCCTTCCCAAGTCCCTCCAGCCCGACCCTGAAGGGGCCACTGGGAGAGGCCACCCGAGGCAGTGATAGCGCCTACCCATCCGTCAACGCAGGCAGCACCATATCCGGGTATGCAACAAAAGTACTTCCTAACGGCAAGCCCCCCCGCCATTCCCTCCCATTTTGCATGTTTAAAATAGGCCTTAATTTTGGGGGAGGGGCTTAATTTCATTTTATGCCTATAAAACATGCTGGGACTTCCTATTGGGGGAGGCCGTATTGTTGGAGAAACACAGTAGAAGTTACAAGTAGCTAAGATAGTATAATATTCATAATTTCTTAGGGTCACCTGAATTTAAATGAAAATCTATATATGTGGAAAATGATTGATTGATTGATTGATTGATTGATTGATTGATTGATTGGCCAAATGCTGTTTCAAATAAAATCAATATGACAGGTTCTGTTACACCAGGAAATGTTGCATCATTTTTTACTTTTTTCCCCCTCTTCAAATTGAACTTTGGGAACCTGGTTGATAATATAAAGAGTAAAGTTAACCAAAAATATTTTTATTATTGATAGTTGATTGATTTGGTTTCAAATAGATAGCAAGTTGAAATGTGTTTCCCAGTGCTTGAGTCTTTGTCTATCTTTTTATAATATGTGTACCAGTTTTCTGTCTTCTTGTTCAAATCAGAAATCATTTTCAGGAACCAATAGAACTTTGAATTTACTAAGGAAAATGGCCAAAAACAGCTTTACTATCTTCATTATATACTACTGGCATTTCTTCTTGGGGCTCAATTTCCATATTTATTTGTGGCACATTGTAGTGGTGTAGATGAATCTTTTAGGGCTAAACTATAGAAGAAATATGGGTTGAAAAAAACCTACCTTATGGAAACTAAACTAATGCAATAAATAGACTAATGTTCCTTCTGAGATTCTAGGCTTGACAGTAGCATAGATCAATGTCAATATTTATTGGGAATGATGGAAGTTGACCTCAGTCCCATGTAAATAATACATAATAGTTTGAAAGACTGATGTTTAAAAAGTCATTGGAAAAGGATGCTAAACAATTTTTAAAAGAAAGTTTTCTTAATATATACTTAACAGGAAGAATAAGTAAACATTATGTTCACTGCTTAATGAGTATGGCAAAAGCCTCCGCCACTCCAAAAAAGAGGCAGAACAACTCAATTTTGGCTAGCCTTCTCCAAAAGTGGATACATATTACCATGAAGAATTATAAAAAGCACAACTGCAACTGCAGCTTGATTGAAATATAATCATCTATTGATCATGTATGACTTCATATATAGGTATTTAGGTGAAATAATATCCTAGAATACTGAAGGAACAAATGTTTACCCAAAGTTGACTTATCATGTGCTTATATACATAGTTGTTAATATAGATTTCAATTGTACTAGACAAAAATAAAATTCATAAAATATTTATGCAATGTCTCCATTTGTAGGGAGATTTTTCTTATGCTTGGTACTTTTTAAGAACCACTTCAAATGCTACCATTTATGCTTGTCTCAATGCACTGAAGATACTCCACAATCTCTCTAAGCAATTAATTCTACTGCCAAACTTTTCATATTATTGTGGGGGAGGAGCTTTTCCCAATACAGCCAGAACATATGTACCTTCTTGATAATTTTATTTGGATCACTGTAGTGAGCAGGAAGTTACAATTCAGTGGCCTGCAAGGTCCTTCCAGTTTTAGGCTGCAATAATGGCCACTGGATTAGGAAAGGCCATCTTTGATTATCTATATTTGATATGAGCCACAGGTATTCTGTTGTGAGTATTCTGTATGAAATGGCTTTATGGTGATAAACAGCAAGATGGGCATGTTATATTGAGACAATAAAATGTCATGAGCTACCCAAACAAAACAGCAAAAATTGATGCAAAGATTGCTGAGGCCAGATGTGCATCACTGGCTATGTGTTTGGCTTGTTAGTGCTCAACAGCATGGTACCACAACCTGGCCCACTAATTATTGTAAAAACATAATTAAAATCAACTTAAAACCCGAAGCTACTGGATTCCATCCAAATTATACAACAAATGTAATTATGTTCCATTACTGAAAAGACATTTGATAACAGACTTCATTTCCTTTCTTTTTTTAATTACTGAATGTAATGTTAGTCATAAAAAACCAAATGTACAGTCTGTTCCACTAATACACATTTTATGGAGAATTTTTCTTTCTTCATTTTATATCTATATATTACTAAAATCTTCACTGTCATGACTTTTAACTAAGCAAAATGGTGCATCATAGGGCAACAATTTTTGAACCAAGGTACTTCATATGGGCTAACTTACAGAATGTGTTTAAAATCCAGGATCCATAATTCCCAAAGGAATGAAATTTGGGGAAGTTGTCACTACTTTAATGCTACCATACTGACTGTTGGTAAACTGCAGGGGTGCTGCAATGCTCACGTGTTCTTCATTTCCAATATTTCATGACAGTTTCCTAGACAGTCTTTCAATCACTTGCTCCCTGGCTTTTGCAACAACAGCAGGTAATTAATTACCTGTTTGCAGGGAAGGGAAGGGAAGGGAAGGGAAGGGAAGGGAAGGAAAGGAAAGGAAAGGAAAGGAAAGGAAAGGAAAGGAAAGGAAAGGAAAGGAAAGGAAAGGAAAGGAAGATTTTCAGTGCTCCCTGCCAGATTTTCACTAGGAAAATCAATGGGGAAGCCAGCAGGAAGTCAGAAGTCACTCCTGCTGCCAATGCTTTTTTGCCTGCCCTTGGACATTCTGTTTCTCTTTTTAAATATCTTTGAAGTGAATGGCAATTGGGTAATTTGGAACTGAGACTAAAATTTTAAATCTCATGGTTCACAGTTTTCTTTGTCCTCCCTTCCCTCAGCAAAGTGGCAGATAGTTCCTTAGGTTAGCCAATCTGTGATCATTCTGTTTAGGCAAGGAAATATGTCTGAAAAGATTACCCAATAGTTACAGGTTGTCTAGTTTTCACATTTGTGACCTTAAGGGAAAAAGCTTTTGCAAGCCTTCTAATGACAGTTTGGCCATTCACTTAATGATCTCTAATTACTTGGGGTTTTTTCCTCTTTATGTTTCTCTCTCTCTTTACTGACTCAGTTACTATACATACTAACATTTACTTTTAATGAGTGATGCACTGACCTATAAGACAAAAATATTGGATATTCTGTTGCCCCCTTCATTGATAATTCGCCCTATTTTCAGGCCGCTTCCTAAAAGGGTCAGCAGTAAAACCAAAGGATGGGTTTTTAATGTGATATGGGAGTCTGTCCCGTGTTGAATAACCCAAGTAAACTTATAAAACAGATCTATGGCATTTTCCATCTTCCTAGTATGCACAAAACATTAGTGTTGATGTTTAAAAAGTATTTTCAAGGTAAGACACAAGTGTATATATTTATTAACTTCCATGAGTTTTAAGAAACTATCATACTCTGCAGAAGACCAGGTTACCAAGCAGATAAATGCTATCTGAACAACAAATCATGAGTTCATTTTATTTGACTCATTTAGCCTCTTTAATATCATACTGTATGTGATTTCTACTTACTACATTCTACTTCTTCAAATTACTGTTGGTTAATCGATGGCAATATAAACAATAGCAGGCAATGTTGTCACTTCCATATATTATTGGAGTCTATAATTTGTGGTCATTGGCTTGGCTGAAGTTGAAAGGGAAGTAAAATCCCTATGAATCCCTTTGTACAAAGCTAAATAGTTGAATGACAGATTGTGTTAAATAGGGTTTTTTAAAAAAAAAAAAAACAGTTAAAGGAAACAGTATACGATGTAAAGTCTATGGAGATTCTCAGTCATCCAAGTGACGATTGGCCAAAGGCTTTTTCCTTGAAGATGTTTCATTTCTCATCCAAGAAGCTTCTTCAGTTCAGTTGCCTTTTGAAAAAGCACCTTTGGGATATTCAATATAATATCTAACCTTGGTGCTGGTTAGGACCAAAGGGCACATTCAAATCCACCTTCATTCATGGAAACCTCTAGTAGAATTGAGCCAGTATTATCTCTCAGCTTACTGGATAGTTATTGAAATGAAATTGTATGTTACAGATAACAATTTGAGCTCTCAAATGAAAGGAGTTTACAAATGTAATGTCTTGTTGTTTAATTTATTTAACCAACAATATTCTACATTATAAAGCTCATTGTGTCAGGGTTGACACACTGATTTGCTAAGTAATCTTTTGATTTTAGTAAAGTATCAAACAATAACATTATGCCGGTGGAGCATATACAAATTGGCCATTCTGGCCATTCGCCATTTTGTGTAAGTTTTGTTTTGATGTTTGGATAAATTATCAAGGTTAGCAAGGGTTGGGAGCAAAGAATTGAGTTCAAAACTCCACCCTACCTCTACACAACCCCATTCTATGTGAATTAGTATTCTAAGGACAGCAGCATTATAAAGGGTGCTGTTATTACAATCTGGCTACTGCTGCTATTGTACAAAAATTAAAGATGACAAGGCCTTGTAGGCATTTTAAGTGTTTAAGCTCCAAATTCAGTTAAACATTTATTTATTTCAGTCTTCTGGAGACAAGACTCCTTTTACCACCATCCAAATTATCACAAAGGTAATAGGAAAAAGAAATGCATACTTCAAAAGGTTAAAGATAAAAAAACTGAGAGAAGTTTGAGAACAAGAAACCTTAGTCATTTTCTTCAGAGTCCTTCTGCTAGTTTCTAAATGCCAATTTGGACCATGTCAGTAGTAACTATTTAATTTTGTATTTTTCCTTTAGATACATGCTAAACTGACATTTAAAGCACTTTGCGCTCAGATTGCAATAGACAGAATATATATTATTAAACAAAAAATACCTTACACAAAGCATAGTCATGAAAAGAGCAAAAATTGGTTTCCCATTGTAAATTGCTGTAATAGTTTTAGACAGAGAAGCTGTGGGGTAAAACGAAATATTCAGTGCAAATATTCTGAAATGGATTTATAGAGAATGTACCATCTAAAATAAAAGTTGATCTTTCAGTCCTAATTTATCAGCGAGGTTCTTTAGAATAACAACACAGACCAGTGGTATTCAACCACAGCTAACCTGATATTTTAGAAGCACAGAAAAAAGTTATAACATGAACATTTAATATGTTCTCTATCACTTAGCTATTTCTGCAGTAATTGTCAAAGAAATGTATGACTTTCTCACCTTGTATACCCTTTGTTAGACTTTGTTAATGAAAAGAGCTAAATAATTGTAGCATTTAGGTATCTACAGAAACTCTTTCTTCAACCAAAAATGACCCATTAAAAGTATGCATTCCCAGAGAAGCTGTTGATTGTCCCTATCCCCCATTATGTGATGCCAGGAGGTATTATTTTATCTGGTCTTATAAAAAAAGCCTCTGCAAAGAAGTTAGCCATATAAGCTGAAGCGAAGCTTGAATATTGCTGTCGAAACTGAATAATATATTTAAATTAGAATGGCATTTTATTTAAAAACCAAATAATATATTAAAGAGTCATCCACTTGTTTAAAAAAGAAAAATATATGATATGATTTTTGTAATCTTCACATTCAGTATATTCATTACTTTTTTTTTATTTTCTTGTCCTTGCAAATTTATGTTTTTAACTTAGGTCAAAAGATTTTAACACATTTTTTAAAAAAAATTATAGCTAAGCATCTCTGATTGTTAAGGTGAGATATGAATAAATGCCGTGGTAGAAAAAATATGATAAACAATAACTTAGTTCTATTTGTTGGTTTGTTTATAAAATCATGTGAGGCTTTCTGCTAAACAGCAGTCACTTAGGTTTACTTATGACTCTGCAAGAAATGTGCACTATTACTTAAGTAAAAAATTGTATTCCAACTTGTTTGTTTCAAATATTTCTTCATCCTAAAATATTCTTTGAACTCATATGAAGACAGTTTTTAATATATAGCTGGTTGCACAAATGACTTCTGTATATATTAATATTATATGCAGTACCTCAGAGAAATGAGATAATCAAGGTGTGGTTTTAAATGGTACCTACAACTAGGATAATGTAATGGGAAAATTGTGCTCAAATGACAGTGTCTATTACTTGTTGCAATGTGGTTGATTTTTTGAAGAGTCTATAAAGTGATTTTGATGCATCTCAGCAACTTTGCTCTGCATAATAGCATTCTTCCAAGACTAAGATGGCCCCAACCTTGTTAACCAGTCCATATAACTGTGATTTTGGAATATGTTATGGTTTAGCTTTGTTATTCCATATTGTGAGTTTTGTTTAACTTCTCTTTTATGTTTTTCACCACATGTCAGCCATACAGCGTTAACTACTTGAAAATTGAGTGGCCATATCAATCATTTAAATCAATATAAGAGACTTACAGTAGAAAAGAGGCTAGTGCTTTGAGGTGCTATGATTTTCTCTTATCAATGCAATATGTCTTTTGAAGCTTCAATCAGCAATTCCAGAAGCTACAACAGGCTTCTGATGAATGTGCACAACACATTGGAGTTAATGCAATAAACAAAGCGAACAAAATTAAGACACTGAGTTGTTTCACTTGCTCTTAGAACTAAGTGACACATGTTGTTTCACATAGAAGTGTTCAGGAATAATTCACTTAACTGTAGACTTGAACAAACATATGTGCAACCATAGACTTAATGTATTTCTATCAAAACAAACAGATCTAAAGTAATGTTAAACAAAACAAAACATTTGACCAAAATCAAAGAGAGTACATTTGCAGGAGCTCCTTGGTTGAACTGAACTCAATTAGGCTTCTTTCACTTCATATTACATTAGGATTTCTATCTAGGATAAAAATAGCTTAATCTTATTTTTAATTTTAATATTATAAATATATCCATATAGCAGCATGTCCATACTATAAAACTGTAAAATTTGCAGATGACATTAAGCTGGCAGGAATAGCCAACACTCCAGAAAACAAACTCAGGATCCAAAAAGATCTTGACAGACTTGAACAATGGGCTCTATCCAACAAAATGAAAGATAAGCAAAGTTTTAGACTTAGGCGGGAAAAACCAATAGTACAAATACATATTAAAAACAGTAACTGTGAGAGGGACCTTGGAGTCCTAGTGGATGATCACTTAAATATGAGCCAGCAGTATGCATCAGCAGTCAAAAAAGCTAATATAGTCATTGGTTGTATGAACAGAGGCATAGAATCAAAATCACTTGAAATATTAATACTGCTTTATAAAGCCTTAGTAAGGCCACACTTGGAATACTGCCTCCAGTTTTGGTCACCACATTACAAAAAAAGATGTTGAGACTTTGGGAAAGTGCAAAGAAGAACAACTAAGATGATGAAAGGCCTGGAGGAAAAAAAACATATGAAGAACAGTTGCAGGATTTGGGTTTGGCTAGTCTAGAGAAAAGAAAGACTGGGGAAGGGGAGACATGTTAGCAGTATTCCATTATTTGAGAGGTTGCCACAAAGAGGAGGGGTCAACTTATTTTCCAAAGTACCACAGTGCAGGACAGGAAAGAATGGATGGAAACTAATCAAAGAGAAAAGCAACCTAGAATTAAGGAGAAACTTCTTGACAGTGAGAACAAGTAACCATTAAAACAGCTTGCTCTCAGAAGTTGTGGGTGTTTCAGCACTGGAGTTTTTAAGAAGAGATTTAACAGTCACTTGTTTGAAATTGTGTAGCATCTCCTGCTTGAGCAAGGGGTTAAACTAGAAAACCTTGAGGGTCCCTTCCAGCTCTATTCTAATTAATTGATTGATTGATCATTTTTTAAACTGAACTTGCCATGAAAAATACTGTATGTTCCCATCTGATATTATGCACAAAAATATGCATACATACATTTTATTTTATTTATATTAAAGCTCAACATAAGTTGCATGAAATTTAGAAAGCACTTGTTGCCCTAGTTTTTAGCTATAATGAGGTAGCATTATGTATATTACATTGAATTTCATTTTTTTAAGTTTATGAAACAAAGAGATGTGAATTATAGTATATACATGATTTTAAAAAAAAATGCAGTTACAGGTTGGTAGCAATGAATATATTGTGACCATGACAGCAATAGCCACTATCACTTGAACAGCTAGATAGTACATCTCTTAAATTAAATTTGAACTGTGAAAAGGTTCAGCTCCTATCCAAATGGATAGGGGTCAATCTAATTTGGATCTTATTCAAAGCTGGGAGAATATCATTATTAGACAATCACGTTTATTTGGTATGAAGTCTATACGTGACAGGTTCCTTAATTTTAAAAGGCAGGAGATTAAATGCAATTTGATCTGTTAGAGATAATTGGAAAAGCATATTAGCATTTGTGAGTAATTGTATTACTGTTTCCTATCTCCCTTTCCCCAATTATCACAGGCTGACTTATCTCTACCATCTCCTGTGTTTTAATTCAAGAGTTGCTTGTTGATGACTTGTTGTGAGGGATTTTCTAAAGTATTTTGAGGTGTCATTAATTGTTTCCATCTTTGCTAGTATAAGTAGTACTAACCATGGCATAGTATCATTCAGAATGAGCTAGATGTCAGGACTCCGACATGCACCGTCATTCAAATCAAAATACTTCTTTTTAGTTGTAACTAGATTTATCTGCAAATAAAAGCAAAAATTTCTAATTACTTCCGAGGATTGCATATGAAGAGAGGAATCATTAAAACCTGAGGTACAATTTAACATTACCGCTGAAATAGTGCAGTATTATTTCTGTACAACAAAAAAGTATGCTCCCGTTTAAATTGGTTCAATTCTGGAATAATTCCACTTGTGTTTTATTTACTTATTTATCTCTTTGTGTATTGATTGGTTCAATATCTCTCAAAACTTTGTTGTATTTAAATAGTGCTATATTTTTTCTATATTTTTTATTTTTTTCCCTTATTATATTTAATAACTAGATCTCCTTATATATTAAACTGAATTAGGTTTTTTTCCCAAAATAAACATGTGCTTACTTATATGTGTGTGTTACTGTGTGTGTTTTTATAATAAATTTTTTTACAAATGAACAGGGAAGCCATATATTGGGCATTTCTACTGTATTATTATATCTAATTAAAATAGTGTATGTTTTAGCACTTCATTTTTGTTTTAAAATTAAGATGGATCCAAAATCTAATCTCAGGGACAAAAGAAATCCTGTGTTATTTTGCTCTGCATTGAGTTGCTTAGTAGAGATAGGTGCCATTTCTAAAAGTACAGATAAGAAAGATCTATTCCTACAGATTTGGCCATAAAAGACATATTACCTTGCTTCTGAGATTCTGGATTCTGCTTTTTCAGCTCTGCAGAAGTAGTTCCAATTACTTTTAAAATTCCAAGGCAATCTCGTGATAATATGAAATGCATTAAGGAAGTTTTAAAAGAACATATAGCTTTAGGCAAGAGGGTTCTTAAAGATCAGGCAAGGGCAACCAATTATTGCTTCTTGACTCTGATGTATCTTTTATTTTATGTACTTTAAGAGCATTTGCACCAAGACAAATTCCTTGTGTGTCCAATCACACTTGGACAATAAATAATTCTATATCTATTCAATTCTTTTCAACTGATATAATAAAAGATAGATTACCTTTAACATGCTTAAAATCAGCATATACTTGTACATAATTATGTACAATTATGGGAAGGTAATAATGTTTTATAATTGCATACCATCTAAAGAGAGAGTCCCGTGTAGTATTATTCAC
Organism: Notechis scutatus; assembly: GCF_049901735.1. Classification (NCBI taxonomy): domain Eukaryota; kingdom Metazoa; phylum Chordata; class Lepidosauria; order Squamata; family Elapidae; genus Notechis; species Notechis scutatus. Next base: position 40,908,786 of record NC_142014.1, read on the forward strand.
GTTTTACAGTTTTAAAAAAACTCTGCTTTTGCGTATTTTGTTACATGGGGATAAGCACTTCAATATGTCAGGTAAGACCTAAAAATATGTTGAATGCAGTAGAAAGGCAATTGTTCATAGAGAAAATGAAGGATGATCAAATAGTCAAATAAATGCACGAAAGCAGTTAATAGAGGAAGGAGAAAAAGTTATGTTTTAACAGAGTTAATAGATATATAATAGATTCAATTGCATAGAGTACCTGAAAAACTCTGGACTGAAATTTGTAACCCAATTAAAGATTTGAAGTAAAAAGGTTCCAAAATTGAAAGAAAGCAAAATGGCTGTCTGCTGACACGTTGAAAACAGAAAGGAAAAATGTTAGCTAGACAGAAGCTTGGCCAGTGGTGGGATTCAAATTTTTTTATCATTGGTTCTGTGGGCGTGGGTAGTAGGTGGGCATCGCCAGGTGGTCATGTGACTGTTGGGCGTGGCCAGGTGGCCATGTGACTGGGTGAGCATGGCCAGGTGGCCATGTGACTGGGTGAGCATGGCCAGGTGGCCAGGTGACTGGCACACCAAATACAAGTGGTTCTCACTTAATGGCAGTTGCTTAGCAAGTGTTCTAATTTACGACTGACCTCCCCAGAGCTACTTGATCTGTTTTTGGAATTTTGACAGCCATGCACACACACACACACACACACACACACACACACACACACAAACTTATGACAAGTTACAACATCCCACACAGTCATGTGACTGAGGTTTTCTATGTTTTTTGCCAGTTTCTGATTAAAAATGCCCATTGGGGAAAATGGACTTGTTTAACAACCACAACCAAATACCATAATGACTATGGTATTTGCCTAACCCAGGGGTCTGCAACCTTAAACACTCAGAGCCATTTTTCTGTTTTCTGTTGAATAGATATCTGTGTGTCTGTCTTTTTCCCTCTCTCTTTCTCACCTCTCTCTCTCTCATCTTTCTTTCTCTCTCATCTCATTCTTTTTTCTTCCTCCCTCTTTCTTTTTCATCTCTCTTTTTCTTTCTCCCTCTCTCTCTTTCTCATCTTTCTCTCTCTCATCTCATTCTTTTTTCTTCCTCCCTCTTTCTTTTTCATCTCTTTTTCTTTCTCCCTCTCTCTCTTTCTCATCTTTCTCTCATCTCTCACTCATCTCTCCCTCTCCCTCTCTCTCATCTCTCTTTTCTTTTTCCCCTCTCTTTTTCTTTCTCCCCCTCTCTCATTTTTCCCTCTCTCATCTCCTCACTCATCTCTCTTTCATCTATTTCTTTCTCTCTCTCTCTCTCATCTCTCTCTTTCTTCTCTCTCTCTCTCTGTTTCTCATCTCTTTCTCTCATCTTTTTCTCTTTCTTTCTCCCTCTGTTTTTCTCTCTCATCTCTCATCTCTCTAATCTTTCTTTCTCCATCTCTCTCTCTTTCTCTCATGTCATCTCGCTCATCTCTTTCTTTCTCATTTCTCCTTTTTCTGTCTTCCTCTCTCTCTGTTCCTCATATCTCTCTCTCATCTCTTTTTTCTTTCTCCCTCTGTTTTTCTCACTCATCTCTCTCTCATTTCTGTGTGTGTGTGTGTTTCACATCTCTCTTTCTCTCATTTCTTCCTCTCACCTCCATGGCGAGTGCAGCTCAGTGTGGAGAAAAGTCATGCATCTCCCTATATTCCTCTTGCCATGAGCAGCCTCACGCAGCACCTTTAAACTTAGCACGCTTCACAAATTGGGGAGGCAGCATCCCCTCCTCCTCATTTGTGAAAGCACTAAAATTAAAGGTGCTGCACAAGGCTGCTCGCAGTGACAGGAATATGGGGAGACACAACTTTTCTCCATGCCAAGATGGCTGCTTACAGCTTGAGGCAATCGGTCAGCCAGTTGGGTGGGAGGCAGCTGCAGGCCTACAGGGCTAACTGCAGGGTGAGGCCATAGCCGGTAGTCAACCACCCTTCCCAGCCCTGCTTCCCCAAGAGGAAAGGCAAGCATGATGGGGCCATGGGCTGCATGGAAGAGAGTAGGGAAGGCAGGCAAGCATGCAGGGCATTGGGGACTGTGGGGTGATGTAGGAGGCAGCTAGGCTTGGATTCGGGCCTTGCTGCTAGCAATCACTCATCTAGGCAGATCAGAGCAGCTTAACTTGGCCACATGGAAGGCAGGAAAGCTTGCTGGGCCATGTGGGAGGCAGCTAGGCTGGGATTCAGGCCTTGCTGCTTGAAGTTTCACCCAGGCTGCCAGGCAAATCAGGGCAGCTCAGCTGGGCCACGCAGAGAGTGCCACATGGGATGGAGCTGATGGCAGGCAAGCTGGCTGGCTCTCAGAGACCGTGTGGTTGAGGCAAGTCAGGGAGCCAGATGAAGAGCAGCAACAACTATGCCAGGCAAATGGATGAGATGAGGAGTTTCTGGGGGGGCACCAGAATTTTTACCACCAGTTCATGTGAACTGACCCAAACTGGCTGAATCCCACCACTGAGTTTGGCCAACTAAATCCTGAGATCCACAGAACAACAAGAAGAGATAAATAATTGCAACAAAGTAAGCAATGAAAAGAAAGTGAAAGGAACAACAAAATGGGGATGGATTGATTTAAGATAGTTACAGAAAAGAAGGGACACTTTATGAAAAAAATGGGCACATTAAAAATAAAACAAATATCTACTGGAAAAAATATATAGAACTGTTTGGCACTAAAAATGAAGCTGTACTAATAATGCTTAAATATTTTGTTGTCCATTGTTTCACAACAAATCATAAACAAATGAGTGAATCCTAAAAACAATAAAGTAAATGAGAATCTTATGTTTTTTATTATTTATTGTTATCTCTCCCTTTTATTAAAATGAATATAGATAGGCAAAATTTAAAAAAATATTTCTCTGTCAAAATGTTAATCACTTGGAGCCTTTTCCTAATAGAACAGTTGCTGGCTCAGTGGGTTTTAACTGACCTTTTCTTGTAAAGAAGAAAATTATTCTGGTGTGATCTATTAAAGCTTTGAATTCATTTATGTTCTGTTCAGTGGAAGCAATTGTATGTATATTATCAAGCTGCTTAAAGCAGAAGGAGCAATTGAATTGATTGGCAATTGAACATTCAAAAGAAAGAAGTTAACCTCAGTGAACCTCTCCGTAGGACCATTCTAAAACCAGGTGCAAGTTTCCATCTAGTGATCCTAACAATTGGCTAAACTAAATTATATCTGAAAATGAAAGTTAATCATAATAACAATAACATACCTCTGTGAATAATCACCCCTAGAGAGACACTTCTCTGTTCCTTAATCTGGCAGGGATTTTCAATTATCTTTGAAAACGGCAAGTACATGACTTGACATCAGCATATTAACCACCACATAATTTTAATAGATTATAGCATACCATGTTCTAAGCACTCAATTTCATAATATTTATTAATAATTTATTAAATTTAGTTATCATCCAACTCCCAATGACTTGGGGCTGCTTACACTTGTTAAAACATTTGCAAACAAAGAATCACAGAAAAAAATAAATACAGCACAAGAACAACCATGGTAAACAAAACTAACCAAGAAAGAACAGAAAGAAAGAACAGAGCATCAGTTATCCGCTCCAAAGGCCAGGATGAAGACCCAGGTCTTTTAGGCCCTTCAGTATATCACCAGGGTAGGGACACCAGCACATTTTTAAAAAATTATGGATGTGTGCATGGGATACATTGAAACAGATTTCTACTAGATAGCCAAATGATCTGTGTGGACTGTTCACATTTAAACTTTCTTCTCATGAAGAAGCTTTTATTTAGAAAGTTCTACATCTGTGATCGGTACTTGATTAAAGCAACATTAGCAGTAGGATTTTGCATCTTTTTCTGGTTGTGCTCATAAAATACAGTAGGAAAATTTGAAATGCAGGGTGGAATTCTAACCACAGGGAGCATTTGCAAGGTAGCAAAGCAGTGCATATGAACATTTCAATATTCACAGAATACAGTACTTAAGAATTCAGAAAGTACTGATTTAAAGAGGGCTGGTACTAAAGAATATGTTTCCTAATTGTGACTGTGCTAAATAGTTTCTAATTTTGGTTTTCTGGCAAAAATAGTGTTTTCAGGAAACCCCACACTACTGATTCCTACAAAAAAACAAAATACTGTACACATGTGGTTGTTTTCCATATTTTTCTATTGTCTATATTCTCTCAATTTATCTCTTGCAAGCACTGGCTGTCTGGAGGATTTGTGGATCATTTTTTTGGATTTTCCTTAACACCCAAAGAATTCTTCAGCTCCAGAAAACCTGCCTGTGCCCACAAAACATAGCTGGGTGTGGGTTGTCACTTCAGGCAGTGTCTTCAGTCTGCTATTTTCCATAGGAAGTCCCAAACATTAGCCATTTATGAGAGCGCAAAGTTGTATATCCAGTGAGATATTCCAATCTTAGTTGATACCTGAAAAGTATGGAAATGAGAGTCCAGCTGAGCAGGCTTTGTTGGTAGCTTGTATTTATGATTAAGATCAGTGATACTGTACAACCTGGCTGTACTTAAACCTATTAGGCAAAATTAGACAGAAACTGAGAACTGTCCTTAGGATGTGATACGTGATTCAGTGGTTACTGGCACACCCTTACCTTAAGATATTGAAGACTCCCATCTGTCCTTTTATGTAGTTGTCTTCTAGCATACAGAAATTGTCTTCAAGGAGGTTTATTATATTCCCCAAGGTAATTGTGTAATTATACTACACTTCATAATGAGTATGTTTAATGAGATCTATCTGTCAAAGAAAGATCAGAGGCCTAAAATGCCTAGTTAGAATTGTTTAAGCAAAACCTGATTCTGTAGGGTTTTTTTAAAGTAATATTCTTACCCTGCTAAAGTAGCATAGATCTAAGGTCAGAGCAGCAGACTCTTTCTAATGATCATTACTGAGCAGCATGAAGTCTCTTCTTCTTATCATTCCAGCCTCAGATATACTCATTTTTGCATTTAATAGAAAGCTTTTGTCATTTTGCAATGGCTGCTTAACCTTTGTGTGGTGAACGATTTTAGTAATGCAGTATTGTTCATCATAACTGTAGAGAATTCTCCTATATTTAGTTGACCCCTGAACTCATGTTGACATTTGGAAGAGGCCATTGTGTCTATTTGGACAACGCTTGTGTTGTTTGGTAAATTATGACTGCTACTTTATCTTTCAAAACTGTTCAGTTTATTTCAGAACATAACAAGGCTCAGTACAGTTCACTGTTTTCTGACAACAAAACTAATGATGTGCTGATGACTATCACAAGTAATCTAATATTCATGCTAAAAGGGTCGCTAATAATTTACAGCAGCAAGCAGTGAGCTAACAATTAACACATTTGTGGATGCAGAAAAATACAAATTTGAAATGAGTCAGGCATCAGCTGCCATACCGAGAAGTCATGACTGCATTTTTCTATTAGAAATTGCTATGGAATTAGTATATTTAACATATTTGAAACAAATGTGAGAGACAACATAACTACAGTCATTGAAAGGTGAAAAAAATAAATTTGAAGATCTAGATGTAATATCTGATTCTCAAATTGTCTGGCTTTTAGATATAATATCAGTACAGTATTATTGGAAGAACTAATTAATATTTCTGTAATATTAAGTTTAATGAAAATGTATGCTCACAATTCAAATTATACTCAGATCTAAGTCCTATTATAAACAATAAGACTGAGATCAATAGGATGATGAATTATGTCTAGTGCAGTTGGCTGGCTGGGGAGTCTGGGAGGTGAAATTCCAACATGTTAAATTTGCAAGGGTAAGAAACAATGGTCTAATGTGTTGAAGATAATTTTATGTTACCTGGAACTGAGTTTGGCACAGAACTTTATTTCTAAGTTCAATTCAAAGATGATGTTTGAGCAGGGTTAATATTGAGATTTTTTTATATACAAAATCTTCCATGTTTATAAACTTTAAAAATGTCATACACCAATTTCATCTGCAAAGAGATTAAAGTTGAAAAGTTGCTTTTAGTTAAATAAATGTATATTTGCAAGTATTTTCCACATTTTGTTTTTTTTGTTGTTACAGAAGTGGGAAAGGCTCTACTTATAAATCCTGAAAAATTGAATGTTGAATTTACCAGTATTTTTAACAGAAACTGATAAGAAATAGGGGCAGATTTTTTTTCTAGTTATTGCTTCATATTCAACTATAACAAAGTGATTTATACTTTGAATTCATGTATGTTGAGATGCCTTGTTTTCTGAACAGATTAACATAGAGGTCACTATTTTACAAAAGTGTTTTAGAAAATATATGTGTTAACCTTTGGTTTTAAGCAATATACTGATATATATCTACTTACAATTCCCTTTGCTTCGTTGTAGCAAGAGAAGCTAGGTGACATCTGTTTCTCTCTCCGCTATGTGCCTACTGCTGGCAAGCTGACTGTTGTCATCTTAGAAGCAAAGAATCTGAAGAAGATGGACGTGGGAGGCTTATCAGGTAAGTTGATGGCAGGAAGCATATAGTAGTCAATGTACCTGATATACTTTTTAGTAATGAGGCCATGCAAGCTTCCAATTCAGTTCAAAGAGGTGTTCCAGAACATACAAGAACATAAGCACGACACTAGTCTGCACCTCATTAAAGCTGGACATATTGAGTTTGCATTCCCACACATTATAAAACATGTCTTACAAATAAAAGCTGAAGCACAGCACAGCAATGCCTAATGGTTTCTTGTTCTTAGAGTATGTGAGTTATTGTTAATATGCAGGAATGAAATGTATATGCGATATGACAACTAAATCAGCAATGTGACTTTTGAATGGCTTGGATATACAGTACATCACATCTGTTCTTTCCAAATTTCTCACCTGTGCTTATCAACAGAAATTAGACCCAGTGCTTTGTTTGAATGTTGTAATACATTGCAGGACTGAAAACATAATCAAGAAATATGGGGAAATGTTTAGTTTTACAGTTACGTGTAATTGAATAGAAGGTTTACCATGATCATCTATTACATGGGTGTCAAATTCAAGGTCTAGGGGCTGGATCCGGCCTGTGGGGTGCTTAGATCTGGCCTGCAGGGCCGTCTTAGAAACAGCAAAACCCCGGGCCATGGTGCCTCTGCCAGCAAAAATGGAGTTCAGGGGGCACACACACACACACACCTGAGCTCCCTTTTCACTGGCAGAGGGCAGCAGGAGGCCATCACAGCTGAAAACGGAGCTCTGGAGCGCTTGGGCCACAGGCACTCCCAACATGAGTGACATCAGACTGGGCCTGCCCATCCTGGCCATGCTCACCCTGGCCATGCCTACTCCACCCCGAGGTCAAACAAAACCCTGACGCTGCCCTCAATGAAATCAAGTTTGACACCCTTGATCTATTACAATGCCAATGTTGCATAGGGATTTTTGACTGGATTGGTTTAATGTCAATTGATCAAGGGTGTCAAACTGCCTTTAGCAGTTCTGGTAGACAGTTATAAAATAGTTCCTCTTTCTCAACATATTGTCCATGTAGCACTAGAGGGGCAGAGATGGTGACATATTTTTCTACAATGTCACATAATGTTATCTTACAGAAATAGTAATTACAATATTATCACATCCCATTTCAGTATATATGGAAGACTGGCTGCTGGAATTTTATGTGTATTACTTTGCTGTCTGATCAATGTCCAGCCATTTCCACTAAAGTAACCAATGTATGATGTTACCAGCACTGAAGGACACCAGTTCATTTGCTAGGGAATTAGCAAATCTTATTTATAAAGCTTGAATATCAAGACATTTGTATACAAAACATGCCATTGTTTTTATCACTATTACAATAATGAAAACAATGATTAGTATATATTTTCTATGATTATATAATTTACTGAAATAGATAACTATGTATTTGCTTGCTTAGGTGAATCATATATTTCAGTTCTAGAAAATATAAATACATGCACATACATGCATATACATATATACAGACATATACATGCATATACATATATACAGACACACAGAGACACACACCTCTAGAAAACTGTTTTTAAAAATGTGGTAAAAATATGTAATTCTAGCTGTGTTCTTTTTATAGCAACAAGCTTCTTATTATTCTAAAGCAAGAGTTGGAATTGATCAGTGTAGCATTAAAAAGTTCAGAGTACTCTTGCCTCTCATAACCTGAATTATCAGATATTACAGAAGAGTAGGAAACATAGGAAATGTAAATAAGAAGCCTGGAGTAGAAACAAGCACATTGCCCAAGAAAATTAGAATTGTGGTGTATGTGTATATGTTTTCAATATACATTTTTCCAGAAGAGTATCTTTTTCATGTCAACCTCCTTTCCTTAATAGTGAAGTCATTTCTTAGCTCCCAAGACTTCACTTTTGGAAATCTTCATGCAAGTTATTGTAAATAAACTGCAAGGTCTTATATATAGAAGAGGGGTGGGGGAATAAGCAAGTTATTTTATTATGGACACAAAATTGCTTTTTTCAGTTTTTCTACTGAGCAAGGGGTACATCATGACAGAGGTGAAGAATTCAGTTTGAACTTAAACTAAATCCATTATCAGCAGAAGAAAATAATGTAGAGTTGCATTTGTGGGTATCTGTGAGTGGGAAGATGTGAAAGAGTATTAAAAAAATGGATGTGAAATGAAGCTGCTGTTTCGTGAAGAAAAGGGGAAGAAATATGTAGAAAAAAGTGGGGAGCATATTGGAAACACAGCAGGGGATCAGATTCTGCCTTATGAAGATAGAGATGACACATTCTTCCTCCCATATCCAATTCTTTTCATTTAAATAGAATTGCTGACTTCCTGGGCAATGTCAACAAAGTAGGTAAACAAACAGTTCCAAGACATTGTTGGTTCTGCACAAGCTAATATTAAGCAGAGTGGCATGTAAAATCCTGATAGTGAAGCTTGGCGTTGTATTCAGAAGATTTAAATTCAGATGTTATGCCTGAATGTGTTTATGTAGTACAAGTCAGAGGAATTGGGATTACCCCTGCATTTGGCCAGAAATTTGTATTCTGATTCCTCATTTCACAAAGGGTTGTTTGTTTGAGTATGCTCCCTCGGAAAATCTCCTTATTTAACACAGTTTGAGATGCAGGTGTGGGAAAAGGTTGGTATATTTAAGCTCATCTTCTTCCTGAGAGAAATAGCAAAGCAAACTTCATCACCTGTTATTTTTGCTTATCAAAACAATCTTTACATTCCGTTAATCCCCCCAAAAACCATAAATCCTGGAATGCCATCAAGTTATCCTCAAGAATGGCAAAGTAGCTAGTATGTCAGTAGGTAAGAAGAAATTCAAATACACAAGTTAGAAAGTCATTATTTTTGTCATTATTATAACACCAGGAGTATCAAAGAATATGAATGAGTTTTTCTTCTGCTCCACAAACATCATCATATAGTTCCATTGTACCTCTTCCCCACTGTAGCGACTCAACCTTAACATTAAAAAAGATTAATGTGTTTCACCTGATCCTGACAATCAAAACTCCAAAAAAAAAAAAAACCCATCCAAATCAGGGCAGAAATAAAGCATGTCTATTTTCCCACTGTCTGTTATTTATTTCTAAACCCCCATTTAAGTCTGTGTTTGATTTCCAAAGGAGTTAAAAGTACAGAAACATCCTCATCAGAAGTAAACAAATCCTCCCTAGCTCTTCATTCATTCCCCATAACACTTATCTGTTTTGGGACCCAACAAAAATTAATGTAAAACAACCATTGCAGTTATCTGCTTCGAAACCAAATAATATTCATTAGATTGTTTTTTAATATCCTACTTCTCTAGTATATGCAAAGAATCAAGTAATTACTGTTCTTTCAAATGACCATCCAAAATACCTTCCATAGCTAAAAACATTGTTACTGACTTACAACATAACTGAAAGCCACTCAGAAAGTGGAAGTCCTACAAATTCTAAAAGTAGGAATAAAAAGCTGCCCTCACTTTCAACTATGTTCCTTGAATTGTCAATATAGTTTGAATATTATTGACTCCAGTGCTGATATATACTCTAATGGTTTTAGATTCTAAAGGCCAAATATTGATTTATTATTAATTTATATAGCTATTCATTTCATATAATGACTCTGGGTAGCTGACAATTAAAAAGTAAACAACAGGTACAACAAGCAAAATGTAGAACAACATCAGTAACATAAAATAGCTGCCAAGGACATTTATAACATCCCACATTCAAGTTAGCCATGAATACTGTCAGGGGCCCAGGCTAGTCGATAGTATTGAATGCCTTGCAAAATATGTCTTCCTTTCATCTGTACAAATTATACACAGCATCAGATGGATTCTTACAAAAGGAAGAAAAGTGTCTTCCTATAATTATCTGGAAATTCCCAATTTTGAAACACTTGAGAATGAATTCAGAACAACAGAGTTGGAAGTCAGCTTGGAGGTCTTCTCAGGGGTGGGATACAACCGGTGTTACTACCGGTTTGGTGATTACGTTTTGCAACCTTTTCCAACCTCTGCTGTGCCACGCAAAGCAGCTGAGGTTGAAAAAGCAGGAAAGCAGTATTCCCTGTTAGGAAAATGAGCGCACTCAGGGAAACGTAGTGAGAGTGGTGTTGAATAACACACAACCAACACACAGATACACTGAATAGTAAAATGTAGGTTTTACTTCCAGTAAACAGGTAAACAAAGTCCAATAAACAGTCCAAATCATACACAGTTAAAGCAGGTAGTATTCAATACAATCAGTCCAGGGATAAGCCAAAAACAAAGTCCAGTATCATAAACAGAATTCAGTAAATGGAGTTTGCTAACAGTGGCAAGACTCACAGCAATCCAAGCAGAACGACAATCTTCTACCTCTTCCTGTTCTTCCTCTTTAATGGCTATTGATGGTTTAACTGTCTCATCATTAGGGACTACTTGGGTGTTGATAACAACATCATTGTTGGATTCCTGTTCTAGTTTCTGCCACCCAACGTGCTCAAGAAATTTAGCACTAGCGCTACAGTAAATATTAGCTGTGCCTGGAGCCCAAAATCTAAACGATCTATGGTTGGCCTTGTAATCTACGAAAAATAATTTCCTAGCTCTATGTTGCCCTTTCAGTCTTACTTGTGAGGGAATATGCACCCATGCTGGAGTTCCAAATGTGTGTAGATAACTTAAATTTGGTTTTCTGCCATGCCAACGAGTGAATGGCAATTCACCAGTTGTTGTGTTCACCACATTGTTTAACACATAGTTGCTACACATTATTGCTTCACCCCACAGTTTCAGGCTAAACCTGAATCGGATAACATAGTGCGAGCCATGGCTTGTAACGTTTGCCCTCTTCGTTCTATAAATGAATTATGTTGTGGCCTGTAAAGTGCAGAATGTTTATGCTCGATACCAGCCAATTTTAACATCGTTTGGAATCTATTATTAATAAACTCAGTCCCGTTATCTGTAACTACAGTAATTACTTTATGTTTCATTTTTCTTTCTGCAAATCGTAGCCAATTAAAGAAATGTTGGAACATTTCTGTTTTGTTTTTTCATTAAATAACAGAAACCGTACCGTGAGTAATGATCCTGCCAAACTGGGTTTCTTAGGACCAATTATGTCAGCAAACACAACCTCTAAAGGTTCTTTGGTCTTAAACCCATTCAGTCTGTTTGCTGGAGTAAACTTGCTTTTCTCCTGACTACAGGCATTACAGTTTAAATACTTGCTACAGGGTTTTAATTTTACCCCCTCTGATAATTTAACAGTTTGTTGCAGCATTTTGAAATTAATGTGCCCTAGATGTCTATGCAGTAAATGTATACATTCCTCATGTGGCTTAACATTGTTATAAACCGAGTTAACCATCTGCAACTGGTCATCATGTATCACATATAAATCATTCTTTAAGGTAGCAGTAACACTTTTACCCTCTTTCTCTATTATACAGTTATCTCCCCTGAAGGTTACTACATAAACAATTTTAACTAAAGCCCTTACTGATAACAAATTAAATTTCAGTTTAGGTACATATAACATAGATAAATGCTCATTTACACAAGAACAATATGCAGTACCTTCACCAGATGCTTTCATCTTCCATCCATTTGCCAATGATACATGTTGCTTACTTGTGGACATCTTACAAACCTCTCTCTATTTCTAGTAATGCACTGCAATGCTCCACTATCAACTACCCACAAATCATGGTTTACAGTTGAATTGCTAGACAAAGCTAAATTAACATTCTTCTTAGCCTTCTGGTGATTACCAGTATTCTGTCATTTTCCCTTCTTACGGAATCTAGCCATATGTCCCTTAGCCCCACAAGAAAAACATTTTCTAACAGTATAGGCAGTTGAAAACAAATCCTCTTCTTGTGGTTGTTTTTCTCTCAGTTGGTCTCTTTCCTATCGTCTTCTTGCCTCTTCTAACAATCATCTGATTATGTCAGTCAATGTCAGTTCATTTCTGGTCAGGACTTCCAATGAAGATACGTAATCATCATAACGTTCATCCAATGAGGAAAGAATGATGTAAACCTGATGTAGCTCTGAAAAAATCAGTTCCTTTTCATGTAGCTCTTGAAAGTTCTTTTCATGAAGTTCAAATGAGCTAACATATCTCCACCTTTCAAAAGACGTGCTCTAAACAGTTTACATGTAAGACGTATGTGTGCACCTACACTGTCACAAACATAAATCCTCTCAACACCTAGCAGCAGACTCTTCTCCACGAATATGGACTAGCTGCTGGTCACTCAGTGTTAGTCCAATTATACAAAGAGCTCATTCGTTGTTCCGTTTAAAGTCAGCTAACTTTTTGGCATCATCCTCGTTATTTGGATCCCAAGCATTTACATCCAGTGGATCCTGAACTGCAGCCCATAACCCTTCCCTACGCAGAAGTAGACTGCACTTCATAGACCAGGATAAATAGTTTGTTCCATCCAACCAGGTTATCAGTGATAGACTTGTTGACAGGTCTTGTGCCATCTTTACCAGGACAGTAACCCACAATTAAACAGTAAACAGCTGTCTGTATATGGTACTGTGTATTCACACTAACTCAGTTATCTGAGTCTGGTATGGCCTGGGCCCATAACCAGTGTTGAGGTAATTCCCCATTAGGAGAATGAGCGCACTCAGGGAAACGTAGTGAGAGTGGTGTTGAATAACACACAACCAACACACAGATACACTGAATAGTAAAATGTAGGTTTTACTTCCAGTAAACAGGTAAACAAAGTCCAATAAACAGTCCAAATCATACACAGTTAAAGCAGGTAGTATTCAATACAATCAGTCCAGGGATAATCCAAAAATGAAGTCCAGTATCATAAACAGAGTTCAGTAAACAGAGTTTGCTAACAGTTGCAAGACTCACAGCAATCCAAGCAGAACGACGATCAGGCAATACGGCAAAACAGGAAATGCAAGCAGAAAGAAACCAGGTTTCTGGGTCCATCTTATGGCTGTTGGAGGAACCTCAGCCAATCACAATTACAGAATTCTCTTAAAGATACAGTATTAAATTACTGTCCTGTTTTATATATTTCCAATCCAACTGTTAGGTGACTATCATTCCTAACAGAAATAAAGGTCAGTAACAGCCCGGGCGGGCAGGTGGTCCAAACAGCAGCAAACACAGAACCAGTTTGGTGTCTGCTGCTCTTCAGAGCTACCGGCTCTATAGAACCGGGCAGAACCGGTAGCATCCCACCCTGGGTCTTCTAGTCCAACCCCTTGCTCAAGCAGGAAACCCCTATATCATTCTGGACTGTCCAATCTCTTCTTCAAACCTTCAGTTGGTGTATCCAGTACTTCTGAAGGCAACTCATTCCACCAATTAATTCTTCTCACTGTCAAGAAATTTCTTCTTAGTTCTAAGTTGGATATGTCATGTCACCAGTAGCCCTCCTCTTCATTAGACTAGACGTACCCAGCTCTTGCAAATATTCATCATATGTTTTAGCCTCTAGTACTCTCTAATCATCTTTGTTGCTCTTCTCTGTATTTTTTTTAGACTTTCAATATCTTTTTTATATCATGATGACCAAAATTGGATGCAGTATTCCAAGTGCAATATATAGTGATAATAAAACTTCACATGGTCTTGATACTATTCCTCTGTTGATGCAGCCTAGTACTACACTGATATTTTGGCAGCAAACAACACACCCATAATTCTTCCTACTTCTTGTAGAGTTATTAAATTTTGAAAAGTCTACATATGAATTTGTTTTAAAATATGTTCCCAATCTATTCCATGAAAACTGAGCCATTAATTTAATTTAATTTAATTTAATTTAATTTGCTCAAGCAATGTCTATTTTCTTATTTCTAACCCATATAGCACAATCATCTGTATATGGGCTCATATCTACAAGCAGAAGAATTTAAGGCAGATCAATTTTTATTATATTAATCAGTATAGAACAAAAGATACTGTGCTTCCTTGATTCAGATAGTTGTAATGTTCCATAATTTAGTAATACTAAGTATTCATAATATATTTTCTTGGAGATCTGTCTGGATTAATTTATAAAATTAACCTTGTATATATAATTTAGCTCTTTTTGAATATCTAGTGACACAGTTAACCTTAAAACAACCTCCTTCCATTCCTCTCAAACTATAACACAATTAGCAATTCTAAGTTAGGTCAACAGTAGAAGCAAATATTTCCAAAGCCTACCTGTCCAGCTTTGTAAAAGAACCTGAGATCCTGAAGGCTAATAATCTATATTTTCTTCACGTATTTTGAATATATGTTCAAATCTTTCCAGTTGAAGATGGACTAAAGCTCCAACTACAGACAATTAAGTCCCAGATGGTAAAAAAAAAAAAAAAAAAAAAATATTTTCTGCATGTCTTTATTGCCATCTAGTGGCTTCTGAATTATTATTACTAGTAGCCCTGAATAGATCCATTTTGAAATAGGTCCAGAGAGTTCCATTTTAGCAGTAAATACATTCATGTCTTACATTTAATTAAAGTACATTAAATGAAAGCTCAAAGCAAATCATTCCCTGCTACTTACAGAAACTATTTACTACTGTTGATGAAAATTATCTCTACAAGCAAAAAATGCCCCATTGGATATAAATTACTTGTTTAATCTTTAATTAAATTGAACACCTGGACTCCATTAGCTAATATAATCCAAAGCTAATATGCTTTGTCTCTGAATGAAAGATAAAGTGATTTGCTGCAACAGGCAAATTCAGATGGAGAACAGGAATCTTCAAACTTTTCCTCCAAATGAAAGTGAGTACAGATGTTTTTTTAATTGTATTTTAATTTAAATTTATTCAAGAATAAATATAAGAAATCTAATCCTTTGGATGGAGAACTCAAATCTTTGTTTTACTTCTCAGCATAGTCCAGATCAGATCCGTGTTTCTGTATAACTGATAGTTGATCCATTTTTTGCATTAGCATAGTGTGTTAAAGTCTAACAAATACAAGAGCTTGATCTATAGTAGTACCTATACCTGTTAGATACATCAAGTAACATTTAATTTGACCCTACAGATTCAAATTTAATAATACAATAAGATTTTATAGGCCTGTGTATTCTATAATTTGAAATAATATGCTAATCATCTATCTCAAATTGACAGGTAAAACATAGGCATACAAATATATCCCTTGTGCCACTTAATAAGTGGTAGAAGGAACAACCATTACTTCAGTGCAGCCAGAAAAATGCATCAAGAAAATTAGGAACTGCATTTCATGATTTCAACACTCTGGGTAGCTCTCCAGACACTAGTAGGCTGCTCCTGTTTTCTCTATAATTGCTGTGTTTTATCAGCTCTCTACTTGGACAACTTCATATAGAGATAACTACTACTGATATTATGAACTTTCTTCATTTTATTTATTTATTTATTTGATTTGCCAATTGTTTACAAGATAATAAGTATAAGTGTATACATAGTTGTGAATACATGAAATGGGTACATATAAGAAAAATAAAAAGAAGAATAAGAGAAACAATAGGACAGGGACGGTAGGCACGTTGGTGCGCTTATGCACCAACAGACCTCTTAGGAAAGGGTGAGGTCAATAGTAGACAGTCTAAGGTTAAAGTTTTTGGGGTTTGGGAAGAAACTACAGAGTCGGGTAGAGTATTCCAGACATTGACCACTCTATTGCTGAAGTCGTATTTCCTGCAATCAAGTTTGGTGTGGTTAACTTTGAGTTTGTATCTATTGTGTGCTCTTGTGTTGTTATGGTTGAAGCTGAAGTATTCATTGACAGGTAGGACATTGCAATGTATGATTTTATATACCATGCTTAAATCAGACCGGAGACAGCGTAATTCAAGGTTTTCTAGTTCTAGAATTTCAAGTCTGGTGGCATAAGGTATTCTAGCGAGTAGAGGAGTGGAGAACTCTTCTTGTGAAATATTTCTGGACTTTCTCAATTGTGCTAATATCAGATATGTAATGTGGGTTCCAGACTGATGAACTGTATTCGAGTATTGGTCTAGCAAATGTTTTGTATGCTCTGGTTAGTAGTGTGATATTACCAGAGAAAAAGCTATGTAGGATTAGGTTAACAACTCTTAATGCCTTTTTGGCTATGTAGTTGCAGTGGGCTCTAACACTTAGATCATTAGAGGTGAGTATTCCAAGGTCCTTTACAGAGCTTGGGTCATCAACAAGATCTTGACTATTCAGCTTGTATTTTATTTTCTGATTTTTTTTGCCAATATGTAAGACAGAGCATTTATTTGTTGAGATTTGAAGTTGCCATTTGTTTGACCATTCTGATACATAGTCAAGATCTTTTTATAGGGTAGCAGTATTGTCTGTGGTATTGAACAGCTTTACATCATCAGCGAAAAGAACGCAATTGCTCTTAATATGATCACAGAGGTCATTTATGTAGAGTATGAAGAGATTTGGTCCTAGAACACTGCCTTGGGGGACACCACTATTGACAGGTACAGAATTTGATAGGACGCTCCCAATTTTGACCATTTGTTGTCTGTTTGCCAGGAATGCTTCTATACAGTTATTCAGTTGTCCAGAGATACCATAGGATTTTATTTTTAGGAGTAGTTTGTCGTGTACCACTGAATCAAAGGCTTTACAGAAGTCTATGTAGATTGCGTCTATTGCTTTGCCCTGGTCGAGTTGTGTCGTCCATATGTTTTGCAGTGTAAGAGTTGCAGATTACAGGATAGTTTTTTTCTGAAACCAAATTGTTTATTGGAGAGTAGGTTGTTTGTCTCTAAGTGGAGGATGATGGATTGGTTAATAATTGATTCCATGACTTTACAGGTGACGCAGCATAAGGAGATTGGTCTGTAATTTTCAACTAGGCTTGGGTCTCCCTTTTTGAAGATGGGGATGACTGTGGCTTGTGACCATAGGTTAGGCAAGGAGCTGGTCCTGAAAGATTTTTCAAAGATTATGCTTAGAGGTTTGGCTATGGCAGTGGATAGCTTTTTTAAGAAGTAGGCACATATTCCATCAGGTCCAATAGATAGAGATGGTTTTTAGATTGCGTAGTGCTTTTCCAACATTGTCTTCTGTAAAATCGATATGTATTAGATCATTGTTGTTATCTGTGAATACGGCTAGGAAATACTGGGCATGATCCATTGCTGTTTACAAATACTGAGCTGAAGAATGTGTTAAAGATGTTGGCTTTAATGGTGTCGTCGTTGCAGTCTTTACCATCAGGTCCTATCAAGGGTGGGATAGACCTTGAGTCTTTTAGTTTGTTGTTTACAAAATTGTAAAAGCACGGGTGGAATTGGTGCTTAGAAGGTTTTCCTCTTGTTTAATGTGATAATTGATGCATTCGGTCTTTATCTGGTGGCATAAATTTTTGTATCGGCTTTTGAAATTGGCAACGTGACCTTTTGAAATTGGCAACGTTTCTCTCTTATTCCTATTTATAATAATAATTATCTGAACAATTTCATCCATATTGGATAAATGACCGTATGAAAATGTTACATGCATCAGTGGTGACAAGGCATTTTTAACATTGATTCTTTAAGCACTTTTCTCACAATTCTTATTAACTACAGTATATGTTATATGTTTTGTCAACTGGTTAATTTTTTGCAGCTCAGTCACGTTTTCATGGTATTTGTTAGAGTTCACCTTCTGGCTTTAATTTTTAGCTGATAATCTTAGCCATCCTGCATCTATGCCACCACCTTTGCAGATAACTCCCCATTTAGTTCTTGACCTGATTAGGGGGTGGGGAATTAAATCAAATAGTAGTCCTTCAGGAGTGGTATCTGGGTATGGTGGCCAATAAGCCAAGCCTCCCTCAAATAAAGCTCACCCCTAGGGACAACATGGATTGTCTCCTATCAAATTTCCTAACAGCAACCCAAAAGATAAGATTCTCATAAAATGTCTTGATTTAAGGGAGAACTGGCTATCTATATGCTCTTGTTCTGCAGTGTATGCAACTGTTAATTCATCTTCCAGACTCAGAGAAATCTATTACATCCATATTATTTTCATGTAAACAGTTACAAAAGCAGCTTGCCATCAGCTTGTTCTGTGTTTTCTAATTTTTCATACTAGCCTACACTCTGATGCATCTATCCATGCATGTTAGCCGTTTGTCAGAAACCTACTAAATAGTTATTTTGTGGAAGTACTTAACAATGTTCTCAAATATGCCCGTCAATCCCAAAAAGTTGGAAATCTCTACTCTAAAGTAACTCATCCATTAATAGCACAAGCTTATTACTGATAAGATATGGACTCAGTTCCATATGTATATTTCCATAAAGAAATTAAATAAAATTATTTATCAGTAATATTCATACAGTGACGTTCCAATCCAGTATCTTATGAATTTTAAAAAGATTGTAAGATTTGTAAGATTGTAAGATTTTACATATTGCATGCCCATAATCATTTAAGTAAGAACAAACTTGTATCGGAAAGGACAATAATTGGTCACAGAATAGATATGATTTTCCAAGGCTGTCCCCACACGTTCTGTTTTCCAATACTTTTGCTTTTTACTTCCCATTGCATTTTTCTCATATATAGTTGCATATACAACCATATGCAAAAAATCTTCATATAGGATTTTCATTCTCATTTCTTAGGTCAGAGATGGGAAACTATGGTTCTTTTATGGTTTTGTGCACTTCAACTTACAGAATTCTGTGAATTGAAGTCCACATGTGATGACCAGGGGCGTGACACAAAGGCAACACGGTCAAATAAGCAAGAAGTGTCCCTTTAATACCTCCAACTTTGCTCCCAATATCCAGGTTATCTTCAGCTGGAGAAAAAACTCTCCCAAGAACAGTCTTTAAGTGGAGGAAATTCAGTCCGAAAACAAAGTACATACAAACTGTAAATAAAAATCTGCACAAGCTACGCTGCAATAATTAACTTGACAGGGCAGGAGAAGGAATTGCACTTTTTTTTTTTATAAAAAAATTTTATTTCGATCTACACATACACAATGATATATTAACAGTGTGGCATCAATATATCATACATTTTAATATAGGCAAATTAATAATACCAATCATATCTCTCAATGTATATATTGACATTAATTCATAATCCTTCATTGCTCATTTTCAATCTTTCAATACTCTCTCCAAATGCCTACCACCATATCAATTAAACATACCTAGTAATTCCATCATTCAATTTTCTCCCTGCTTTTATTTTTATTTTTTTAAATAAAAAATTCTCATTTGGCAAGCAGTGTGGTTCCAGGTTTCACATCTCAATACAAACGTGACCATAATTACCTATTCATTTTATTTGTTTAATTTCATATTGCATCATCCTTATTATTTTTAAATATTAAGCTTATCCGGTTCCAATTCATGTTATATTAGTATATTCTCATATCTTATTTTACAATGTTATCTAAAATTCTCATCACCTTTCTATGTTCATTTTTACCATGTTATCTAAAATTCTCATCACATTTCTATATTCATTTCTCATATTACTTTTTTTCTGTCACATTTGTCATTTTATCATTCCTTATCTATAAATATAATTGTCCCCTCTGGTTAATAATTCGAGCTAACCACCTTCATTCTACCTTAATATCAATCTCCCTACCTAGATTATAACACAAATATATATATATATATATATATATATATTTATCAGATTCAGTATTACATTTTCTCAAACACCTTATAAATCATCTATACATTACAAAATAGTATTCTCAATATATTCTTATTCATCACAACGTATTACCTTGCGGAATCTCCTTCCTTATCCTCTTTTTTTTCACCCATTATCTATCAATCTTTCTACAATGTAATTTCTTTTCATCCTTTTTTGTTTCCTGCTCCTCTTTATTTTCTGGTCCTTTCTCTTAATTCCCTTTTTCCCCATTCTTATTCCCCTCCATTTCTCATTCCAGTTATTGAACTTTTCTCTCTCCCTCTTTCAATTTTTCTTTTGCGCTTCCTTTTTCTGCTTTTTCCCTCTCCCTTTATCCATTTCCCGAACCATTCTCCTTTTACCATCCCATCAGACCCCAAATTTTTAATTCTAATTCCTTTTTTCCCCTGTTTAAGAAATTGTTATTCCATTTGTACTTCAAAGTTGGCTTCTTCTTTGTAGAACTCCTCCCCCTCTGGTTTACTTTGTTCTTGTGTATGCTAAATCACCATTTCTAATTTCTGTAATACGTAATTACACATTTCAAGTTTAATTTTTATCATGTCCCTTATATCCTGCAAATCCAACCTTGTATCTTGTAAATCCAGTCTTATATCAACAAAAAGTTCCTCCATTATATCTTCTCCTTTTTTTTCTTTTTCTTTCCTCTTCTTTAATAGCTAAAGTCCTCTTCTTTAATAGATATATTCAATCCCAGAGTCCAGTATATTATTTCAGCCAATTTATTTTCAACAATCCATACTCTTGACCCTTTGTTCCAGGTCTTCTAATTGGCCCCAACTATTTCCCAAGTAACCGAATGGTTCTATAACAATAATAAAGTTTCTTTTACTTTCTTTTAAGTTCCAAAATCCAAACTCTTGAGAAGACCAGACACTTTTTAAAATGTACTAAAATTTTCTTGTACCATCAGGTGGCGCTCTTGAGTCTTTTTGCCTTTAACGTTCTTTATTAAATGTAATACTTTTATTAAGTTCGCTAATTTCAATCATTAGCTGTTATTTCTTTTCTTTTCAACACACTCAATTTTAGCATTAGTAGTTCAATAGTTATCAGTTTAATTTCTAAACCTTTGTTGTGTTAAAGTATTTTCCTTTAAATTTTCTCCTCCAAGTTAATCCAATACAGTAATTCAATCCAAATTTTATAAAATCCAATTTCCTTCTCACTTTCTCTGGTCGTCGCTTCCACACACTTTCCTCCAAGATAGCCCTTTATTTTAATTCCGGGGTACCTCAAAAACGATATCTTTTGCCTGGTTCACACTCTGCTCGTGACCTCTGCTCCAGCACAACACTTATTTTCCCAGAGTGTTCTTCATCTTTGTGGTGGCCATTTTAGGACCACCCCTTTGGGAGGGGTTTTCCCTGTTAGGGAGGGGAGTTGCGGCTCCCCTCAACCCTCCAGGTGATTCCGCCCTTCTTCACCACCCCTACAAGGTGGTTCTGGTCCTGATCGGGACCCTCCAGCAAGTGAGCTAGGGCGAAACCGCGCACGATAGCGGATTCTGCTCTGACTCCGACAAAGAACAAACCGGAAGTCAGGAATTGCAGACTTGAAAGCTCAGCAAAACACAGGAACCCAGATAAGCCTTGATGATATCAGATAATTCACGATTTGCTCCCAACAACTTTGCTGTGCGCAGCCTCCCTTTTTAAACACTGTGTTCCCAGCTGCAGCTAATGAAGGGAATCAGAGCCCTTTCCTCCCCTGTAAGCCATGCAACTCACGTTCTCTTCTCCATTCTTCCCTGTGTGCCATAGGATGAAGAAGGGATAGGCCTGGGTCTTCCTCTGAATTCCCTCTCCCTTGCTCTACCCGTTCCCTGCTCTGCCCAGCCGGCCTCTGCCCTTCCCCAGTTTCTTCCACAGCCAACAGAGCCACACTCCCATTCCCTGTCAGCTGCTCGGCCTCCGCCTCCAAATTCCAACAGGGGCATGACACCACAAGTCATAAAGGGGCCATAGTTTCCCACTTCTGTCTTAGGTGGAGAAATCAAACAAAGGGGGGGGGACATTTGCCTAACTAATGTCTATATCCATCCAAAATTGAGTCTATTTACTTAGCTTTGCTTCTCACTGTAACATAATTATGTCAGATACTGAGTCATGTGTGCCTTTTTGCTGTTTCCGTGATGCAGAAATTAATTAGTGATCATTTTAAAATTAACAAATTTTGCAGCATGTTGGATTTATCTTCAGGTCAGTTCTAACAAATTTTATCCTTTTTATATGCTGAAAATCTTATCAATTTTTTTGCATCCCTTTTTCACAGCATGAAAATGAAGCTTTCCCAGGCTCAAATTATGCATGTAAAATGAAACTACACTTTTCTGCAATTAGAAATCTATTTTAAATGCACTATTCATATTCAAAAAGGGTTACAAAAAGAGTTTAGATTTTTATAGAGATGTTGAAAATGAATTATGCAAAGGAGGCATTCTATTTTGATAGCTAGATGAAAATATAAAAAAACTTAAGAAAGTAACATTTTGAATAAACATTATGGGAAAAGTTAAGCAGTAGTAACTGTGAAATATCTCAAAAGTTAACAATAACAATAACACATAGACACTTGTATACCACCCACAGTGCTTTACAGCACTTTCAGGGCAGTTTACAATGAATATTGTCTTCAACAATCTAGGTCCTCATTTTATCAAACTTAGAAAGCTAGAAGGTTGAGTCAATTTCCAGTCCCATCAGGATCATACGCCAAACTATGGGTAGAATTAGCTCACTTGCTAATTAACTTGCTAACATCAGGCGACCTTGCCAAATATGCTTTAATTATATGCTATAAAGCATAGCCTTAAAGTGAGTGTATAGCTTATAACTTGTCATTCTGTGCCACACTGAAATTTCTCTCAACTGTGGTTCCTTCTGTCTATAAAAGGCAAAGGATAATTAGCTATATTACAAGAATAAGTTTAGATAAAGATGCTACCACTTTTCCCCACTAGAAGATAAATAATAATAAATTGCCTTCACTTTAGGAGCAGTCAGGCACTAAATTCATAAATCATGCAGGTTCCAATTACAGGAGTCAGTGTTGGTACACTTCTTGAAGCAATTTGTCAGAGTAGAATGTAAACTCATCAACAGGTTTAATTCATTTTTAATATTGTAGAAACCTGCTGAGTTATTTGAAAAGTTTACTGGAAAAGTCATTGTTTCTTGTTTTGGAAATAAGGATTTATAGGACAAAAATAGTTAAAACACTGAAATGTATCACCAATAACAGAAAGAATTGATTAAAAAGTACATGTGATTTTCTGTAAGATACATGGTTTTTATTTGCAAGGCAAGTATTCCAAGCTCATACCTAGAAAGGTATACTACTTTCAAGGAAAATCTTAAAATAGATTAAAAACTTGGGCCTAATGAATGATTCCATCTGTAGATATCTTCATGCTATTATTTATATTGATAGTGAATGTGCGGGATTTGAATAATGCAGAATTACTCCCATAATATTTTTGTCATTAAAGAAATATGGCAGCTCTCTCCAACACATTATGTAGGAGACTTCAGTAACAATTCTTGCCTCACAGCTAAACATTTCTTTTCTTATCCTAGTCACTACGGCCTAGTGTATTCTTTGTTATCTGCTCTTTGGTACAATGAAGAATATGTCACTGCATTTTTTAAGTAAGATTGATGTTCATGATGTTCATGAGTTCATTATCCTTTTTTATATAAAAAAATCAAGAAATCTCACAATACATGGTGTTTATATTAATAAATGGAATACCAAGGTCAGAGCATTCACAAATAAATACATAAAGGTTTCCAAGGAATTTCAATAAAGGTGTGCTCAGAGCAGAGATACATTGTATGTCTATGAACTTAGAGACCATCCCAGCACAATTTAATAGAATAGCAGAGTTGAAAGGGATCTTGGAAGTCTTCTACCTGAGACCTTATATTGTTCCTGACAAATAGCTGTCCAATCTCTTCTTAAAAACTTCTCGGGTGTAGCATCCATTACTTATGAAGGCAAGCCATTCTACTGATTAATTGTTCTCATTGTCAGTGAAGTTATATATGCTACTTTAAATTGTTGCACAGTGGTTCTGATTTGGGCAAAATAGATGTTGTCCATGCATAAGGGTGAATTTTAAATTCACATAACTTTTGCACCAACCTGGCTCTATACCATCCCTTATTCCTTTTCCCTGCCCTAACAAATTTACGTAGTATAAATATAATTACAGTTTTATGGTCTTCTGGCAACAGTGTAACCATATCACTTGGGTTCACAATCTGATATTTATCCACAATGAGAATAGTTGTTAATGGTCCACATTCTGTGATGTATTAAATTGTTCACAAAAGCACTTTAGGAGAAGCGTGTCAGGAGAATGATTGTGTGTTTCAGGGTAAAGCATCCTTGGGCATCCTTGATTTGACATTGTTGTTTATGGGACCATTAACACTGGAATAAGGCTATCATTATCAGAAAACCATTTAAATAAAAAAAAGACTTCTTTATCTCTGTATTTAATTAAAATCAGTGTTTGGGAACATTGGTTTTCTTAGCAAAAGCACTTTAACTGCCTTCCCTTCTCAAATCCAATTCTAAATTCAAGAAAGGAGGTCTACTTTTATGGGCTGGCCATGGGTCAGCAACCTGATACCCTGCAGCTGTTTTTGCATTGCAATCATTGGCTGAGGTTGATAATAATTGAAGCCAAAACATCTGGGTGGTAGTAGGATGCATATCCCTGAACAAAAATAAATATCCAAAATCTGCCAGTTTGATACGATTACTTCTCTCCTGACTGGTCATTGTTGAATGTTGATAAACAGTTTTACTTTAATGTGTTGCCTTTCTAATGTTTTTCCCTTTCAAGGAGAAAAGTATTTATCCTGTTTATGTTTCCTATGACATCTTTTGTCTGTGATGTGATGAATGTGCTGGTCAAGATTTTCTGCAGGACTTCCTTTCATTCTGCTGAGCCTCCTTGTAGTTTACAGAGCGCTGTATCTCTTACGCTTTTCAAATAAAAATGTTTATGACAAAGCTTCCAAATGATCTATGCTGCTATATTTAATACGGTTTGCCAAAAGCATATAATCTCTCCTAGGCAAAGCCCCAAATCATGCAGTCTGTACAGAAACTGTTAATGTGTCTAATATCAGGAACTTGACTTTTTATTATTTGATCTAGAAAAATCACACTGACTGTCCCTACTGAGTGGTATAAGAGAAACATTTTTTAGATCTTAGTAATATTCAATGCAATATCAAGACTAACCTGAAATCTCTGATCTGATGAAGGCACTTCATCAAGGTATTGTTGTTCAGTTACTTTACGAGTAACTAAAAAAAAACTTTTACAAAAACCGTGGTTTCACAAAAGTTCAATTGGTAAACTGTATTTCTGTGTAACTATGTTTCCCATACATTTTTTTAATTTTATTGGGTTGAGACTCAACATCATTACTGAATGGGAGTAATCCCTTAGATCATGATTTCTCAAATAATTTATCCTAGTCTAAGAGGAATAGAAGTGGTGCCTGCCCCTTGATACATTTTGGAGTGCAGCTTCCATAATTCCAGGGTGGCTATAACTGATAAAAAACTAAGTTCAAACTATTTAACAATAGTTAATGCCTATACATACAACACTGAGAAGCAATGAATTTGTTTTTAGAAATATTAAATCTTGGGTCATCCAAATTCAGTATTCTTTTTACTGTACACATTAAGGTCTACAAAGAGGCACAGCAGATTAAAAGCGCTGGAATTGTCAGCCAGAGAAGGTCAGCTCTCTGCATTCCAGCAGTTCAAACCCTAGCACTGTGTGATGGAGTGAGCTCCTGTCACTCGTCTCAGCTTCTGCCAACCTAGCAGTTCGAAAGTATGTAAATGCAAGTAGATAAATAGTAGTAGGACGGCGGAAGCAAACTGGTGCTGGACCAGCCCAAATGTGAGGTGAAAACCAGCAGAGAAAAAGGCCCAAATGATGCTGATACTCCCCCACAACATCTTTACCTGTTTTGTTTGTGGAGTAGTTCACCCCTCGTGGTGCATCCCGGATACAATGTAAGTGTGAACTGAGTGAACTAGCAATCTTAGGCAGCCAATATCTACTCTGTACCAATGCCATATACCAAATAAATAAATTGGCTTCTACAGGTATAATTCAAAAAGTGGCATCAATTGGCTTGTTTACATATCTCAGGTATTTTTGTTACATTCGCTTTTAAATATAATTCATAATTACATTCCATACTCTACAATCAGCAAGAAATCCCATAAAGTGGTTCTTCTCAGAGCATCTGAGAAGCGTCACAATTTTAAAAAAAAACATAATCTGGTTTGTGTAATGAGAGTGGGAGAAATATCAAAATTTACTCTTGAGTTTGACCTATGAGAGCTCTAATGGGCAATTGCAAAGAAGCTAAGAAACTTAGTGATATGAAGAGTAAAGTGTAAATCTTTAAAGTGGTATATTTATTTTGTTGTGTTAGTTTTATTCGGGGGAATATCAAATTATTTATCGTTATAGGATTATAATGATACAAAGTTTTGGAAACATGACTGTAAGAAACAGGAAACAACTAGGCTTTTTGACAACACCAATGAATAATCATTAGCTTACAGAGAGGCAGCCCCACACAAATCTGCAACACACACACAAACACACACGCGCATGCACATAAACATGCAAAAGCAGTAGTTTTTAGCTTGGTTACATTGTTAGATATTTTCACCTCTTGCTTATACTTCTACCACACTGAATACTGATAAAAGATAGAAAAGCAAACACATCATATCAAATGTTTCTGCCTGGTCTACGACAATTCATGCATACATATTACATTTGGAAAAAGCCAGGCATTCTTTGAAATAAAATTTATGTTTTGGCATCTGTCCAGTCCTACATAATATGAAGCAGGGGACATCCTGTCTGAGAGAACAGACTGTTAGTTCAATTATACTTCCAAAATTGAGTTAAATTTCCATGAAATCTGCCTCTGAATGTGAAAAGCCTAAGGGAATTGTATTGTCTTAAATTGCAGAAAGCAGGCATTCCAAATACAATGGTAGCATCACCATGAAAAAAACTGGGTATTGTCTGCTTGTTGAAATCATTTGTCTCTGATAGTACCATGTAATAAGCCAAAAATTAGCCAATTGTTTTGCAGGGCAAAAGAGAGGATGAGCCTAGTGCTGTTCTCAAAATAAAACATATAGCTTTTGAATGTGTCATCATTGAAAGAAAAGCATTAACATCCTTCCAATACCGTTTTAAGATTGTAGCCCAAGGCAGATGTGGCTTAAACACGTTGCACATCTCTTCTCTGTTTTGTGATTACTCTCTTGTATGATAAAATTTGATTCTAATTTGTAGACCTAATGAAGGTGTATTGCCTGAATATTTTCCGGAGTTTAATGTGCATCCTAACTGTGTCAAACTCAAAGGGTACTTAGACCCAATTCACACAGGGTGAATTTTAAATTCCTAAAAATTTAGTTTATTTTATACTTTCCAGGTAGTCCCAGGCCCAGGATTTCCTTGTGGTCTTGCATCCACCTGTTCAAATTTGTTTAAAGTTTGTGAAAACAGCCAAGATCAACTAGGTGCTGCCACCTGCTATCTCTCCAGAGAACTGTAGCACTCAACATATTTTAAATAGTTTTAATTGTTTTACCCAAAAATACAGTTTTAATTAACTACAGACCTCGGCTTACAACCACAAGTGAGCCCAAACTTTATGTTGCTAAGCACTTCATTTTACGACCTTTCTTGCATAGTTGTTAAATGAATCACTTCATTTTTTTAAAATTAGTAACACAGGTGATAAGTGAATCTGGCTTCCTCATTGACATTGCTTGTCAGAAGGTCACAAAAAGGTGATCACATGACCCCAGGACATTAAAACCATTATAAATATGAGTTAATTGCCAAACATCTGAATTTTGATCACATGAGCATAGAGATGCTGCAAAGGTTGTGTGAAAAGTGGTCATTTCACTTTTTTCAGTGCCATTATAACTTCAAACGGTCACTAAAAAATCTGTTGTAAGTCAAGGAGTACCTGTATTAAATGTATATACTTGCCAAAAGAAAGCATGAGACATTTAGTCCATCAACGCCTGTGCCTCACACAATTTCACAAGGTGCTTTTACTTCAGTGTTGCTGTTCAGGAATCACCTCCAAGTGAAATAATTATTTCTCAGTTCATACATACAAGACCTCTGTATAAGGTTTTCTCAAAATATAATTTTACTCTGCAGCTGGTATTTGGATTGAATTATTCTAGTGGCAAAGCAAAACCAGAGGCACTCGCTGTCTCTATCTCTTTGCTCTTGGTCTCTTTTCTGCATTTTTAAATATTTCTTCTTTCTCATATTGTATTAATGTGCCCATGGGCAATAAAGTATGCCAGCATTATATAAACTTCTTGGACAGCCTCAGTAATTGGGATTATGAGCCTTGTAACTTTACTGGTTTAATGTAGTATAACTTAAAAGTAGCAATTGTATATTCCACTGTTGCATTTCTCCTTTCCAGCAACATGAGATATTAGGAGGCTCTAACCAATTTTTAAGTTGCCCTTGTGCTAGGTGGCCAATTTAATCCTACTTTATCCCACATAACTCCTCCAGCCTGCTGACCTGTCAATTCCTTATACAGTATCTGGAGATAAGTATAACAGTCTTCCAAAAGACTGCTAAATAGAAGTATGGAAATCATCTGAATGATAACTTATAGTTGAGCAGGTTCTGCATAGCATCTTTCTTCTATGGCTTTAACCCTTAGTCCTGGACTGTATTTGTGACCTGTCATTCTGTATAAAAGACTAAAAGGCAGAACTTTTGTCAGTTTCATTCTAACTTAAATTTGTAGTGAAACTCAATAGTTTCACACCAAATTGTTGCAAGGGATGACAATGCTGCTAATGAGCTATTGGAAGCCCCTGAAAGTAGACCATGGACTAAGAGACAATGGTGTTGGAATAAGCAATGTTGATGCCATCAATCCCTCCCCCAAATAATAAAAATAGTAAAATAGTATGTTCAAATGAAACTTTGTTTAAAAAAAACTTGGAATACTCACTTGGAATAAAACCAACACCACGTAGCTGGAAGAACTGAATTTTAATTCCCAGTGCAAATTGATGTTTATGCAGCACAGAAACTTTTCAACAATCCTGTTCCTTTTTTAAGAAAAATAAAATATGTGTTTAAAAACCCATTAGATCTCTGTTTAAAAGAAAAGGATATTGGTCTTTTAAAGGAACACTACCTTTATGTACTTCAGAGCCACCTGTGATGCCTACCTCCAAAGTGCAAACTTCTGACTCTGCATAAACCAGATTTCTGTCCTTTCTTGGAAGCCAAGCCAAAATGACTTGGAGGGGGGAGAGGCAGGGAAGGCATCAGCTAGTGATAAGAAAGCATGCCTGCAGCTGCTTCAAATGGCCACTGAGAAATGGGTGGTTCCCAGCCCTGCTGCATCATCACTTAGCATCATTGCAGAAACATTGCAAATTATTGGCACAACAAGACATGTCAGAAGAAGAAGGAAAAGAACTATTTTCAAACCAGAGTAGCTAAAAGTGGTTGTAGAGTAAAACAATGGCAACTTTGTGAGGATGTGTCCTCAGCTGGGCATCTTTGTTTTGTGTTGCAGTTATTGGAATGTGAGAATGAATAAATAGCTGGAGATTAATTATGAATTGCCTATTAATTAATCAGTTCCTGTAGTGCAGCTTTTAAATATTACCCTTAATTTTTTATAACTTTTTTTTCACTGATATAATATAGTTCCACTTATTAAGTCAATAATTAAGGCCCACCACCTGAGGAATACGTACTGACTAATTAAAAACTATTCTTCATTAAAACATCAGGTGAATTGTAACAGGATATCTCAACTAAGGCCAATACACAAGGAAGGGTCCCTCTATGTTTTAATTAGAAACATGATAGTCCTTAGGCAGTCCTGCACCCTTCCTGACCTGAAAGAACTCAGGTTTCTCAAATCATCCTGGCAGCAAACTTTATTTTTATTTTATTTTATTTATTTATTTATTTATTTATTTATTTATTTATTTTATTTATTTATTTGATTTGCCAATTGTTTACAAGATAATAAGTATAAACTGGCAAAGTAGAACTGAGTGTGTCATTCCCTTCTGTCCTGGTTTCAAGCACTGGGAATGAAGTTTAGGCCACTTAAAATAGTTTATTTTTTCATTGGGCTAATATTATGAAAATGATATGGTAGAGTTTTAGATCAAGAGAAACAACATGACCCTCAGCATATCTCCTGCTTGATTCTTACCAACTGTCTTCTCTCTTCTGGATATGATGATTGACAAGAAAAGGTGCAACAGCTACAGAGGCTTGTAGAATTTAATTCCACGTTAGATTTCTGCCTCTGAGGTTGGAGTTCTGTGATCTCAGTCTGGAAATGGTTCTGTGCTCTTTTGGAAACCTCAGGGAATGCAGTCTTAGAATCTACTTTGCCCATCTAGGCAGCCTGAAACTAAAATATCTTTATTGTTAAAAAGACATACAGCTCAGACTTAAAATAACACAAAAGGACAAATAGAAGTCACTGGAATGTAACCATGACATCATCTGGATGCTGCTTTTCTAAGAATTAAGGGGCTGGAAAAATATGGCAATTCAGGACAAAAAGAATAGCAAATGATATCAGGTTTGCCATAAATGTATCAGTCCATCAAATATTAATTAACTGTGATTAAAAATCCAAAATATTCGTATAAAATTTTATAATGCATGAGTTATGTAATGTAAGAAATAAGAATTAATTGAAAAGTCCATCTTAGGGGTTTCTTGCTAGAATAATATCTGCATCTGGACTGTATAACTGGTTGTTTAAAGAAATATATTAAATTTTTATGTCAATTTGAGTAAGAAGGATAATGAAGAATATATATTATTGCTTCAGTTTCTTCCAAGGCCAATGATAGCCTTGTATTGGTGTGCCCTTCCAGTAGGAATGAAGGTGAGTCTGCCTAATGTAAAGGCTCTTCTATGTGTTAGGACAGAAATGTTAGTAGGTGTTTGACCACTGGAAATGGGTTTCTTTTGCAAATATAAGTTATAGATCTTTGAAGCCAAAGCTTAAGTTCTTTCAGAGAATCAAAAGCGGTTATGGTGAAGAAAATCCCCAAAGATTTTGATTGGAATGCTTGCCATCTCAATCTGTTCCCATTACAATCCATACATCTTTCAAGGTTATTCCAATGAACTCTTTCATCCTGTGAACTCATTTATTTTTTTCTTCCTCTTCTGCTGCCTTCAACCTGTCAAGACTTTTTTTCCTTAGCCATTATCTGCTCACATCACCTGCTGATCATTGCCTAAGGATGCTTATGTTTATTCATTTGTTTATTTTATCCAAGAACAAGTTATCACAGCCCATGATATTCCTAGTAAGTACTTCCAATTTTATAATTCAGAGGCTTCTAGTTTCTTTCAGTGTAGATTATCACAGAAAAACCACTGCTTTAACTATTTTAACCTTTGTTGTCATAGAAATACTGTTATCCTTCACAATAATCTCTAGATCTATTATAGCCTTCCTCTTTAAAATTAATCATGTCTCTATTTCTTCAGTATTCTCAGCCATCTACTATCATCTTCACTCCTTTACTGTCAAGAAAGAACTCACAAAGTCTGCCATTTGACATCACCTTTGTCTTTAATATTTAACATTAACTGAGATTTTCCATTTTTTTTACTTTCATAATTAGTTTTTCTGGATTTTTTTCCCAGCTAACAAAGTGTTATCTGCATATTTCAAATTAATTTGAGTTGTTCCAATCTCCAGGTTAGAGTCTAATGTCATTTTTTTCCAATTCTATATTCTTATTATAGATTTATTGTGCTGTTGAAGCAAATATGGAAACAACATACATCCTTGTCTCATTATCTTTCCTATTATGAATTATTCTGTTTCTACCAATTCCATTCTTATGGTTATTTCTTGTTTACCTTGAAAGATTCCTCAGAAGAATGATAATGTGTTCTGACCATTAGCCTTAATTTATACCACATTCTAACATTCCAAACAAGGCATTGTTGTAGTTAGTAAACAAAGTGAACCTACTTTGTTGTAATCTCTTGCATCTCTTGATCTCATCTCCCTCTGCTTTTTTTGAAACTTGTTTGTTTGTTTAGTATTTCTTTTTCTGTATGTTAAGCCCCTAAAAGTGCAATACAACCCAAAAATAAACATTCACAATGTCCATAGACATTCTCAGTCATTCAGGTCATGGTTTCCCCATAAGTGCATTTTCAAAAGTGCATAGGTATACTTTCTTTGTTTTCTTGGAGATGTTTGGGACAAACATTCACAATGAATTTCATTTGTTAAGCTTATTTTCCATAAGGTTAATTCTAGAATTCATTCATTGCTGAATCCATTAAGATGGGATCTCTGAGAAACAGGAGAACTACTTTTTCTAGAAAGGGGAAAAATCTACTCTGAGACTGGGAAAGAAACAAAAATATTTCAAAACATTATTAATGATGAACAAATACAGGTAGTCTTTGACTTACAACAGTTCATTTAGTCACCATTCAAAGTTACCACAGCACTGAAAGAAGTGACCATTTATATAACCATTTTTCACACCTATGACCATTGCAGCATTTCCTTGGTATTTTTCCTCAATCATCCACAGCTGAATTCTCTTTCTTTTCTTGCTTCATGTTGAAAGTTTGTATTCAATGTGTGTACTTATTTTCTGTTGCTCAAGGCTTTAATCCTCTGTCTTTCCCTGACTATTATAAGGTTGCTTTAAAAGCCATTCAGGTATTTTTCTCGTTGAAATATTGTAAATAGGGTTTTAACCTAAATTTTCATTAAGTCACTTTGCTTTTGTATTGCTCCTCAGATTGTAGTTTGCATAAATTACATACTGGCTCTTTTCCTTTCATTAATCTCATATCCTGTAGATATACCTGGTTAGCTTACACATTCTTTTGAAGGTGGGGGGGCGAGAGAGCAATAAAATTCATGGTCTGGTCCAAAATTTCAATTTGAAAGAATTGTGGATTGCAATACTTCAACTCCTGTTCCCTATTATGTAGTCAATTTTATTCTGATATTATCCGTCTGGTGATGTCCAGTCATAGAGTCTGCATTCATGTTCATTGGCAATAAATAAAGAATTTTCTTGGTAAAATCCTATTAATTTACTTCCTGAATTGTTCCAGATTCCTTTGTTTCTCCAGTTGGCATTCCAGTAACATATTAATTATATGTGCTTTCTAAATGTTGCATTTAACACCACTTGCTGTTTATCATATTATAATTCATCAATATCTTTCTATACTGTTTTCGTAATAGGGGCAGAGATTTATGTGACTGTCATTTTATAATCATTTACTTGGTTAAACCATAATACCAACTTAATGATATTATTTTTAGTGTTGTTGTGATTTCTTCCTTAAGTGGGATCTCATGCATATCATGAATTAAATCCTGGCTTAGCAATTTCATTCTTTAAAACACTGAATTTGCTACAGTTCGTTTCCATTTTATCATTTCAAGTTTTCCTTGTTTGCATGATTTTCCATGCCATTCCATGTTGCAATTATACAAGCCACTGCAAAATGAAGAACCACTAACAATCAGATTTGCTTGTGTTTTAAACTGCCCATGCCATCACCTCCAGAAAAAGAGCATGTTCTGATTTAGAAGTCATCTAAATGTCCAAAACATCTAAATGTTATAGCCACCACCTGTCAGCCCTTCAAAGTAGACCAGATTAGAATTATGCTATTTTAACCAAGAAAAAAATGAAATATATTCAAAATTTTAACAGCACTTTTAAATGATTAACAGAAAAATAGGATTTCTAGCAAACCACAGGTGTCAAGTAGTTTTTGATGCAATGCCTAGTCATGTCAATTCTGACTGTGACTTTTCTTTCACCAGTCTCCCTCTCCCTTTCAACAAATATTACGCAAATATGTAGTATTTCTTTTACAAAATTATACTTAAAAGAATGCAAGACAATCAATTTAAAAATGGCTGTCTAGCTATTATCAAATATTTCCACTCTATTTTTAAATTATGAGAAGATCAAAAAATGAGCAGCTCAGATATCAATGCTGGAAAAGGAAATATACAAGACCATGAACCACACTGAGGTATAATTTTATTTCTGAATTTTTATAGTTTTTGGTACTTTAGCTGAAATTATTTCAGTTTGCCATTGAATCAGAAATTCTTATCAAATAATCTTTAAGGCAACAGTAAAATTCTCAACTCAAATGAGATGCCTTAAACAGTCTCATTAAGGCAAGAAAGATCACACACATCAAGGCATTGTGTTAAAGGAAACTGAAGATTTGAATATGAAATATGATGCAGTGACGTCTGCCCTATACATTTGTTCCTGAAGAGGAACTGAAAATAGTTCATTATGTGGTCATTCTTGGAGAAGATATGAGAGCGAGAAAGAGATATTCAAATTAGAAATATTATAATTCTTAGAATATGTTATCTCTAGCTAAAAGGTTAGGAAGTATGGTTTTGCTTAAAATTACTTGGAAGCTGCTGAATTTTTAAGTTGCTATAGTAAAGGATTCTTAGACAATGAAAAGCTCTTACATTAATATCTTTGCAAGCCTTATGATACAATTACCTCAAGAGTGGCCTCGCCTTTGATTCTGGTGACATTACAATGATAAAATCACAAAGTAATTATAGAGTGTTTTAATAATTTCTGAGCTTTTGTTGTAAGGGCTTTGTAATCAGCATGGATATTGGTTTTCTGGTACTGTTCTTCATGGTAGAGTTTGAATGTTATTCAGTATTTCTGCCAGTCAGTTATCAAAACCTGCACTCCAATTAAACATTGCAAGTTTGTACAAATTGCAGAGGAATGAGAGTCTCTTAATATGAGTATTTTGATAAAAAATAAAGATATAGATTTTAAAATATTTTCTGAATGTACAAACATCTCACTGAATCAACATTATTGCTAAAAATTACTTAAGAGATTATCACTCATATATTGATAAAGGAAAAAAAGTTAAATCAGGACTTTAAAAATATCAAGAACAGATGCTTCAAATAAAACTAGAGATCTGCTCAGTTTTTGGTGTTCACATGCAGAAAATAATTAGTGTTTGAACATAGTATTGGAAATTGAGAAAATAAAGTAAATGCAGCAAAACATATTTGAAGAAGAATGCCAACATCAAGATTAAAGTAAGACAAAGAATAAAAATAGCAACAGTGAATAAAATAACTTACTGAAGGAGCTAAATAATGTGAAATATAAATGTGTAAAGTTCAACCTGACCTAAAATCAAATGAGTATGCAAAAATACAGAAACCTTCCAATTTCAAATAAAAAGAACACATCGCATTAGTTCTGAAACAACTTTAGTATTGAAAAATGTTTCCTTAACTTGTTAAAAACAAAATGATAATGAATTTTTGGATGTTTCTCTTCCATGGTAGTTAGTTTATGCCCAAGCCATGGATTGCACAACAGATGCATTAACTCAAACCTCCTGGTGCTTTTTTTCATTTTGTTTCATTTTTATAAGACAACCAAAGTATGGAATATTTTCCTCTATGTTAAGAAAGTACAGCAAGGTAGGAACAGGATTGGAAAACTGGCCAAAAGAAGAAGAGCTAAACAGCTGCTTTACCTGCTATTTTTCTGTGCAGATTTCCAATGCATCATAATATGCAAACACCCAAGAATTTCAGATGATAGGCATATCTTCCTAATTACTTTTGCCAGTAAGAGCAAAATATGACATAGCTCCATAACATTCCATTATGTTGCTCTTGTGAAACATAGATATTACTGAGTGAATGACTTGCAAGACTAACCTGACTTTCTGCTAGTGACAAAATACAGTTTTAGATTAAGCTTTACTCATCACCATATATCTACAAAGAGGATGGCTTGTATTCATTGCTCATTACTTTTACCCAAAGTTCCTCTTACCCTATATTCCCATGTAATGAATATATATGCAATTGAGATATGAAAAGATTTCACTCTGATTGCAAGCACAGGATGAGATAAATTTTATAAATTACATATATCATAGAATCTCACTATCGTGTGCTTCCTAAATGTTATAGTAGATTTAAAATATTCTGTGATTGCACAGTTCATTACAGTGACTTCATCACTAGAATCCTTTTAAACAAAATAACCTGAAAATAGTTATTTCAAGCTGTCTACTCTGCAAATATTTAATATTATTTAAACTTGTAATTGGAATATAGACTGAAAATCAGAATATTTATCTTATTTAATTTATGAATTTACCATGTTGTAATTTTTGTAATTCAGTTCTTTATGTCAAGAACTGAGTCATATTTGACTAAAATTCTATCTTTATTGTTACTAAATGCTGGACAGAGTAATCCTTTCTGCCTTTTCAAAGAATTTTAATATCATAAACTATGCCCTATCTGAAGGTCTATTGGAATTGGGATTGTAGAATATATCAGTATTCCATTTGCATCCCAGTTCAAGAATTAGAAATAAAAATATTTACATAGGGCGTAGTTCCTGCAGAAATTCCCCACGTTTTCCATTAAGGACATTCCTTTGAAAGTGGCAGGACATTGAGGAAATAGGAGTGGAGATGAGTTCAATCCTGAGTTTGCATACACATAGCAGTCTCCCATTCTTTTTTATCTCTCCAAATTAAAACTTCTGTTCTCTCATTTCTTCTTTCCATAAGCCAATGGGGGAAGAAATGACTCAAGAGCAGATCTATTTTCCAATTTAAAAAGTGTTGAAACTGTTGCCATAAGAAATAGGCATGCACTTTGATGGTGTCTGAAAAGAGAGAAGGAGGACAAAGATATTGGAAAGATGTCATTGTTCTTGGGTTCTCCTTGTAGGTTACCCAAAGTCATCTGGTTGAGCATTATGTCATCAGGATACTACGTTAAATAGCCTTTTGTTCTGATCATGCATTGTTCTTTATATGTTTTAATATAATGATAGCAATAAGCTTATATTCAATAAGCTACATTTTTATTCCCTTATTCAAATTAATTTAATGAATTTTAGAGATTAAATACAGTACAAGTTGCTTGTACATGGACACTGGTACTGCATAAAATGTACTTAGCAACTTTTAAACATTCATACTGTGTTTCTCATATAATATGGCCGGGTCTTTTTTTTTTTTTTTTTTTTTGAGCCCCGAAAAAACGGCTAGGCCGTCTTTTCAGGGGTGACTTAATTCCCCCCCTTGCATCCTCGGGCGGGCGGGCGGCGATGGCTTGGATGTTGACCTCAGTGTTGGTGGGGCACTT
The DNA here is from genome assembly GCF_049901735.1 of Notechis scutatus. Lineage (NCBI taxonomy): Eukaryota > Metazoa > Chordata > Lepidosauria > Squamata > Elapidae > Notechis > Notechis scutatus. The sequence continues at coordinate 40,946,207 of NC_142014.1, forward strand.
CATATCAGGAGACCTTTCGCCACCATTGCTTTCCCTTCTCCCTGTGCTGCCGTGGCATTTGGAGCAATGCCAGCAACTGGAGCCTGGCGGAGACACTGGGCTTCAGGCGCTCCTGTCGCCGCCTTCCTGGGCATCATTTGAAGGCAAAGCCCATTCTTTTAAAAATCCCGCCAGAGCTGCGCCAGAGCCAGGCGGGCTGGGCTGAGCCAGGAAAGTGAGCTGCGAGTGCGCGCCTGCCTGCCAAGTGAAAGAGCCGGGCCGACCCGAGCTTGGCTTCCCAAGTCCCTCCAGCCCGACCCCGAATGGGCTACCGGGAGAGGCTGCCCGAGGCAGTGATAGCACCCACCCATCCGCAGACAGGAAGGTGAAGCGATGGCAGCACTGCTTCCCTGGCCGGCAGGTCCGGCGGAGAGAACCTGAAGCCACCCGTCCTTTTCACCCCTCGCCCAGCCTGCCCGGCTCCAGTGCAGCCCTGGCAGCGATGAGCGGAGGGCTCGGCAGGGAGACGCTTGCTGCCTTGGCCAGAGCTCCACCGCCGGGCAGTAGGGCCCGCCTGTCAGCTGTGCAGGGTACCCCAGGCAAAGCTCTTCACGCTCTGCCCGGCGCCAGGCAGAGATGGCAGCTGGGCACTTCTCCTGGGGTGGGCCAATCCTGTGCTGCGGCCCCGGGAGATTCGCCTCCCCACGTGGGGTTGGGCTGCCCTCTCAGGCAGGGGAGGCTTTGTCATACCGGTAGTAGGGCGTCATTTTTAAAACAATGGGCTTTGCCTTCGAATGATGCCCGGGAAGGCAGCGACAGGAGCGCCTGAAGCCCAGTGTCTCCGCCAGGCTCCAGTTGCAGGGAGGAGCCCTGGCTGGCCGCACGTGGCTGTGCCAAACGCCGTAGCGTTGCTCCAAATGCCGTGGCAGCACAGGGAGAAGGGAAAGCAACGGTGGTGGAAGGTCTCCCAATACGAAGTGTCCCACCAACACCAAGGTCAACGCAGGCAGCACCATATCCAGGTGTGCAACAAAAGTACTTCCTAACAGCAAGACCCCCGCCATTAACCCCCATTTCTCATGTTTTAATATTGGCCTTAATTTGGGGGGGGAGGGGATTAATTTCATGTCATGCCTATAAAACATGCTGGGACTTCCTGTTGGGGGAGGCCGTATTGTTGGAGAAACACGGTAGTTACCAACCACAGAGTTGGTATATTACTCACAGAAAGTGCATAACCTACTTAAAATATTAAATGCAATGAAACTGATTCAGTATAACAGGGAAAAGAGGACAAACCACAATTCACATCAATTGTGAATATCTCCACAGAACTTATATAGATATAGATATATAGATATATAGGATTTTAAAGCTTTTTCTTAGGAAAGTATATTTGATAATAATGTTCTTTTAAAACTTGATGAAAGAACTCTCTTATAGATTGATGGTCAACAGTTGCACCCTGAGGAAAAATTCTGAGTTTGAAGTATGTCAGGTCAGGATTCTTTGGGTTATTCTTATCCATAATAACTTTGAGCCACTGAGAGTTTCTCCTAAGCCATCCTCATTTTTTTGCTGAGATGAAATAAAGCACCTAAGACTGTGAAAAATCCTTACATAAAGCTTTTATTACATTTTTTTTTGTTCTATAGTTTGCCCAAGAGAACGTTTCAGTGGATATTGCTACAAGTATTACATCTGTAAATTATAATGTTGTAGATCGGGGTGATAAACTCTTTTCAGACTGAGGACCAAATCGATTTTTGGGAAAAAGTCTTGCAAGATGAAATTGTAAAGTGAGAAGTATTAACTGGAATGAAAATGTGTCTCCATCATTCAGCCTGCATGATTTGTCACTCTGTACATGCCTACTGAGCAATAAGCCCATTTTTATTTAGAACAGTATACCCTATGCATCCAAAAAATGGTGGTTTGTTTTGTTGTTCCAAACAACTCTGCATTCTTAGGCATTGTCTTCAGCTGCCCAGAAATTTCTCTTGAGATTAGAAGAAGCTAAAAACTCATGAGAAAGCAACTGGTTGCTTTCATGAAGCAAAAGAGCAACACCCACCCCCCAAAAAAGGGATCATTGCAAAGGATCAAAGGCAAGTGAAGGTAGCGGGCTAAAAAATGGAATGTGCCTTCATTACATGACTTTTAGGATACATTTAAAATCCTTTTGGATTGGAATATTTCACTTTTGATTGGATCGAAAAAATGCATTTTGCCAGTATGTATTCATATTGCATAGTTGATTTCAATATTCTATTCAATCTGGTGTTATACTAAAGAGGAATGCATTCTTGTGGGTGGGGGAGGAATGCAGACTAACACTAATATTTAGGTCACTGATATAATAGCAGCTGTTGAGATACATATTCAGAGCATGTTTTAACCACTTCCCAGTTTCAGTTAAATTTAGGGATAAATGTATGACACCTAACTCTTCCCTGTCAACTTTGTTAATAATTATAAACTGCATTGTTATTTCTAATAATTATGCCAGAATAAACTGAAAAGAATGTCTTGATAAAAATTGATAAATGCTAAAGTTATAACAATTACCTTTTTATTCAAAGTGTGTGGTTTTTTTAAAAAGAAAAACCCGCTGTTTAATAGTACTTAGCAATTGCATTGCTAAAAATATCTTGATCCTGTGCTGTTTTACAAGATATTTGAAAGTAATGTAGGAAGTTAGCACCCAGCCCTGTCCTAGGAAAATGAAATACTTTAGGATATATTTAAAAAGGCAGAATATTTCCCCTAAAAGAGAAGTAGAAACTCAGAAGCAGAAACTCATTTCAGAAGCAGAAGCTCACCCCAACCTTTGTTAATGGGCAGGCTATTAAGGCCTGGGCCAGAATATTCTACACAACAAAGGCCTCTACCCATCTCACCACGTGGAATGGGAAGATTGCATCAACCAGCATTCAGTTGAAGCCATGTGGTCCAGACAAAACCTACAAAGTTAGCTAAGACCCCTGCCCCTGAGAGTCTGACAGCCAATGAGATACATTTCTTACAGGGGAACTGGAAACACTAAGGTGGGGCCCAACAGAGGGTATAAAACTAAGGGTCTCTCAGCATCTTGTCCCTTCTTTTCCTTCACCCAACATCTTGAAGCATGTGATCGTCCTTTTCACTTTGGAGCTCCAAGCCATGTGGTCCTGTCCACCATTAAACCATCTTTCCAAACAGCCTCCATGTCTTTTTCCCCACTTGGAACTGAACCCAGAAGGATATTTCTTCCAACAATTATCAATTGATTTGTATTAACATTAAGATCTCCATGAAATAAGAATAGGAACATCACATAGACACTTACAGGATATAAAATTTTATTTTGAATTATTACATAATGCTAACTGTGACAGATATAAAGAGAATTGATTTGTAATATTTTGCTCTCAAAGTTTTCTCCTTTTCAGAAAAAATATCTCCGTCATTTGTTTTTATTGGACAGATTTATTAATAAATTTTAAACTAGTTTATTTTTAGTGCACCATTAAATACTCTATACAATGCTCACCATTTTAAAATTAGAAGCATTTTTGCTCTTAATTTGTATGTTGTAGAGCTGTTTACAGATTTGTTCTAAAGAGTAATTCTGAATAAAACATTTTTTTGCTAATTTACTGATGGATAGATCAATTTGATTTTTATCTACTGAGTAATAAGAAAGTTAACAAGTAAAACCCTTCAGAATAGATAAGAAATATATTCAAATTAAATGATTACAGGATTGACAGTAATGTGAACAGTATGCTAAATTTCTCAGTACAGGAGTTACTTGTCAAGTAGTATAGAGGAAAAAGAAAAACAGTTCTCTAATGATAGTTTGGTGATTTTTAAGATTTAGCAATGTATAATTTGGGGCTAGTTGAAAGCTGAAAAAAACACTACTATTCACAAAAACAATTTATAATGGCTTGATAGTTCCAGAATTGTCTTTTACTAGAATTGCCGAAGGAGAGCCAAGATATAGCATTGCCTTTTCTCATAATGTGTTTTCAGCTTCCCAGTCTAACCTATAAACCTGAAATGCCTAGTTGGTTACCTAAAATGCCTAATTTGCCAGCCTGCTCCTGCTTGGCTTTTTAGTACAGTCAAGGTGAGCCAAAAGCTGCCATTTATTAAGGTTTCTTAGATTTCTATGGAAATCTTAGATTTCAACAAAAATAATTATCACTCTGAGGTTTCACTGTTTCCTGCCCTCCACCTGTCAAATGCTAAGTTTATTCTTTATGTCTTGATGAGTAACGCGGACATGTGGTAGCACCAAAAGTGACAAAAGAAAGAAGTTCCTTCAGTTTCATTAGTTATCTTTTCACATGTGACAAACCAATTAACTGGAATTAAATCTAGTTGTGGAGAGAAGGAGGCTTCGAAAAAGAAAACAGGTAGAGGAGAAATGGCAGATAATAAGCAGTTACTGCACAATCATGCTTATTATTACATGTTTAAATCCTGACAGATTTCAACAAAAGTGAATATGAGTATCGCCTTTTAGTAATTCCTATGCTGAACTTCTTCCTCTTTTGGTATGCTTAGAACTCCTCATCAGACGAAATAATGTCTAGTTCTGCCTGAAAAATCTCTAAAAGCCATTTGGCTCCATAGCTGCATTGGCACACGATGGAAACTGCAAAAGTTAAACTAGCACTTCTTTGTTGCACTATAATGTCCAATATGAATAGTGAGCCTGTTTTATCATCTTGTCATATTTCAATGTGTGGCACTGAATGAAAATGTCTCAACTCAAAAACTATTTTGTTGTAAGACAGTCAAACATTTTGAAATAAAAGCACATCTTCACAGCATCCTTAAATGAGTTCCAGGTCGAGAAACATGAGCTGAGGTTAGAAGTAAAGTAAAGAGTGGGAGGTTGCTTGAAATTTTTTCTCCCAAGGGGTACCTCACATAAATTTTCATGGAAGCAAAGCACTGCTTTAAAGATCGTATTATTTTGTACAAATGTTAAATAAGTATGATGAGCAAAAAGCTATATACTACTTTATGTCTATGAAGGGAATTACGGTATCAGGAAAATGTGCATAAATAATCAGAAAGGCAAATGAAATCAAGGAAGTATATTTATTAATTTGAATTGGATTTATTATCTGAATCTAATTAGCAAATTTGAACAGAGGGTAATTGTAGTTGTTAAATGAAGTGGTCACTAAGTAAAGCTACAGCAGTGCTTGTGATCTTGCTTCAAATTTCATTTGCTTTACAGACCAGCAAAGGTCATAAATGGAAGGACTGATCACAAAGTTACTTTTTCATCACTGTCTTTAAGTGTGGAGTTCATAGTACAAGGTGGTCATTAAACAAGGGCTTATCTAAATTGCAGTTTTTAAAAGATATATCTATGATTACCCTAAATTAGACAAACTTCTAGGTATTTTAAATTGACATTTGATTTGGGAAAGAGCTAAAGGAATTGCCACTGATTCTGGAATGCTCTTTTGGATGCTCATACAAATATTCAGGAGAGGGGACAGATTATTCCTCACTTGCATAAAGCAAAATACAAACACGTCTACAAGCTTCTGTTTCATCACACAAATGGTTGGTCAGAAAAGTGGACAGCAATACATTTCCATTTCTAACTCTCAGCTAAAGCTTTTTATTGCAAACACCATTACTCTAAAAGGCAGACGAATTTACGTTGCTTAGTAATATAGCACTTCAGTTCTTTTTCTTTAGAATTCTCCTGTCTTATCTTGGTTTTGTTGACAGCAAAAAAATCACAGCTCCAAAACTTAGGTTCTTATAGATTTTTTTAGTAGTGTAAGGATATTGTTGGTTCTTGGTACATTGAAAAAATAGACTTATGGCGGCAATGTATGCACTCTCATCAATATCATGAGCTATAGCAAGTTATATAAATAGAAAAGGTGCCTTCAGTATTTCATACTTCCCTTACTGTCCACCCAATCATGATGGCTATTGGCTGGCTCAGTAGATCAGTTGCAAGATAATAACTAAATCAATATAGGTAATCCTCATTTAATGACTGCCTTGTTGAGCATCTGTTTAAACTTGCAGTGGTGCTGAAAAAATGACTTTATGACCAGTCATTGTACTCAGCCACATGATCAAGATTCAGACATTTTACAACCAATTTTGTGACAGTCACAGTGTCCTGCATTCACATGTCACCATTTGAACGCTTCATAGCCAGCTTCTGACAAAAGAAGCCAGCAGTAAAATCACAAGTCAGGGTCACATGATACCTCACTTAACAGCTTTGGTGATTTGCTTAACGGCCATGGTGGAAGTGGCATCTTAAGTCTAGCATGGTCATACGATATCACACTTAATGGCAATATTACTTAGTGATTGAGTTGTTGGTCCCAATAGTGGTAGTTAAGTGAGTATTACCTGTGTAAGTAATATTCAGAGTGACATATGAAGGAAGAGAAGACAGAGTGGTTATGCAGTCACAGATTACAGGTTTTATATTTCAAGATAGCTGCTTTGAGACTATAATGGAGTGTCCTGGCTGCTTTAATATTATTTTGACTTTGTTTTGAGTCTTGATCTCAGAATTAAGCTCCTCTGGATTCTATGTAGGACAAACAATCCAAACATTGTGCAAAAGACTTAATGGGCACAAAAGAAATGTTGCCAGTACAACTGAGAAAAGAATTACTGAAGTCACCACATCAAAGGTTTTGGCTACTTCAAGAAGGCTCAACAAGTACAATGGATTCATCATAACCCATAACAATTGCTAACATACATGCAATCTGTCTCACATATAATCTGCATCTGCATATCTATCCTGTCTTCTTCTTCCACCCCACCATTGTCCCAATTTAAAACCTACAGCCATCTAATCACTCCATTGCAACTGATAAAATGAGCAGCAGCTTACAAAAACATACGCATTTCATAAAATAAAAGTGCTAGCAGGCTCCTTCAGATTTTTGGTTATCATTGACAAACATAAACCTCATCCTACAATGTCTACTATGAGTTTTGGCAATTCAACAGAAGTACGAGAACATGCAGGCTGCATGGAAGGACTTAACTGGCCATGTTGGCCTGAGATTTTAGGTCAGCATCGTTCAGGACATTCCAGAAGTGCTTCTTTTTAATTTCAAAGTTTGTCATCGGTGATTTTTATTTAAAGGAAGTCCATGTGAACTATTTTCAGTACATGGTACAGTATTTTCAGTGCATTAAACAGATTTTCAAATTATTAAGAATTATTAAATTCTTTCATGATATCTTTGCTTCTTTGGATTCTAATTTAAAATAAGCAGAATTTGAAACACATGTGTTCCAAGGTTTTTAAATATTCATTCCTTCAGTAAGTATGTTGTTTATTTTTTCTGGCAAACACATTCCCTCTTTATTATATCTGCTCCACTATTTGATTCTTTTCCACATATTCTCTCCTAATATGGTAGCAGAAAAGAGTTTTGTATCAGTTCCAAAATGCTCTTTCAAGCTTGTAGAAGATGTGAACAGAAAGCAAATGTCATGAAAGGAAAAGGGAGAGGAGGAACACATCAGTAATAACAAAAGGCATGTATTTTTCTATTAACAAAGGATTGGAAAAGAATAGAATAAAAGTTTTCCCATGGGTTTATTTCATTTCATTTTAACTTTATCATATATTATCTTGGGGCAGGGGAGTTCTTTAAGTTCAGTGATTCAATAAACATGTCAAAGTGACATTATTGGGTCGTGCCCCCCCCCCCCCAAAAAAAAATGCTAGAACTCTTTTTTGGTTGCATAAAACATGCAAATGCTGAGTCACATATTAGGTTGATACAAAAGAGATTTCATTATTTGTCAAACCTGATGAACTCTGAATTATTTTTTCTAAAGGGAAACTGGCATGCATAAATTTAATGATAATAGTTCCTTCCAGTCAGGGAGGTGAGTCAGCACAGCACCTTACAAATGTCATAAACAGAATCTGTGCACAGCCCTTGTCTCTTTCCAACCTTATAAGCATGCCCACATCTTATTGCCTGAGGTTCCTTTCTTTATGAAAAGTCATTCTCAAAAGATAAAGAACTACAAATGGTAAATGAATAGAATTTTACTATTTACTTAAAAGTTAATTTGAAATTAAGCCAGAAAAAATTACATTGACTCCAGCAACTATGCTAAAGACTCCAGCTATCAACATCCTTTTTTGTTTTGGAAACTGAAATGCTAGAAGAAAGTTTATAAAAATATATGTAATAATATATATTGTAGTATATTAGCCATATTTAATGTAATAGAGTTGGTCCTCAAGTTGTGGCAATAAATGGTACCAGATTTTCCATTGCTCATAAAGCACAATGTCATTTACTACATTACTTAATGATAACAATTCTGATAGTCCTCACTGCTGTCATTAATCAAATCCCACTGGTTGCTAGATGAGAATAGATCCCAATTTAAGCCATTCCTGGCTTGGCTCCCTCAGCCTCAAGTCGGTATTGAAGTTACTTTCAGTGATCATTTAAAGTTTCGGGTGTGCTGAGCAAATGGTTATTACATCCAGTCTCTGAAATCATGACATCACAGCATCCTTGCAGTCCCATGATCAAAATTTGGTCACTTGGCAGCCCACCCATACTTGCAACCACAGGGACACTTCAGTTCCCCCAACCCAGCCTATCTCCCTCTCATCTCTGCTCTTTTGACTTCCCTTCATTCTACTGATTCTGTTGGCCCTGTGCTCCATTTGCCTTACTGCCCTACCATCCTGAAATCCACTTGCCCTGCACCCAGAGCTATACCTGCCCTGTTATTCTGGCATCCACTCACCCTGCTGCCATGGGGTCCACTCATCCTGCTGCCCTATGCTTCAAATGTCTGCCACTCGGGTTCCATCTGTCCTGCTGCCCTGTGTTCTACTCCATCTGCCTCGTAAAAAGCCAAGGCAGGTGCACCTCAGCAGCAACAGGGGGGGGGGAGGAAAGGTGGCTGGGTTGGCAGAGCAGAAGGGTGAGCAGAGCGTAGGGCTGCAGAGTCAGAAGAAGAAGCAGAGTACAGGATGGCCAAAAGGGGAGAAATGGGGGCGGGGCATAGGCAGGTGGGGAGTAGAAGCACTCCTGCAAAGTGTGGGCCATCTGCCAGCACCCAAATTTTGATCACATGATTATGAAAAGTACTGCAATGGCCATAACAGCATACTGGGCATAGCTACCATTAGTTCAGCATAACCAAAACAAACATCTGTTAAGCTTAGGACTACTTATGTGCTTTAGTTTATGATAAGCATTTTTATTCTTCCATTTTCTGTTAATAGAACATTTTGTTTTTCTGAATTGTATTTAGAGGGCTTTTACTGTTCTTTGCATAGTGTTAGTAATGGTTCAAAAGCAAAGACAATTTATTGCATTATTCCATTCTATATACCATCCTGATGCAACATTTATGATTTCCATCAAATCAGATACATCAATTTATTTTTGATTTCTTTGTAACAATACTCAGCCTTTCTCAAAACTCTCTTTCCCATCTGTGAAGTTCCATGTGTGCTTGAACTCACACATCTCTCTTCAAAATTAAAGCCAGTGTCTGGATTGAAACTATTTTGTTTCTTCAGGTTTCTCATGCTTTGTGTCACATTTCAATGCCTTCTTGGTGAAAATCATGTGTATCAGGTGGCAAAATTATTACATCCACTATCTATTTGTATCACTACATCACTGGAAAATTTTGAGATGTCTTTAGGCTGTAAGCTGATGAACACATTACTGGACAGCATGTCTGTTTTACAGCTTTGGTGACAATCCTGTAACTCAGTCGAAGGAAATGTAAGATTGTAATTTAAAGTACTAAAGGTCTTGTACAATGTTTTACATGCTAAATGCAATAAATAGATGATATAAGGAGAGAGTATGTGAGAGAGGGAGAGAGATTAATTTTGTGATAATATAGTATAGAGAGCAAAGTTTATTTTGCATTGTATGTTTTTCAGCGAACCAAATGTTTGTCGAATAATAGAAATGTGATGTGTCCTGCCTCTTTGTCAATGTCCAGAGTTACAAGCATTGTCCACTGAATGGTTCATTAATTGAATCAAGCATGTATGCACCTTAGAATAAGGTAGCTTGACTCCCTGTGATCCAACACCTTTATCCCACAATGTTCTTCCCCCTCCCTGAAACTCCCGGGTGCAATTGAAATGGTGTGCCCCCACCATCTCTTATGCTTTACAGAAATCCTCTCTGCCATTGAATTACACTTTCCTTCCCAACTTTCTGTAGCTGGATCAGGTGAGAGAAGCACTACTTATTCAATAAGAATTTTAAATCTTTACTACCTACAACAGCAAAGGCAGAGAGCTCACACAAAATTGGAAAGCAAAACAACGATGAACAGGTGTTTTCTAAATAAAGTTGTCTCACTCAGGTTCAAAATCTCTCACACAAGCACACCAAAATAATGTCACACAGTCCAGAACTCAGCAAAGCTATAATGTAACTAACTTCACTGTTCTTAGCTTGCTTTTCAAAATGCTAACTCCAACTTTGTTTCAGTCACTGGAAGCTTTTTCTCTTACCTGGCTTCTAGACAGCTACAGCAATGATTTATTCAAACACACTGAAGACAAAAGCAAAATGTATTCCTTCAAGGGGGAAAAATTAATTGGTTTTAGCATTTGCTTTTCCCATGCTTCAATTTTATCAACTTAATACCTGGATTGATAAGTCCAGTTATTTTTCTCTTGACAAGTCTAATTCTGATGTGGAATTTTCCCTCATTCACTACAGGTTTCTTTTTTCATACAGGAAAATGAGTTGCTAACTAAAACTATTTGTTCATTTATTCATATAATTTATATGTGCCCATTTCCCACAAGTGACATAAAAACTCACAATATGTATCCCCAGGCATCAGAGGGAAAAAGCAATGACCCTACTTATAAAAAACAATGCATCAAAAATGACAGAGCTCATCTAATATCCTGACACAAATACCTGGAGAAATAGCCTGGTCTTCAATGTTGTTAGGAACTTGTGATAGCTTTAACAGTATACCTGAACAATTTAATAATTGTTTGCACTTTTGTTACACAATTCCCATTCCATTACAATTTATGTATGTATAAGTAAGTATGTATGTATAAGTATGTATGTATGTATGTATGTATGTTGTATATATTGCAAGAAAAAAGGGGAGAGCTATAAGTATCCCAATTACTTCATCCACGAGCCCTTACAACCAACATCTTACTACCTTCTCCATAACTTCTCCAAAAAAGGGGATAATAGACACTGGAAATTTATCCAACAGAACTTGACTGAGAGAGAATTGTTTTAGAACAGAACGCTCTGCTTCTTCCTTTGAAGCAGTAGGCATGTTCCCTCTGTCAAAAAAATGATTCATCTGTTCTCAAATCCAGTCAGCCACCACTCCCTGGTTAACCGAAGGAGCCAGCAAAGATTAGCATCCAATGCATGTGAATCAAAATCATGTTTCAGAGACCCCTATCCACTTCCCTATCATCTACAAGGTCAATGACATCATAACATAACATACCAGCCCAGTCATTATATTGGTTCTGGTCATGTAGCATTTAAATCCAAGTAGATTTGAGTGGTTCTGTCTATAAAATATCTAACAAACAAGTCACAGAGATCTTTTGTATATTATCCTATGTAAATTTTGCTGTTGGATGACATTCTGCAGATGCCAGAACAGCATCTATCTAATTTGCCAACATTGCTAGAATCTGGCCCAAATCTCTGCTCATACCCATAGCCAGTCATATTAACCTCTTATATCATCATTTCTTCAGCTGTTTCATACTAAAATGCATCACTAGTGTATTAGAAACATGGGTTATCTAGAGAGTCCTTGCATTGCTCCTAGATCAGTGGGATAATTCCCCAAAACCTGTAGAAAACCAGCTGGATCTACAAGATACCTACAGCAACCCATCTTAATCAATTACCTACCTGCAGAAATCAATGGTACCAACAAATCTCCTTATTAATATAGTCTGATCACAACAAAGACAGGACAAAAATATATTCACACTCAGATTACAATCCAGAAATTCCAGAATTAAGAAGCAAAAATGCTCAATGAGAAATGAAATGGTTTGTACATCTGTAGCCATATTTTTTCAATGATGATTTCAATGATGATTTCAATGATTCAGACAGTTACGCGATGAAATATTTGTTGATCTTTATGTTGATTCCTTTGTTTCTTTGGTCCAAAACAAGAAACAGCAGTGTGTATTTATAGAAGGTTTTTTTTTAGACTACAATTCTTTATCGGCCAAGTGTGATTGGACACACAAGGAGTTTGTCTTGGTGCATATTTATATCGTTCCTTATCTCTAAAGAATAATCTCTTTGCTTTCTCTATCTTACCAGTGATGAGCTCATTAGGTTGCATTTTTTTGTTAAGAATTGATAATGATTTACTATTCTACTTCTCCTTAAAGAATCTGAGTTGAGAGCCAAACTGAACTTTGGAGGTACTAAGGTTAGGAATCCATTATACTGAACCCTTTTCCCCTTTGACTGTGGAGTGCATTGCTTCACACAATCATTTTCCTGTCAGACTACAATTTTTATAGAGGTTTCCTACGTGAACATTTCCCCTTGTGCTCTCAAAATTGATTGAGAAATTGTGGCTGTGAACAGATTTTTTTGTGACATCCCTGGGAGCATGATTCAATTGCTAGTTTAAAAAAAAAGTAATAGTAAATTCTGGCTGGGCAGTTTGATGCACCTCAAGCACTGTCTTGATAGTTACATTTCCCTCCAAGTTCCAATCCTGTTCAAGGAATAGTTTGAATTGAAACAAAATGTTCCAAACCCTGCCTGTCTTCACATGATAAGTTTAAAAAAAAAAAAAAAAGCTCAGTTAACAACTGTACTCATTCCCATACTCTCTTGGCTTTTTAACCAAGCTTTGTGGCTTGCTATGTCATTGAAATGTGTAACAGTCACTACTTCAATTTCTCAAAACTATACTTGTTCTTAACATTTGACCTAGGTTATAACTTTTGGAAAGCTGTAAAGCTGGGCTAAAAGGGCCTGTGCAACAATGGGGGGAAATTATAGCATCATTGACTACATTTTTCAATTTAGTATGTCCTACAAAAACAACCAGAATTAATCTTTATCATTTCTTGTGGATATTTTATTCCAGAGTTCCACATATCACCATAGTTTTTAATTTGCTTCTTCATTAATGTAATGCACTATATGTGATTGTTTCAGCCTTCTCTCTTTGCAATTGCCTTCATTATATGACCGCGATATATAAGACTTCCTTAAATGTAATAACTAAGTTCTTTCTTATTCATTCATTAGATTTCGTATTTCACTTTTCCTCTAAATCCTCAGGATAACATACCCAGTTTCTTGCCATTCAAGCATGGGAATCCATGTCCATGATTGTGTATATGTTAGAATCTGGAACTCGAAAATTCACTAGTCTACAAGAACGCCACAGCTTAATTTTACCAGAATTGGGTCACTAATAAAGGAAAATTAAATCCTGAGTATTAATTGGCTCCAGATTTTAAAATACAGCTTCAGGTTAAAATTGCATCAAAATAATTCAAAATTATGAGGGAGATGTGCAATTATGCTGTACACTTTTTTTTACAAAATGTGATATAGCAATGAGAATGATGCCACACCAATCATTATAAATTTATCTTTCATGTAACATTTTCATACTTTTTGCATGAAAAACTGACAAACTTTACCATAAGATTAAACGATAAGGTCCCATCTTTATTTGGTATCTTGCAATATCCTGGTGGACTATCTCCCCATGCTCATCACTCACTGCCCCCTAGTTCAAAGGGAAATAGTGTAAATGTGAGTGTAAGAAGTGTATTTTCAGCAGCATGTTTGCACCAAGTGCTTTATAAACCTAAGCAAATTTTCCACGTGTTTTTCATAGTCATCTGCCTTGCTGTTCTCAAAGCGAAGATAAATCCATACACTTCCATATGGTACCATTTTCATTGTTCTACCGTACTTTGTCAAGCAGTTACAAGGCATCATGATCATTAGACACCTCCCTCCCTTGTAGGCAAAAATACTAGTCTGTGTGATATTTCAAGATATTGATTGTGAAATATCTTGAAAATTTTAGCCAACCAGAGCCTTTATCACCTGTTTTCTAATTCATCTAATCAAAATATGTAAAATTTACACATTTCATCTCAGAGATTGATAATTTCCCCAAATTTGTAGACATTCTATTCACACCTTCTTCCTTTCAGTTTATACTTACAATGGAACCCTCACAAACAATCATGTCAATTCTGAGTATAGGAAATTGGTCCCTGTTTGGTGAGTAGAGAGAACTTTATTGTTTTATAGTGTAAAGTATTATTATAAGTACATTTCTCCAAGTAATTTAGTTGCACTTTTTTCCCATCATGCCAACTTGGTAGTATTGGCTCTTGATTTAAGTACAAAAGTTTCAGTTCCTTCTGGATTTTATCCCAAAAAGGCTATTTGAGATAAAATGTATTTTACTGAGCTGCAGGTTACAGTAAGCTAGCAAATTTTGCCTGAATCCCATCCATAAAAAGTCCATCCATACTTTATTTTATGATAGATGAGAGGAGTCAATTAGGAATGATTCTTGAATCCTTCCCTTTTACATTAATTTACCCTTTTGTATTGAACCTTTCTACTTTTCAGAACCTCATCTAACTGATGAGATATTGAAAATGTAACCATTCAAACTAGTCTTAAGCCAGGATGAACCATTTTATTTTGGCCATCTGAAAATAACAGTCCCAGACTAAAATGTCCCCAATGAATAGATCATTGACTCATTGTCAGTTTAACAGCACTGCCTTCCCATTCATTGTTCCAATTTCAGGGATGTTTATCATTCTAGATACAGTCCCAGATGTGCAGAAGAATGTTGGGTGAAAAAGGAGGAAGCATGTTTTGCTCCAAAACATATTTACATTAGGCAGAAAAATTTTGCTCCAATGCAGAATTTTAAATGGGTGTTTAATAAGAAAGATCTTGGCTGTAATGCCATTGTAATGCATAGGATGAGAGAGAGATACAAGAAATTATAAGCAGTGTATATTTATGTAGACTGGAGTTTCTGCATTTCAGACACCCAAACATCATCAATGTTTACTTTTTCCCCTACCATATTATACAGGTGACATGAATAGAAATAATACTGCTTACTGTCCTCCAATCATTTATAAATGTCTGGTAAACTTTCTCTCTTCTAAAACATGATTTAATATCTGAAATTATTCTAAGTGCATGGTTAAGGTAGTGCTGTAGGTGGCATTCTAAGTAGAAATAAACAATTTACTCAGATTATGAAAGTAACATGTGCGTATATGCCTCTGACAGAAACAAAAGAAGAATAAAAGTAAAGGTAGTAGGTTCTAAGGATAATGCGTAAAGAGTCTCGGAATAAATAATAAACAGGAAATGCATTGCTCTGAATATGGGAGGTTCAACATTCAGTTATGGCTTCTCTTTGCTAGCTAGCAATGTTGCTTTCCTTAACCAGTTTTGTAGTATTTGTGGGCCCTCCTGTTCCTACTGGCAATAAGGCCTGGATTTCATCTCCAGGATCTTCTCTGACCATTGTTGTCATAGAAACCTAAAGATAGAGTGCTGTGAAGTACAACATTGATGTAACCCAAGTTGTTGCACCATTTCTTGGAAATGGTGTCTCCCATTGTTCATTTCCTGAAGAAATTTAGTTCCTTTCCACCATAGCTTTCCTTTTATGTAACAAATATTGATTTTGGTCAATCATGTATGTGATTTTTCTAATCTCATTAAAGGTTATTTCTAATGACTTCATTATCTATTCTCAACACAGGGAAAAAAATTCTTAAGGCAAATTATCCCTACTTTGAAAGTCATGTCCTGAATAATGTTCTCATAAGAGAGAGGTTGGCTGCTGGCCTTGAAGGATGTTTGTCTTTTAATTCCTTATGGGAGCATTTGAACAGTCTGATACAGCTGAAGGCTGTAAATATGTCACCCTACTGGTCCTACTGGTCAGTAAGGACACATGATGCCAGCCAGCCCTTCTACAACAACATTTCTCTTCAAGGTTTGACTTGCAGGATGGAAAAGTATGACAGATAATTTCACTCTCAAAGCTGTTGTTATCAAAGTGTAACTGAACATTACTAATGCCAGTCATAATGGCTGTGTCCGATTTACAGACTGGTCATTTGTCAGCTGCCCAATCTTTCCCTAGCCATGCATAGCCATTAGAAGGGAATCAGTAGCCAGATCTATTTTAAAAGAGAGCATATGCTTTTTCTTCTCTGAATCCAATTAAGAATGTTTAGAGATACATGCTTTTTCTTCAAGCTTCAGTGTTCTTTTGTGATCTCATGATATAAACATAAAATTCTGTATTTATGGATCTCTCTTTATTTCCCTTTGTTTCCCTATAAATTGCTGCAATTTAACTCAAACAAAGACTTATTGCAGAATCAGAGTTTCTCACTCGTGTCATTTTAAATGAAATATATGATGCCTTCCATTTGTAATTCTCCCATGTTTTGCATTACTTATTTCATCATTTTTCTTACTTGAAAAGAATATTTGGTAAGATGGGGAAAATGGGATTAGTTCTTAGTATCTTATGACTGGTATTATTAAGAAGCTGATTCTTACAGGAAAGAAGAATGCTATCAGGCATAAAGAATCAGGATCATTCATGTTGGTTGCACTATAAAAAATTATTGAAACTTGTGCACAAAAATCTGGTCAACTAATAATCAGCACTAAATTGGTGATAGATAAGAGTTACTGGAATTCAAAGGGGGGGGCTAGACTTGGATTTCTTATGGCAATACAAGCACTCTAAACTGATGGTGCATTTTATTCCACCACTATCACCTCCTCCCCAGGGTTAGCCTACTCTTCTCTACAGATGTTCAGTTCAAATATGAAGATAGTTCTTAGGAATGGTAGTTTAAACTAAATTGGATAAGCAAGTTCTATCAGAAATATGTTTTTTGCATACAACTCTGTTGCAATGATCAAAGTACATACCTTCTCCCCACACCCTAATTTTCAGGCTCAGATCAGATGACCTTCCGTGTTTATATGCAGATAGATTTTCAGTATGCATAACAAGAGAAAGAAAGTGAAGGAGATTATAATGTGAGTTTTTGGTATTTTTTTAGTATTTATTTGATTTGTCAAATCGCTTACAAGATACAGTATAAGAATAAACATAGTTTTGAATACATGAGATAGATACTTAGAAGAAAAATAAAAAGAAACAATAGGACAGGGGCGGTAGGCACGATTGGTGCACTTATGCACACCCCCTACAGGCCTCTTAGGAAAGGGATGAGGTCAATAGTAGTTTGGAACTGGGTGGGGACTGCAGTGGAATACCAAAGATTAAGCCCTTATACTAGGAGCACTTTCTGAATTTGGAAGCCTGTCCTGGAAATCTGCAAGGCTTATTTTGTATTCAGCTGAATGCAAAATTATGCCATTAAGATAGTACATAGTTGAGCCCTCATCCCTAAGGATTTTATACAACCAGGCAAAACAGCAAGAAAATTGTAAGATAGAGCTTTTTATTAAACTACTTTTTCAGTGTTTGTTCACTATATTGCAAAGATACTAATCTGCAGAGCAATTCTTTTTATAATGAAATAAGATGGTAGATTCATGAGTATCAGTCCCTCTCTCTCTACTTCTTCCCCTCAAAATACAAACAAATAGGAGCTGGATGATGTACTTCAGTATATTATTTGAACTATGTATATCAGCCCACAGGACTTGCATACCTTTATTAAAGATCAGTATCTCCGTATTCAATCTATAATCATTGTGTCCTAGCCTTGTCATTCACTTTCACTGTCTTTCTTTAGTATTCTGCCCATGTAACTTATTCATGAAAATAGCCTTTTCTTTTTCTGAAGGAGAGAATGTAAAAACATATAGTACCTACAGTTTACTTTTCACATTAAAAGCTCTGTCACTCAAGCTTTTGTTTGAAGGAATACTTAATTCTCTCCTGATGCAAACTCTACCTTACCCATGTACATTTGATGCTTCTGATGCATAATTCATGTAGCTGTTCTACTGCCTACAAAATACTTTATTTTTCACTTGCCTGTCACATCAAGAAGTTTGTTCATTATTTGCTAAATTAAATCTTTCTTGTCCACAAAGCCACTTGCTATGGATATTGGAGACGCATTTTGTAAATGAGCAGTGGCGGTTCTGAGATCAAGATTACTGTATATACCTCAGCTTTCATTTCAATTGAGACACAAGTCCTTTGTTTGCCTCTAAGTAATGAACTGACATCGTTTGGCATTAAATGGCAGTAAAACAAAGCATGTCAGCTGAACTGCTTTTAAAAGCTTCTCTATTAGTCCTCCCTTGAGATAGTCTTGTAAAATCAGTAATGCACAATACTAATTGTGAATTTTTCAGCTTCTGCCAGTCTTCCATGTGTTGAATGTTAATTAGAGAAACCGAAGGAGCAATATTTTTCACTTAGCTTTTCTTCTCCCAAGGATAGGGAGCCAAGTCCTTCTCATTGCAATCAGGGCTGGGATTCAAATTTTGTAACAACCGGTTCTGTGGGCATGGCTTAATTTATGGGCATGGCTTGGTGGTCACATGACTGGGTGGGCATGGTCAGGTGGCCATGTCACTGGCAAACCAAATACAAGTGGTCCTCGCTTAATGGCAGTTGCTTAGCAAATGTTCTAATTTATGACTGACCTCCCCAGAGCTACTTGACCTGTTTTGGGAGCTTTGTCAGCCATGAGCTCTCTCTCTCTCTCTCTCTTCCTTTCTTCCTCTCCTTTTTTCTCTCTCTCCCTCCTTCCATGTATTTACAATTTCTGTTTAAGCAATTAATATGGTATCCTTTTCATAAATATGTTTGATTTCTGGATTAGGAAATAGAACAAGAATAATGAAATATAGCTTATTTCTTAGAAAACCATTGTCTGTCATTGGTTAATACAAACCTACTAGTAATTTATTATTAGTTAAATTGAAATTTAGGCAGCTATTAGTAGTCGTACAGAAAAATAGTTTGAGTTGATTTTTTTTAAAAAAAACTTGGAAGTACAGGTAGATCTCACTTAATAATTATTTATTCAGCAAGCATTTGAAGTTACATTGACATTGCTGAACAAATGGTCCTGATGCCTGGTCCTTGAAATTATTGCAGCCCTTCTGTATAACATGATCAAATTTTGCCTGCTCAGCAATCTGCCTGCCTTACATATGTATGATGTTCTTCAACTTCCATTTGCAACTTCCACTTGTAGTGGTCATGTAGTTTTGGTACCCCAGATTTCCTATCCCAAACTACATTAAGATAAAGAACAGATAAATCCTTAAAACTTGTCTGCCTAAATATAGCTATTTTTTCCTGTCTTTTATGTCAGCCACAGACTATACTAAGCCAAAGTACTAAATAGTCATGTATTAAACTGTGGTTTATATTTAAAAGTGCATTTCCACAGGAACTCTCTTTCCGTTTTGTTGTTCAGAGCAAAACCGGATTATCAGAAAGAGAACAATGAACATGATAGCATGAAATGGGATGAGTCTATGCTAGCATTAAACTTTAAACTTTAAAACTTTAAACTTTTTATAATCAATAGGATCATCAACACCAAAGGAGCAATAGTGCACTGATGACCCAGAAATCATTAAACAGCAAGAACTAGCTATGTTAAAGTTCCACAGAGAAAGCCTATGCAAATATATTCTTTCCTAGAACTTGTCCTGCAGTCCGTTAAATCTTGGCTCCTGTTTATTTTGTCACTATCTCATTCTCATTAAAAGATTCACTGCATTAGCCAACATTTTATTTTTTTATTTTTACTTATCACATTTTGGAACCACCCATCTTCCTCACAGAGGGTCTTGGGACAGTATACAATAAAATTTCAAAATGTAAAACTAATATATAAAAGTTAAAAATCCTAAAAAGAGCAAGAATAATTAAAATTAATTAAAAGGTGAAGGAAAGGTTGCTAGCCAGCCCCATGCTCCTCTAGGCTCCCCAAGGAAGGCTGCAGAGCCATGTTTTCCCCCCTTTCTGGAAGACCAGGACGATGGAAGACCAGCTCACCTCTAGGGGGAGAATATTCCATGGGGCGGGAGCAACAGCAGATAAGGCTCTCTTTCTGGTCAAAGTGCTTTAAGTGATCAATACACCTTCTCTGCCTGACGAGATGGGAAGGGCTGGCATAATGGGACAAAGATGGTTCTTTAGGTAGCCTGACCCTATGTCATATAGAGCTTTAAATTTCTGAAAAACTTCTTTCTGTTGTTGTTTAGATCCCTATGTGAAAATTCATCTGATGCAGAATGGGAAACGGTTGAAGAAGAAGAAGACAACAATTAAGAAGAACACTCTGAATCCTTATTACAATGAATCATTCAGCTTTGAAGTACCATTTGAGCAAATCCAGGTAATAACAAACTTGCAAGTCCTTCTTCACCTTGAAATTCTTCTTCCCTTCAAAGGAACCTTTATTAATACCTATACAGTAGTCCTGCATGGGATGAAAATGAACAGTACCTTACTTAGGAACATCAATTCTTCAAACAGGCAGCAAATAATGAATATTTATTCAGCAGCAATGGATGCTAAATAGAAAATCCAATGGTGATTTTATTCCAATAGTTCAAGAGAAAATCATTTCCATTCTTTCAAATGATTTGATTATTTTATCAAATCAAAATTACTTAAAGGCAGCGCAGTAATAGTTATAAAGTTATTCTTCTAAACTGCATAACTAATACCATACTTATAATAAGATACATAAGTAAATAAATAAGGTGTTGGCAGTTCCAGAGTACTCAGTTTAGTTCTGTGCTTTTATCTCATTTCAAAAGCTCTCTGGAAGTAAACAGCTCTGACTTCTGACAAAGGGAGGAAAAAGGAAATATGACATAAAAACAGGAGACCAAAAGGGAAATTTCAAAAAACTTAGAAGGAGAAAAAATAGTCATTCATCTTTCACTGTGGCCTTCTATTGGTTCCTTAAATCCCAATCACTTTTGGCATATAGTCCTCTATAAATTACTCCAAAGTGAATGCAACTCTTGGCAGAAAAGCTGGGCTGTCCATCCTGATTTACAGGATTGTAGCTTAAGTTTCCAGTTTGATACATAAATGTAATGATAAGGGTCATCGTCTGCTTCAGCACAGTTTCACCAAGTCACTGAGGCTGAAGCATTGTTGCAATAGACTGTGGGAAGATTCATCCATTCATATTGTATCTGTTGATTGAAACACAAAGTTTTGATTTAAAAATATGTGTCTCTGTGCCCAACCATAAGACTTACATTGCTGGTACATAAATATTTTAGAAGAGTGATTTGGCAGTGCAATCTCATTACTGAAGCATTGGCATCATCCCAGGCAAGATTATTGCAATTTTTTCCAAATCCAGTTTAGAGAGAAATTAGAATAGAAGAAGCAGCTGAGTTGTATATACTGAAAAACTGCCAATGATAAGATTTTTGGAAGGGAATGTATAGAATATAATTCCTAAGAGGCTGCAGGAAAACAAAAGTAAACCAGATCTCAGCTTCCCATATATTGCTGCCCACTTACTTAATGGAATGTACTTCATGGATTCTGACAATCTCAGCAGCAAAATGTATAGATTTGCATTTTTCAACCTTGCTTTGTTCTCTTCCCATTGTTTAGAAAGTGCAAGTTGTTGTGACTGTTTTGGACTATGACAAGATTGGCAAGAATGATGCCATTGGCAAAGTCTTTGTGGGATACAACAGCACTGGTGCAGAGCTGCGACATTGGTCAGACATGTTGGCCAATCCAAGGCGACCCATTGCACAGTGGCATACCTTACAGCCAGAGGAAGAAGTAGATGCCATGCTTGCTGTCAAGAAGTAGGAAGAAAGTGAAATGTGAAAAGAAGGCCTTTCTGCATTTGCCCATATAGTGCTCTTTAGCCAGTATCTGTAAATACCTCAGTAATATGGGTCCTTTTATTTCCAGCCATGCATCCCCAACACAGATCAGTGGTACTTCTACTCTTGTTTTAATTTGCACAACTTTAATGTAGAAAAAGCCCTATAAGGCACTCCATCTCACCACTGCCCTCAGATCTACTCTTCTTTTAAGCAATATGTGTAGATAGAGCATGACAGAAATTATTTATTGTATCACACAGTTGTACATACCAGTATCTAAAAATTTATTTCTAGTCTGTTTATTTGTTTGTCGTAAACGTTTCCTAATCTGTGTATATCTAGATGTTTTTAATAAGATGTTATATTTTAAATTATGTAAATTGATTGAGATATAGGAGAGCTGATAATTATATTATAGGGTAACTATTGTCTGCATTCCAGCAAAAATTCCAACTTGTAAGGCACTAGTAGTGTTACACTGACATCTTAAAGGACAACTTAAATCTGAGCTTTCAACTGAACCATTACAATATCAAGATATGCTCTTGAAGGAATGAATCCACTGGTAGACTTTTCTCGTGGGCAATTTTGCATGATCTGAGCAGGACTGACTTCTAGGAAGCATAGCAGAAGCTGATAGATCACTTTTTTTCCTCTTTCTCTCTCTGTATATATATATGTGTGTGTGTGTGTGTGTGTGTGTGTGTGTGTGTAAACAAACTGAAATCATGGCTTTACACTTAGAAATGAAGGTACAGTTACATTACGGGAGGGAGTTGGGAGCATGAAATATTACACATAGCAACATATAAACTATGTGTGGGAATCATTTCAGGGTTATGTAGCAGCCGCCCTACTATTACCCGTGGCAAACATATATACTTGAAGACAAGTAGCTCTCCTTTATCACCTTTATACGAATTTGCATACTGTGAATCCCATTTGTGCTCTCACATTCTCTAATTCTAATGAGTTTGCACATTAGACTTTGTAACAAAATATTTTATTATACTAAGCCAGATGAGAAGGAATGCAGAATATTTTTTAAAGCAAAACAAAAAAAAAATTCACAGCCGTGTGTGTTTATTATACAAAAGTAGTTTCATGGTGACGAGACAGTATTGTACAATCCCATCAAAAGAGGACAAAAAATTAGCCATATTTCTGAATGCACTTCAAAGCAAGCCAAAAGATAACAGCTAGTGACCTTTTATATACTATTTATACTAATAAGTTTTAATTTGTCCTTTAAAAAAAGTGAAACAAAACAAAGAACAAGTTCTAGCAAACTGAAGCAACCTCTTATGTACACTAGTTGCTCGTTTCAGGAGGAGTTTTTAAATGTTTTCAATGTTACTATGTAGTAAATGGCACTATTATGAAGCTATTAGTCATTCCATAAGCGTCTTAAAAGACTGCTCTGTGTATCACTGTGACTGCCGTGTGTGCTTAGAAACTGTAGTTCTCTCAGTGGATAGCAATCAATTTATTCTGTAGTGATATTGTAAAAATACTGCCATTCCCTTCTACTGCACTGCCGAAGGATTGCATAGCACAAGACGTTCTTATAGCTATGGACCAATTCAGAACTGAAGAGCTATGCACAGGACAAGGCATCATATAGAACGGACTGACAACACAGCATTTTGTCGACACTGTGCAATATTCCACATCTCTCCCCAGGTTGATGGTAGAGGCTGTCCTTCAGACAAGGCCGATGGTCACTTTAGCTTATATTATTTCCTCGTGTCGCATCGGGGCATTATTTTTGCAATTGGGCTCTCTTCCTTGGAGACCCCTTTCATTAATTTATTTAAATGCTGCATATTTATTTAAAAGATTGTAAATATATTTTAATATGTTGAAACACAGGTTCTATTTTCAGTAACAACCAAGCACCAAAAAAAACCCCAAGAAGACATTTCCCCCCCCCCCTGCCCTTTCCCATTTTAAAAAAATCTTTTGGTAGTAAGTGTGGGATTTCCTCAGAAATAATTTCAAAATATAGAGTTTCCTTTTTTAAGAAAAAAAGCATCCCTAGTCGTGTTTTTTTGATGACAGATCTCCTTTTTCTGAGCTCTAAGCTGGCGAGTTACTTACGAAATGTAGAGAATTGAACTCACAAGCCACAAATGGATTGTGGCAATTTAATCCAGTTCCTATTTAGCTTTCCACAAGGAGCAACATTTTATGATTCTGGTGCTTTTTCTATTGTCTACATCAGTGTTTTTCAACCTAAGCAACTTTAAGAAGTATGAACTTCAATTCCAAGATTTCCCCAGCCAGCAAGCTTGCTGTCCGGGGAATTCTGGGAGTTGAAGTCCATACATCTTAAAGTTGATGAGATTGAGAAACACCATTCTACATCAAAGAGGAAAAGGCAAAATTGAATCAGATAAGTTGAACTATATGTAGGAGGGTTGTAATTATATACAACCACCAAATCTCACCAAAGAGAGTGAGCCTAAACACAGAGGGTTCAGTTCTGCTGTAACTTCTTTTAGTTGATCAGCATAATGGGAGAGAAATTTCAAACTGAAGCTGCCAGAATTGATTCATTGTGTGAAGGTATTCTAAATTGATTCTCTTTTTACACTGCCAGAATAAATGTCACTGCGGAATTGGTTTGTAATGTTCCATCATTTTCAGCAGAAAAATCTGCTATTTGACCAAGATGACATTTTCATCCTCAAAAGGAGCCACATGTACCTTCCTGACAAAGCTGTGTAAAGTATTAGAATCTGATGCTGTAGAAAGATCCTAGTTGCCTTTGTGTATATTTACTGCCTGCTTGAGTGTTTCTATGTGTGGGGTTTTTCTCTGTATCTTGTAGAAACATTTGGGGTATTCTATCCTGCCATACTGCTCGTGACCCACGAGCTGACAAGTTTAGCTGTATTTTATATTTAGTTTTGATGAAGGTGGTTTATCTTTTGTTTCACTTTTGTGTAGTGAATCCCACAGTAGAGTTTTCCAGGTGTCGTTAAATAAAACATACATACTACCCAATATCCAATAAAATGTTTTATTTCCTGTTGATGCCTCAAGTGTTCTCAGCATTATTTATTTTTATTTATAAAGCCGCCCATCTCAAATAACATATGGATGGCATTCAACAAAAACTTTTTTTTAAAAAAAAAAAAAACAGTCATCCAGTTCTTGGAGACTACCTGGGCAAGTCCATGCAGTTTTCTTGGCAAGATTTTCCAGAAGTGAAAATTGACACTTCCTCCTTCCTAGGCTGGGAGAAAGAGACTGGCCCAAAGTCATCCATTTCGATTTGTGCCTATGATGGGAGTAGAACTCACGATCTGGTTTCTAGCCTGATGCTTTAACTACTGTACCAAACTGGCTCTCTTCACATGACATTAAACCTATGTGATATATAAATATAAAATACAAATATAAATGACAAGCAAACACAGAGCAACCAAATGGTTGTTGGTTTCTGGCTTAGTAAGTTGTCACATCAAAATAATTTACTCTTTAAAATCAGTTCTTCAGTAAGTGGAAGTAAAAGTTATCCTTAATACTAAGTCATTGTCTATGTGCATTCATATGCCTTTAAGCAGTGACCAACTATAAGAACTTTTCCAAGGGCTGTGAGAATACCTACACCGTCACAACTGAGAACTTAATTGCATGGGCACATATTTTTACACAAATATTCTCTGGCTTTGAATGTACATTTAAATAGAAAAAGAGAAAAGACAGAAGTAAAGTGGATGAAACACTTCTACTTGGTTGCAAAACATCAAAAGAAATTGAGTAGTACCTTTTCCAATGTACAAATCTGAGCTAATGAAATGTTTATACCTTTTAATAAAATGTATTAGAAAATGCGCTACCAGGTTCCTAGTGTTTTGCCTTACCATGGGTTAACTTGGCTCTCCTCTTCATTCTCTACTTGATTGTAAATTGCTTGAGCCACAGTGGCGCAGTGGTTAGAATACGGTGTTGCTTATTCAGCTCATTGCCAGGATCCTGACCAGTTCAGATTGACTCAGTAATCCATCCTTCCGAAGTCAACAAATGATTGTTGGGGGCAATATGCTGACTCTATAAAGTGAAGCAGGGATGGGATTCAAAAACCCCTGGGCCTCTGGGAGGGCAAAAACAGCCTCCCCTGGGCTCTGGAGGCCCTCCGGAAGCCGGAAACAGGCCCGTTTCCAGACTTCCAGAAGGCCTGTTTTTTCCCCCTCCCAGAGCCTCCACTTGGACCTTGCACTTACCTGCATCGCATGGAAACTCCTGGGAGGGGTGGGGAGGATTGGGAGGGGCCAGCCAGTCAGTTGAAATATTGGTTCAGCGAGTCAGATGTAACTTTAACATCTGGTTCACCCGAACCGGTCTGAACCGGTAGAATCCCACCCCTGAAGTGAAGGCTGTAAAGCACTATGAAGCAGTATATAAGTCTAAGTGCTATTGCAATTGCTACTGAAAGCATACAAAGAATAACTCAGACATAAAATTTGTAACAGATAATAAAATGTAAAATCAGCATTAAAATTGTTCACTTCGATACCTAAAGAGAATCGAGGCATTATTTTTTAAAAAATCCAGGAGGGAGTTTTGTCCTAATTAAGACAATAAAACAAAAATGCGGGGAGGAGGGGTTGGAGGGAAATGAATGTACTGCTGACAGAGCAACCAAATAAATAATTCCATTGCTAAAACTATTAAAGCAATGACAATCCTTTTAACACATCAAAGTTAAGAAAAAAAGCAACAGTAGCTTATTGCAAGCAAAGGGATAAGATTACTGAAGCATAGGTTGTAGACAGACTGTAGAGATTCTAATAAATTCACTGTCAGCCTTTAATTCAACAGATCTTGATTAGACATTAATGTCTAAAGAGAATACAAAACTGCAGCCTAATGGTCATGACAAGATAAAGTGAAGTGCTAATTGATAAGCTAAAATTTAACAAGCACAAAATTAGATACTAGAGAGATTAGCTGTGTTAGTTAATTGGAGCAAAAAAAAAAAAAGTTTAACCTTTCATTGACCGAAGCCCAGTCTATCAGAATACCTAGGTAATATTAATTTTCTAGCATTTTTCAAATGTAGACTTAGACTGTAAATAAAACAACTGTTAGTAGATTCAGAATAGACAAAGTAGCCACATTTTCTGTCATATAAATCCCTGACACAAACTTTCAAGTGGAGGATAAAAGAGCTTAATATTGGCCTCACCTTATGTCTTTTGCACCTTGTCTATGCCATATTTGTTCTACTCAAATTTTGAAAAGTGATTTGCAAGGCAATAGTATTTGGGTTCATTTGAATAGTAAGTAAGCTATCCATGCAACCTGTAAATCTACTTCATTAACATTTCAATTTGCAGAAAGAATTATCAAGTGAACAATAATTTGTCCTAGATTTAATAATACAACCAAATGCAAGAGTGGGAAGAGGAACAGGTGACCTACACATTTAGGCAGACATGTGCACATGCACACACAAAAACAAAAGCATGTCACATATAAATATGCACATTTATAGTGCTGATAGGGAAAGAGATCTCAGAATTGGATTTAATTATACTGTAGCCTTATATTGACAAATTGCAGAAGCTAGGCATTGCACAGAGTTCAGTGATCACAGCTTTTTTCCCCTTTTGAATAAATACAATAAATAGAAGTTCTGAATGTTAACTATTGGAGCAAAGAATGAAAGACGATTATTGCCTTCATGCTTTGCTTCCCAATTTTTGAGAATATCTGACTGATCACTACTGGAAAAGTTAATGTTGAATTAAAAATTTAACAGAACAAAGGATCTTTTATGATATATCTGAATATAATAGTCCACTCAACTAATGGTTGAGGCTTTGAAGGCTAAATGTACTTTTGAAGCGGATCAATCAGCTCATTGGTAGAAATGGGACATCAGACCTCTTCCTCAAAATTATGTTCAGGAAGCATTTTTGAGCAGTGCTTTCATAGCCTGTTGTTTCACCAAACAACAATGCAGTGATTTTAAACGTGATTTTGCAACTTCCCAATAATAACTGTGCACATTTATATGAATATGGTTTAAATAATGTCATCCTAAGCATATTTTGGGGGAATGACAATGAATAAATTATACTTTCTAAATATTTTAACATGGCCTATTTTACCCCAAACTCAAGTATGATGTTGCTGTTAATTCTTTCAACTCCTGCTCTTTTTGTATCTTCAGTCTTGACTTCAGTTAATATATTCTAACTTCAATTCAGAATCTCCCCATCTCCATAGAAATGTACTGATAACATACTATACCTTGATGTGGAGCAGGATGTCAAATTCAATTTCATTGAAGGCCGGATCAGGGCTGTGGTTTACCTCAGGGAACCAGGGGAGCGTGGCTGACTGAGTGGGTGTGGCCAACTGGTCAGTTTGATGCCACTCATTTGGGCATGGCCAAATTGACACCACTCCCCAAACTGCTGGCATGATTCCTCTTTGCACTGGGTAGACTGGGCTGAAATCACACTGGCCTAGTTTTTCCTCTTTGCATTGGGTAGACTGGGCTGAAGCAACACGGGCCAGCCCCTTTCATTTTCCAGGATAGTCCCACCGGCTGGATCCAATCACATCACAAAATATTCCTTATTGCTATCAGTTAGGCTATCATAAGGAAACCGTTTTAAATAATTGCCATTTCTCTAAGCACAGAGAGAAGCAAAATTATCCATATTATTCAATTCATTTAGCTCCTAATCAACTAGTAAAGAAATACTCTTCCCAACTGAGTTTACTTAGCAACTTAAAAACACTCAAATTTCTCAAATTCCATTCATATCAAGATTCACTAATTGTTTTTAATTTATGCAAAAAAGGAAAAATAATTTATATTTTCCACTATTTGCTGATTTATATTTGTAGTAGAATTCTTGTTTTAAGGAGTCAGGCCAGATTCCTAATTTTCAAAAGAAAATCCAAATCATGTCTTAGTGAGAGACCTTATAAGGAGTCTCATCACCTCTGCTTGCATATGTTTATGACTCTATGTGCCATTTCAATTACTTGTCAATACAGTCTGCCATTACAGTGCAACAAAACTCAACATAAATTTCCCACAAGATGATTAATTTATAAATTCAACATCTCACTGAAGTAAAAAATTGTCTTTATTATATTCAACAAAAAGATTCTGTTGTTACATTTATTCATCATGATTAGCCATGACATTTGGATGTTGAAGCTAAAATTTGCAGAGACTTTACTATACGTCAAGCAGGAGTTTCCACAAAACCAAACAGAGATCTTCTTGACTGCAAGGATATCTTCAGAAACCTCCATCAAACATTTGAAGTACATGAAGAGGAGGAAGCTGCACTGGAGACAAGGCATAAAGGATCTAACAAGCATCTCCCAATCGATGAGGTATGAGGAAGGTTAAATTCATAATAACTTTATCACATTTATTCAAATTACAGTGCCTGGTATTGCAGAATTACTGGCAGCTGGATATTTCAGCCATGCTTCTAGGAATCATCCCTTTTACAAAATGTAGGTGACAATAAAGGCTTTCTTTAAGCAGTTTCAGTCAATCTTTTGAAACTGTTTCAGTGACAAAATGATACTGAGAGGTTGCAGTGACTGATCACTGGAGAGATTTGGAGATCATACCATGGTGATAAGTATTAAGGGAGATCAACATGGGCATAGTCTGGAAACATATTTGTGATTTTTCACTGCAGTTGGCAGGGGGATTAAGTATATGAAAAAGTGCAACACTTTGAGAAGCAGCAACGGTGCTTAGAGTTAAGCAAAGCAACTATATTGCTTGGCTTCATTGTCCCTTGACACACCTCTCATTCCATCTCATAGAGCTTATATTACAGGTGAAAGCCCTGCAGAATCTTCCCTTGTAGAATTATGGAGGGACCTTCCCAAACTGGGCTTTTCTGGCAGGGACAACAGGGAATGTCAGGAAAAGCCAAAAGTGTCTCTGGCATATGGTGAAGGCTATTCTTGTTTGAGCAGCTGAGAAGCTCTGAGAATCACAATGTAATTGCTCAGAGTGCATATTGAAGATGCCAGCCTTAAGGTGAAGATCTTCCTATTAGGAACCTTTGATAAAGTCTTCAAGCAATCTTCAGACTACTGAGCTTGGAAGTATTTCAACTGGGCTGTGGGGGATGAGCGTGGAGAGACAAAAAAGATCTTTTTGCAGCACCATCCTACAGCAATTTAAGAAGCAAATCAGTTACTTTCAATGCCCAAATTACTTTGTTGAGGCAAATCAATATTTCCTTTAAAAAGTTTTAGGAGAAAATCATTTCACTTTTCCATCATTTTCTTTTGATTAGGCTTCTTTGACACATTATTCATTGAGAGTGAATGAATATCTCACTTGGAAGAGAGATATTTTTTTTCAAGATGAAGAAAAAGTTACCGCTTCCTCAACCCAAAACAACACTGTTGAGATAAGAATTATATAGGTAACATTGATCCAATTCCTGGAAAATGTATTCTGCCAAATGCTTCCTCTTTCGGTTTCATCAGTGGATAAAATACACATCCATTTAAAATGTTAGGCTGTTCACTTTCTGATTGCTCTCTGTCCAACTAATATTTCTGTGATCCACCCAAAAATGATAAACTGTACACATAGCAGCTATATCCCAAGCCTTCCTAAAACAAATAGGTTTTTGCACATCTGTGTCAGTTGTGTGCATTTGGAGAACTAAAAATTCAATCACTTTCTTCAATATATTTACTTTCTCATTGAAGGCAGTAACAAAACTGAAAAACATATTGGGTCAATTGTATGGGGGGGGGGGGGAAGTACAGGCTATATTGATATTAGTGAAGGTTGAAAAAATATGCTGTACATTTATATCCTAACAAAATGTTACCTAATAAGTGTGATTATTTAGTGTATTAAATGGAAACAGATTAAATGGAAACAGATTTAAAAATGCAATTCATTGAAAAAAAAATCTGGATAGCTGTGGGCTCAGAGGTTTAGCTATAATCAAAATGTGACTCAGAATTTCTTTCTGTACAGCTTATTCACCCTGACAATGTTTACAAGCTGTACCTGGAATGTCATAAAGTAGTACTGATTAGATGTTCCTCTTTCCTAGTCAGCCAGATAGTGAATCTTGGACTAATTCAGAATATATTGCCACCTTCATACTTTTTCTTTCTTGTATGCAGCTCCACTTAGTGGAAAAGAATAGAATCTAAGAAAACATCCAGGTATGCTACCTGTAAGGTCATATAAAGAATGAAAATATACTGAAAATGCATTAAAATACCTCTTTTCACCAGAGTGAAGTTTGAAAACCATGAAAACATAATTTGGCTTATATAGTATATTTGCTTATATAAACATTATTAAAATGTTGACCAATTCAAAAAAGAAGAAAGAAGTCAAATTTATATTTATTTTATTAAGAGTTGTCAGTTAACATAAAGAGCCAAAAGAAATGTGTAAATTAGTCCCCATATTTAACATGCCAGGTGGCACAGTTGGATGCAAGTGATTTATGTTTCTTTTCTTCAGTTAAGAGACCAGAAATGTGTTTTCTACCCTTCTAAATAAAGAAAGATGCTATCGCAGAACCTGCTAAAAGTGTCAATTTGTACCTGCCAAGTGAAAAAACATAATATTCCTTTTTAAATTCTCCATTCACTTGTAAACAAATTTTATTTTTCTCTTTGGCCAACATTGTCCATCTGCAGAATTAAAGAGATCTGGGGAGGAAAATTTCTTCTGTAGTAGAGCCATAGCAATCAATTGCTTTGTGGGAAGAATCTCAGAACAAACAGACAGTTAGGTGACAATCATCTTAAGTATCTGAGCTGTTATGTTTGAGTTATTATATTTAATATGGTTTGTTGTGCTTTACTTGCGCAACTTCATGTTTTTATAAGCTGCCTTGGAAATGTTTATAGTCTGAAATATAAGACAAAAACAAACAAACATATATAATGTAAATGTTAATTATACATTTCTCTCACAAAAAGCGCTTGCTTGAAATCTATTCTCAACAAGAAAATATTATGGTTTTTCATAATACAACTAGGTAAAGTCATGTCCAGCTAAATCTGGAGAAAGGACATCTAGGCTGACATTCATGGTCAAACAGATGCTTCAAGGAGTCCAGATCTAGGACATATGAACATAAGAACAACCAACCACAACAACTAGATATGCAGAGATGTTCTCTAAAAAAATAATTGATAGCTTTTTTTACAGCCACAATGGGAAGATTATGCCATAACAGAAGTTGCATCTTGGTAGGTCTTCATTTTGGGGAGGAAGCATTGATGAAAAATGGATCATGATCTCACAAGGAAACCCCAAGATATTTTTGTATCAGATGCTAAACCACAGGGCCGATTTGTGTCACTAAATGCATATTATTTTTTCATCATTGTGGTTAGTTACAAGGGCACAATTCATTATTTCAAATAGAGCTAAATATTGTTTTCATTCCATGCAAGGAAATAAAGGAAATAATGTTTGTGCTTTTCTAAAAGACAAGCAACAATGTATTTTTACTTCCTTTTTTCAGACAAGTAGAAACTCACACAGCGAACTTCTAAATCTGAGAACAATATTCTAGTCTTATGTGTTCTAGTTTCTATAGAACTGCACTTTCTATTCTAGAGAAAGCCATAGGGTTAAGGTTGATACCCTTTCCTATATTTTCACTTATGTTGCTAGAGGATGCCTGCCAACATTAGACAGTGTTTCTACTTTTACAGCCTCTAGAAAAGGTTTTGGTGACCATTTTCAACAGCACCTGTCTCAATAGTAGTAAGAGTCCTAGTGGACAATCACTTAAATATGAGCCAGCAGTGTGCTGAAGCTGTGAAAAAAGCCAGTGCAGTCCTAGGCTGCATTAAGAGAGAGATAGAATCAAGATCACATAAAGTGTTAATGTTTTGGTCATCACAACATTAAAAAGATGTTGAGATTCCAGAAAAAGTGAAGAGAAGAGCAACAAAGACCTCAAATTCCTACGCAGCTGCAGAGACAACAATGCAACACCAACCTGCTTCAAATTAACATTTCATCACAGCACAGCAAATACTAAACATATCCTGAAAAGAACTGAAATGGCTCTACTCAGGAACGAGCTCCATAGAAAGAGATTCCAATTGCATCAGTTAAACAAAGATTTGCTAACACTACACCTGGAATTGAGCAGCAAAATCCACCCTCTACTTTGGGACAAGGTAAAACAACTTACAACTTGGAGAGCTGAAATTGAAACCACTTACAAAAATGACAAACTCTTGAAGAAACTAAAGAAATTAGAACATGACAAGAAAGCTTCCAACAACTTACAACACCTGAAACAATTAGTATATCACGTTTCCAACAGAGAACTCACCAAAACAGAAACAGATGTCCTAACCAAAGGATTCAATTATGCTATAGCACCCCGAAAAATCCCCACAGAATCCATCATATGTGGAGTAGAATCTAGCCTAACTAAATTAAATACAGATGAAGCTGATAGAATAAGACACCAAGTTACTAACATCCTATGCACAAGCAAACCACCCAAAAGCAACTTGCATAAAGAGGGACTAAAAGCCCTGAAGCCCTAAGGAACGACAGCAGCATAATCATACTTCCAGCAGATAAAGGTAATGCCACAGTAGTAATGGATAAAAAAGAAAAGTAATGGATAGACTCCACATACAAACCCATAAATACGGACCCAACCACATATCTGGAAAAAATAACCAAGAAGAAAATTATAACCAGCCACATGAGCAAAGAGATCCAACAGACGATCATCCCAAGAGAAAAATCTTCCAGATGCCCCAAACTATACGGCCTCCCAAAAATACACAAAGAAGGCATACCTCTCAGACCCATAGTCAGCTTCAGAGGAGCACCACTACAACACCTAGCTGAACACTTAGCAAAGCAGCTACAGCCCCATGCTGAAGCAGCAGCTTTACATGTACAAAACTCATACCACTTCTTGGAATTGATCAAAGATCTACACGTGGAACAAGAAGATCTGCTTGAAAGTTTCGACGTGGTTTCACTATTCACTCAAGTCCCGATAAAAGAAACTCTTGAAATCATCAAAAATAAATACCAACCAGCTAAACACCTCATGGAGGTAGCAGAACACTGCTTAACCAACACATATTTCATATACAAAGGACAAAGATACAAGCAAATTGAAGGAGCCCCTATGGGATCACCACTGTCACCCGTCATTGCAAACCTGTTCATAGAAGAATTCAAATCGAGCCCTAGCTAATGCCACCCACAAACCCAAACTATGGTTAAGATACATCGATGACATATTTGTGATTTGGCCCCATGGAAAAGAAAACCTAAACAACTTCCTAACACACCTAAACAGCACACACCCCAAAATCAAGTTCACCATGGAAACGGAAACAAACAAACAACTACCATTCCTAGATGTACTAATCTACAAAAAAACAGATGGCACACTAGAGCACACCATATACCAGAAGAAAACACACACCAACCACTACCTCAACGCCCAATCCCACCACCACCCAGCACAGATAAACTCCGTGGCTAAAACACTAATTACTAGAACCAAACGCCTGGCAGACAAGACACACATTAAGACTGAACTATGCACCCTGACCAAAGTACTGACAGCCAACAGCTTCCACAAAAGCAAAATCACCGGCTTGATCCACAAAAACACACTGAGACATAATAGAGACCCAGAAGATGAACAGACCTATGGAACAGCTGTCCTGCCCTACATAAGAGGCACTACAGACAAAATTAGTAAGATACTACACAGACACAACATCAAGACTGCCTTCAAAACAGACAGAAAAATAGCAGCCATCCTCAGAAACCCCAAAGATAAAATTGACCTGGAAAACCAAGGCATATACGAAGTCCCCTGTGCATCATGCCCGGCCACATATATTGGACAGACCAATAGAAGAATAAGTACCCGCCTGGATGAACACAAAAATGCAGTCAAAAAGCTGGAACACACTTCCTCACTAGTCCAACACATGGAAGCCACAGGTCATAGCATCAACTTCAATGGCACCAAAACCCTAGCCACTATAGAAAACCCTAGCCACAGAATCATCAGAGAAGCCATAGAGATTGAAAAAAGACCAGAAAGCATGAACAGAAGAGATGATTCCACCAGACTGTCAATCATTTGGAAGCCTGCACTCACAAACAAAAAATCTCCACACCACAAGCCAGGCAAACACCTGGGCACAAACAGATCCCCCTGATACCTCCAGCTCAAACACACCCCAACCAGGCACCCAGATGAAACCTAGCTTCCTAACTAATGATAGCCATCCATTTACCCGGAGCCAAGCTGCACTAAAGGCCTCCAATAAAGTAACACAATGTTGCCAGCCAATCAAGATACAAAAAGAGCCAAAAAAACAGACAGAAGATATTAGAAACACCAATCAAGCAGAACACAGCAAACTCCAAGACCAATAAACACAGACCAAGACCCTCAACCAATCAGGATGAAGAAAAAACCATTCTGGCACAGCAATAGGCTGCCCCAAATTCAAATCTGAAACCACTGTAAAAGCCTGACTCACAGATGAACACTATACAGAAGCCTGATGATGGCAGATGAGATTCTGCCGAAACGTCGCTACAACTTCAAAAGCACAACTACTATGACGTGGGAAAATACCCGAACAAAGCTGAATGCCATACATGTAAGTACCG